>NW_028240224.1:0-638440 GCF_028749965.1 Puma concolor
CATATTTCTGATGGAAATGTTGATATGGCAGAGTGGGGGATAACTGTTGACAGAAATGTTCTTAACAGGGCAAGAGTGACTTTGGTCTAGTGTCCAAAAGATAATTGGCTCAGAGTGGAATGTACAGATCCTTCATGTTAAAGTTGGTGAAAGCAGAGCACAAGGAAATAGATATAGATGGAATGGTAGATGCGATAGGTGATTTTGCAAAATCTCTTTTCATTGACCTGGTTTTCTCAGTGCGGTAATAGGCAAAGTTATAAGACCAGAGTGAAGAAGGGTTGGGAACAGTTGGAAGTTTGTGGAGAAGGAAGTTGTGAACTAGAGGTCTAGGGGTGTGAGGAAGTAGCCTTCTGACCTCACTTGAGTCAGTGGCCATCAAGTAACTTTTGCGCTGCTTTCCTCCAATTACATAGGATGTTGCTATGTGCAGGAACTAGATTGAACTTCCTGCGGTTCCCCACTTCTTTACCTTGGCATAGGTAAGGTTGCATCTGCCTGAGAAGCCCTCTCTACCATAATCACTCATATTTCAAATTTGCCTCAACCATTACTTACTTAATCCCACCAGGCAGAGTTAATTAGTCCCTTCTTGGAGCTCTTGTGGTACCATGTGCAGTGCCCTGTACCGTAATTTTTGCCATATTGTAATAATTTGCATCCCTGTCTCCCTAGATAATTTAGCCACTCCTTGAGGGGGTCAATATGGTCATTGCAGCTCCTAGTATACAGGTTGACTTATGGGTAGTTTTGTTAATTGTCAATTAAATTGAATTGAATTGAATGGAGTTGAATTGAATTGAATGTACTGAATTGAAGTGAATTGAATTGAATTGAATTGATTGGAGAGAATTAGTAGAAAGAATTGGCAGGTAGGAGAGGCAGAACCTCGAAACAGTGGTGACATTTAGAACAAGAGTTTTCTGATCTACAAGGAGAGGAACTCCTGCTCATGAGAGTGGGAAAGGTAACTGTTTCCTCACATGTAGTGGTGCAGTGAATGGAGCCGAAACCCCAAATGAACTTCTGTAAATTTTGTCAACAATTCTTACTTCTATACTGTTTGCTTTGAGGACCAAAAGAGTTCATATATGCAGAAGGATTTTGTACATAAAAATGTGCTGCATAATGTAAGTTACTCTTTCTCACAACACTCTGTGCCAAGATAAAAGAAATGTGTTGATTTTATATATTTTACTAAAGGGTAGCATGTATAACAGAGGAAGAGAAGGACGGGTTTAAAAAAAAAAACAATGATGATAGTTATACTCGTCTTGTTGACCTTTCTAGTCTTCAAAGTCTCTTTAGAAGATATCATCATGGTCTCCTTCAGTTACAGATGCCTCTTATTGTCTCTGAGACAATAGCCCTATTATGATCTAATTTGCTAAGCCAGGTGGTGTGGAAGACAGATAAAACTGCCAGCTCATTCTGCAGGAAGCAGCATATAAGGAGCCCGCTGATCTGATAGGCTTGTGTCACAATGCACAAGTTTGGGAATTGCCCTGGCTCAGAAAAGGCCAGTTTTTTGCAACATTATAAAACTCAAGAGAACTCTTTAACACAGAGGCGATGTTCACAGTTCCACAGCAATAACATGTCTGATTCTTGATGCTGACTAGAAGTCAACCAGTTATTTTAACACAGGTTTTAACTCTTATTGGTTTCACTTCACTTTCCCTTACGTTTCAGGTTTCTTAAGGGCAGGGACCATGTTCTGGGCTTCCTAACCTCTGCCCACACATGTCTTCCATGGTATTTCATGGGCGCTCCGTTATCATCTGTTATTAATTGGGTTTTTTAGTAGGTGTCAGGCAGCTTTCATGGTGACCACGTATAGGCAGAGCATAAAGAGGTGGCAATAGTGGCGCTTTCTCTACCATATGAACCACATGTTACTATCTTAAAATTCCTGGAATATATGTATGATGTCCTGTATGAATGATTGTGAGTTTATGACACTCATATTCTACTCCTTTTTCCCAACAGTTTAAAATACCTTTATGGCAGTTTACCTTCCTTTCATTCCCTAACTTAAAATAATTTACTTCTTTGGCTTTGGACTACCTGCCTACATGCTAATAGATGCATCACTAGAAAACATGTTTGCATTTTGATGTGTTCTTAGCAGGCTGCCTTACTTGCCAACTCTGCTGGGTGGGTTGGGTAACACTGTTATTTCTGGGAGGATCTTCTAAGATACAAGTAGATTTCTTGGGCAAAGTAGCATGTTGAGTCCGTCATCATTTGGAGTGAAACTCAGTCTACGTCCAGTAGACTTGGTCCCATTGGTCACATGAAGGAATGAAAAACAGGCCATATTCGTTTTGATGTCATAACATTCTGGGACATGTAGTGATGGCCATGTGGAAAAAAAAAAAGAATCCGACTGGGGACTCCATTTAAGAGATGACTCAGCAAGCAGAATCAAGATGCCAGAATGAGGAACAAAGATAAATGCTGTGTAGGTTCTAGAGGTTGGAGACATTGCTCCACCAGAGAGAAAATTCCTTCAGGGTTAGGGGAGAGGCTGGATAGTGATCTACAGGCCCCTTGTTACCACCTCCAGGCCATGATCTTTCTACTCCCCTGCAATTCCTGCCTTCACCTCCTTAGTCCATCTATTCAATCCCAGAGTGCTACCCTTTTCTTCATGGAAATTTCTGGAGTCCCTTCCTACTCCTCTTTCTTCTCACGTTGCTCCTACCTCTGTTGTGGGCAATTTCACAATCCTGGTAAAATTGCTCTAGCAATGTAGCTTCAGGGTTCTTTAAATTTCCTGGCTCCCACAACCTTAAGAGTCAGTTTCCTCCAGTAGCTAACTTCCGTGATGGTATTTGAGCTCTATGATCATCCAGATGTCTTCTGCTAGAATGTCAAACTTAACGTGTCAATATCTGAGAAGATAACCTCCCCTAACCAGGTGCCTCACTACTTGACTTCACAACTTCTCTTCTTCAGCCCGATAGAGACTTGTGGTCCCTCCTTCCTCCCTCTCATTTCCCTGCATATCATCCCTTGTGGCTCCACTTCCCTTCCTAATGCAGTGTATATACCTCAGTATGTCACTTTGTGCTGGAACGTCCTAGTCCTCTGCTGCATCTGCGTTGGTGGCCTTGAAGCTTGGATGAGTCCTCCACCCTGTCAGCCCATCCTCTGTGTCACTCAGCCCAGTGAACTGTTACAGGGACTCACAGTCACAAGGTCACTCACTCTAATTTTATGGTTGTGGATGTCAACATACCCCCACAGCTTCTTGCCAATCTTAAGCGGTCTTCTCCCCACAGCAGCTATTCCATATCTCCATCATTTCCCTCAACCTATCTTTTTCACCTTTCCCTGGGAAATGGCTCTTATTTCATCAATAGAACGTAGATTGTAGACACCTTCAAACACTCACTCAGACCTCATAATGACACCTTTCAACACAAGTTTCAACCACAACCGCAGTATGAGAGACAAAAATGTTCCTATTCCCACTCTAGATTCATTAATTCATTCGGCAATCACTGAGAGCCAACTGAGTCTTATGAAGCACTGTGCTATATGCTTGGGACATTAGAGATGAGGGGGTAGACCCTACTCACAAGGCGCTTACAGTCACAAGGAGCTTACAATCATGTAGGGGAGACAGAAATTATGGTGTAATGGTCCAAAGATGCACGGAGCATTAGGAGAGTGTGAAGGGAAAATCGATGTAACTCAGCCTTCAGGGATAGGAGATGAAGTGTGTAAAGGGACTATTCAGATGGGGTGGTATCTTGAACTAATCCTTAAAGAGTGAGTAGGTATTAATTAGGCAAGGTTGGAGTAGGAAGGAGACAAGAGGTTCAGGCATTACACAGTAGAGAAAAATCACACTGAATGTAGGGAGAGGGTATAAGTAAAAATTGGAAATTGACTCATTCCAATTCTTGACTGTGTCCTACGCTTTGTGAAGAGGTCATCTCACAAAAAACCTCAAACGAGCACATGTTCCCAAAATTTCCTTCTCCATTTTTTATTCTTTATCCTAGTGTAATTCCTCTCATTCCCTCACCAGTATGATTCAATTAGTAACTCACTTCTGTGGATACTATGGCAACCACATTCTCTCTATGCTGCACCCTTCTGTATCTTTGCTTGGCATCAGTGGAGCCTCATGATGGAGCTCATATCTCTACTCCCCTTAGAGTGGACTTTGTAACATGCAAAAGTTATTCCATCACTGCCTTCCAAGCTGTGGTTCCCCCACACTCCAGCATGAGAGAAAACACCTTTCCCATCCACACCCTGCCCCCACCTTTGCATCCTTACTGGTCCTGGGCCAATTGTTCATGCCCTTAGACACTCTCATGATCAACTATCAGCAAATTCCTTAATATGCCCTATTGTTTTATGCCTAGATGTCTTCCCTATCACCATGGGTATGTTTTGATGAAGCATCTTAATTGGTACGTATTTTAAGGCAGGCTAAAATAACTATCAAATATCTAACCTATTATCTCTTTTTTTTTATTTGCCAGATAACAACGGTAATAGATGACCTTTTTTTTTTTCATTTTTAATATTCTATTACTGAAGTATAGATCACATACAGTGTTGTTTTAGTTTCAGGTGTATAAAATAGCGATTTGATAATTCTATACATTATTCATAGTGCTCTCCGTGGTAAGTGTAATCATCATTTTTCACCATATCGTGTTGTTGTAATGTCAACTATATATCCTGCGCTGTACTTTTCATCTCTGTAAGTTATGCATTCTATGACAGGAAGTTTGTAACTCTTAGTCACCTTTCCCTATCTCACACACCCCACACCCTCTCTTATTGTAACCAGAAGTTTGTTCTCTATATTGAAGAATCTGTCTTTTCTTTTTCTGTTTTGTTTTTTAGCTTCTACATAAAAGTGAAATTATATGGTATTTCCTTTTATCGGAATAATCCCATGTAGCATAATACCCTCTAGGTTTACACATGTTGTTGCAAACGGCAGGGTTTTATTCCTTTTTTTTTTTTTTACAATTAAATTATATTCCATTATATGGACACTACATTTCTTTATGTATTCATCTGTTGACAGACTCTTGGGCTGCTTCCATAGCTGGGCTATCATAAATAATGCTTTAATAAACACAGAGGTCCATGCCTCTTTTCAAATTGGGGTTTATGTTTTCTTTAGGTAAATACCCAGTAGTGGAATTATTGGATGATATAGTACTTCTGAGTTAATTTCTTGACGAACCTGCATTCTGTTTCCTAGAGTGGCTGCACCTATTTACATTCCCACCAAGAGTGCATTGGTGTTACTTTTTCTCTTACCTTCTCACCAATACTTGTTATTGCTTGTCTTGCTGATACTAGGCATTCTGTCGGGTGTGAATTGATGTGTCATTGTGGTTTTGATTCAGGTTTCTCTGGTTAGTGATGTTGAGCATCTTTAATGTGTCTGGTGTTGTAGTAGACACTCTTAATTGATCCCTTTCCCCTTCCCTTTTGATTCTTTCCAGGCTGATGACGACACTGATGATGTCATCTGACATCTTAACTCACCATTTTATTCTTCTATCAAAGGTCATACATTACTTCAAGTGTCCTGCTTTCCGGCTTCAATTTATGTTGTTTCCAATGTGTTACATGACGTCCCTTTCACGAGTCCCTCTAGGGCACCCCTACTCACCTTTTATTACTACCCACCGTCTCTAATACTCTTAGAAAGTTGCTCTAGTTACTTATCCTGGTCCAACACTCTCTTTCTATGCCCCGACTCTAATCTCTATACACACTTCAATTGACACCTCTTACACTTAATTTTTTTCCTAGTGTTTATTTTTTATTCATGTATTTTTATTTTTGGAGGAGAGAGACAGAGCATCTGTGGGTGAGAGGCAGAGAGACAAGGAGGTGTAGACCAAAGCAGCCTCCAGCTCTCAGCTGTCAGCACAGAGTCCTACATGGATCTTGAACTCACAAGCTGTGAGATAATGGCCCAAGCTGAAGTCAGCCCCTTAACCAACTGAGTCACCCAGGTGCCCCAACACACTTACATTTTCATGTCTCCAATAGGACTTAATATTTCTTTGGACCAGGACTATCCATTCATGAAGTTCTAGCACCTCCTACAGTTTGGGAATAAAATAGACACTCAATAAATTGATGCTCAATTGAGAAATAAAGGAATGAATGGGTCTGAAGACAAAGGGCTCAATAAAGACTTTTGTTCCTATGAATTCACCCCAGAGTAACACTAGAGCATTTGATTTCAACTGGAGGGTCCTTTAGCCAATCGTGGGAGAATTTACCATATTCTAAGAGTTGTAAGCTGAGAGAGTAAGATTTTTTTGAAGAAATATGAAAGGTAATTTAATTTCCTAACAGGCCAAGCTTTGTAAGCTTAACCTTAAGAACTATATGATGTAAGATGATTCTGGATCATGATGAAACTCAAGTGCTGTGAGAGCCGTGACAACATGGGGAACACACAGTAAGGACCACAGTAGTCCCGGAAGTGCTGTCCTGTATGAGAAAAGAGGGTTTAGTGACCCTGTATGGAGGGAGAGGATAAAGGGTGGGCAGAGTAGGGAGGGGAGGAAGTTGGGATCCAAACTGCAATATTGAAATATCAGAGGAGAGTTATTGTCATGTTCATAAACTTCCCTATATATATCCCAAGGAAAACTTTTTTTTTTCCTTTAACGAGCTTTTTAAAGGTAATATACACATTGTAAAAATTCATATAGTAGCAAAACGAGTTATTCAATGAAACTAAATCTATGTCTTCGCTAGGCCTCCATTATTCTTCCCCAGAAGAAGACCACTTTTAACAGTTTGTAGGTTTTTTTTTCCTGAATCTCAAGGTATGTACTTTGCATATATATATATATATGCATATATGCATAGCTGGTACCAAGATATTATCTACACTTCTCCATTTTATAGAAACATGATTTTTGTGATTGTGAAAAGGTATGACATGAGATTTGCCCTGTTAAAAATTAAAGTGTCTGGTCCAATGGGACATTATTTTTTAAATAGACTTCATGGTATTTCCTACCCTGGCTGCATTCGAGGTATTTAATCTGTCCCCTGTTTATGTGTATTTAATTTGTTTGTAGTCTACGACTATAGAAAGCAATGCTGCAGTGAAAGTCCTTGTACATATGTTTGCCTGCCAGAGTCCAGCAGAGTGTGGGTGGTGCCTCGAAAACCTTACCTGGAAAGAGTTTAATGGAGGAACTAGGAACACAGGTGCTGGTGAGATAAACGGCCTCCAAACTAAGTAGTTGAGTCCTTGGGGACTAGCAAGAGAAGACTTCACCTCTCCCAGGCACCAAGGGACAAGGAAAGGACAAGTGTTACTAGAAGCCAATGAGCCCACGGCTGGGAGAGAAGCCACCTAACAGGAGATGTGGCCATAGACTGAGGAATAAGCCACTGCCAAAATTCCAGAGTTCAGAGTACATATAATGACTGTTTTTCTTTTGCTCTCTGGCTACCTGTTAGTATACCTGCCAACTATGGATGGAAGCCAGACGGCAAGAAAGCCTCAACGATGCAGTCCATGGAGGTTAGCTTACTGGCAGGCCTAGGATGATCAAAAATATATCTTCAAGCATGAATGGAGGATTAGCAGTCCCTGGCTTAATATTGTTTGACTTATAGTTAT
Organism: Puma concolor; assembly: GCF_028749965.1. Lineage (NCBI taxonomy): Eukaryota > Metazoa > Chordata > Mammalia > Carnivora > Felidae > Puma > Puma concolor. Next base: position 7,646 of record NW_028240224.1, read on the forward strand.
TGGACCTTACAATGGTGAGAAAATGATAGCATTGTTAACAAATTGTACTTTGAAGAGCACCTGGCTGGCTCAGTGGTGTAAGCATCTGACTTTAGTTCATGTCAAGATCTCATGGCTCGTGAGTTCAAGCCTGCCTCAGGCTATGCTGACAACTTGCATCCTGGGGCTGACTTGAGATTCTGTGTGTGTGTGTCTCTCTCTCTCGGCCCCTTCCATGCTCGCACTCTTTCTGTCTCTCTTTCTCTCCAAACTTGAATAAACATTAAACGTTTTCGAAGATAAATTGTATTTCAAATTTAACTTTTTGACCTCTCCCAGTGCTAATGAGAAGCGGTACGACCCTCTCCTGTGATGCCTGGCAGAGCAGCCAGCCACAGCTCCCAGTCCACCACATGATCATGGTGGTGAACAATCTATATGCTTACAGCCATTCTGTACTCACACAACCGTTGTGTTTATGCTTTCAACACAGTATTCACTGAAATACATGAGACAGTTAAACTTTAATGGAACATAGGCTGTGTGTTAGATAATGTCTCATAATTTCAGCTCATGCAACTATTCTGAACACACATAATACAGGCTAGACTAAACTATGATATTCAGCACTTTACGTGTGTTAAATGCATTTTTGGGTTAGAATAATTTCCGCTCACACTGGTTTTATCTAGTGGTGACTCCATCCTAAATCAAGGAAGATTTGTAACGTAAAAATCTTGGGAAATTTTTAGAACTGGAATTGTGGTATCAGTAGAACAGAAAGAACCTCTTCCACATCCATTCCTCCACCTCCTTCCCTTGCAGGTTATTACCAACGCTGAGCTGTGCCGACGGGCACTCAGAATTAGGACTACATACCCCAGCTTCCCTGGCAGCCAAAGCAATATAAGAGGAAGTGTCATGTGGCAGCTTCTGAGAAAGTTGAGACACCTGTGTGTCTTGTGTCCTTTATTTTTTCTTTGATGTCATTCACATGCTGCCTTGGATCCTGAACTCTAGGGCCAAACCGTTTGGATGGAAAATGAACTGAGATTCTTCCAGCAAGAGCTGGTAGGAAATAGATTTCTATGCACTTCATAGAATACAGCTGCCGAATCAGACTTGAACTGTATACCTCCAAAGTTCATTGATTTGGGAGAGAAATCCACTTTTACCCTGTTAAAACCATAGTTCTTCCTTGTTCTGTGTCGTGGGGAAAAACCTAACCCTCATGAAGGTGTACAGATAACAAGTATAAATATGTTGAGTTTTTATGGATATTGTCAAGTTTGGTATTGTAAACTGAATTTTTAATACTGAGTTTGAATTCAGCTACTCCATTCACAGCACATGTCTTAATCTTCTTGTGCCTCTGATTTGTCAGAGTGGTAGTAATAGAAAGCACTTCATTTGGTTGTTATGAGGAATAATTAAATTAAAATATGTGAAATAGATCAGTGTCTGTCCAACATGCCAAATACTCAATAAATGTTATTAGTGTTATTTTTACCATTATCATGTTAAACTGTCTTCCAAAGAAGAGGTACCAGTTCGCCAATTACATTTATGAAATGCCTCTTTCCTCTTCCCTTATGTATAGTGTGCATTACCAATGTTTTTGTCCAATACAAGAGTAGTAGTATTTCATTTTGATTTGCAATTGCTTTCCAAAATTGTGGTGGTACGTCTTTACAGTTTTTAAAAGTCATTTACGCTTGTTTTCAGGTGAACTTCCTTTTTCTTTCCTCTATTCCTTCTATTGGATTTTTGTCTTGTTTTACACTGTGGCTTAAAAAAAAGCAATATAAGCATTATGGGAATTTGTCTTCTGTGTTTCTATTGGTGGGGCAAATATTTCCACTAATTTTCATTTGCCTTTTTTTAAATTTTTTTTTTTTTAACTTAATGTTTATTTATTGTGTGTGTGTGTGAGAGAGATAGAGAGAGAGAGAGAGAGAGAGAGAGAGAGAGCAGGGAAGGAGAAGAGAGAGAGGGAGACACAGAATCTGAAACAGACTCCCGACTCTGAGCTTTCAGCAAAGAGCTAGATGCAGGGCTCAAACCCACAAACCAAGAGATCGTGTCCTGAGTCGAATTTGGAGGCTTAACCTACCAAGCCACCCAGGCAACTCACTTTTTTTTTTCTTTTCCTGTTTTTTTTGTCTTTATTTTTTCTTTACAAAATTAAAAAATATATGTTCAATATAATAAAAATGATCCTTCTCTACTATCGTTACATCTGAGCTTAATGTCCACCCCTATTTTAGAAAGATCATTGTCATTCTGGATTATAAGAATAATTCCCCCATAATTTCTCCTAGGACTTCATAGATTGACTTACATAAAAAAATATCTTCTCCATTTGTAATAAAACTGGGGAAGGCAGTGAGATAAGATTTCAAGTGATTCTAAAGATGACTGTGTTGATGCGTTGGCAAAAATGAATGCTTTGACACTTACATCTTGCCTAAGAAAGTTATATTTTCCTTTGATCCACGTAAAAGACACTTCTTAAACAACATGTGGGAAACCATCCTCCTTGCACGTATGGGGTAAGCTTGCCTCCTGGGCTTTTTTTTTTCTTTTTTTTTTTCTTTCTTTTTTTTTTTTTTTACTCTTGGGGGAAACGCATAGGTTGTTTATAATGGAATTTTGTATTTCCAGATTAAGGTGCTGCCAGGTACAGCATAACTAATTTCCCAGTTTATAAGACTGCCTCTCACACATCGCTCCCTGGTGGTAGGCAAAATTTCCTTGTCTGCAATCAGGGCCATACTGCCACTTGTTCACAGGTTAAGTAATGATGCCAAGACATTTTTATGCCTATGCTAACAATGACCCACCTGTGGACAAGTGCAGGCAGATACTGCCGACCTTTTAAGGCAAGGGAGGGGTTTGAGCCCATGGCCTTCCACTGGGTTCCACCATTGTTTCTGCTCTCTCTGGTGTTTGTCAGTTGTTATCATCACGTTTGAGAACACACGCTCTAGAGTAAAACTATCTGACTATGTACTTCCATCTTGAGCTATAGGGAAACAAATAAAGTCCCCTTACCTTTTTTGTTCTTTGCTTTCTCTTTTGTGAAACGGGCATTATCACAGTGTGGAAATTCAATAATTAAATAAATAAATACGTAAGTGCTTAAAATTTCTTAGAAACAAACGCTCAGTAAATATTAAGAAGGCTTTTCCCAATAGAGAATAGAAAAATAACTTTCTTGTTTTCTCCTAGGATTTTATAGATGCATTTTTATAAGAAAACTTATAACATTGGTAACAATATTATAGCATATAATAATATGACATAATGCAAATTAAGACATTTATACGAAAAGTATTGACTTCATGAATAGTATCATTGTTACTATCATTCGAACAATGCATTAGCTTTGAAAGGTTCACTTAGTTATATACTAAATTTGCATATGCTTTGAACCTACTTCTGGATTCTCTATGATGATTCATTCATTCAGCTGAACCACATTTGCTTTAAAACATAATTTTTTATCTGGTAGAACTCACCTAATTCATATGCTTCCTTTTCAGAAAAATTTTTCTGAATCAGCTTGAATTTTGGTATTTATACAAAAATCTTAGAACCAGCTGATCTGATTTTAAAAATCCATATTTTATTGGGCTTGCAACAAACTTCCATAGTAATTTAGTTGGCATTCTTACAATAATAACTTTTCCTATTCCAACAGAGGGAATGTTTATATTTAAGCTTTTTTTAAAAAAATATCTCTCAGATGAGTTTAAAGTTTTCTGAAAGGCTTATTTATATACTTCTTTCATGTTTCTTGTTAAGTTCCCTCCTTCCTTCTTTCCCCCCTTCGTTCCTTCGTTCCTTCGTCCTTCCTTCCTTCCTTCCTTCCTTCCTTCCTTCCTTCCTTCCTTCCTTCCTTCCTTCCTTCCTTCCTTCGTGCCTTCCTGCCTTCCTGGCTTCCTGCCTTCCTGCGTTCCCTCCTTCCACCTCCTTCTCCTTTTACTTCTGTTATGGCAAATGGCGCCAATTCTCTGACCATATTTCTAATTATTTCTTGTATGTATAGGAGAATGCTAAATTGTTACCTTGTGAGCCTGGATCATGTAATATCATCAGGAGGACTCATGAAAAATCTGATCTCCCTTCCTTCATCGCAGTTATGTATAATTGACACTTGTTGGAAGGAGATAAACAAAGTCAAGAGAATTTCAGTCTTAGAAGAGAAGCCCCTGAGGTGAGAGTAGCCTGAGAGAGCAATTGGAGAGGGAACAAATGTGACCCAGAAAGGAGCTCACTGAACAATGTGATTGGGACAACACCCAAAAAAGCAGGTTGATTAGGAATAGCACCAAAAAGTAATTGTCAGATATGATCAAAGCTGTACAAGGGCAACTTGAAAGTGTTAGGTGTTTTCCTTAAATACAAAAACTTTTGTATTTAACCAAGAAATTAAAAAGTTAACCAAGTTACCAAGTCAGTAAAATTAAACTTTTTTTCTTGTAAACAGAAAATTCAAGGAAACCAAATTATTAAAGTAAAACATGGTAACATTATAGAGCTTTTGGTTATTAAAACTCCTATGTACATATGCCAATAAAACAGACAATGAATGTTTTGGACACAATGTAACTGACTACAACTGGTTTAAGAAAAGGAAGAGAATGAAAGCGATGCAAGTCATTTCTTTGAAAAACTAGCATAACCCCATAACTCTAACACTGGAGCAAATGAGTAAGACTTGCGGACCAGCTAGCCTGGCTGAGAGGTTTCTTGCCAACACTTACTTAGTTCTTACTCATACCAGTTGAGGTTCTGAACATTTCACAAGTACTTCATGTCGTTCTCCTTAGGGCCCTATGAGGGAGGGGTTACTATTAACCTCCTTTTACACATCAGCAAAGTGAAGAAGTTCACAGGTTAAGGAACTTGTCTGCTCGCAAGGTCAACACAGGTGGCATGTGATGGAACTGAGAGGTGGCATGAAATAGTGTCCTCTAGTGCCAACTCACCCAAGTTGACATCCTGTCTCGCCAGTACTAGGTGTATGATCATTGGCACAGAATTTTTTAATGCTTTTGTGTTTTAGTTCTCATATATGTAAGACCAAGAGATGAATATAATGATCATCTAAAGAGTTTAGAACAAGATCTGAAACATAGCAAACACCCCTTATATAGAATCCTATTATTACTGCTATTATTATTATTATTATTATTATTATTATTATTATTATTATTATTATTATTATTCAAACAGGACGGGACAGAGAATACATAAATGATATAATAACACATGTGCAAACAAATGAATTTCCTGATACCTAAAATATCAGAAAATCCAGTAATTTAATTAGGTGGTCTAAAGTGTTTTTTTTTTCTTTTTCTTATAAATTGAATTTATTTTTAAATATTTTATGGTTTTGAAACAATATCTTATTTCTTTCTGAGAGAATGCAAGCAGGGTCAGAGAGAGAGGAATAGCATATCTGAAGTGGGCATGATGCTACAGCAGTGAGCCCAATGTAGGGCTTGAATCCATGAACTGCGAGATCATGACCTGAGCCAAAGTTGGATGGGCAACCAACTGAGCCACCAGGATGCCCCTATTTTTTTTCACATATAGTGTTATATTAGTTTCAGATGTACAATATAATGATTCAGCAATTCCTTACAATACCCAGTACTCATGGCAACAAGTGCACTCCTTAATCCCCATCACATATTTCACTCACTGACCCCCCCACACACACACTGGTAACCAGCATGTTGTTATCTATAAATAAGTGTATGTTTCTTGATTTGTCTATTACTCTGTTTCCCCAACATTTGATCATTTGTTTAGTTTCTTAAATTTCACATATGAATGAAGTCATATGGTATATGTCTGTCTCTGACCAACTTATTTTGCCTAGCATTATATTCCCTAGCTCCATTCATGTTGTTGCAGATGGCAAGATTTCATTATTTTACGTGGCTGAGTACTATTCCCCTGTGTGTGGGTATTATACATAAGATACCACATCATATAATTATGTGTGTATCATACCACATTATATACCACATCATATATACATACCAAATCTGTATCCATTCATCATTTGATGGACACGTGGCTGTCCCATAATGCTGCCAAAATTATCAGGGTTCTTGTCTCTCTTTGAATAATCGTTTCTGGAATCTTTGGGTAAATACACAGTAGTGTGATTGCTGCAGTTGTAGTTTTCACATTCTGAGGAACCCACTATGTTTTCCACAGTGACTGCACCAGTTTGCATTCCCATCAACAGTGCAAAAGTTCTTTTTCCATATCCTCCTCAACACCTGTTGTTCATTGTGTTGCTGATTTTAGCTATTCCAAAGAGTGTGAGGTGGTATCTCATTGTCCTTTTGACTTGCAATTTCCTGATGGTAAGTGATGATAAACATCTTTTCACGTGTCTGTTGGCCATCTGGATGTCTTCATGGAGGAGTGTCTGTTAAGGTCTTCTGCCCATTTTGTAATTGGATAATTTCGTTTTTCAGTATTGAGTTTTGTAAGTTCTTTTATATAGAGGATACTAATCCATTACTGGATATGTCATTTGCAAATAGCTTCTCCCATTCTGTAGGTTGCCCTTCATTTTTGTGGAGTTTTTCCTTAGCTGTGCAGAAGCTTTTTATTTGGATGCAATCCCAATAGTTTATTTTGCTTTTGTTTTTGTATTTTTGCTTTTGTCTCAGGAGATATACCTAGAAAACGTTTCTTTGGCTAATGTCAAAAAATTACTGCCTGTGTTCTCTTCTAGGATATTTATCTCTAATCCATTTTGGATTTATTTTCATGTGTTTTGTAAGAAAGTGGTCCAGTTTCGTTCTTTTCCACATTTCTGTTCAGTTTTCCAACACCATTTGCTAAAGAGAATACCTTTTTCCCATTTTATATGCTTTCTTGCTCTGTCAAAGATGAATAGACCAGATACTTGTGGGTTTATTTCTAGGTATTCTGTTCTGTTCCATTGGTCTACGTTCCAATTTGTGCCAGTACCATGCAGTTTTGATAACTACAGCTTTGCAGTATAACTTGATATCTGGAGTTTGTGATGCCTCCAGTGTTTCTTTGTTTGTCTGTCTGTTTGTTTGCTTGTTTGTTTGTTTGTTTGTTTGTTTGCTTGCTTAAGATTGCTTTGCTCTTCAGGTTCTTTGGTGGTCCCATATAACGTTTAGGACTGTTTGTTCTAGTTCTGTGAGAAATGCCGTTGGTGTTTTCATCGGTTTTACATTTAATATGTAGATCGCTTTGGTAACATAGACATTTTAACATTATTTGCCCTTTCAATCCATGAGCATGGAATTATCCATTTCTTGGTGTTGACCTCAGTTTCTTTCAACCTTATTTAATAGATTTCAGAGTATAGTTTATTCACCTCTATGTATGAGTTTACCCGTAGATATCTTATTTTTTTGATCCAATTATAAATGGGATTGTTTTCTTAATCTGTCTTTCTGTGGCTTCATTATTAGTGTATACAAATGCAACAGATTTCTGTATGTTGATTGTACCCTATGACTTTACTGAATTCGTTCTTCAGTTCTCACACTTTTGCCCGGGAATCTTTCAGGTTTTCTACAGTAGAGTATCATGTCCTCCATAAATCGAGAACATTTTTCTTCTTCTTTATTGATTCCATTGCCTTTTACTTCTTTTTGTGTCTAATTGCTGTGGCTAGGAATTCTAGTACTGTTTTGAATAAAAACGTGGTGGGAGTGGACATCCTTGTCTTGTTCCTAAGCTTATGGGAAAAGCTTTCAGGTTTTCCCCATTCAAAAAGATTTTAGCTATGAGTTTTTCATAGATGACCTTTATGATGTTGAGGTATTTTTCCTCTAAACCTAATTTGCCGAGGGTGTTTATCATGAATGGATGTTGTCCTTCTTCAAATGCTTTTCCTGCATCTGTTGAAATGATAATGTGGCTCTTCTCCTTTATCTCATTGGTGTACTGTAACGTGTTAATTGATTTGTGAATATTGGACTATACTTGCAAACCAGGAAAAAATCTCCCTCAATTGTGGTGAATACTTTTTTAATAAAGTATTATTAGAGTCAGTGTGCAAATATTTTCTTGAGGATATTTGCGTCTATGTTCATTAAACATATGGGCTTGTCCTTTTTTTCTTAGTGGACTAGTTTTCAGATTTTGATATCAAGTTAATGCTGGTCTCATAGAATGAAGTTGTAATTCCTTTGAGAAGAACGGGGAGTAACTCTTCTTCAAGTTTATAGTAGAATTGATCTGGTCCTGGACTTTGTTTCTTCAGAGCTTTTGGATTACTGATTCACGATTGAGATTTTATCTCACCACCTCTGTGCCCCTCCTCTGGACTGTCCCTCTCTGTCTCTTTCTCTGTCTCGATGTCTCTTTATCTCTCTCTCTTTCAAAATAAATAACTTTTAAAAAGATAAGTTGAGACATTTTAAAATCAAATAAAATATCAGCAATTTGGGCAATATTGTCAGATGGAATGAATTTGAGAAGCTTTCAAATATTGACTACAAACTTCTTATCCCAATTTTCCATAAATGAAAATTTAAGAGGTGTTGCAACATTGAAAACCAAATCATGTTTTGAAGGAGCTTTTTAAAAATCATATATTAAAGCATAACAAATTTGAGAATGAATGTTGAAAATAAAATTGTGAACAAAACAAAACACCCATTTTTTTGATCAACAAATTTGATCACACACTCACACCTACAAGACTCCTGAAGGTGTCCTAGTACTGATGCCCTTGTGTGAACTTCGCTGTTTCTGAAATGACCTCAGGTTACAAATGGGTGGCCCAGATTGCAAGCCAACAGAGGGGAGGGTCGCGGGGAGGTGGGGCTCTTAATGGCCACGGACACGCCATCCTCTCCCGTGTGCGCGCTGCCCTCTCATCATCAGCCGTGATGAGTCGGGTGCTGTTCTTCCTCTGGGTCCACAGGCTTATGCCGTGTGTCCAACACGCCATGTGAGACTTGTGAGAAGACTCCCAAGGGCAAAACACCAGCAGGCGCGCAGAGAGGTCGCCTCGTCCCGGGCAGCCTGCGTTCCGTGGCCTCAGTGTCTGGACAAAGGCTGCCTCGGCCACATAGGGAACGATGGACTTGTGCAGCCTTAGCATTCTGTGCAGAGCTCCCGGGCAGGCCTGGATGGTATAAAGGACTGGGACTAGCCTCACCAGGGAAGAGGAGAGTGCTGGGGTACTCCTTACACAGCAGATGGCTGCTTGCTAGACATGTCTGTGCTAGGGATGCGGCAAAAGCTCCACCGTGCTAGCATTGCAATAGACAGAGTTCAGCCCTGTCCATCGCAGGCTCTTCTCTATCCCCAAGTTACACGGCCCGCATTACAGCGTGCCTGAGACTGACATCCCCACATTAATCTTCCTGTCTCCCAAGTTGCCCAAGCCCCCCAGGATCCCCACTGCACAGCTCTGCAGTAGAAGGGTCTTCTCTGCAGTGTCTCTATTCCAGAGAAGGTGTTGGCAGTCCCAATGCATGGAGGCTTCTTGCCCTTACCACTATGCAGACAACATGGTCAGGGGGTGTCAGCATGCTGCGGAGTTGGGGATCTGTACGCCCAAGCCATAACTCTTCCAGGGCTGAGCCTGTCACACTCTCTAGAAGGGAAGGCAGGTCTTTCTCTCGCTGCTGTCTGCACACTGGCTGGAGAAGCAGCTGTCTTACACAGCTGCTTAATGTGTAAACATCGGGGTACCCTGGAAAAGCTCCCTGTGCTGGCCCGTGTCTTTGGGTGTGAACATCCAAAGAAAGTATGGCCAATGATTCTGCAGTGGGAATACAGTCTCAGTGGTCATGAGGCTGGGCACTTTGGGGCATCTTTCTGCACAAGCAGGCCGTTACTTGATAGGTCTTGCCAGGCAGGAACACTTTACGGGACAGGGGAACACAGGGTCCCCCACATGTTCATATATCGCGCCAATACCTGCTGAGGGGCCAGGGTGATTTTTCCGCCCGGCCTGTCCCAAAGAGAAGGTACGGGCAAGGTGTGGGTGTGGAATGTCCTCACGGCCCCCAGAGCCAAACCCTCAAGTGTGGACACTTGTGTCCAGGGTCCATGATCAGAGGCCTGGGTGCTCTGTGTCCGAGGGATTACAGCCCTCATGCTGCACACCCTGCAGCCCCGGGTGTCCTCCCGTAGCCGCTGCACTCCCTGGGGAGCCCCAGGGTCCAGGAGCGGCTAAATCCCCTGCACAACTGTATGTGCTGCCTAGCGGCCTCTTCCACCACAACACCAGCGTGTGTGGGCTCCAGAGTGCTGTCCCTCGACAGGGGACACCCTCGGCAATTCAGGAGCCTTCTGACTTCCATGTCTCTGGACCACATGTGTCCCTCATTGGCCTGTCGGCATCGTCCAGTTGTTCTCTGTGTACAGGAAATGTCTTGCATTGCCTCTGCTCCTCTGTCTCCCTGAGTGAGCCCTGGCGTGTCGGTGTCCTTTCCTGGCTTTGCCTGTGCCAACGCCTCTCTGGTGATGCCTCCTTGCCTGGTCTAAGTGGGCACAGCTGTACCCGTGTAACCTCCTTTGTCTCTGCACACCTGCGTGTTGTGTCAGCTGCGGCTCTGCTGGCCTGTCTTGTCTTTGGTGTATGCTTCTGCGCTTGAGTGTGTTTCCCTCTGAATTCAACCCCTTTCTTCCACTGACAGATCCAATTGCTGTCCTGCTGTCAGGTGGAGGGGCTTCTGCGTGTTCTCTTATATGTTCCCGGAGCCAGAAATCCTTCTGTGCCCTTAGGACCTTCGTCAGAGGATTGGCCATGCACTCACTGCCAGCCAGTTAATGTCCCCAAATGCAGCTGCCTTGCTGTGAGCATTAAGTCGCACCTCTATTTTCCGTCCTTCTGTTTTCAAATGCTTTGGACCCTAGGGCTCAAATGTCACTGGCTTGCATGTTGCAGATGCAGGGTTAAAGTGTGAAAAGCGGTCTAGCAACGTTTTCCCACTTACTCTTTTGCCATGTGGCATGTTCCTGGCTAGGAGAGACTTCCCCCTTCCCGCGTGTGTCTCGTTTCCGTGTGCCTCCTGTGTGTTCTGGTCTCTCATTTGTCCATTACTTCCTACCTGGGAGTCTGATTCATGTTTGCGGGAACCATGCAGACACCTTTGACTGCAAGGTACTGAGCTCAGCTTAGTCCACCAAGACTAGTGCGTGATTGAGGTACACAACCGGCAGTCACGGAGGTGCCCGTATCCTTCACGTGCAAGCGCTCCGTCCAGCCACCTTCACCGGGACATTTCTCAGCAAACCGTCTATATTTGTGGTGAGAGCACTTAGCTCTGAGCACCCTGACGATGCGGTGAAGCGTTCCTTACGGCTGCCCTGTGCAAGTTAGATCTCCAGAACTCATGCACATGGCATGATTGCCTGTTCACACCCTAGGCCCGACACCTCCTCATCGCACCCTCCCCTGTTTAACACCTCTCTACTCTCTGGTGGACTGCATGCCTTTAACTCCTTTTAATCTCCTCAGGAGTCCATCAAGCAGGGGTCACCACCACTGTGTTTCTGTCAGGGGTTGGCCTCTTTCAGGGAGCCCAGTGCTCTCTGCACTGATGATCAATGCACCCGCTGAAGGGTGAGCCACACTAAGTCCGACGGGGAACCCTTTGACCCTACGTTTCCCACATATGTGCCCGGTGGCAGAGGTGCACAAGGAGCCTGCCTGCATGGGTCTCCCAGGTCATCCACAGGGTACAAAGTACCGCCTCAGGAAGCTGATCCGCATCACATGGGCATAGCTCTGCTTGCACGTGTTAGCCTTTCATATCATATGGGCAGCCCAGACTTAGAAATCGAGCTACCTGCTTCCAACTATCCAGCCCTCATGCTTGTGCAGACGCTCTGTGTCTGTACAGACATTTGAGTCACGGTCTCGTGACTTGTCAATACAGCTTGACGTCTGTCCTTACCTTACAGCCTGGGATGCGGTTCTCACTCATTGTCCTCCCCTCGGGTGAGAGTTTCCTCCATCACTGTTGTGGAATGTAAACTTTATCACCATACGTTGGATTGAGATTACTGGGCGGATCACCTGTCTGCGTCCGGGATGCGAAGGAGATCTTGGCTCTTTTGCTCACGGTGCACCCTTTCTCTGTGATGAGTCACTTTGGATGAGAAGCTTGCCAGAGGTGTGGGGCATCAGAGTGGAGCACATTTCCTGGGCATCTGTGAGAACCTCATTGGTTCCACTCGGAAAGCATTCACTTCCATGGATGTGCAGCCTCTGCTTTTGCTTGAATTTGCCGAGCTTGGGGACGTGATTTCTTCCCGCACGTGCTGTCCTTAGGTCTCTGCGGTCTCTTTCCGGCAATCCCATTTCCTGTCTGCTCCTGGTAAGTACAGGGCTTCCAGCAGCCCTGTGGGGATCGGGTCCTTGCTTTCTTCCCTGCGGTGCCCTCTTCCTCACCCAGAATGACCTCACTGCAGCTTCCTTCTAGTTCAGGGATCGTTCCAGACTGCCCTTAAGATCCAGGTGAGAACGGTGCCATTTGTGCTGAGGGCTGACCACTGTACAGCATTCGTCTCTGTGGAAATTGCACAGGTGAACTTCACCAGGTGAAACTGCACACTGCAGTTGCCCTGTCGTCAGAGTCAGCCCACCTGTCTCTGCCTCAGCTGCCCCTGCAGTCCTTCCTCTTACCCTCCCCTTGCCTCCCCCTCCCTTGTCTTCTTCTTGCCCCTCCCTCCCACTTCCCTTCCAGGTCTCTTTGTCTTTGTATCCCTCCTCTCCCTCACTAATGCCTCCCCCTGTCTCCACCTGTCTTCCTTGTAATAGGTGCCCCTCTGTCTCTTCTTGTCTTGCTACTCCTCCCTGTCTCTCCCGCCAATCTCCCTGTGACTCTCCCTCTCTAGGCCGGTCTTCCCATCCACTCGTCCTTCCTTCATCTGCTTGCATGTGTCTCTCTCTCTCCCTCTATATCTCTGTCTCCCTGTGTGTCTCTTTCAGTGGACATTCTGTGCCTGCGTGCACGCTTCTTCAGAATTCTCGTTGGCGCCTGGGAAATGTGGAGGGAACTCGTCTACTTTCATGTGTACTAGTGACAACAGGCACGGGGCTTTCTCAGATACAGACACAGACAAGTTTGTAATTCTCGGTGAAGAGCCCCTAAGCGCCCTGCTTGGAGTCGTCCTCCTTTTAGTGGAAGGTTAGATTTCCGGACCAGAGGAAACTGCTAAATCCTACTACCCCATCTCCCTGATGCTCTGTACGGAGATCAGTAGGGCAACAGTGGCAGATGGGGCTGTGGGGGTTGTTGTTTGCTCTGAATTGCAGTGCAGTGAGTTCTACTGAGCTGCTTTCTTGCAAGGACACGGCGGTGGGGTGGGTCTAGAGTGGGTGTCACTGGTTCTGGGTGGGCACCCACCTTACCGCTGCCCTCAGGCTGATGGCCAAGGAGGAGAAACCGTGCAGACGGCCATGTGGCCCCGGTAGGCGCGACACCTAAGGACTTCTCCAGGCTTGCCCCAGCTTCATGAAAAAGGGGCAAAGGGGTGGAGCAGGCAGTGGATCACGCTGTGGACATTCCTGTGCTGAATGCTCTGCTGCCCGGAGTGAGGCCTCTGGGGAAAGGGTGTACAAGCGAACACAGACTGTGTGACACGGGACTTCGCGAGTCAGGCCTGGAAGGTGACAGCACTGAAGAGGACATGCGGCCAAACGGGGTCCAGGCTGGCGGCTGGGCCCTTGCTCCATAGCCCGGACCGGCCGCTGGCGCGCGTTAGCTGGTGGCCAACACCCTGTCTTGCTGTCTTGCAACTGATTGCTCCACCAACCTGGCCAGCGGGCCTGACCTGCCCTCGAACCACTTCGCCCCCAGGCCGCATGCACACACTCTTCACTGCCTCTGTCTCAGCCTCTCCTCCACAGCAGCCACAGCCAATGCGGAGTCGTGAAATCCCAGAGCCTGTGTGCCTCCACCCAACTTGGGCGGGCTGTGGCGGTAGGCAGCAGGGAGCTCAAGGCCTTGCGGCCAAGGCACCGTCCACCTGCTGCCATTTCCCTGTCCTTGTCCTGAGGCTGCCCTAGCTACACTGGGGCCGGTGCCGAGCGTCATGGTCAGCGTGTCGCGGTCCGGAAAAAGCGGTGATTCCGGTCGACCCTGGTCCCTGATCGTCCTGGATGAGAAATGTCGAGAGTCCCTGGCCCGCGGGAATGCAGGGGCGCTGGAGGGCGTGGGCTGCCCGCAGTCCCCAGGTTCAGGGGTGGCAAGCGCCCATCCTGTGCAAGAAACCCACACCGGGTGTGAGATACAGGTGGCAAGCGCAGCGGAGGAATTGGTGGTGATATTGGATGAAGGAATGGTGGCGGCTGAGGTGGTGATCGGGGTGGAGGAAGAGGACGGGGAGGCGACCGAGGAAGAGGTGACTGGAGAGGAGAATTCTGAGGAAGCCAAGCCAGAAGCAGAGGACATGCGTGAGCAGGAGGAGGTAGAGGAGGAGAGACAGCAGCTGGAGGAGATTCCGGAGCAAGAGGAGAAGCCTGAGGCAGATGCAGAGGTGGAGGCCCCAGCTCTCACAGGAGCTGCAGCAGCAAGAGCCAGTGCTGCGTCTTGCCTCAGCCCAGGACCCGCTGGCAGTTCTGGAGCGTCTTCAGCTGGAGATCAGCGCTGGGAATGCCCAAGATTCCAGGGCCTTATGGCGGCTGAAGCACAGGATTCTTCGGAGGCACATTTCTTACCTGGATCACAGAAGGGCCATCATCAAGCACATCCCTGGCTTCTGGGCCCAGGCTGTATCCTTCCTTGTGGTGGTGGGTGATGGCGGGGGCTGTTGTGCAGGAGGGCTGGGCCCTCAGAGCAAGGTGCCTTGGGACGATGGCCCCCAAGGAGGAGAGCTGGGCAGTGGTCCCTGGCCCTGGGTTGGTGTGTTCTGGGATCCAATGTAAGGCCTTGGACAGGGGCGGTTGTTGGGGATGGGGGGACTTGGGGACTTGGACCTGCTTCCCCTAGGTCTCCGCCAGCGTTGGCCTGCAGGCTGCTCTCAAACATTATTTGTGGACGTGAGGCATGTGTCCCCATGCTACCAGAGCTAGGGTAGCACAAAGCAGCTTTCACTCATAGCAGATAAGGCAAGGAAACATTTCGATGCCAAATGGGAGAGTTACAGACGCCGCACACCCACCTTCACATTCACAGGCTGTGCACGTTTTCTAGCAGTTCCGTCAAAAGAGAGCATTTCAGACACACACTCATGGCCTTTAGTGGAACCATGCCACCCCCCTGTTCCAGACAGTGGGACGACTCAGACCGACACCGAGCGGGGTACAATCTGCCTCCCCAGACACACACACACACACACACACACACACACACACACACACACACACACACAGGATTCTCTCCTGCTATATCCACCGCTGCTTCCCTGTCTGTCCTCAGGCTCCGGCTGGGTCCCACCCATGTCTTTCTCTCCTGACTGGCTGTGTCACTGTGTCTACTTTCATTTCCCTCCTCTCCCTTCCTTGTCCCTGCTTCTCGATCTCTTCCTCCCTCCCACACCCTATGTTTGCATCGTAAGTGTGCAGTCGGTTTCTTGTAAGCCGTGTTATTCCTTCTGGATTCAGAAGGCCGGTGACAACATTGGTCTTCACGGGAATATGCCAAGACACCCTGCCGTGAGGAGGGGTCAGAGCACATGCCAACATCACAAGCTATGATGGGCTGCTGGCAACCCACACAGGCCAGGTATATGAAGGAACTGTGAGGAGTCCAGGCAGTGGAGTTTCTCCCTGCTGTGTGCAGATAGCGTGGGAGGTACAGGAAGCCAACGGACAGCCCAGTGTCGATGGGGTCTGATGCATTTGCAGAGGCTGAGGAGTGTGGGGACTAGTGTTTCCTGGTCTTTCTGCACATGCCCTGATATACTCCCTTGCTCTTAGCCTGGGAGGGTTGGGGGGGTGGGCTGTGTCTGTTTCCACAGCATGTGAAGGCACAGCTCCTTGACCCAGCACAGATTCTGAATCACCCCCAGTTGTCGGCCATGATCGTTGCCCAGGACAAAGACGTGCTCAGCTACCTGGTCGACTTGGAGGTCAGACTGGGGAGGCTGTGGCTTGGGGCCGTCCCGTCGTGTGCGGGATTTGGGCAGGAGAGGGTGAGGCAAAGGTGCTCACCCTCATAGCCAGGCAAAGAGGTCAGGACCCTGAGGGAGGACACTTGCCCGTCCTGTCCCATTGCTCACCGCAGGTGGAAGAAGTGGGCCATCCCAAGTACCGCTGCAGAGTGATGTTTTTCTTTGTAGAGAACCAGTACTTCTGGAACCCAGTGATCATTAAGGAGTATCAGCTTAGCTCTGCTGGTAGGGTGTGGGTCCCATGATGGTGCAGGGCAGGGGGCTGATGAGCATGCATCAGGGGCAGGAGGGAGGGGGAGGGGGAGGTGGGTGGGGAAGAGGCCATCAGGTAGTTCCTCAAAACCTCTCTTCCTGCAGGCTACAGGGCATCACGTGCCACTCCAGTCCAGTGGTTCTGCGATTATGAACATGGAGCTCCCAGTCTCTGGTATGACCCCACCAGCTTCACTTGTTCAACTGGCTGTGTGAGCACAGCTGTCCAGGGACAAACAGGATTGCCGAGGTGGGGCACCTGAGGCTTTCATCAGCAGTGGGGTTGTGGGTGGCCCCCGGCCAGAGAGGAGAGTGGACTATGCCCAATGTGGCGCCGGCCTGTGTCCCTTACCAGATCATCATTGAGGACCAGTGGCCCAATCCCCTGCAGTACAACCTGAGGGAGGAAGGGACCAGAAGACAGTGACCTGACGTGAGCACGTGTCGGTGAGAAGGCCAGTATGCGGTGTGTTGACACGTGTGTTGTATGGGCAAGGGAACGTGGGCCAGACATTGGCTTGGAAATGGAAGGTCCGCCGAGACTGGGACCTAGGTAGCATGGGGAGCGGGTGGGAGGATGACAAGGGAACTGCAGGGACTCAGCTGCAAACACACATTGGGACGATGCCTGCAAACCAAATGCAGTTGTGCTGTGGGCTAGGGCTTTGGAGAGCAACTCGGGAGGAGCAATGCTTCTCCACCACAAATGCTCCCCGTGGATGTCTGCCTTATCCCGGGCTTCCCCCTGCTCCTTCAGTTTGGATTTGCCTGCCAGTCTTTGGGACTGGAGCTGCCCTGTCCCCAGGCGCCACTGTGGTGAGAATCTTGCACTTCCTTCCATGTGCCCCACCACGCCATGTCCTCCCGCAACCTGACAACAATTCTTAGAACTAGTCCAAGGCCATTGGGGCCTGGAAATGAATCCCTGGGTGAGAAAGCAAGAGGGATCACAAAAGGGTGAGGCACAAGAGTGATACAATCTGGGATGTATTTGCAAATATCCCGTATCACTCATGGTGTCTGTTGCGTGGGGGTGCGTGTGTGTGCGTGTACGCGAATGTGTCTGCATGTGCCCATATGCGTCAGGGGCTCTGCATCTGTGTGGGCGTGAAAGGCACAGAACTTCTATGTTTGCCCATGCAGAAACAATGGAGGACGTGAGCAGCGCTGGAAGAGAATGGTGGATGCGTCTCCTGTCTTCTACGAGCCCCGGAGACAATTGGGGAAGTGATCACATGTGGCAGCCTTGAAGAGTTGCCACGATGTTTATGTGGACACATACAGGAAGCTAAAAACCCTTCTGTTTCTGTGTGTGTGTGTGTGTGTGTGTGTGTGTGTGTGTGTGTGTGTGTGTGTGTGTGTGTGTGTGTTTATGGGGGACCCAAGGAGGGAGGACGAGGACGGGACCTGAGTGTGACTGTCCTAGCCGCTGACAGGATGATTCTGTGTGTGCAGAGGAGATCCAGTACTGGTGTGGGGCAGGTGTTGCCATGTGCACAGAGGCCTGCCTTCTTGGGCAGGCAGAGTCTGGAAGGAGGAGGAGGAAGAGACAGACCTGTTATGTGGAGACTTGTTGAATAGGTCAGAGCCGAAAGGCAGGGAAGGGGATTGCACAGCGGGACCAAATTGGTCCATTGGGTGCTGGTACAGTGTGTCCAGGACTTGGGGAGATTCAGCCAGGATCCTTGGTCCCAGAGGGGTGTCGTCTCCTTGGTGAGAGAGAATCCAGTGAGCAACACTTCCAGTGAGGATCAGAGCTAAGGAACCATGTCCCTGGAGAACTCAGGAGAAGGCAGGCTTCTCACAGTCGATCCCAGTATACCTTACTGCTGCCTCCCACACCCGGGGTCCCTTTGACCCCGAGCCCTGTCCTGAGACAGTGGCTCAGGATGGGATATGTGTGAGGGCAAGAGGCAGGTGTGGGTTGTGGGCAGCAGCGAGGCTTATGAGTGGGATTTCATGGAGAGAGTACGTGCGAGGGTGGAGACCCAGCGTGATTTCCTGAGAGTGTGTGTGGGCGTCTGTGGCAAACTGGGCCTGAGATCCGTGGTGGTGCCGGCAGTGTGTGCGTGCATATATTCATGCGATTGCATAGCCGTGTGTCTCTGTGTGTGCACGAGTGGGTGTGTAGGCCTCCGGCGAGACAAGCGGAGACACAGGGGTCTCTGTGGATGAGGTGCTTATGTGGGACGGTCAGGTGCCAGAATATAGGAGTGCAGTCCCTTCCCTCCTGAGTCCTGATGGTAATCGCTTGGATGGGTGCAACTGTTGCTCTGCCAGGGGGCTCAAGTCAGGATGCAAAAGGGAAATTGGTGCAAGGTCAAGACGGGGACCGAGGGGAGGAAACCCTTGCCCAGTGGCCAGTGGACCATTTGTAAGTGAGTGTGCTTGTGTGTGTGTTAGTATGTGTCTACGTGAGAGTGAGTGTGTGAGTGAGTGAGTGAGTGAGTGTGTGTGTGTGTGTGTGTGTGTGTGTGTGTGTCTGTGTTGAATTGCCCTGGTGGCCTACAGTAGCAAATATGGAGGGGCTACAAGGTTGTGCCCAGGACTTGTGCACAGAGTAGCTAAGGAACCCAAGCTGTTAGGCTACGTTGTGTGCAGAGGGCGTAGATAATTCACTGGAGGGAGGCGTCCAGCAATACTCTCTGCTCTAGGCAGACGTGCCATGTTTTGTCACCAGTCAGCTCTTCCTTGGGGCTCTCCTCTCTGCTTCCTGTGCCACAGGCCCAGGGAAAGGGAGGAGCTTGGACCCTAGACCTCAGGTGACTTGCGTCCCCCTGGAGTGCCGCAGCAGTGTGGTGTTTGGGGATCTATGTGTGGATGGGCAGGTGAACAGTCTGCCAGCTGCTCTCTTAGGGGACAGTTTGTTGCCAGCAACACCTCTCCCCGCCCCACAAGATCACCCCTGCCACTGCAGCTGGGCTCGGGACATGTCAAGGTGTGTCCCAGAACTCTGTTCCCCTTGCATGTAAGTGGTGCCAGCATGAGCCTCTCAGTTCCTGTGCTGGCGACCCTGATTAGCCTCAGGCTTTGTCGACTCCTGGCCTCATGTAACATGGGGAACTGGGTTCCTTTCTCAGTGTCTCAGCGGTTGCATGTCGACGGAGGATGCTTTGCACATCGGAGTCAGGAATCCCGACCATGCTCCACCCGCCCCGCCCCAAACCGCAGCAGGCAGCACGTGGCCCACTGTGTGTGCACTTTGGGTAGTCTAAAGCCTTTCAGCCCACCCCCCGTATTCTTCTCAGGTGGTGGTGGGTCAAAGGGGCCTAGGGAGGAACACTGGTCCCAGTCTGCTGCCGGCTGTGCCCACAGGTGTGTGTGCCCAGTTCCTTGACACTGAAGCTGCAAGGCGTCCACACTGCCCCCAAAGCCCCATCCCTAGCATTTGCGTGTGGGCCATATGGAAGTGAAGTCCCAGTGACCCTGCGGGATCACAGCGCGTGGTAACATCTGTGCCTGGCTACCCGCCTGCCTGCCTTCCCCACAGCTCTTTGCCCCCATACAGGGCTTTCGGTAAAGACGCGGCCACCATCCAGCATGAGAGGAAAGGCTGGACAGTGTCCCAGTACCGCTGTTCATGTGTTGGCTGCTGCCAGCTTGACAGCATGGAGACCCCATGGCCCAGTGGAGGAAGTCTGACCTGTCCTACAAGGAACTGGGGATGACTGTAGGGATGCATCAGGTCCCATGGAGTAACCTAGCCCTGACCTTATCTGCCTAGGGGGTGATCGAAGCGCCTTGGGGTCCCAGGCATGGCATGTGTGTCGGTGAGCTTCCTCCTGGATGGCGCTGCCGACACAGGGCTGGCTGGTCAGGGGTCGTATGTGAGGCCCGTTAGGGCCTGGCCTCTAGATCCGATACTGCTATAGGTGTTGTTGAAATGACAGAGCACGATACGATCGTCCCTTGGGTGTCGCTGCACCGGGGACCCTGTCGCTGCTCCCAGGTTCCCACTGCCAGGTCTCCCCGGGAGGCCTGGAAGGTTGACAGGCTCCTTTTGCAAGGACACGATGGCTTGTGAGGGCCCATGCCCCAGGGTCTGGTGCTCATTGCGGATGGCTTGGGGCAGTGTGAGAGCTTTTACTCCCATTCTTAGAGGAGATTGTGGTGGTCTTAAGGGACAAAGATGTGCCTGGGGAAGAGAAGGATGACCAGAGGAAGCATTGGAGGAAGAGGAGGAGGAGCAGGAGGAGGAGCAGGAGGAGGAGGAGGAGGGGGATAAGGAGGAGTTGGAGGAAGAGGATTGGGAGGCCTTAGAGCAGGAGGAGAAGGAGTGAATGATTGGGTGCAGGAGAGGGAACAAGTGGAGGAGGAGGATGTCCAGGATGAGGAGGAGCACGAGCCAAAGAGGAAGAGCAGCTGGGGGAGGAAGTTGAGGAGGACGAGATTAGAGGGAAGAGGATGAGGAGAAAAGGTAGAGCCACGGTTGGAATAGCGTGAGCAGAAGTGTAGGAGCAGAAGGAGGAAGAGACCGAGGAGGAAGAGGAGGAACGGGAGGAGCTGGAGGAAGAGGATTGGGAGGGGTTAGAAGAAGAAGTGGAGGAGGAGGAGGGGGAGTGAATGACTGGGTACAGGAGAAGGACAAATGGAAGAGGATGATGTCCAGCATGAGGAAGAGGAGGATCACGAGCCAAAGGAGCAGGGGCAGCTGGAGGAGGGATTTGGGGAGGACGAGAGCAGAGGGAAGAAGAGGAGGTCAAAAGTCAGAGGTAGGGCAGGAAGGGCAGTAGCAGGAGAGGACCTGGAGAAGGAGGAAGATGCCTAGGAGGAAGAGTTGGAGGAGGAGGAGGAGGTGGAGGATCAGATGGAGGAGGAGGATTGGGAGGAGTTACGGGAGGAGGAGGAGAAGGACGACGAGGAGGAAGAGTGAATGATCGGATGCAGGCGAGGGAAGAAGTGGAGGAGGAGGAAGTCCGGGAGGATCAAGAGGAGGAGCACGAGTCGAAGAGCAGGAGCAGCTGGGGGAGGAAATTGAGGAGGACGTGAGCAGAGGGAAGAATGAGGAGAAAAGGTAGAGCCAGGGCTGGTAGAGCAGTAGCTGAAGAGGGGGAGCAGAAGGATGAAGAGGCTGAGGCTAAGACTTCCAATACTATGTTGAATAACAGTGGAGAGGGTGGACATTCCTGTCTCTTTCGTGACTTGAGCTGAGAGCTTTTGCTCATTGACATGATAGTAATGTCGGGTCGTCCATACGTGGCTTTATGATCTCGATGTGTGCTCCTTCTATCCCTACTTTCTTGCGGGTTTTTACCAGGAAAGGATGCTGTATTTTGTCAACCCTCTGTCTGCATCGATTGAGAGGATCCTGTGGTTCTCGTCCTTTCTTTTTTTGATGTGATGAATCACGTGAATTGTTTTGTGGATGTTGAACCAGCCCTGCCTCCCAGGTACAAGTCCCACTGGGTCGTGGTGAATAACATCTTAATGTATTGTTGGACCCGAGTGTCTAATATCTTGTTGAGTAGTTTGGCATCCATGTGCATCAGGGAAATTGGTCTATACTTCTCCTTTTCAGTGGGGTCTCTTTCTGGTTTTGGAATCAAGGTAACGCTGGCTTCATAGAAAGAGTTTGGAAGTTTTCCTTCCATTTCTATTTTGGGAACAGCATCAAGAGAATAAGTGTTAACGCTTCCTGAAATGTTTGCTGGCACTCCCCTGGAAAGCCATCTGGCCCTGCAGTCTTCTTCCCTCGGCAGGGTTTTGATTAGTAATTTGATTTCTTTACTGGCTATGGGTCTGTTCCAATTTTCCTCTTCTTCCTCTTTCAGCTTTGGTAGTGTACATGTGTCTAGGAATTTGTCCATTTCTCCCAGATTGCCCATTTTATTGGCAAATAGTTGCTCCTAATGTTCTCTTATTATTGTTTGCCTTTCTGCTGTGTTGCTTGTGATCTCTCCTCTTTCATTCTTGAGTTTATTTATTCGGGCCCTTTCCTTTTTCTTTTTCATCAAACTGATGACTGGCTTATCAATTTTGTTAATTCCTTCAAAGAAGCAGCTTCTGGGCTCATTGATCTGTTCTCCTATTTTGGTTTGTTTGTTTGTTTGTTTGTTTGTTTGTTTGAGGTTGTTTTTGTTTTTGTTTTGTTTGACTTTGGTTTCCATAGCATTAATTTCCGCTCTAATCATTGTTATTTCCTGTCTTCTGAATGTTCTGCGTTTCATAGGGTGTTCTTTTCACAGCCTCGTAAGGCGTAAAGTGAGGTTGTGTCTCTGAAATCTTTCTTTCTCCTTTAGGAAGACCTGACTTGCTAGATAGGTCCTCTTATTACCTACTCTGGTGCGTCCCAGAGGTTTTGGGTTGTGGTGTTATCACTGACTTCCGTATACATTTTCATTGACTTGCATATACTTTTTATACCCTCTTTAAACCCTCGGTTTGCCCATTCATTCTTTAGTAGGATGTTCTTCAGTCTGCCAGTGTTTGTTACCTTTCCAAGTTGTTTCTTGTAGTTGATTTCGAGTCTTGTAGTGTTGTGGTCTGAAAATATGCACGGTGTGACCTCGATCTCTTTGAACTTCCTTAGGGTTGACTTTTATCCCCAGGATATGATCTATAGAGGAGAATATTCCATGAGCACTGGAGAAGAAAGTATATTCTGCTGCTTTATTATGAAATGTTCTGAAGATCTCTGTGAAGCCCATCTTGTCCAGTGTGTCATTCCAAGCCCCAGTTTGCTTGTTGATTTTTTGTTTAGATGATCTGTCTATTGCAGCGAGTGGGGTGTTGAAGTCTCCCGCTCTGATGGCATGACTAAGAATGAGGTTCCTTATGTTTGTGATTAATTGATTTGTGTATTTGGTTGCTCTCAAATACGCCACATAAATGTTTTCAATTGCTAGGTCTTCTTGGTGGATAGACCCCTTGATTATGACATCATGCCCTTGTGCATCACTTGACACAGTCTTTACATTAAAGTCTAGAGTGTCTCATAGAAGTATGGCTGCTTTGGCTTTGTTTTGTTGACGGTTAGCATGACAGATGATTCTCCATCCTCTTATTTTCACTCTGAACTTGTGTTTACAACTAAAGTGGGTGTCTTGTAAACAGCATATCGATGGCGCTTGTTCTCTCATCCATTCTGTTCCCCTATGTCTTTTGATTGGAGCATTGACTCTACTGACATTTATTTTTAAAAAAATTTTTTTTCAACGTTTATTTATTTTTGGGACAGAGAGAGACAGAGCATGAACAGGGGAGGGGCAGAGAGAGAGGGAGACACAGAATCGGAAACAGGCTCCAGGCTCCGAGCCATCAGCCCAGAGCCCGACGCGGGGCTCGAACTCACGGACCGCGAGATCGTGACCTGGCTGAAGTCGGACGCTTAACCGACTGCGCCACCCAGGCATTTAAAGTGAGTACTGAAAGATATGAATTTATGGCCATTATCTTCTTTGAAGAGTTGGAGAAAAAAAAATCTATATATCTTTATATCTATATCTACATCTACATCTACATCTATATATCTCTATATATCTAATTATATATTTCTATCTATAAATATAAATAAATAAATTAAAAAATATATATAATTATAAGTATACATATACATATACATATACATATACATATACATATACATATACATATACATATACATATACATATACATATACATGGAGAGATGATAGATGATGATAGGTAGGTAGATAGATAGATAGATAGATAGATAGATAGATAGATAGATAGATAGATAATCATTTCTCCCCTCTGAGTGTCCCCCCTTACAATTGCATGCAGGAGTGATTCAGCGGTCACAAACCCCTTTAAATTTTGTTTGTCCGGGAATCTCTTTCTCTCTCCTTCTATTTTGAATGACAGCCTTGCTGGATAAAGAATTCTTGGCTGCGTATGTTTCTAATTCAGCACTTTGAACAAATCCTACCCCTCCCTTCAGGCCTGCCAAGTTTCTCTGGATAGGTCTGTGGCAAACCTGATCTATCTTCTCTTGTAGTTTAGGGACTTGTTTCCCCTTGCTGCCTTCATGATTCTCTTTGCCTGAATACTTCGTGAGCTTGAATATGATATGCCTTGCTGCCTTGTAGAGGGTCAGTTTTTGTTGAATCTAATGGGGGTCCTCGGTGCTTCCTGGATTTTGATGGCTGTGTCTTTCCCCAGGTTAGCAAAAATTTCCACTATGATTTGCTCACATACCCCTGCTGCCCCTATTTCTCTCTCTCCCCCTACGGGACCCCTATGATTCTGATGTTGTTCCTTCTGCATGAGTCCTGATTTCTCTAATTGTTCAACCGTGCTCTTTTCATTAATCTCCCTCGATTTTCCTGCTTCCATATTCTCCATCAGTTTGTTCTCCGTATCGCTGATTCTCTGTTCTGTCTCATCCATCCTTGACACCGCTGCATCCATCCGTCATTGCAGCTCAGTTATGTCATTTTTAATTTCATTCTGGCCAGGTTTTACTTCATGTTTTCTCTGCACAAAGGGACTGTAATCTACATTGGACCGCAGCTAGTATTCTTATCATCGTGCTTCTAAATGCTGCTTCAGACATCTTGCTTGTATCTGTGTTGGTTGAATCCCTGGCTCTCGTTGCTTCATGCTCTTTCTTTCTGGGTGAATTCCTTCCTTTCGTCATTTTGAAGGGAGAAAAGGAACTCATGAGGTAGAAAATTCAAATGAACTATCCAAATTATAAAATGTTAAAAGTAAAAAATTAAAAACACACACGTAAAAAAGGGAATGAATGATGCTAGATTCTAGGCATGTTTCATCTGTGTGTTGAAAGGGGTTTGACACGAGAGAAAAAAAAGCGGGAGTGGAGAAAAATTTAGAAAGTAAAAAATATTACAAAGGGAAATGTTGTGAGAATTTGAAAAATCAAAACACTGAAATAGACTGAAAGGAGAATATGGGAGTAAAATAGAATTTGTGAATATAGACACGAAAGGAAAGAATAATGTAGAAGAATATTAAAGAAAATTAGTAAAATTTCCACCTGCCCAGTCTCCTTCGCCTCTCCGGGCACAGAAGCACCTCCCTTCCTGAGCCTCCTCGCTCTCCAAGTTCACTTCTCCATGTCACGTACCTGTTGAAGACTGTGGTTCAGGATATGCAGATTGCTGTGCTAATCCTCCCGTCAGTTTCCTGGGTGGGTAGGATGGTTTAGTGTTGGTCTGGCTGTATTTCATGCACACGAGACACTTAAGAAACTTCCATGCTGTCTGCCATCTTGGCTCCTCCCCAAAGAGGTGAGATCTATAGCACCAGTTCTCCGATATGAGATATCCCACAGGACAGTTGTGCTCGATGACAAAGCGGAAAAGGACATGGACCAAAGAGGGAGACCACCCTGGAGGGGGAGGCAGAGAACTGGCTCCAGACCCGGGAAGGGGAGGAGGGGCTGAAATGCTGGAGCCACGCCCACTTTTCTTCCTGCTGATGGTTCCTGAACAGAAGCCAACTGTCTGGGTCTGGTCTGGAGATCCTTCACCCCAAGGACCCACGGTCAAAAAGTTCACTGCCCTGCCTCTGCCCCACCTCCACCACAGCCACAGCCAAAGCCACTGCAGTGTCCGAAGGGCCATGGGGCCATGGGCGTGCTTCCCAAATGCTTGTGGGCTCCAGAAGGAGGCAGCAGGCATTTAAAAACCTTGGGCCTCGACGCTCCACCTGCTGGGCTAGACTATCTGGAGCCGCATGCCTCAAGTTCCCACTCCTTGTGCTCTATGGCCCTCCTAGCCTGAGTATGGGCTAGCGCACCAAAGCAAATGAGTCATGTTCCGGAAAACGCGGAGATTCCTGAGAATACCGGGCCTCCATTCTGCTGGAAGGCGCGTTAGAGAGTCCAGGAATCGTGGCCACACCCCTGTCTCAGTCCCAGACAATTTCACCCATTCATACACATGTACACGCACAGGCCTAGGCACCACACGCACACTCCCCCTCTGTGGCTATCCTTAGTTGTGACTTACACTCCTTCCTCTGCGTCCTTCCATGTCCCTCTGGTCTCTGTCTGTCTCTGAGTCCCTGTGATCATTTTCTCTAGGGAACGCTTTCTTCCTCCCCCACCTCTATCTCTCTTTCTCTGTCTCTGTCCTGTCCCTGGACAGTATCAGTGCATCTGGGTTTCCGTGTGCTGTGCATGTCCATATGGACATAGTAGGCTACTGATGGCACAGGGCTGCAAGGGAACACACAAAGGGACGCGTAAGTAACAGGGGTCAGAGCACATCCAGGCCTCCTAAGCCGTGACTGCCTCCAGGCAGCCACCACAAGCTGGGTATACATGTGAACTGTGAAAGGTCAGTCCCTTGGCCCTTGCCCTGTAGGTTGCAGCCAGCTGGGAGGTACTGAAACCCAAAGGACTCCCCAGTGTTTAGAGGGTGTGAAGAAAGGGCAGGGGCAGAGGAGGCTGGGAACCTAGTCGTGACTGGTGTTTCTCCACATGCCATGTTCCAGTGCCATTGGTACTGGAAGGTTGGTATCAGTTGTGGCTCCCTTTCCTCGGCATCTCAACGCAAGTTCACGTGACCCAATGGAAGTCCTGAATCTGCCCTAGTTTTCAGCCAGGTTTGGGCCCCAGGACAAATGCGTGTGGGGTGTGAGGGGGGAAAGCAAATGTGGGTCGTGGGGAGGAGCTAGCCTCGTGAGTGGGATGTGGCAGAGGGCATGCGTGAGTGCAGAGGTCCAGTAGAGTGTCTGTGAGTGTATTGTGGCTGGCGCCTGTGAGTACTTTTGCCTGAGGCCTAGCGTTTGTTCTGGCAGCGCGTGCGTGTCTGTGTCCATGTGCCGCATGGCCGTGCATCATTGTGCCTGAGTGAGTGTGTGTAGGCCGTTGGCTAGTGAAGGAAAGAGACTGGGGGCTTTCCTGGCTTGGTGGGTAAGGGCGAGGCTCAAGTGCCAAAGTCCAGCGAGTGCAATCCCTTCTCTCCTGGTATCGACAGGGAGCTAGCTGATCACTTTTTATGACAGGAGGAAAGCCTGGATTTGCCTGGGTCTGCTCGTCCTGTGTTGCCTAGGCCAGGGTCAAGTTGGGGTTGGGCCTTCCATGGCCCAGTGGAGGAGGACCAACGTTCCCTGCAAGGAAGCGGGGATTAGTGGAGGGAGGCAGCAGATAGCATAAGTCTGGTCCTGCTCCTGGACCGGCCTAGGGGGATCATCGCAAGGCCTTGTGGTCCCAGCCAGGGTACGGGTCTCGGTGAACATCCTCCTGGATGACCCTGCAGAGACAGGACTGGCTGGTCTAGGCCCCCTTGCGAAGTTGGGGCCCGGCCCCTGGGCCCCAATATTGTTGTAGGTGTTGTTAAAACTGAAAGGCATTGCCTGCTTGTCCCAGGCAGCCCCTGCACCTGGGATCCAGATTTGCTCCCACGTTCCTGCCACGGGGTCTCCCAGCGATGCATGGGAGTTTGACAGGCCCCATTTCTCTGGAGGGAGTGAGTTGCATAAGTCAGGTGCACCAGGGTCTGGGCCTGCTTTCCTGTCTTGCCCACCCCCTACATCCTCTGCTGAGGGCAGCTTGAGGGCTCACCACTGGACCTGTTTCTCTCCCTTTCTGGGTAAATGTTTGCCTCTCTGTCTGTCACAGTGGCCACCCCCTCTCAGCCCCCTACCACCTGTTCAGCCTCTCCCCATCCACCTGCGTTTCTATGCATTGCTGTCACCTGAAGCTGTGGTGTGCTGCCTCATATATCACAGCCACCCTGGAGCATTTCTGTACCCCGTACGTATCTTGACATGGTCCAGCGAGTCTGGAGGAACCTCTTCTGTGTCACGGAAGCAACATGTTGGCCAGAGGTCCCGGCACACCAATTTGGCAATCCTAGAATCCCCGGCCTGCCTGGCAGCCTCCTGGTCCCATAAAGAGGGAGGGGAACACCGCATTCCACCAAAGGGAAAAGGCAATGCATGAGTGTGTTGCCTGGCCAGGCAATGCATCTCGAGCCTCCAATCCTGCAGTGTCTCTGTGTGGTGTGTGTGTGTAGCTGCTGCTCTCTGAAGGAGACAGGCAGGGAGTCCACATCACCACTGCCCTGACAGGGAGGGAGACCACATCATTGCCCTCACTTCACACCTTCTGCAGCTTATTGGTTCCCCAAAGTGGTAACGTGGCTTCGTGTAGACCCTGGGTCGTGTCCCTCACTTATGTCCCAAAGCTACAACCCCAACCCCCTGATACCTTTCGGAGGCCCTTGAAATCATGCTGTCTGTGGCACAGGGGGACAGTGTTTTGAGTCAGCGCCCACGCTCATGGCAGCCTGCCGCCTAAGTGAGTGGTAAAGGAAATGGGACCAGGATGAACAGACATACGGCCAACGAAGGCCTGGGGAGGGTCCCTGTGAGAAAATGGCCAAGCACTGTGGGAGGAAGGGGACCGCTGTCTGTGAGAGAGGCACAAGCTCCAGGAGTCCCAGAGCCCATGGTCACGGGTCTTTCCTGTGCACGGCCACACACGGGAGGAAAGGGCAGCCGATCATGAGGGGGGCGGTGTGTGCTTGCCAGTGTGTCACTTTCCAGGCATTGGGGCCAAAGGCAAGAGCAGCGCGCATGCTACGTAGCCTCCCCTAGTGTGGCGTCCTCCCCACATCACACACCTCTTGTCACCGACCTTCCCTAGCCAGTGCACTGCTAGACTGCTGTCATGACATACATGTCTCCTTGGAGCAAGGATGGATGTAGAGAGTATGCAAAGGAGGCTGAGCAGATGGAAAACCAGGGGGCACAGACAGCAGGCGCACAGCTGGAATGCGTCTCCCGGACAGCCAAGGTGATCCGCTCCGTGGAGTTGTCGCACTAGGGGCACAATGAACAAAGGTGGCGGTGTAAATGGGAAAAGCGTGGAGGTTTCCCTTTACCCGTGTGTGTAGATAGCCGCGTGCCCAGCACACCGTGGAATGCAAAGGTCACTTTCGCATGGCCAGAAGCCAAACAGGGCACCCAGAGGGCAATGAGGGCCAGCTGCAAGCCCCAGGGAGGAGTTGCACTGCATGGGGCCCAGAGCCTTCCTGCCTAGGCAACAGGCTGGCCCCAGTTTCCTGGTGACCTAGGGGCGGGACCGCCAAAGCCAGGCACACCACCCTCCCTATGATTGGTCCTGAAGGCAGTGAAGCAGCCTGGGCTGGGCTTGGAGCTCCCTCAGCCTCAAAGCCACAGGCGCACCTCTCACCACAAAGGCCTCCTAGGTGGCAGCAGC
This sequence comes from Puma concolor, assembly GCF_028749965.1. Lineage (NCBI taxonomy): Eukaryota > Metazoa > Chordata > Mammalia > Carnivora > Felidae > Puma > Puma concolor. The sequence goes on from NW_028240224.1 coordinate 37,131, forward strand.
ATAGCGATAGCCACCTGGAGGCATCCGGGGTACAGCACCATGTGCATGCGCCCCCTAGACATTCGGGCTCTGGGAGGAAGGGGGGAGCGAGTTGCCAGCCATTGCCCTCAGGTCTTCACTGACTGGGTCTGGGGAGGGGGCCGTGCACTCACTTCCTGTTTCCTCCTCGGTAGCAGCCACAGTTCATGTCTCGGGCCGGGGCCGCATGATGCGACTTGTGTTTCCAAAACATTGGGGAGGGCAAAGAAGCCTCCATGCATTGGGACTGCCAACACCTTCTCTGGAATAGAGCCACTGCAGGGAAGGCTCTTGTACTGCAGAGCTGTGCAGTGGGGATCCTGGGGGGCTTAGGCAGCTTGGGAGACAGGAAGATTAGTGTGGGGATGTCAGTCCAGGCACGCTGTGCTGGGGGCCATGTAACTTGGGGATAGAGAAGAGCCTGCGATGGACAGGGCTGAACTCTGTCTATTGCACTGCTAGCACGGTGGAGCTTTTGCCGCATCACTAGCACAGACATCTCTAGCAAGCAGCCATCTGCTGTGTAAGGAGTACCCCAGCACTCACCTCTTCCCAGGTGAGGCTCGTCCCAGTCCTTTCTAACATCCAGGCCTGCCCGGGACCTCTGCACAGAATGCTAAGGCTGCACAAGTCCATCGTTCCCTATGTGGCCGAGGCAGCCTTTGTCCAGGCACTCGGGCCAAGGAATGCAGGCTGCCTGGGACGAGGCGACCTCCCTGAGGGCCTGCTGGTGTTTGCCCTTGGGAGTCTTCTCACAAGTCTCACGTGGGGTTTTGGACACACGGCATAAACCTGTGGACCAGAGGAAGAACAGCACCCGACTCATCACGGTTGATGATGAGAGGGCAGCGGGCACATGGGAGAGGATGGCGTGTCCGTGGCCTTTAAGAGCCCCACCTCCCCGTGAACCTCCCCTTTGTTGGCTTGCAATCTGGGCCATCCATTCGTAACCTGAGGTCATTTCAGAAACAGCGAAGTTCACACAAGGGCATCAGTACTGGGACTCCTTCAAGAGTCTTGTCGGTGTGAGCGTGTGAGCAATTTGGTTGATGAAAAAATTAGGTATTTTGTTTTGTTCACAATTTTATTTTCAACATTCATTCTCAAATTTGTTATGCTTTATTATATGATTTTTTAAAACTCCTTCAAAATATGATTTGATTTTCAATCTTGCAACACTTCTCAAATTTTTATTGATTGAAAATTGGGATGACAAGTTTGAAGTCAATATTAAAAAGCCTCTCAAATTCATTCCATCTGACAATATTGCCCAAATTGATGATATTTTATTTGATTTTAAAATGTCTCAACTTATCTTTTTAAAAGTTATTGAAAGAGAGAGAGAAAGAGACGAGAGAGAGAGAGAGAGAGAGTGAGAGAGAGAGTACAGAGGTGGGGCACAGTGACGGTGAGATAGAATCTCAAACGTGAATTACTAATCCAAAAGCTCTGAAGAAACCAAAGTCCAGGATCAGAATAATTCTACTATAAACTTAAAGAAGAGTTACTCCCTGTTCTTCTCAAAGGAATTGCAACTTCATTCAATGAGACCAGCATTAACTTGATATCAAAATCTGAAAACTACTCCACTAAGAAAAAGAAGGACAAGCCCATATGTTTAATGAACATAGATGCAAATATTCTCAAGAAAATACTTGCACACTGACTCTAATAATACATTTTAAAAAAAGTATTCAGGGGCGCCTGGGTGGCGCAGTCGGTTAGGCGTCCGACATCAGCCGGGTCACGATCTCGCGGGCCGTGAGTTCGAGCCCCACGTCGGGCTCTGGGCTGATGGCTCAGAGCCTGGAGCCTGTTTCTGATTCTGTGTCTCCCTCTCTCTCTGCCCCTCCCCCGTTCATGGTCTGTCTCTCTCTGTCCCAAAAATAAATAAAAACGTTGAAAAAAAATTAAATAAAAAAAAAGTATTCACCGCAATTGAGGTAGATTTATTCCTAGTTTGCAAGTATAGTCCAATATTCACAAATCAATTAACACGTTACAGTACACCAATGAGATAAAGGAGAAGAGCCACATTATCATTTCAACAGATGCAGGAAAAGCATTTGAAGAACTACAACATCCATTCATGATAATCACCCTCGGCAAATTAGGTTTAGAGGAAAAATACCTCAACATAATAAAGGCCATCTATGAAAAACTCATAGCTAAAATCTTTTTGAATGGGGAAAACCTGAAAGCTTTTCCCATAAGCTTAGGAACAAGACAAGGATGTCCACTCCCACCACTTTTTTATTCAGCACAGTACTAGAACTCCTAGCCACAGCGATTAGACACTAAAAAGAAGTAAAAGACAATGGAATCAATAAAGAAGAAGAAAAATGTTCTCGATTTATAGAGGACATGATACTCTACTGTAGAAAACCTGAAAGATTCCACGGACAAAAGTGTGAGAACTGAAGAACGAATTCAGTAAAGTCATAGGGTACAATCAACATATAGAAATCTCTTGCATTTGTATACACTAATAATGAAGCCGCAGAAAGACAGATTAAGAAAACAATCCCATTTATAATTGGACCAAAAAAATAAGATATCTAGGGGTAAACATATACAAAGAGGTGGATAACCTATACTCTAAAACCTATTAAATAAGGTTGAAAGAAACTGAAGTCAACACCAAGAAATGGATAATTCCATGCTCATGGATTGAAAGGGCAAATAATGTCAAAATGTCTATGTTACCAAAGCGATCTACATATTTAATGTAACCCCGATGAAAACACCAACGGCATTTCTCACAGAACTAGAACAAACAGTCCTAAACTTTATATGGGACCACCAAAGAACCTGAAGAGCAAAGCAATCTTAAGCAAGCAAGCAAACAAACAAACAAACAAGCAAACAAACAGACAGACAAACAAAGAAACACTGGAGGCATCACAAACTCCAGATATCAAGTTATACTGCAAAGCTGTAGTTATCAAAACTGCATGGTACTGGCACAAATTGGAACGTAGACCAAAGGAACAGAACAGAATACCTAGAAATAAACCCACAAGTATCTGGTCTATTCATCTTTGACAGAGCAAGAAAGCATATAAAATGGGAAAAAGGTATTTTCTTTAGCAAATGGTGTTGGAAAACTGAACAGAAATGTGGAAAAGAACGAAACTGGACCACTTTCTTACAAAACACATGAAAATAAATCCAAAATGGATTAGAGATAAAAATCCTAGAAGAGAACACAGGCAGTAATTTTTTGAAATTAGCCAAAGAAACGTTTTCTAGGTATATCTCCTGAGACAAAAGCAAAAATACAAAAACAAAAGCAAAATAAACTATTGGGATGGCATCCAAATAAAAAGCTTCTGCACAGCTAAGGAAAAACTCCACAAAAATGAAGGCAACCTACAGAATAGGAGAAGCTATTTGCAAATGACATATCCAGTAATGGATTAGTATCCTCTATATAAAGAACTTACAAAACTCAATACTGAAAAACGAAATTATCCAATTACAAAATGGGCAGAAGACCTTAACAGACACTCCTCCATGAAGACATCCAGATGGCCAACAGACACGTGAAAAGATGTTTATCATCACTTACCATCAGGAAATTGCAAGTCAAAAGGACAATGAGATACCACCTCACACTCTTTGGAATAGTTAAAATCAGCAACACAATGAACAACAGGTGTTGATGAGGATATGGAAAAAGAACTTTTGCACTGTTGATGGGAATGCAAACTGGTGCAGTCACTGTGGAAAACATAGTGGGTTCCTCAGAACGTGAAAACTACAACTGCAGCAATCACACTACTGTGTATTTACCCAAAGAATCCAGAAACGATAATTCAAAGAGAGACAAGAACCCTGATAATTTTGGCAGCATTATGGGACAGCCACGTGTCCATCAAATGATGAATGGATAAAGATTTAGTATGTATGCATGATGTGGTATTATAATGTGGTATTATACACACATAATTATATGATGTGGTATATTCTGTATAATACCCACACACAGGGGAATAATACTCAGCCATGTAAAATAATGAAATCTTGCCATCTGCAACAACATGAATGGAGCTAGGGAATATAATGCTAGGCAAAATAAGTCGGTCAGAGACAGACAGATACCATATGACTTCATTCATATGTGAAATTTAAGAAACTAAACAAATGATCAAATGTTGGGGAAACAGAGTAATAGACAAATCAAGAAACATACACTTAATTATAGATAACAACATGCTGGTTACCAGTGTGTGTGTGGGGGGGGTTCAGATGTAGTGAGTGAAATATGTGATGGGGATTAAGGAGTGCACTTGTTGCCATGAGTACTGGGTATTGTAAGGAATTGCTGAATCATTATATTGTACTCTGAAACTAATATAACACTATATGTGAAAAAAAAATAGGGGCATCCTGGTGGCTCAGTTGGTTGCCCATCCAACTTTGGCTCAGGTCATGATCTTGCAGTTCGTGGGTTGAAGCCCTACATTGGGCTCAGTGCTTTAGGCATCACGCCCACTTCAGATATGCTATTCCTCTCTCTCTGATCCTGTTTGCATTCTCTCAGTAAGAAATAAGATATTGTTTCAAAACCATAAAATATTTAAAAATAAATTCAATTTATAAGAAAAAGAAAAAAAAAACACTTTAGACCACCTAATTAAATCACTGGATTTTCTGATATTTTAGGTATCAGGAAATTCATTGTTTCCATATGTGTTATTATATCTTTTTAGGTATTCTCTGTCCCGTCCTGTTTTAATGATAATAATAATATAATAATAATAATAATAATAATAATAATAATAATAATAATAATAATAATAACAGTAATAATAGGATTCTATATAAGGGGTGTTTGCTATATTTCAGATATTGTTTTAAACTCTTTTTATGATCATTATATTCATCTCTTGGTCTTACATATATGAGAACGAAAGCACAAAAGCATTAAAAAAATCTGTGCCGAAGATCATACACCTAGTACTGGTGAGACAGGATGTCAACTTGGGTGAGTTGGCACTAGAGGACACTATTTCATGCCACCTCTCAGTTCCATCACATGCCACCTGTGTTGACCTTGCGAGCAGACAAGTTCCTTAACCTGTGAACTTCTTCACTTTGCTGATGTGTAAAAGGAGGTTAATAGTAAACCCTCACTCATAGGGCCCTAAGGAGAATGACATGAAGTACTTGTGAAATGTTCAGAACCTCACCTGGTATGAGTAAGAACTAAGTAAGTGTTGGCAAGAAACCTCTCAGCCAGGCTGGCTGGTCCCCAAGTCTTGCTCATTTGCTCCAGTGTTAGAGTTATGGGGTTATGCTAGTTTTTCAAAGAAATGACTTGCATTGCTTTCATTCTCTTACTGCTTTTTCTTAAACCAGTTGTAGTCCTTTACATTGTGTCCAAAACATTCATTGTCTGTTTTATTGGCATATGTACATAGGAGTTTTTAATAACCAAAAGCTCCTTAATGTTACCATGTTTTACTTTAATAATTTGGTTTCCTTGAATTTTCTGTTTACAAGAAAAGAAGTTTAATTTTACTTACTTGGTAACTTGGTTAACTTTTTAATTTCTTGGTTAAATGCAAAAGTTTTTGTATTTAAGGAAAACATCTAACACTTTCAGTTGCCCTTGTACAGCTTTGATCATATCTGACAATTATTTTTGGTGCTATTCCTAATCAACCTGCTTTTTGGGTGTTATCCCAATCACATTGTTCAGTGACCTCCTTTCTGGGTCACATTTGTTCCCTCTTCAATTGCTCTCTCAGGCTACTCTCACCTCAGGGGCTTCTCTTTTAAGACTGAAATTCTCTTGACTCTGTTTATCTCCTTCCAACAAGTGTCAATTATACATAACTGCGATGAAGGAGATCGGATTTTTCATGAGTCTTCCTGATGAAATTACATGATCCAGGCACACAAGGTAACAATTTAGCATTCTCTCATACAAACAAGAAATAATTAGAAATATAGTCAGAGAATTGGCGCCATTTGCCATGACAGAAGTAAAAGGAGAAGGAGGTGGAAGGAAGGAAGGAAGGAAGGAAGGAAGGAAGGAAGGAAGGAAGGAAGGAAGGAAGGAAGGAAGGAAGGAAGGAAGGAAGGAAGGAAGGAAGGAAGGAAGGGAGGAATTAACAAAAAACATGAAAGAAGTATATAAATAAGCCTTTCAGAAAACTTTAAACTCATGTGAGAGATATTTAAAAAAAAAAAGCTTAAATATAAACATTCCTTGTGTTGGAACAGGAAAAGTTATTATTGTAAGAATGCCGACTATCTCTAACTTACTATGTAAATTTGTTGCAAGCCCAATAAAATATGGATTTTTTTAAATCAGATCAGCTGGTTCTAAGATTTTTGTATAAATATCAATATTCAAGCTGATCCAGAAAAAATTTTCTGAAAAGGTAGCATATGAATTAGGCGAGTTCTACCAGATAATAAATTATGTTATAAAGCAAATGTGGTTCAGCTGAATGAATGAAACGTCATAGAGAATCCAGAAGTAGGTTCAAAGCATATGCAAATTTAGTATATAACTAAGTGAACCTTTCAAAGCAAATGCATTGTTCGAATAATAGTAACAATGATACTGTTCATGAAGTTTCAATACTTTTCTTATAAATGTCTTAATTTGCATTATGTCATATTATTAATATTATATGTTTTCTTATAAAAATGCATCTACAAAATCCTAGGAGAAAACAAGAAAGTTATTTTTCTATTCTCTATTGGGAAAAGCCTTCTTAATATTTACTGAGCGTTTGTTTCTAAGAAATTTTAAGCACTTACGTATTTATTTATTTAATTATTGAATTTCCACACTGTGATAATGCCCGTTTCACAAAAGAGAAAGCAAAGAACGAAAAAGGTAAGGGGACTTTATTTGTTTCCCTATAGCTCAAGATGGAAGTACATAGTCAGATAGTTTTACTCTAGAGCGTGTGTTCTCAAACGTGATGATAACAACTGACATACAACAGAGAGAGCAGAAACAATGGTGGAGCCCAGTGGAAGGCTGTGGGCTCAATCCCTCCTTGGCCTTAAAAGGTCGGCAGTATCTGCCTGCACTTGTCCAGAGGTGGGTCATTATTAGCATAGGCATAAAAATGTCTTGGCATCATTACTTAACCTGTGAACAAGTGGCAGTATGGCCCTGGTTGCAGAGAAAGAAATCTTGCCTACCACCAGGAAGCGATGTGTGAGAGGCAGTCTTATAAACTGGTAAATTAGTATGCTCAACCTGGCAGCACCTTAACCTGGAAATACAAAATTTCATTATAAACAACCTATGCGTTTCCCCCTAAGAGTAAAACACAACAAAACAAACAAACAAACAAAAACACAAAACCCCAGGAGGCAAGCTTACCCCATACCTGCAAGGAGGATGGCTTCCCACATGCTTTGTTTAAGAAGTATCTTTTATGTGGATCAAAGGAAAATATAACTTTCTTAGGTAAGATTTATGTGTCAAAGCATTCATTTTTGCCAACGCTCCAACACAGTCATCTGCAGAATCACTTTAAATCTTATCTCACTGCCTTCCCCAGCTTTATTACAAATGGAGAAGATATTTTTTATGTAAGTCAATCTATGAAGTCCTAGGAGAAAATATGGGGGAATTATTCTTATAATCCAGAATGACAATGATCTTTCTAAAATAGGGGTGGACATTAAGCTCAGATGTAACGATAGTAGAGAAGGATCATTTTTATTATATTGAATATATATTTTTTTAATTTTGTAAAGAAAAAACAAAGCCAAACAAAAAAAAAAGGAAAAGGAAAAATAAAGTGAGGTGCCTGGGTGGCTTGGTAGGTTAAGCGTCCAAATTCGACTCAGTCACAATCTCATGGTTTGTGGGTTGGAACCCTGCATCTAGCTCTTTGCTGAAATCTCAGAGTCAGGAGTCTGTTTCAGATTCTGTGTCTCCCTCTCTCTCTTCTCCTTCCCTGCTCGCACTCTCTCTCTCTCTCACAAAATAAACATTAAGTTAAAAAAATTAAAAAAATAAAATAAAGGCAAATGAAACTTATTCAAAATATTTGCACCACCAACAGAAACACAGAAGACAAATTTCCATAATGTTTGTATTGCTTTTTTTTTAAGCCACACTGTTAAACAAAACAAAAATCCAATAGAAGGAATAGAGGAAAGAAAAAGGAAGTTCACCAGAAAACAAGCATAAATGAGTTTTAAAAACTGTAAAGACGTACCACCACAATTTTAGAGAGCAATTGCAAATAAAAATGAAATACTACTACTCTTCTATTGGACAAAAACATTGGTAATGCACACTATAGAAAACGGAAGAGGAAAGAGGCATTTCAGAATTGTAATTGGGGAACTGGGACCTCTTCTTTGGAAGACAGTTTAAGATGATAATGGTAAAAATAACAGTATTAACATTTATTGAGTGTTTGGCATGTTGGACAGACACTGATCTATTTCACATATTTTAATTTAATTATTCCTCATAACAACCAAATGAAGTGCTTTATATTACTACCCCTCTGAGAAATCAGAGGCACAAGAAGATTAAGACATGTGCTGTGAATGGAGTAGCTGAATTCAAACTCAGTACTAAAAATTCAGTTCAAAATACCAAACTTGACAATATCCATAAAACTCAACATATTTATACCTGTTATCCGTATACCTTCATGAGGGTTAGGTTTTTCCCTACGACACAGAACAAGGAAGAACTATGGTTTTAACAGGGTAAAAGTGGATTTCTCTCCCAAGTAAATGAACTTTGGAGGTATACAGCTCAAGTCTGATTGGGCAGCTGTATTCTATGAAGTGCATAGAAATCTAATTCCTACCAGCTCTTGCTGGAAGAATCTCAGTTCACTTTCCATCCAAACGGTTTGGCCCTAGAGTTCAGGATCCAAGGCAGCATGTGAATGACATCAAAGAAAAAATAAAGAACACAAGGCCCACAGCTGTCTCAACTTTCTCAGAAGCTGCCACATGACACTTCCTCTTATATTGCTTGGGCTGCAAGGGAAGGAGGTGGAGGAATGGATGTGGAAGAGGTTCTTTCTGTCCTACTGATACCACAATTCCAGTTCTAGGAAATTTCCCAAGATTTTTACATTACAAATCTTCCTTGATTTAGGATGGAGTCACTTCTAGATAAAACCAGTGTGAGTGGAAGTTATTCTAAGCCAAAAATGCATTTAACACACATAATGTGCTGAATATCATAGTTTAGTCTAGCCTCTATTTTGTGTGTTCAAAATAGTTGCATGAGCTGAAATTATGAGACATCATCTAACACACAGCCTATGTTACATTAAAGTTTAACTCTCTCATGTATTTCAGTGAATACTGTGTTGAAAGCATAAACACAACGATTCTGTGAGTATAGAATAGCTGTAAGCAGATAGATTGTTCACCATAATGATCATGTGGTGGACTGGGAGCTGTGGCTGGCTGCTCTGCCAGGCATCACAGGAGAGGGTCGTATCACCTCTCATTAGCACTGGGAGAGGTCAAAACTTCAATTTGAAGTACAATTTATCCTTGAAAATGTTTAATGTTATTTCAAGTTTTGGAGAGAAAGAGAGACAGAAAGAGCGTGAGCAGGGGAGGGACAGAGAGAGAGACACACACACACAGAATCTCAAGTCAGCCCCAGGATGCAAGTTGTCAGCATAGCCTGAGGCAGGCTTGAACTCACGAGCCTTGAGATCTTGACATGAACTAAGTCAGATGCTTACACGACTGAGCCAGCCAGGTGTTATTCAAAGTACAATTTGTAAACAATGCTATCATTTTCACACCATTGTAAGGTCCAATAACTATAAGTCAAACAATATTAAGCCAGGGACTGCTAATCCTCCATTCATCCTTGCAGATATATTTTTGATCATCCTATGCCTGCCAGTAAGCTCACGTCTATGGACTGCATCGTTGAGGCTTTCTTGTCGTCTGGCTTCCATCCATAGTTGGCAGGTATACTAATAGGTAGCCAGAGAGCAAAAGAAAAGCAGTCATTATATGTACTCTGAACTCTGGAATTTTGGCAGTGGCTTATTCCTCAGTCTATGGCCACATCTCCTGTTAGGTGGCTTCTCTCCCAGCCGTGGGCTCATTGGCTTCTAGTAACACTTGTCCTTTCCTTGTCCCCTGATACCTGGGAGAGGTGAAGTCTTCTCTTGCTAGTCCCCAAGGACTCAACCACGTAGTTTTGAGCCCGTTTATCTCACCAGCACCTGTGTTCATAGTTCCTCCATTAAACTCCTTCCAGGTAAGATTTTCGAGGCACCACCCACACTCTGCTGGACTCTGGCAGGCAAACATATGCACAAGGACTTTCACGGCAGCATTGTTTTCTATACTCGTAGACTACAAACAAATTAAACACACATAAACAGGGGACAGATTAAATACCTTGAATGCAACCAGGGTAGGAAATACCATGATGTATATTTAAAAAATAATGTCCCATTGGACCAGACACATTAATTTTTCACAGGGCAAATCTCATGTCAAAACTTTTCAAATCACAAAAATCATGTACCTATAAAATAGAGAGGTGTAGATAATATCTTGGTACCAGCTATATATATTTTTTTTTCATGTGAGATATGCATATGATATACTTGAGATTCTGGAAAAAACCCTACAAACTGTTAAAAGTGGTCTTCTTCTGGGGAAGAATAATGGAGGCCTAGCGAAGACATAGATTTAATTTCATTGAATAACTTGTTTTGCTACTATATGAATTTTTACCATGTGTATATTACCTTTAAAAAGCTCGTTAAAGGAAAAAAAAAGTTTTCCTTAGGATACATATAGGGAAGTTTATGAATATGACCATAACACTCCTCTGATATTTCAATATTGCAGTTTGGATCCCAACTTCCTCCCCTCCCTACTCTGCCCACCCTGTATCCTCTCCCTCCATACAGGGTCACTAAACTCTCTTTTCTCACACAGGACAGCACTTTCGGGACTACTGTTGTCCTTACTGTGTGTTCCCCATGTTGTCACGGCTCTCACTGCACTTGAGTTTCTTCATGATCCAGAATCATCTTACATTATATAGTTCTTATAGATAAGCTTTCAAGGCTTGGCCTCTTAGGAAATTAAACTACCTTTATATTTCTTCAAAAAAATCTTTCTCTCTCAGCTTACAACTCTTAGAATATGGTAATTTCTTCCACGATTGACTAAAGGACCCTCCAGTTGAATTCAAATGCTCTAGTGTTACTCTGTGTTGAATTCATAGGAACAAAAGTCTTTATTGAGCCCTTTGTCTTCGGACCCATTCCTTCCTTTATTTGTCAATTGAGCATCAATTTATTGAGTGTCTATTTTATTCCCAAACTGTAGGAGGTGCTAGAACTTAATGAATGGATGGTCCTGGTCCATAGAAATATTAAGTCCTATTGGAGACATGAAAGTGTAAGATGTGTTGGGGCACCTGGGTGGCTCAGTTGGGAAAGGGGCCGACTTCAACTTGGGCCATTATCTCACAGCTTGTGAGTTCAAGATCCATGTAGGACTCTGCACTGACAGCTGAGAGCTGGAGGCTACTTCGGATTCTACATCTCCTTGTCTCTCTGCCTCTCACCCACTGATGCTCTGTCTCTCTCTTCTCAAAAAATAAAAATAAATAAATAAATAAATAAATAAATAAATAAATAAATAAATAAACATTAGGAAAAAAATTATGTGTAAGAGGTGTCAATTGAAGTGTGTATAGAGACTAGAGTCGGGGCATAGAAATAGAGTGTTGGATCAGGATAAGTAACTAGAGCAACTTTCTAAGAGTATGAGTGACGGTGGGTAGTAATAAAAGGTGAGTCGGGGAGCCCTAGGAAGACTTGTGAAAGGGACGTCATGTAACGCATTGGAAACAACGTAACTTAAAGCAGGAAAGCAGGACACTTGAAGTAATGTATGACCTTTGATAGAAGATTAAAATGGTGAGTTAAGCTGTCAGATAACATCATCAGTGTCATCATCACCCTGGAAAGAATCAAAAGGGAAGGAGAAAGGGATGAATTAAGAGTGTCTACTACATCACCAGACACATTAAAGATGCTCAACATCACTAATCAGAGAAACCTCAATCAAAACCACAATGACACATCAATTCACACCTGACAGAATGCCTAGTATCAACAAGACAAGAAATAACAAGTATTAGTGAGAAGGTAAGAGAAAAAGTAACACCAATGCACTCTTGGTGGGAATGTAAATAGGTGCAGCCACTCTAGGAAACAGAATGCAGGTTCCTCAAGAAATTAACTCAGAAGTACTATATCATCCAATAATTCCACTCCTGGGTATTTACCCAAAGAAAAGGTAAACCCCAATTTGGAAAGAGGCATGCACCTCTGTGTTTATTAAAGCATTATTTATGATAGCCCAGCTATGGAAGCAGCCCAAGAGTCTGTCAACAGATGAATTCATAAAGAAATGTAGTGTCCATATAATGGAATATATTTTAATTTAAAAAAAAGGGAATAAACCTTGCCGTTTGCAACAACATGTGTGAACCTAGAGGGTATTATGCCACGTGGGATTATAACGATAAAAGGAAATACCATATAATTTCACTTTTATGTAGAAGCTAAAAAACAAAACAGAAAAAGAAAAGACAGATTCTTCAATACAGAGAACAAACTTGTGGTTACAAGAAGAGAAGTGGGTGGGGTGTGTAAGATAGGGAAAGGTGACTAAGAGTTACAAACTTCCTGTCATAAAATACATAACTGACAGAGATGAAAAGTACAGCACAGGAAATATAGTTGATATTATAACAACACTATATGGTGAAAAATGGTGATTACACTTACCACGGAGAGCACTGAATAATGTATAGAATTATCAAATCGCTATTTTATACACCTGAAACTAAAATAACACTCTATGTAATCTATACTTCAATAATAGAAAATTAAAAATGTAAAAAAAGAGAATCTATTACCGTTGTTATCCGGGAAATAAAAAAAAAAAAGAGAGAATAGGTTAGATATTTGATAATTATTTTAGCCTGCCTTAAAATATGTACCAATTAAGACGCTGCATCAAAACATACCCATGTTGATGGGGAAGACATCTAGGCATAAAACAATAGGGCATATTAAGGAATTTGCTGATAGTTGATCATGAGAGTGTCTAAGGGCATGAACAATTGGCCCAGGACAAGTAAGGATGCAAAGGTGGGGGCAGGGTGCGGATGGGAAAGGTGTTTTCTCTCATGCTGGAGTGTGGGGGAACCACAGCTTGGAAGGCAGTGATGGAATAACTTTTGCAGGTTACAAAGTCCACTCTAAGGGGAGTAGAGATATGAGATCCATCATGAGGCTCCACTGATGCCAAACAAAGATACAGAAGGGTGCGGCATAGAGGAAATGTGGTTGCCATAGTATCCACAGAAGTGAGTTACTAATTGAATCATACTGGTGAGGAAATGAGAGGAATTACACTAGGATAAAGAATAAAAAAAGGAGAAGGAAATTTTGGGAACATGTGCTCGTTTGAGGTTCTTTGTGAGATGACCTCTTCGCAAAGCGTAGGACACAGTCAAGAATTGGAAGGACTCAATTTCCAATTTTTACTTATACCCTCTCCCTATATTCAGTGTGATTTTTCTCTACTGTGTAATGCCTGAACCTCTTGTCCCCGTCCTACTCCAACCTTGCCTAATTAATACCTACTCACACTTTAAGGATTAGTTCAAGATACCACCCCATCTGAAAAGTCCCTTACAACACTTTATCTCCTTCCCCTGAAGGCTGAGTTACATGGATTTTGCCTTCACACTCTCCTCATGCTCCGTGCATCTTTGGACCATTACACCATAATAACTGTCTCCCCTACATAATTGTAAGCTCCTTGTGATTAGGGTCTACACCCTCATCTCTAATGTCCCAAGCATATAGCACAGTGTTTCATAGGACTCAGTTGGATCTCAGTGATTGCCGAATGAATTAATGAATCTAGAGTGGGAGTAGGAACATTTTGTCTCTCATACTGGGGTTGGGGTTGAAAGTTGTGTTGAAAGGTGTCATTATGAGGTCTGAGTGAGAGTTTGAAGGTGTCTACAATCTACGTTCTATCTATGAGACAAGAGCCGTTTCCCAGGGAAAGGTGAAAAAGATAGGTTGAGGGTAATGATGGAGGTATGGAATAGCTGCTGTGGGGAGAAGACCGCTTAAGATTGGCAAGAAGCTCTGGCGGTATGTTGACATCCGCAACCATAAAATTAGAGTGAGTGACCCTAGTGACTGTGAGTCCCTGTAACAGTTCACTGGGCTGAGTGAGACAGAGGATGGGCTGACAGAGTGGAGGACTCATCCAAGCTTCAAGGCCACCAACGCAGATGCAGCAGAGGACTAGGACGTTCCAGCACAAAGTGACATACTGAGGTGTATACACTGCATTAGGAAGGGAAGTGGAGCCACAAGGGATGATATGCAGGGAAATGAGAGGGAGGAAGCAGGGACCACAAGTCTCTATCGGGCTGAAGAAGAGAAGTTGTGAAGTCAAGTAGTGAGACACCTGGTTAGGGGAGGTTATCTTCTGAGATATTGGCACGTTGAGTTTGACATTCTAGCAGGAGACATCTGGATGATCATAGAGCTCAGAGTACCATCACGGAAGTTAGCTACTGGAGGAAACTGACTCTTAAGGTTGTGGGAGCCAGGAAATTTAAAGAACCCTGAAGCTACATTGCTAGAGCAATTTTACCAGGATTCTGAAATTGCCCACAACAGAGGTAGGAGCAACGTGAGAAGAAAGAAGAGTAAGAAGGGACTCCAGAAATTTCCATGAAGAAAAGGGTGGCACTCTGGGATTGAATAGATGGACTAAGGAGGTGAAGGCAGGAATTGCAGGGGAGTAGAAAGATCATGGCCTGGAGGTGGTAACAAGCGGCCTGTAGATCACTATCCAGCCTCTCCCTTAATCCTGAAGGAATTTTCTCTCTGCTGGAGCAATGTCTCCAACCTCTAGAACCTACACAGCATTTATCTTTGTTCCTCATTCTGGCATCTTGATTCTGCTTGCTGAGACATCTCTTAAATGGAGTCCCCAGTCGGATTCTTTATTTTTTTTTTTTCATGGGCATCACTACATGTCCCAGAATGTTATGACATCAAAACGAATGTGGCCTGTTTTTCATTCCTTCATGTGACCAATGGGACCAAGTCTACTGGACTTAGACAGAGTTTCACTCCAAATGATGACGGACTCAACATGCTACTTTGCCCATGAAATATACTTGTATCTTAGAAGATCCTCCCAGAAATAACAGTGGTACCCAACCCACCCAGCAGACATGGCAAGTAAGGCAGCCTGCTAAGAACACATCAAAATGCAAACATGTTTTCTAGTGCTGCATCTATTAGCATGTAGGCAGGTAGTCCAAAGCCAAAGAAGTAAATTATTTTAAGTTAGGAAATGAAAGGAAGGTAAACTGCCATAAAGGTATTTTAAACTGTTGTGAAAAAGAAGTAGAATATGAGTGTCATAAACTCACAATCATTCATACAGGACATCATACATATATTCCAGGAATTTTAAGATAGTAACATGTTGTTCATATGTTAGAGAAAGCACCACTATTGCCACTCTCTTTATGCTCTGCCAATAACGTGGTCACCATGAAAGCTGCCTGACACCTACTAAAAAACCCAATTAATAACATGATAATGGAGCGCCCATGAAATACCATGGTAGACATGTGTGGGCACAGATTAGGAAGCCCAGAACATGGTTCCTGCCCTTATGAAACCTGAAACGTAAGGGAAAGTGAAGTGAAACCAATAAGAGTTAAAACCTGTGTTAAAATAACTGGTTGACTTCTAGTCAGCATCAAGAATCAGACATGTTATTGCTGTGGAACTGTGAACATCACCTCTGTGTTAGAGAGTTCTCTTGAGTTTTATAATGTTGCAAAAAACTGGCCTTTTCTGAGCTTGGGCAATTCCCAAAGTTGTGCATTGTGACACAAGCCTGTCAGATCAGCGGGCTCCTTATATGCTGCTTCCTGCAGAATGAGCTGGCAGTTGCATCTGTTTCCAGACCACCTGCCTTAGCAAATTAGATCATATTAGGGCTATTGTCTCAGAGACAATAAGAGGCATCTGTAACTGAAAGAGACCATTATGATATCTTCTAAAGAGACTTTGAAGAGTAGAAAGGTCAACAAGACGAGTATAACTATCATCATTGTTTTTTTTTTTCAACCCGTCCTTCTCTTCCTATGTTATACATGCTACCCTTTAGTAAAATATATAAAATCAACAATTTCTTTTATCTTGGCACAGAGTGTTGTGAGAAAGAGTAACTTACATTATGCAGCACATTTTTATGTACAAAATCCTTCTGCATATATGAACTCTTTATGTCCTCAAAGCAAACAGTATAGAAGTAAGAATTGTTGACACAATTTACAGAAGTTCATTTGGGGTTTCGGCTCCATTCACTCCACCACTACAGGTGAGGAAACAGTTACCTTTCCCAGTCTCATGAGCAGGAGTTCCCCTCCTTATAGATCAGACAAGTCTTGATGTAAATATCACCACTCTTTCGAGGCTCTGCCTCTCCTACCTGCCAATTCTTTCTACTAATTCTCTCCATTCAATTCAATTCAATTCAGTACATTCGATTGAATTCAACTCAATTCAATTCGACTCAATTCAACTCAATTCAATTGGCAATTAACAAAGGCTACCCATAAGTCAAACTGTATACTAGGAACTGCAATGATCAAACTGACCCCCTCAAGCAGTGGCCAAATTATCTAGGGAGACAGGGACGCAAATTATTACAATATGTCAAAAATTACGGAACAGGGCACTGCACATGGTACCACAAGAGTTCCAAGAAGGGACTAATTAACTCTGACTGGTGGGATTAACTAAGTAATGTTTGAGGCAAATTTGAAATATGAGTGATTAGGGTAGATAGGGCTTCTCAGGCAGATGAAAGCTTGCCTATGCCAAGGTAAAGAAGTTGGAAACCGCAGGAAGTTCAATCTAGTTCCTGCACATAGCAACATCCTATGTAATTGGAGGAAAGCAGCACAAAAGTTACTTGATGGCCACTGACTCAAGTGAGGTCAGAGGCTACTTTCTCACACACCTAGACCTCTAGTTCACAACTTCCTTCTCCGCAAACTTCCAACTGTTCCCAACCCTTCTTCACTCTGGTCTTATAACTTTGCCTATTACCACACTGAGAAAACCAGGTCACTGAAAAGAGAATTTGAAAAATCACCTATCGCATCTACCATTCCATCTACATCTATTTCCTTGTGCTCTGCTCTCACCAACATTCATATGAAGGATCTGTTCTTTCCTCTCTGAGCCAATTATCTTTTGGACACTAGACCAAAGTCACTCTTGCCCTGTTAAGAACATTTCTGTCAGCAATTCTCTCCTACTCTGCCATATCATCATTTCCATCAGCAATATGGAAATTACAAAAATGCTTTTATTTCTCAAATTTTAGAAAGAAAAAGCAAAGCCCTCTCTTGACCCTGCTCCCTTCCTTTCCCACTGCTGCCTCATTTTTCTCCCTCATTTTGTCACAACGCTCCTTGAAAGAATTGCCTTACTCCCTGTCTACAATCATTCTACTCCAATTCTCTGTTCAATCCACTCCCATTCGGCTTTTCCCCGGTGCTACTGAAATCCTTCTCATCACATGTCAATGACATCCACTTTGCAAAACACAGTGATTATTTATATTTTAATAATTTTTCAAGTGTATGTATTCATTTTGAAAGAAAGGGAGAGTGAGCAGGGGAGGATATGAGACAGATGGAGGCATTGAGAGAATCCTAAGCAGACTCCACACCGTCAGCATGGAGCCCGACCTGGGGCTTGAACCCACAAACCATGAGATCATGACCTGAGGTGAAACCAAGAGTCAGACACTTAACCAAGTGACCCCCCCATGTGACCCTGATGATCATTTATTTGACCTCATCCTATTTGACTTCCCATCAGCACTTGACCATTTTGATACCTGCTTCCTTGAAACACATTCCTTACCAGGCTTCCTGGACTCGAGAGCCTCCTCATGTCTCGCCTACTCCTTCAGTGGCCACTGTGTCTAGTTTCCTTTGCTAGGTTTTCCACATCTTGCAGTACTTTAAGAGTTAGAGACCCCAGAGCTCAGTCCTTGTGTGTCTTCTCTCTCATCCATTCTCACTCCCTAGCTGATCTCATGCGATCGCATGCTAAGTAATCCAGCCTAGAGTCCACACTAAACTTCTTACTTTAAACTCCAGATGCCTATATCTAACTACATTCAAAAAAAGGCCGCTTGGATGTCTGATATGCATCTCAAAATCACCTTGTGAAAATAGCAAGTCCTGATGTTTCCCCTAAATCCCATGATCTCTAACAGACAACTTAAAACTACCACCAACCTGTGGTCCAGCCCAAAAAAACAAACACAAAAACAAAAACAAACTAAACAAAACAAAACAAAACAAAAAAAACCTTGGTGGAGTCTTTTATATCTGTTTTTCTCATCACTTATATTCAAACCACAAACAATCCTATTATATCCACATTTATAATGTACACATGATCATAATTTTCTCACTATGTCCCCTTCTTCCATCCTTATTCAGGATGGAAGTTATTTCAGGATTACTATAGTAACCTCCTTATTTTGTTGCTGTTGTTGCTTGTATGCTTGCTTCCCACTCCAACCTGCTCCCCAGATAGTAGTCAGAGTGATTTGTTTAACATACAAATTAGGGTCACCTGGGTGGCTCAGGTGGTTAGCCATCTGACTCTTGATTTTGGCACAGGTCATGATCCAGAAAGCATGACGTCATGGGGTCAGAACCTGCATTAGGATCTGAGCTAGGCATGAATTAGGCATGGAACCTGTTTGAGATCTCTCTCTCTCTCTGTCTGTCTCTCTGTCTCTGTCTCAGTTTCTCTCTCCTCTAAACTGCTGCGGGCACTCTCTTTAAATTAAATAGATAGATAGATAGATAGATAGATAGATAGATAGATAGATAGATAGATAGATAGATAGATAGATAGATAGATAGATAGATAAAACAAAGTCAAATGTGAATTTGGTGAGACTACTCAACTGACTTTCCCTCTCATCGAAAATGAAAGTCAAAGTCTTATAATGACTTTCACATTCTTCATGATATTCACCCCACACATACCCTCTCTGACTAAAGAAATAAATGAATAAATGAGTGAATGGTTGGTAGAGAAGAGGAACATAAGATTAGATTAACCTTATGGAATTAATCAGATGATGAACAAGGTTCCATCTAAGCCAAGAAGTGTCTTCAGGTTTATTTGAATACAATGGGTAGTCATCAACGTCATTCGGGCACCATAACTATCTCCTGTTAACTGTTTCTAGGATCCAATTCATATGTCACCTTCTACATTAATCCTCACTCTTTACCAATCTCCCATTCCCACATGAAATCCATCCAAAGGAAACTTTGCTACTCTTTTAATGTGTCACATTTTCAAACTTCCGTGCCTTGCCCTCTCTCTCTCTCTTTTTTTTTTTTCCTGCCTGCAATGCCCTTCCTTACTCTGTTGATTTGAAATATGTCTTCTCTAGAAGACTCACGTCAAGTGACTCTCATTTGTGTAAAGCACTCCCTGGGTGCCCTAGAGAATCATGTGTTTTCTTCTTTGCAATTCCAGGGTATATTTATCCACCTCTATTACAGATGTTATCAACTCAGTATAGTTAATTTGTTTACACAATGGCAAACCCCTGGATAACAAGGTCCATTATTAGTTCTAGATAAGACCTCTGTTCTTTGTATACAGTGCCTACAACCTAGTACGTGCTCAATGCATGCTTCATGAATGGAAATGAGGCAGGAGAATAGAATGAAAATTAGTAGAGGGAATATATAAGAGAAACCAGGAGAGTCAAATGTTATCAAACACAAAAGAAGAGGTAGTTTCAAGAGGTAAGGAGCGGTCCGTTCTTTAGAGTTTTGTGTTTTGTTTTACTTGAGTTTGAAATAAGCTACAGGTATCATTGCATTTACCAAGTAGGAGGTATGTGGAAATAAAATAGTCAAATTTCAGTAGCATATTGGCAGAAATTATCTTATATCCAAGCAGTGACTTAATATGAGGAATTGTGTGTTCAAGCCATCAGGAGATGTGTTAGTTAAGTGCGGTGTACACTGCACTCCCAGAATCCAAAGACAACCCTGCAGAATTGTCTTGCCACAATAACCCCAGCAGACTCACTGGTCTTTCCAGGTGGACTCACTGGTGTTCTGGGCCTAGGGTATCACTAGGTAAGAGTCAAGTGTCAGTAGGTTGGGTTCTTATCTGGAGAAATCTACTTCTGAGTTTATTTGGGTTTCGGACAATTAAGTTCCTTGCAGTTATACAACTGAGGTCTCCATTTTCAGCTTGTGGGATGGCCAGCCAGGAAAAACTCTGCTTTGCATGGGTTTACGATGCATGGGTTCATGATGATACTAGGTTGATCCAGAAAATCTGTCTCTATATTACAACACGACTATAGAAATGGTCTCTCTTCATATTCATGGGTTGTCAGCTTTAAGGTATGGAACATTGGGGGCTATATTTTTTTCTTTAGAATAATGTCTACCACATTCTGTTAAAAAAACAAAAAACAGCTGTAGAACCAATAGATAATATTTTTCACCTTCTGAATTAGTAAGATTCAATAGAGAAAATTTCTGTTTCTCATATATAATATATATTATAATATATAATATATTTATATTTATATTAATACATTCATATAAAATATGAATGTATTAATATAAATATATTTATATATTTATGAATGTTTTATGTATGTATGTATGTATTTATTTATTTATTTCTTATAAGAAATTGGCTCCCATAAATGTGGACGTTGACATGTCCCAAGATCTTCAGGATGTGTTGGCTAGCTGGAAAACCACGAGATCTGATGGCATAGTTCTTGTCCAATGGCTGGCAGGCTTGAATCTCAGGTAGAGCTGCTGTTTCAGTCTGAATCTGGGGTAGAGGCCAATGTCCCAGTTTAAAGGCATTCAGGCAGGCAAGAGTAATTCCCTAGTATCCCTGGGAGAATCATCCTTATTCTATTCAGGCCTTCTCACTGATTACATAAGGCCCACTTACATTAGGAAAATAATCTGTTTTACTCACTGTACAGACTCAAGTATTTCCCATCACAAAACACCAGAAAAACGTTTCACCAAGCATCTGGACCTCTGTGGCCCAGTAAAGTTGACACATAAAATTAGCCATCATATCTTCCAAATTTCATGCAAGTGCATGAAGCGGATGCACCTAAGCCCTATCAAGAACCCAAGCTACAGAAGCACCAGGCAGCTTGATAAGGTGCATGAGCACAGCGTCTTTCAAATATTTTATGCCCAATCTACTGTAAGGAACACATATTTCGCCACAGCCCAGTATAAGCATACACATACACATAAACATACATATAAAGAAATGAAATAAACAACATTTCATGAATTATTGGTTATCCGAACTAAGGGTAAATGTACTTTTATATTTTCTTATTGGTTCCATTTTAATTTTAATCCATTCTTGCCTTGATCCACACCTTCATGACCTTCCAAAAAACAAGGCATCATTAGTAAGGTGACTGATTTTGAGGGTCAAACTTTGGGAAGTAATATTCCTTCAGTTATATGTTTCACAATGTCTGACATGCAATACTCTCTTTGTTAAGTTGAATGGAATACAGAAAATGGGCTTCCAATTCAGTCTTAAGTCATACTAAGAAAATTCCGAATCCTTGTATCGGGGTAGGTCCATAACTATCAAACAAAATGAAACAACAGGTACCAAGAGATGCCCTTTGGCTGTCTCCAACGCTATTCAGGAAGGCTAAGTTTACAAGCCCACTGAAACACAGGGGACCAATTCTTTCTTGGGGAAAATGACCAACAACGGAATGTTCACGTGCAAAGAGCAGACAGGACTAATTATTACAAAGAGGTGTTGAAGCATATAGAAATTGTCCACATCTATGCCACTTATAATTAGTGCTTGTCTCCCTTGGATCATCATGTCAATGCATAAGGCACAGTTAGAGAACATTGTTACCCAACAATGGCAGCTCTCAGGTTTCATGTTTCTGTTATACACCCATTGGGTGAACTGTCTCTGCAATGGTTAAGGCCCTAGAGAAGAATTCTTCTCCCACTTTGCACCACTCACTCTCCCTGATTAAGCTGTTCTGCAGGGAAACGGCTTACTTTTTTAAATGCTTGCTTTTTGTTCCTTGGATAAGCAGCAGACATATATCTGAGTGCAGCATTTCTATTTAACTGTACTCATGCCCTAAAGAGATTCTAGGGATCAGCTCAGGGAGTCCAGTTGAATTGATCTTCTTCATCTCTATTGCAACATTACTGGCAGACGTTCACAGTCAGATTTCATTCTGTCTGACTGAGAGAAACGGAGGAATTTGGTTTTTCTGAACCAAGACCACATGATGGAATGGTCTGCACTCAGTTGCAAAAGATTGTGAATGAGGAGGAGACAGGGGCATTATATGATCCAGGATGTGAGGTTGTAGGGTTAGCTTATGGTGGTTGTAACCAAACCTTAATATAGTGTGGAGACTAGACAACCTTGAAATCCCTATAATGTGATGGTCTGGGGACTCTTACCATATAGATTGTCAAAAATCTTGTTATATGTCCGATACAGAAGCAATAGAACTCATTCACTTAATATAGATTTAATGAGCATATACTATGTGGTATTTAGAGCTCTACTATTATTGGAGAAGTGAATAAAGTACTCCAAAGATGGTCAGCGGGACTCAAACAGACTCCGGTCTCTAGCTTAGAGACCTCGCTTCTGGGTTCTTCTTCCTTTGTTTGGTGCATGTGCGAAAACCCCCACAGATATGGAAGCTGACGACTATAAAATACCCTCCCCACTTGACTCTACGCTCAACGTTGGAGAGCCAAACTGTCTGACCAAACTCTCTGAGTGCCACTTGGTGTTTCCTCCAGTGTTCCAGCCTGGTTCCATAACATACTAGATTGTTGAACAAGAAACACAACCGCACTGGCCCATTGTTGCCCCCGGTTTGGGAGAACGCCAAGGTGGTGGCAAAGCAAAGGCTCACAAGGGAGAAAGTGCATGCTCTGCCTGAATTTCCTCAGCCTACTTCTCCGTTGTCTTAGGCAGGTCCTGCTCCATGGAACTGATAAGGCCGAAGCCCCGAAGTGTCAGGCATACACAAAAGAGCAGAAGGGGGACATGGTCAATCCCCAGAGGACTTAATAGGTGTCCCAAGTAGAAAATTTTGTGGAAAGAAATGTAATGGACTCTGGTGTGCATGTGTGTGTGTGTGTGTGTGTGTGTGTGTGTGTGTGTGAGAGAGAGAGAGAGAGAGAGAGAGAGAGAGAGAGAGAGAGAGAGAGAGAGAGAGAGAGGATGTTCATCTAAGCCAGGGTTGCCAGTCGAGATAGAGTTTGTGGCTTCATGGACGGGCACCATTAAGGACCCCAAAAGTCTATGGAGTCTGAATGGGCTCCCCTGTGTCATTGTGAGAGTATAAAGTCGAGGGCGGTATCGGATCAGATTCCCATCACAAGTCACAAAGCCGAGTCCACTATAGTCAAACTTCACCTAAACTTTCCCTCAGGAATGCGACCAGAGGAGTATCTGAATAGTCCTCTCATCTGGCGGTATATCCTAACTTTGTCCGTCTTTGTGACAGCAAATATGAGAAAGAAATTAATAATGGGACGAAAACAGAGTAAGCCTACAATTTTAGAGGTCCTGGTCAAAAAATGTTAAAAGGGGTTTTCAGGTTACCATGGGGTGACAACGACACCCGGGAAGTTAACGAAATTTTGTGAACTAGAATGGTCCACATTCAATGTAGGATGGCCTCCAGAAGTGACGTTAGATGCTCAAATAGTGCAGCAGGTTTGGCTAATAGTCACTGGGAACCCAGGCCACCCTGATCAATTTCCGTACATCGACTCCTGGCTTGAAATTGCCCCAAATCTACTGCCTTGAAGGTGATTCATCATTAGCAAACAGAGCCAGGCAAAGGTTTTAGCCACTTTATGGAGGCACATCCAGGGATCCAAAGAAGCGACCCACTGCTCCTCTAATATTTGAAGGAGATATGGAGGAAGATATTGTCTTTCCACCCCCTCATGACTCTTCAAGCTCTCTCCCCTTCCCCGGGGCTTGAAACTCCTCCTGCATCTGTCTCTCCAGCCATAGCCAGAGTCAGTGCAGATGCCACTGCAGTCAGTGCCGCCCATCTCCCCGCCACTCTCAGACCCAGAAAACCCACCCCAACATGGGCCAGCAGCCAGACTGCGCCTCAGACCCAGACCTAAAACTCTCCGAATGCATGTAAAGGAGACGAGAGAGCCTGAAAGACAGAATAAGGATGGACCGAGTCCAGACAAGCCATTCCATGATGAGTTATCTACCTTTCTCTACAACCAACCTCCTCAATTGGAAACACAACACTCCACCATACTCCGAAAAGCCACAAGCAATGGTTGACTTGATGGAGTCCCTCTTCCCGACCTACTGACAGACTTGGGAAGATTGTCAACAGTTACGCCATACTTTGTTGAATTAAAAATAAGGATGACAGAAACATGACAGTACCTAGAAGATCACACAACTCCAGGAATCAATGACCGTGCTGTCTGGGCTCAAGCTGCATGCCTGAAGAACACCCAACATGGGATTTCACCACAGAAGGAGGACAGGGCCACGTCTGAGGATACCAGGAAGCCCTTCTTCAGGGAGTCTGAGCTGGAGTCAACAATCCCATGAACATGACTAAAATATCATGAGTCACACAGCACCCTGGGGAGTCTCCCGGAGACTGCTATGAAATATTCTGTGAAGCGTACCATGTATACGTCCCGTTTGACCCCGTGGCACCAGAAAGTCAACAGATGGTAAATACCTTTTTTGTGGCACCGGCTGCCCCAGATATCCGACGAAACCTCCAGAAGTTGGAGGGCTTTGCCAGATGAATATCACTCAGCTTTTAGAGGTCGTCAATACAGTTTTCACCAACAGAAATTTGCAGCTGAAAGAGAAGCGAAGACTAAAAAAGAAGGCCACCTTTCTCACAGCAGAACTAAAGAACAGATGCTGCTGTTTTTTAGCAGCATCGAAAAACTCCAACCACAAAAAGGGGGGTAGCCCATAGCCCCCTTAGCAAGGGACGAGTGTGCATACTACAAAGGCAAGGGAAACTGTAAGAATGTCCGAATTCGTGGGGACCTCAAAACCCAGCCAGGAACCTCGAGGAACCTCGAGGTGAGAACCTTCTTGATCTGGCCAGGGTAGAATTGGACTGAGGTGGACCGGACTCTTTCTTTCTTGGCCCCCATGAACCCACACCTGAAATGAGGTGGAGGGTTGAACAATAACTTTCATGGTTGAAATACTTTTCAACTGGGGCTGAATACTCCTTGGTTACTTCCCTGGTAGCGCCCATAGGAAAAAAGACAGCAACCATACTTGGGGCTACTGGGACACAGGCAATGCAACAGCCCTTCTGTCAAGCTCAACAAGGTGCACTTCGGGGTCACAAGGTCCGGCATGAGTTCCTCTACTTACTTGACTGCCCGATTCCTCTCCTGGGCCACAATCTACTCTCCAAACTTGGGGCCCAGATACCTTTTGAACCCACTGGACACACGAGCCTCCAATTAAACCCAAGGCAGAAGGAAACTCTGGAATTGCCATACCACTGCCAAGGGAAGAAGAATGGAGACTGTTCTGTGCCCAGGCCGTACCTTGTCGCCCCTAAGAATTCAGGCTTACGTTCCCCTCCCTATGGGTTGATGATAATCCACCTGAAGTAGCTTGGAATCGGGTCCCAATCATTGTCGACCTGATCCCTGCAGCTCAACCTCAGACACCAAGGCAGTACCCCCTTCCACTAGAGGCTAGAATGGGCATACAAGAGCACCTGACCAAGCTCAGAGAAAGATGTATCCTAACTGAGTGCCAATCAGTTTGGAATACCTCACTCTTGCCAGGCAAGAAGCCAGGAGGAGGACACCAACCAGTACAGGATTTGCGGGCCATTAGCAAAGTGACTCTTTCCTTACACCCAGTCATTCCGAACCCTCAGTATACTCTCCTCAGCCAAATTCGATGGTCAGCCAGAAGGGTTGAGTGCTTCGATCTAAAGGATGCTTTCTTCTGCCTCTGCCTGGCTCCGCAAAGGCAATCATTGTTTGCCTTTGAATGGACTGAGCCCGTTACAGAGCGCCAGATGCAGCTGACCTGGACACTACTTTCCCAAGGTTTCAACAACTCGCCCATTCTTCTGCGGGAAGCCCTAGGTTCAGATCTCGCTGACTTTCCGAAAGAAACCGCAGGGTATGTCCTTCTGCAAGATGTAGAAGACCTCCTTTCCAGTGACACCCAGGAAAACTATATGAAAGGTACACAGGCCCTCCTACAGCTCTGATCCTACTTGGGGTACCAGGCCTCTTGGAAAAAGGCACAGATTCGTCAGCAGCAGGGCCAATACTTAGGCTTCCTCCTCACAAAAAGAAAAAGAGAATGACGGGAAAGAGGAAAGTGTGGCACCACACTGCCACAGCCCCAAACAAAACAAGGCTTGTGTAAATGTTTAGGGGCCAGAGGGTTCTGTCGCATTGGGAATCCTCAGATTCTCAGCCATAATGAGGTTCCTCTATGACCAGTTGGGAGGAACAAACTGGGAGCTCCTCGCATGGACTGAGGGGGTGAAGGCTGCTTTCACAGAAATAAAGTTGGCTCTGGGACAAGCCCCAGCCCTTGGTTTGCCTGACATAGACAGACCCTTTAACTTCTTCACACACAAAAAGGAGTGCTCACTCAGAGCATGGTGCCTCGGCAATGGCCAGTGTTCTAACTGCCAAAAAAAAAAAAAACCAAAAAAACAAAACAAAACAAAAACTTGATCCTGTGGCTGCAGGATGGCCCCTGTGCCTCAGACTTCAGAGCCACAGTCCTGCTCATCAAGGATGCAGACAAGCTCACACTGAGCCAAACATTTAATGTTAAGGTCCCACACACAGTCGTGTGGCTCACAAGCACCCAAGGATATCATTTCCTCTCCATTTCTCAGCTGACACAATCCCAAGGCCTTCTATATGACAACCCAAGGCTCACTCTCGAAACAGTGTAAGAACACTAAACCTGGCCACGTTCCTTCCCACAGAGGAGGGAGAACCTGACCATGAGTGTTCTGGAGTAGTGGATGAAGTCTACGCCAGCTTCCCAGACCTCCAAGACAGGGTATAACAAGCCCAGGGATTACCCTGTTCAGCGATGGGAGCAGCTATTTAGAGGAGTGCAGCCAAAGAGCAGGGTATGCGGTCATCACAGCCACGGAAGATCGGACAGCCATGGCCTTGTCGGAAGGATGTTCGGCACAATAGGCTGGACTCAGTACGCCTTAACCTGAGCCATCATCCTCAGCAAAGGTAAATGAGTTAACATCTACATTGATTCCCCATATGGCTTTGCTACTGTGCATGTACATGGGGCCATCTATAAAGGAAAAGGCCTCCTTACCGCTTCAGAGAAAACTATCAAAAACGAGGAAGAAATACAGCTTCTTGAGACCATATGGCTACCAGACAAAGTAGCTATCCTACACCGTAAGGGACCTCAGAAATGAGATGACCCCATAAATCAAGGTAATCACCTTGCCGACAAAATAGCCAGAGTGCCTGCCTGAGGTGACCTAGGTGAAGCTCCTACCTATACTCTGACTCTTGTGCCCTAGAAGAAAGCCTCCACACCCATGTACACAAGTGAAGAAAGAAGTTGGGCCTCGACAGATTTGGGCACACTAAGCAAAGACGGATGGTGAGTCTTGTCCCGTCATCTATGTGAAAGCACCTAGTGAAGGAAGATAACTAACTCACCCTCTTAGGGAAAACTGCTCTAGAGGTCCTCCTCAAAAAGAACTACAATATCAGCCAGCTGCCGGCATTATGCCAGGTTGTCAGTGAATAATGTGTAACGTGTGCCAAAAACAATGCTTGCTCGGCCCCACGGCCCCTGCCTGGCTCACAAAGGATGGATTTAGGGGTGGACTTTACCAACATACAACCAAATAAAGGGTTGAGGTACCTCCTTGTAATAATCTGCACCAATTTGGGATGGGTCCAAGCATTCCAGACCAGAATGGAATGAAGTCACGAGGTGGCCAAAGCTCTTCTATGGGAGATTGGGCTTAACCACACACAGTAATAATGGACCTGCATTTGGAGCGGACATTATACGAACCCTAACAATGTCCCTTAACATTGCCTGGAAACTGCACAATGCTTAACGTCCCCAGGGCTCACGGAAAGGTAGAGCAGATGAACTGTACCTTCAAGGAAACCCTGGCCAAGTTCCACCAAGAGACTAACCCCCATGGCCAGATTTGCTTCCGCTGGTCCTCCTGTGTGCCCAATGCCCGCCTGGGGCACTGGGATTCTCCCCTTTTGAGTTATTATATGGGCGATCCTCCCCCCACCCCCACGCACACACACACATTTAGGAAAGCTCCCAGGAGACCTACACCAGATTGCAGACAAGGAAATAAGCTAAAAGCTCCAGAAATTGGGGGCAGTCCTAAACAAGTTAGAGATACACCATAGAGAGGGTCACAATTTCCTTAGGGACCCCGTTCACTTCTTTCAGCCAGGAGACTCTGTGTGGATCAAAGATTGGAAGAAGGAACCTCTTATACCATGGTGGACTGGGCCTCACACTGTTATTCTAACAACTCCTATAGCCCCCAGAACTTCAGGTGTCACCCCATGGGTCCATCACTCCACAGTTAAGTGGTCCAACTAAGAAGAACCCACAACCTGGCGAAATGATCCAGATCCAGCCATCCCGTTAAAACTGACCCTCAAAGGGTACTGACCCCTGAGATGTCCAGCCCTGCTCCAGCCACTCCGTGGTAGATGGCTGGCCTGCACACAGCAGAAGCTTGAGGAATCAATGCGTGAACCAAGCCCAGGGGTTTGAATGCAACTCTGCCAACCCTTGCCCCCTACTGGTGTCATAAGCCTGGTCTTACTTCTTACTGTAGGGCTGATAGAGACCGTGCCAACAAGCTCGATATGGTGCAAAAGATGCATCCTGGTCCTCACATACCTCCTCTGGATGGGAGGGTTACCAAGTATTGTCTGTATATTATGATAACTGCTCTCACTCTCATAACTGCCGCTTATCCACTTTGCCCCCACAATTGTCATAGGACAATAAGGGGGTCCAGGGGGTTCAGCACCTTTCCCTCCCTCCACAAAGATTGCTACATGTGAAAAACATCCACTCTCTGTCAGTCACCTGGTGCCCCAAATGCTAAGTATTGGACCGAGGATATAACCAAAACTATCAGTAACCCAAGTCACAACAAGGGCCTCCAGAGAGGGAAGCGAGCTGGCTACACTTACCTTCCTCAATGGGGAATCTCAAACAGGGGAGGGCTGCACTACAGGGCCCTTCAAAAATTTGTAAAGCATACCCAGGATAGGGTAATACAAGCCATAAAGGCGACCACTCTGCCAGCAGCCTACCAACCTTTGAAACTTCAGCCGTCAATCAGATGCCTACCAATGCCCCACTCCAGCATTGGGCCAAAACTGCTCTACTAGTCCTCCATAAGATAGATAATCACATGCAAACCTGCTGGATGTGCTTGCCCCTCAGCCAGAGGACTTACGTAGCTACTCTGATCCGTTTGACCTAGGAAGCTCCTGAAAACCTCAAAACCAACACCTCTGTCTTAATTGGACCCCTGGCCACTATGGTCCATCTCCCAATGCCAACAACCTCATCCGTACAGTCCCTGAATTCCCTCTGTATGAGGAAGATATAGAACCTTAATGAGGACTACACCCTATGTTGAACCCTTGGGGTGTTCTATCTGTGTTCTAATTCGGCCTATCGATGCTTAGAGGCCAACTGGACTCCGAAATGTTATTCCATATATCGGACCCCAGAGATATTTGTATACACTGAAGATCAGTTCCTAACAACCTTTAGCCCCAAGTCTCAGGCTAAACGGGCAGTCCTGCTACCCATTCTGATAGGCTCAGGAATTGTGACAGGAATAGGAACTGGATAAGGGGGCATAGGTTTATGCATAGGACTGTACCATAGACTATCTCAAGAGCTAAATGAAGACATGGAACGGGTGGCCGAGTCTCTGGTAACTTTACAAAACCAAATAAACTCTCTGGTGGCAGTAACCCCCCAAAATAGACAAGCCCCCGACCTCCTCACTTCAGAAAATGGAGGGAATTGAAAATTTTCGGGGTAGGAATGTTGCTATTTTTTAAACCAGTCAGAAATACTCCCAACTAAGGGTAAGGAACTAATAATAATAATAATAATAATAATAATAATAATAATAATAATAATAATAATAATAATAATAATAATAATGATTCACCTTAGACAAGGGGAAAGTAACCATCAATGGAACAAATGAGATCTCACGAATTGGGATCCTGGTTTCCTGCCCTGGCAGGGCCCCTCTTCTCCATAATTTTACTTGTACCCATTGGCCCCTGTATACTGAATACCAAAATACATTTTATTGAAAACACTGTTGCTCACCAAACTGCTGCAGGCATCTTAGCCTTCTGAGGGTACCAACCTAAAAAACTGAAAGGTGATACCTACTAAAAATCTTCTTAAAAGACATAAAATGGGACAATGTTGGAGAAGTGAATAAAATACTGCACCAAAGACGGCCAGTGGGACTAAAACGAACTCTGGTCTCTATTTTAGAGACCCCACCTCCTGGTTCTTCCCCCTTGGTTTTCTGTGTGCAGGAAATCCCCCACAGATATGGCAGCTGATGACTGTAAATTTCCTGCCCCACTTACATTCAGCGCTCAGACGTTTGGAGAAACAGGGTCTCCTGAGCCCGCCATTCCACAAGATCTGCAATCCAAAGAAGATCTCCGAGCGCCACTGGTTTTTCTGCCAGCGTTCCAGCCTGGTTCTGGACCATTATAAACACAGAAGTGAGCAAGACAGACCAAGCCCCTTTTTATACAGTATAAGGAGGCAGAGGACCAATTAACTGGTAAAGAAGTAATTAACAAGTGTACAAGGGTAATGGGGTGCTGGGACTCAACCAGCTCCAAGTTGTCGAAAGCAAACATGTGCTATATCACCCATCTCATGTATGGATCATAGTTCTAAGTGTTGTGACACTTATAATTGATACACGTGATAACTGCCAGGGGATTTCCACTTTTCCCAAGTTACATTTATTTTGAAGAACTTATGTGAGTGTATGAAAGATACTGGGGATTCCGAGAATCAGTAGATGCTGGTGGACCAGGTTTGAAATAGCAGCCCCAGAGGTCAAAAGACACAATATCCAATCATGTTTTGTTTGTTTGTTTGTTTGTTTGTTTGTTTGTTTTTAACAACTTCATTAATGTCTAACTGATATACACAAACTGTACATATTGAAAGTACGTAATTGGTGGAGCACCTGGATGGCTGTCACTTGAGCATCAGACTCTTAATTTTGGCTCAGGTCATGATCCCAGGTTCGATTAAGCCCTTTATTGGGCTCCATGCTAAGCATGGAGTCTGCTTCAGATTCTCACACTCTCCCTTGCCTCTCTCCCCCCGTAATGAACGCTTCATCTCTCTCTCTGAAAAAAAAAGCCCTAATAAATAAATTACTTAATTAATAATTAATAATTAATACTAATACTAATGCTAATAGATACAATTACATAATTTGGTAAATTTTGGTCACATATCCACCAATGTATACATAACAAGGAAAAGAATATGTCTGTCACCACGAAAATGTCCTTGTATCCCTTATATATCCCTCCGCCCCCACGTCTTCCCAATTCCCATCCTAGGCAAACTGTGGTCTGTTTTCTGTCCCTACATATTATCTTGATTTTCTAGAATACTATACAAATAAAATTATATAGACATGCTCCTTATTATTTAGGAGTAGGGAGTTGACTTACTTCACTTAGTATTTTGAATATTATCCATAGTGTTGTGTGTATCAATAGTCTGTTACTACTTTGTTTATCCGTTCACATGTCAGTGGACATTTGTATTATTTCCACACGTGGCGTATTTATTTCTTTTTATGAGAGAGAGAGAGATTGAGAGAGAGGGAGTGAGAAGGAGAGGGGAGGGTGAGAGGAGAGGTGGGGGAGATATAGGGAAAGGGAGATGGAGAGGGAGAGGGAGATAGAGAGGGAGAGGGAGAGGGGGAGGGAGAGAGAAAGAGAAAGAGAGAGTAGAGGGAAAGAGAAAAAGAATCTTAAGCAGCCTCCATGCATAGTGTGGAGCTCAATGTGAGTCTCAATATCACGACCCTGGGATAATGACCCAAGCAGAAATCAAGAAATCTACCAACTGAGGCACCAAGTGCTCCTTAGCCTATTGAAAAAAAAGCTTCTATAAACATTCATTTTTTCTTTTCTTTTCGTTTCTTTTCTTTTCATTTCTTTTCTTCTCTGTTCTTTCTTTCTGTCTTTTTTTTTTGAATTTGTATGATCGTATACTTTGATCCCTCTAGGGAAAATATTTGAGAGCAGATTTGTCTGAGTCATAGAATAGGTTACATGTTCAGCTTTTTAGGATATTGTCAAACTGTTTGCCCTGGTAGTTTTATCACTTTTACATTCTCATCAGCAGTGTGTGAGAATTCCAGTTCTTTCATATGCTAGCTAACACTTCAGAGCCCTGTCTTTTGATTTTAGACATCTTGTAGGCATGAAGTAGTAGTTGATCTCATTGTGTCTCATTTATCTCATTGAAGTTTATATTTGCATTTCCCCTCATGATGCTGAGCACATTTTCATGTGTGTATCTGCTGTACATATATCTTTTTTGGTAATGTGTCTTCTCAAATCGTTTGCCTTTTTTTGGATTATTTAGTTTCAGAATATTGAATCTTGCGGATTGCCCATGTGTTCTACATATAAGTCCCATTTCACAGAGATGATTGGTAAATATATTCTCCCAGTCTCAGTCTTGTGATTTCAAAGTCTCTGTTCGTGGAAAAGCAAAAGTTTTAGTGTGATAAAATCCAATCATATGTTTTTATTGTAAAGAATCATATTGTTGGTGGTGTAGCTAAGAAATGTTTGCCTAACCCCAGATCATAATGGTTGCTTATTTTAGGTACTTAAAAAATGTTATCCTACGGTATTCTAGATTGCATTGGTTCTGATGAGAAATCTTTTCCCTCCCTTTCCCTGGATGAAAGCAATTTGATTGTGGGGTGCCTTGGTGTAGTTTTCATCATATTTCCTGTCCTTGAAGTTCATTGACCTTACTGGAACTATATATTTTTAGTTTGCATCAAACTTACCAACTATAAATTCAAATTAGTTTCATTATTTACTCAAATTAGTTTTCTTGTCTGTGTTCCTTGGAGATACAATTACATGTATGTTGGATGGTTTGCAGGCATATTTTGTCTGTGTGTTTCATTTCAGACGATTTCCATTGTTATGTCTTTAGGTTCATCAACCTTTTTTTCTGCACTGTCTATATGCCTTTAATTCCATTCAGGAATCATAGACCAGATTTCTTATTTTAGTCATTGCTTTTGTCATGCGAAGTTTGGTTTAGGTCTTACATACCACTTGCATGTCTCTATTTAACATGCTCATTCTGCCCTATAATTTCTTGCATATACTGATAATAGTTATAACAACTATTTGAATGTTCGGATGTATAAATTATATCATTTGTGTAATTTCTGGGTCAGTTTCAGTTGATTTCCCCTTCCTTACGTGTCTTATTTTCCTGCTTCTTGGATGCCTGATAATTTTTTATGGGCTGCCAAACATGGTCAGTTTTAGCCTGTCAGATGCTGGATACTTTTAGATTCCTAAAAATATCCTTGCCTCTGATTTGGGACAGGGTTTAGTTACTTACAAATAGCTTGATCCTTTCAGGTCTTTCTTTAAAGATATTTTGGGCAAGGCACAGGCAGCACTTAGTTTACGGATAATTTTTGTCCAGCACTGACACAAAAATCAAGTATTTTCCAAATGGCATGTACATTGTGAGGTCTTGCACACTGGCTGTCAGGCATTATTCCTGACCCTGTATGTCAGTGGGTATTGTTCCTTGCCCTGGTCTCAGTGTCCTCAAACACAAGAGTTTATCAATATTCCATTGAGTACTCAAGGCAGACCATCTGTTGATCTCTGGAGTTCTCTCTGTGAACAACTTTCTCTTCTTTGGTACTCTGCTCTGTGAAATATAGCAGTCTTCCTGTCAGTGACTACCCCCTCCACAATTCATGGAAAATGTTGGGCTATGCCAGCTTCCTCCTCTCTATACCACAGACTCAAAACCCAGCCTAGTCAATAAGCTAGGGCACTATAGGAACCATGTCACTTATTTCCCAATATCAGGGATCACTGCCCTTCACTGCCTCATGTCTGATGTTTTGAGAACAGCTTCTTATATATTTTGTCTACGCTTTTAGCTGCTTCCATAAGGAGTATAAATCTAGTGTTTGTTATTACATTTGGCTGGAAGTAGACGTGTTAACACCAGTTTACAACTTAGTATTGAGTCTTACTTCTGTGGCTTTGTTCTTTCATCTTTTTATTCTCCTTTGATGATAGATTTAATGGGGACATATGGAGAATGGCCATTGCTAGACATAGGGAGAAACTAGCATTGAGCTGGCAGATTGGAAGTATAGTTAGAAAAGAGAAAAAAAGGAAAGAATGAGAATATGCAGTCAAATCTTGAAGAAAGGAATTGATGGCGATTGTCAAAGCCATGTGAAATCCCAGCTCCCACTTTAACACACATAATATGAGAATTGAAACTAATGTCTTCGACTTGGAAACCTTAATCTGCCAGTGAGCTTTACTAATTTTTACTGGTCTTCATAACTCCGTAACAAAAGCTGAGGTTTGGAATTTCTCACCTTTGTTTCTCAGAGAGAAAACACACCACTGTCACCCAGAAAGCAGTACTTGGGTGAAAACTAGGCGTTTTAAATGAATTTTTTTTTACTGCTTTGTTCACATGATTCTTTAGCAGTGTTCGCCTGGGAAGAGAACAAACTGTGGCACAGAAGAAAACACACTGGACACGGAGGAGGATTCTAGGGTTGTTGTCTAACACGGTCAAAAACAAGTTATGGGGAAGGCACTTGACTTTCCTAGGTCTCAATTTCCTCACCTGGAAATTGGAATAAGGACTCCATATGAAGGGCCATTGTGAGATTAAATGAGTTGATGCATGTGCCAGTTTTACAGAGCCTAACACTTAATATTACATGCAAGCGTCTGTGTATTATTTCTTCTAGAGGGAGGGATTTGCATTTTTTTTCAGTGGAAGGAAAGAGATGAAGATACAACTGGACTATCAAATAAGAGGTGGATAGAGGACTGGCTTACTGCTCTACCTCCTTGTACTCTTTCAGCCATCCTTGCCCTGGGCTTCCTCCAAATTAAAGAATCAGTGTCAGAAGACCTGAGATTCCCCTGTAGGTATCTGACCCCAGACAGAATATTAGCCTGTCTTAGCTGTTCAAATGAGGCTAATGATGGCTATCATCTGTGGAGCACTTGTTCCGTGTTGTCAGGTGTTGGATTAAGCACCTTCCCAATAGTGTCATTTAATCTTTTTGACCCTTTGTTATTATTTCCGTTTTATAAATTAGGCAACTGAGTTTCAGATATGTTAAGAAATTGGTCCAAGATAACACAAACACGAGTGGTGTGGCTGGGATGGGCACCAACTCTGCTCCTATGCCAACATGCATGCTCTCACCCATGTTACACTGCCTTCCCATGAGCGTGTTAAGGGTTTGGAAAGCTAAGGGCCACCCCTGATAAAGTAACGTGGAGTATGTTGGTGCCCTAGCTAAGTTCTTTTTCCCTTACCTTACCGAAAACATTTTCATATCAACTGAAACACTAGTCCCTGCGCAAGACAACTTTCCTCGAATTTCTCTTAACGCTATACACTGGTCAGAATATAAAAAGCAACGACTTCAGAACTTGAAAGTTACTAATAGGAGGTGAATGAGGGAAGGGAAGCAAGACAAGAATGACCCTGTGATGGTTACTATTACGTGTCTACTTGAGTTGACCGTGGGGTGCCCAAGACTAAACATTTTTCTCGGGATATTTGTAGAGTGTTTCTGGGTGAGATTAGCATTTGATTTGGTGGACTCTGTAAAGTACTATCGTCCCCAGTGAGTGTGGGCAGCATTCAATCTCCTGAGGTCCCGAAGAGAACACAGGGTAGAAAAAGGAGGAATCCATGTCCCACTGCTTCTTTTCTCAGCCTTAGAATGTGATCCCGCTTAGAGGCACAGCAGTGGGTAGGGGTAGGTTTGGTTCCCCGGAAGTGCCTTTGGTCCAACCACCCACAGTGATGTGATTTCCCTCCAGGACTGAAATGAAGGCCCATGTGCCCTTATGGGTCAGGGATAGCGTTGGAAGGGCGGAGCCAAACGTATGCGTGGGCCAGACTGAAACTGTCTCAGGATCTCCTCCTCCAACTCCATTACGGCCGTGGAAAATTATGGAGAGAGTGTGACTTCCACTCAGGATTTTCCCCAATGGTAATTGCCCCCAATCTGTTATGTCTTTTAGACGTCCATGCTAGGTGCCTTTAGGGTCAGAGCCCAGGCTAGCGTTAGGGTTGGGTCCTAGCTACCTGCATGTAGATTTCCTGGGTTCCCAATACCATTTGTTGAAGAGACTGTCTTTCCCCCATTGTTTATTCTTGCCTCCTTTGTTATAGGTTAATTTACCACATAAGCATGGGTTTATTTCAGGCTTTCTATTCTGTCCCATCGACCTATGTGTCTGTATTTGTGTCACTACCCATACTAATTGGTTTACTTGAAGCTCTGTAGTACATCTTGAAATCTGGGGTTTTGATACCTCCAGCTATGTTTTTGTCTTTCAAGATTATCATGACTCAGGGTCGTTGTGGTCCCATACAAATTTTAGAATTGGCTGTTTCAGTTTTGTGAAAAGTGCCTTTGGTATCTTGATAGGGATTTCATTTAAACTGTAGAGAGTTATTAGTAATATGGATATTGTAATTATATTAATTCTTCCAATCCAGATCATGGGATATCTTTCCATTTGTTTGTGTCATCTTCAATTTCATCATTGACTTATGGTTTTCACACTACAGGTCTTTCACTTCTTTGGATAAGTTGAGTCGTAGCTATTTTACTCTCTCTCTTTTTTTGGTGCAATAATGAACACGTGTTGTTTTCTTAATTTCTCTTTCGGTGACTTCATTATTATTTTATAGAAACCATACCAATTTCTGTGTATCAGTTCCGTATCTGCAATTTTCCTGAATTTGTTTATTACTTCATGTACTTTTGTGGGGAAAGTTTAGGGTTTTCTATGCATATTCTTATGTCATCTGCGGATAGTGACAGTTTAGCTTGTTTACAAACGTAGATGACTTTAATTCCTTTTTTCTTATCTGATTCCTGTGGCTAGGACTTCTAGTGTTATAAGAAACAAGAGTGGCAAAAGTAGTCATATTTATCTTGTTCTTGATCTTAGAGGGAAAGCTCTCAGTTTTTCACAATTCAGATGTTAGGTGTAAATTTTTTAATATAAACAATATATAAAATAATATTTTCATGTGTTGAGGAATGTCCACCCCCCCGACTTTGTTGAGAACTTTTACCATGGATACATGATAAATTATGTCATATGCTTTTTCTGCATTTATTGGTATAATCATATGATGTTTACCCTCCGTTTTGTTGAGGTGGGATATTATGTTGATTGATTTGATGAGCCATCTTTGTTTCCCTGGAATAAAAGCCACGGAATCATTTTAGTGTGTTGTTGAGTGGAGTTTAATATTTTATTGAGGATTTTAAAGTCTATTTGGTTTGATATAGGTGTTGCTACCTGGTTCTGAGGTGTTGTTGTTTGATGTTATTTTTGTTGTCCTTGTTGTTGTTTGCTTTCATTTGCATGGGAAATGTATCTCCATCCCTTCACTTTCAGTCTGTATGTGTCTAGGTCTGAAGAGAGTCTGTGATAGGCAGCATATGGATGAGTGTTGTTTTGTATCCATCCTGTTACCCTATGTATTTTGACTGGAGTACTTCAGCCGTTTATATTTAAAGTAATTGTTGACCGTTATGTACTAATTGAAATTTTTTTCTTTGTTTTCTGGTTGCTTTTGTAGTTCTCTGTTTCTTTTTTTCCGTACTCTCTTTCTTTTTCATAGATGAATTTGTGTTGTGCTTTACTTGGCTTTCTTTTCCTTATTTTTCATGTATTTTGTGTTTTGAGTTTGTTATCACAAGGCTTACATATAACATCCCAAGGAAACAGCAGTCTATGTTATTTTGGTGGTCTCTTAAATATACACACATTCAAGAAATTTAAGAAGACTAACCTTTGGGGCAACTGGGTGGCTCAGTCAGTTAAGTGTGCAATTTCGAACTCATGTCATGATCTCACAATACGTGAGTTTGAACTGCACGTTGGACTCTGTGCTGACAGCTCAGAGCCTGGAGCCTGCTTCAGATTCTCTGCCTCCCCCACTCTCTGTTCCTCCCTGTTAACACTCTGTCTCTCTCTCTCTCAAAGATGAAATAAAACATATATTTTTTAGTAAAATAGAATACAAACAGTAACTTTTCTAAGTCCCTCCTCCATATTTTATGTTTATGTTGTCATATATTACATATTTTATTCATAATTCTTTAATATCTAATTATGATTATCCTGGTTAACATTTCTTGCATTGCTGATTAGTGGTGATAAACTTCTTTATCTTCTGGTTGAGAAACTCTTTATCTCTTTTTTTTTCAAATGTTAATGATAATCTTTCCAGGTAAAGTTTTCTTGGTCGTGGGATTATCCACGTGGATAATGATGAAATCTAACTGCTTCAACACAGTACCTTCTTCATTCTGTTGCCTTTGTCATGAAGATCTGGAACAAAAATCTGTTGAAAGAATGAACACCCCAGGCCTGGCATGCCAATACTAACACCTGGCAAACAGCAACAGCCTCCCAGAGACAGCAACTGGTAAACAATCAGTTGTCTCTTTAGGACACATGAGCGAGAAGATGGAAGAAATAGAATTTCCAAAGGGAGGCTGAAACACAAAAACAAAAACAAAATCCACTGGCGGTAAAAAGTGAAAAAAGGTAAAACCAAAGTTTATCTCACTGTTATTGCAGGTGTTACTGGATAGACTAGATGAACCTGAAGCAAATGATTTCTAAACAACAAAAACAACAGCAGCAGCAGCAGCAGCAACAACAACAACAGCAGCAACAAAAAAAACAACAACAACAAAAGAATCTTCTAAACTATGCCTTGGTATAATTTAGCAGATAATCAGAGCTGCAGAACACTAGCTTTATGTGGGAATAATCAGAATACCATAGGTACTCAGAGGAATCACGCTTATTGCTAATAACTGATGCTCAGGTGGTGTGATCACTGTATCCCACAACACCAAGTAAGGGTCTCAAAAAGGAGGAGGGAACCCACGCAGGGCAGCAGCTGCCAGAACACATGGGGTGAATCAAGGGCTCAGTGAAATGGGAAGCCTTAATCACAAAGTGAACAATTTGCCTGAAAATGCTGCAGATTCAGGCCAGCACGCAGGCCTCCAGGCTCCCTGGCAGGAGTCCTGGGAATACGAGGGGCAGAGCAATGAACTTACAGCTACCAATCACTTCCCTGTGGCAGGCACGTTACCTCATAAAGCATCTCAATTGACCCTGTGTCCAGAAGAAGGAATTGAGGCTGAAGGAGATGTTATAATTGCTCAAGGTCACAGAACTAAGAAAGGTATGGAAATGGCCTTTACCCCAAGCACTCGGACTCCTTAGTGCATAACATGCTCTCTCAAGTATGCAAAACTCAGCTTCAGTAACCCTTTTTCCATCTTTTTAATTAATTTTTTTTCAAAAAGCGTTGATTGTTGTATTTTCATTTTTATTTGTTTCCTTATGTCAATTGTCTGGTTGACTCATTCATTCTTTAGTAGGATGTTTTTTAACCTGCATGCTTTTAGAGGTTGAGCAGACTTTTTCCTGTACTTTATGTCAAGCTCCAAACATTGTGATCTCAAAGTGTGCATGGTGTCATCTCAATGCTGTTATATCTATTGAAGGCTTTTTGCGACCCAGTATGTGGTCTCTCTTGGAGAATGTTCCACGTGCACTCCAGAAGAAAGTGTGCTCTGCTGCTCTGGGATGTAGAGTCCTAAATTATCTGTCACGTCCTTCTGGTCCAATGTATCATTCAGGACCATTGTTTCTTTCCTGATTCTGTCTAGATTTTCTGTCCATTGTTGTAAGTTGAGTATTAAAACCCCTGCAATTACTACATTCTTATCAATAAGATTGTTTATGTTTGTGATTAAATGTTTTAAATATTTGTGTGCTTCGGAATTCAGTGCATAGTCATTATAATTGTTAGCTCTTCCTGATGGACAGACACTGTAATTATTTAATAATGCCCTTAAACATCTCTTGCTGCAAACTTTAATTTCAGGTCAAGTGTGTCTGATAGAAGTATGGCTACTACAGCTTCCTTTTGACTCCCAGTAGCATGAAAGGTAGTTCTCCATCCCCCCACTTTCAAGGGTAAGGTGTTCTCAGGTCTGAAATGAGTCTCTTGTACGACAGCAAACAGATGGGTCTTGTTTTGTATTATCCATTCTGATACCCTGTGTCTTTTGGTTGGAGCATTTATTCCACTTCCATGCACTGTTGTTATGGAAAGCGATGGTTCCGAGGCATTGTGATGTCTGTAGTTTTCATGCTTGTACTGGTGTCTGTGGTACTTTGTGATACTTGCCACATTTCCCTCAAGGAATCCCTCTTAGGATCTCTTGTAGGGAGGGTTTAGTTAGCGGTGGTGAATTCCTTCAGTTTTGGTTTGTTTGGGAAGACCTTTACCTCTCCTTCGATTCTGAATGGCAGGCTGGGTGGATAAAGGATTCTTGGTTGCATATTTTTCCTGTTCATCACATTGAAGATTACACTAGTCCTTTATGGCTTGTCTGATTTCAGTGGATGGGTCTGCTCCTATCCCAATACTTCTCTACCTTTGTATGTGAAGGTCCATTCATCCCTAGCTGCTTTCAGAATTCTCTCTTCATGCTTGTATTTTGCCAGTTTCCCCATGCTATGTTGTGCAGAAGATGAACTCAGGTTACATCTGAAGGGAGTTCTGTGTGCCCGTTGGGTTTCAATGCCGGTGTCCTCCCCCAGCTTGTGGAAGTTCTCAGCTATGATTTGTTCAAGGTCATCTTCACACCCCTTTTCTGTCTCTTCTGGAAATCCTGTGATATGGATATTGTTCCATTTGATTTCATCACTTAGTTCTCTAATTCTCCCCTCTCGATCCTCAATTTTTTCTATCTTTTTCTCACCTCCTTTTCCCCATATTTTTACCTTCTGATTCATTTAGTCTCCCCTCTGTCTCTTCAATCCGCGCTGTGGCTGCCTCCATTTTAATTTGCACCGCATTTATAGCATTGGAATTCATCACGACTACTTTTTATTTCCTTGATCTCCGCAATAATTGATTCCATGCTGTCTTCTATGACTTTGCCAATCCCAACGATTAATCTTTGGACTGTTATGCTAAATTCTGATATGTAGCTTATATCTGTTTTGATCAAGTCGTTAGCTGTCCAATTCTTCCCGGAATTTCTTTTGAGGGGAATTCTTCTGTGTCATTATTTTGGCTAGTTTCTCTCTCTTAGGAGGTTTACAAGCTTGTTATTTGCTCTGCACCTGCAAGAATTGCTATAGGAAAGGGGGCTCACGCCCTCTGCCGGTTCTAGCCCTGCAGGTAGTGTTTCTTGGAGAGTGTTACTTGCTCTCTGTTATTGTGACATTGGCTGTTTGAGTTCTCTACTCGTAATGATGTGTTTGACCCTCCACAAGGTGTGCTTTTATTTGTTCCTTGAAGTAGCCCTGGAAAGGAAAACAAACAAACCAACAAACAGGAAAGAGAGACATGTAAGGCAACGTGCAAATAAAATAAATAAATGGACACACACACGCACACACACACACAGAAAAACAGTCTGAAATCAAAAACCAAAACAAAACAAACAAACAGACCAGAAACACCAGCTACAAGTAAAGAACAAGATAGAGACGTTGTTGTTGGAAGAACACATATAAAGAGAGAAATGACAGGAGTGGGGAAAAGGAAAAACATATATATATTGACCAGGCTGGGAGGCGAAATGGCTTAATGGAAACAGAGAGAAAGGAAAATAAGGAAGGAGGTGGGGGAACAAAAGGAAGATAAGTTTAGCCAGACAGAGAAACTAGATGGCTTGATTATCCCAGAGAGAGAGAAAGGCAAGTATACAAGTATAGGTAGGAAATGTATCAAGGGAATGGATTATAAATGTCTGCTTAAACAAACCAACAAGCAAAGTTATCAACCTAAAGGAGGGAAGAGATAGGAAGGGAGAATACGTCTAAAGA
Organism: Puma concolor; assembly: GCF_028749965.1. Lineage (NCBI taxonomy): Eukaryota > Metazoa > Chordata > Mammalia > Carnivora > Felidae > Puma > Puma concolor. The sequence goes on from NW_028240224.1 coordinate 79,636, forward strand.
ACAAGAATTGTCCCGGAATTACTCCAGTCTAGGCAGCATCACCGGCCCGGAAGACGGAGCTGCCTGGTTCCACAGCACCTATCCTGCTCCATCAGACAAGCAGGTACCCAGCACAGAGGGGCGTGGTTTGGGGTAGGCTGGTCCCACCTCCACTCTGGACCCTTGGACTGATCCCTGAGGCCCCGCCTTGGTGGTGGTGGCAGGGGGGAAATGGTGATGCCCAGCCTCTTCTGCATGACCTGGTGTACTCCGTTCCAGTTGTCCTCATTGTGCCGAGAGCACACGCAGGGTGGTCCTTCTTGCTCCGCTGACTCCTTTGGCACAGCGCTTGTGGAGGTTCACAGACCCATTCCGTGTGCTCTGGCACTGGGGCAGTGCCTCTCTGTGCTGCTCCAAATGTCTTCCTGGCTTTCTTTGTGCTGCTGTGCTTCAGGGAGTCCCGCCTTTTCCTGCTGTGGACTGCGCTGTTGACCTCACTGCTGAGCTTGGGCATGATGGATGCAGGCAGGCATTGTTTTGTCCCACAGCGACGCCTCCAGTGAGGGGGCCACTTTCTCCTACTGCAGACTGCGCCCTAGACCCAGACACTGATCCGGGGGGGTGGTGGATGCGGGCAGGCTTTGTTCTATTGCACAGCCCACCAGGGAGGGGCTACTGTCTCCTTCTGTGGACTGTGCCCCTGCTCTACCCCTGAAACCAATGCTGGCTCCTCTTCTCCCCATGTGCACATACAGGGATCCTAGCCCCAGACCCAAGAAAGCCCCACAGTTAGAGATAAGATCCCTGTCAGTCCCAGTCCGAGGTTCTCCTCTTATCCACATACAGCCCTACACTTCCGCAGCCACTCTTTCTCTTACTTTTGTCTCTCCGCAGAAGGGGATCTCTTCCCTCCATTCCTTCTTGGCCCAATTTATGTACCCCAGTTCACAATCAGCCACCTGTCATCTCTCAAGGTGTCTCATTTCCTTCAGGGAGAATTCAGTCTGATTTCCTCGCAGACTTTTGGGGTTCAAAATGCTTTGGCTTCAGCACTTTGTTTGAGAGACATGGGATGTACAGATCCCCCTACTTCTCAACCATGGTGACCCCTCTGCTCCAGAAGGATTGATTTATAAATTGATGGACATCATGTTCTAGATCTTATTTTCTTATTCATGTTATTAGGATTAATCTCAGTACATACTTTCAGTTTTAAGAAAAATTCCCTGTGATTTGAATCCTTTCAAAATGAATTGAAGAGGCAATCCGAATAAATATCACATTCCCTTACTGGGACTCCTCTCTCTCTCTCTCTCTCTCTCTCTCTCTCTCTCTCTCTCTCTCTCTCTCTCTCTCTCTCTCTCCCTCCCTCCCTCCCTCTCTCTCTCTCTCTCTCTCTCTCTCTCTCTCTCTCTCTCTCTCCTCTCTCTGTTTCTCTCTGTCTCTGTCTCTCTCTCTCTCTGACACACACACACACACACACACACACACACACACACACACACACACACACACTTCCCTCAGACTGTCAGGACTCTCTCTAGGGTGCCCGCCCAACTCCACGGCCAGTATATAAACTTCACCAGTACTCAGGACAAGACATCCTCACTAAGGTCTTCCCAGAACAAAATGGAAGAAAACAGCCTCTGTCATTCCCCCTCTCCTGCCTGTTCACTTTCCTCCCTCCTGCCAGGTCTCCCTGACCCCCGCCCCACCTTGCTGTCACAGCCCATTCTATACGTACCTGAGAAACCTAGCTAGTGTTTGATTCTGCAGCAAAACGCAACAAAGTTCCAAAAGGTCTCAGCCCTCCCAGGCCGATGAGTGAGCAGGAAAACACTGGCCAAGAATCACACTAGGAGAATTCTCATTCCAGCTGTACCACTTCCTAGCTGAAGATGCACAGTGAAGCTGTCATCCAACAACAGTCTAGCTCCGCATCTGTAGGCCTCTAGCGCACCTGCATTGCTACCAGGCCTGGGGACACATCCAACGATTTTGTTTCTTGAGCCCCGTCTGGACTGTGTGTGCTTTGTTTCAAATGTCTACCTCTAGGATAAACTAGATTTTGAAACACAAATATGCACAATTCCCCAAGGTGAAAGACACGTCCAGGACTCTGTTCACTGCAGTCATCCATACCCTCAAAGCACTGATTTCTACCGTGTACATAATTAGAGAGAAGAAGCAGACAGACACCTGCCCAATGACAATGAAAAAGCAACAGAGGGTGATGGAGAGCCACGCGTGATGTAGTACCTGGAAGCCCAGAAGTCAAGAATTACCCACAACCACCACGGAGGCAGGGGTATACCTCGAGAACAGAGCCTGGCACACAGAGTCCCTGTCAGTTTTCGGTGAGTGGTGAATAAAGCCACAGGTGGACCAATAAACGGACAAGCAAGCGAGCAAAGGCTGACAAGGGAAAATCCACCTGTTCTATGGTGGTGTAGAGAAAGTAGGTGCTTTTAGCAATGCCAGTGAGAGGGTAAACATTACAGAACAGGGGAATTAGTGAATTCTGTGGGTGGAATGTTTTCCCCTGATTACAATGGGCAGCTTATCCATCCTCCAGCTCTGAAGCATATGGTCAGTGGACACCACATGCTGGGGCAACAAGTTCTGGAGGAAAGGAGTGGAAGTAACAACTCTCCACCTTTGCTAGAATGCCAACGTCCATTTACAGACCCTCCATCTGCCCCCTGGCCCTTTCTTCCTCCCACCCACCCCGATTACTCCCACATATTACGTCCTTACTGCAATCTTGCAATCCTTGGTTTTGAACCATCGTTCTAATCTGTTTTGTTCTTGTTTGTGAGGTCTGTCATTTATCTACGTAAAAACCTGGGAATTACTATGTGAACAAAGGTGAGAGCTCCTGGATGGCTCAGTCAGTTAGGCATGTGACTGTATTGCTTTCGACTCAGGTCATGATCTCATGGTTTGCGAGCTCCAGTTCTGCATCAGGCTTTGTGCGGAAGCGTAGAACCTGCTTGGGATTGTCTCTCTCCCTCTCTCTGAGCTTTCCTGTCTGTCTCTCACTGTCTTATGTTTGTGTGCTGATTTTGAAACTGGTCTACGAGTAATTTGGGACAAGTGGTATGATAAGTAACCTTCTCTTTCACCTGCTATGACAGCTCTAACGTTCCCGTTACTCTGATGAGTTTAGATGTAAGGCAGAGTGTTTCAAGATCCTCAACCAAACTACATGGTGTAATCGTATGAGCATAGGTATTCACACTTCTGTCCATTCCCTCATAAACTCAGTCATTTCGTAAATAGCGAACACTTAAGCGGTGCACTCTGAGGAATATAACAATAAGCAAAATAGCCTTCGTAAATTAATTTTTTTTTCCGCCTTGGGATTTCATGGGCCTATAATATCCAGTCCTATGTGATTCGGTGCATGATTAGGATTAACGTATTTCACTTCTTCCAAAGATGTTTCTCAAGTTTGGTAGAGGCAGTGGGATGTGACCGATGCTGGTTCAAATCCTAGCTCTGCCGCATAGATGTGATATTTGGCAAGTTATGTAAGCTTTCTAAGCATTAGTCTAGTTGCCTGTTAAGTGGGAATAATAATACCTTTCCCACAGGCCTGTTATGTTTGCTTGAGAGGGAAACATGTGTGAATTGCAGAGAACTGTACTGGTGTATGGTGGGAACTAAAGAGAAATTAGTTTGTTCCCTCTGTTTTCCTATGGCTTTCTGATCATCTCATTATGGGTTTGTCCCGAGAGCCTTGTGCCTCTCTGTGCCCTTGAGTATCCTCTTGCAATCCCCAGCATCAGGGAATTGGGCCTCATTCTACCAAGGAAGCCTGACTCTGACATGGTGCCTTCCATAGTTCACCTGTTCTGTACATTCAACACAGCCAATGTGAAGGTTTTAAGTAAGCAAGCAGCGACTTTGTCAAAACCGTAATTACATCACTGATAGAGGCGAGTGTTTACTGACTCGCAGTGAAGGGGCTTCCATGCATTATTCTGAGTGTTTTACCGTTGTTACCCCACTGAATTCATTTCAGAGCTCTATGGTGAAGGTGTTAGGTTGTGCCTGATTTTACAGCTGAGAAAACTGAGTAGCAAAGAGAAAAAGTAAGTTGTCCAAAGGTCTGCTGCTAGAAATAGAGCAAAATAGGATTTGAGATCCCAGGCAGCCTGGCTCCAGGGTCCACCCTCTTACTCACTGAACTATATTGCTTCTTGCTAAGCAAGAATTTACTGTAGGATAGGGAATTTAAGTGGTGTTGGGTTGCAAAGAAGATCGTAAGAGATGGCAAAGGTTCCACCCAATTCATCTGATGACAAAAGGGTAAGAGTTAATCAAAAGTTGATGATGCAGGTGTTTGTAAAAAGAGAGAATGTGAGAGAGACTCCCCCTTATAGACTGCTGCTGTTACACATCAAATTGAAGTGAGACAGCTAGTTCTTCTGTAAAAATTGGGAACTGAAACTCTATAAAACATTGCATTCATTCAGTATGGACAGGGTCCTTTGCCCATGGCTGGCACTGTAGTAACAACACACGGATGGCTAAGGTGAGTCCTGCCCATGAGGAACACATGGTCTAGGAGGGGAGCAAGGGCTACGTAAGGAGGTTCATGACAACACAACTAGTGGGAAGAAGAACTGTGGACACACAAAGGGGAAGTAAGCACCCCCAAGACATTTTCCATAAAGAAAGACATAAGAAAGGAACATAACCTCTTAGAGTTCTGGAAGCATCCTTCTTGTACGCTCTCATGAGTGTATTTTCACTAAGTCTGTAACAATTGGGAGCTGATCCCTACTGACCCAAGCTCCTCCAGGACAGAACCTTCCTCTGCTCAGTTGGCTTCAAGTGAACCCGGGTATTCAGCCCTTCTCCAGTGTCCCTCTCCCACCATCCCACTTCTGGCCCTCTTGATTCCTAGATTCCTAGGAAGATCAGCCTATAAGGTCAAATCCTTATTTGTTGTTAGTTCCTTCCAGAGACAGGGTCTCCATGATGCTATCGATTCTTTCAGTGGAATCCTGCCCATGGGCTGCACAAGGAACTCCATGATACGAGTTCATTGCCTCCTCAAATGATGGGTTTTATGAGAAGTTAAGTCCTGTGAGCTTGGGTTAGAAATAGTCCACATCATTCCCAATCTCAAGGCTTGTTTTCGACAAAGGATGAAGATAAAAAGCAACGAATACATAAAAGACTTTTGTAAGAAGCTCAGTGTAAATACGGCAGAAGAAAAGATAGGGGGAAAGTGTCTTTTCATTTCATGTTAACAGCCAAAGAGAAAAAGCTTCTTTAGATTTCAAGAAGAAAGGAATAATATCAGTACACAAAGCAAGCTTTAAAGGTGAGCTTTATCATCGTGTCAGTAGAGCTTTGTAGTACACACTCTGCAGATTATGGTATTTCTCATAACTCCTTGCTGCCCTAGGGAAAAGTACTTCATTGCCTAACTTTTATCTGAGTTCATGGCTATTTTCCTTTCATTTTTAAAGCTTAGCTTATCTTAGTTCATCAAATATTTTTTTTCTTTTTTTGATGACAGAAATCTCATTTACACTCCTGAACGTCCTATTACCCTTGACAGGTACCTAGCATTCTGCCTTGCACATCTACTTACTTATGTGGGGAAAATGAAAACAAACAAACAAACAAACAAACAAAGAAAAAACAGGCATTTGTTTCTTCACCATCCACAGACAGAATAAACTCTTAACAGAAATAATAAAATATTTGGGCACTGAACACGTGACTGCTCTTAAATGTTCATATTCAAATTGAGGTTATTTTTTATTTGACAGGTGTGGTCAAATGCCCAAGAGAACGATTCAAAAATAAAGAGAACTCTGGGAATCAATGGGTTAGGAAGGCCATGAAAAAATTGGAGACTACGATCCAGATCTTAAAAAAGTTCTGAATGTATAGTCACAAAGACTTAACGACTTTGGATAACCAGGTTAAAAATAGTGCTTTGAAAGTCCATAGAGCTGTAGCATTCGAAGGCAGGGTTTCTTACAGTATGGTCTGATACCTCTCCCTAATCAACGGAATCATGGAGGGCTTCCTACAGGTGCGGATTCGGAATTCACACAGAATTCTACATTTTTAGGTAATGTGCCAGCTTTTGTTAAGATAACCCAAACTAGTAACAGCATTCCCATCTGCAAAGGACACAGGAGCCCCACTCTCTTTAGCATAAAGTTTGGGTTGCTTTGGTAGGTGGATGAAAGCAACAAAACACAGAAGTGTGCAGGAAGAAGAGGAGACTTGAAGTGTTTGAAATGCATACTGTCTCATTTCTCAGAGAGGACACAGAGACGGCTTGATGGCACGCAAATCAGGTGTTTCTGTCTGAACCAGTCCTGCTACCCAGGCCACAGTCAACCATAAAGATTATCCAGAGAAATGATCTGCATCTGCATCTGTATCTGCTGGAGATTCCCTGACTGACCAGATTGTCACTGCTGCTGGGGCTGGGAGTGTGGGGTGGGAGGTAGATAAACAGAGAGAATCAGACAAGTCCAAGTGGCCAAGAACTGGTTGGAGTCCACCTTAACTGGTACCGTGGCCATATCTGAAGTTTCCAGAGCTGATGATGCTACATTGGAGGCCACCATTGTTCCGTGATGATATTGCAGTTGGTATATGATGCTAAGAATTAAAACAAGGAAACGTGGTAAGGTTCTTGCCAACAGAAATACAACGCTAATACAGGAGCACCTTCCAAGGGTTCATCTGAGAGTATACTGAATGGCCTGAGTATGTAATGTGATGTGATAAGGCAGAACTGGTTTCTCCATGGCCCACAAGGATTAAATTCTAGAATTCCTATGAGTTTGCTTGATGCATTGATAAGCCAAGGAAACCTAGGAGGGGATTTGGTGAAGCCACATGCCCTAGACATATGACAGCTAATTTTTGACTTAAGAAGAAAATGAATGACCTCCAAAAGACATCAACAATTGTACCTCACAGATGTGCTGTGAGCTTGAAATGCTCACACATGTGCTGCATCTTGAAGACGGTAAATGCTAAAAACATTGGTATTATTATATTAATAGCTGCTAACCTTTTTTCCAAAATTTTGTAGGAGGTCATAAAGAAATTGGCAGCTCTGCCATTGCATGCAGCCTGCTGCCGATGACATTGTTGCCTTAATGGAGCACAGCCTAAAGCCTCTTTGTGAGTAAAACTCACTTTGATTATGCCACTGGCGGCAGCCTTTTTGTGGCAGCTGAACACGTCCCTAACCGATACTACTTGCACTTACTCAATGCCATTCAAATACAATTTCATGTTTTGTTAGCACAGATAACATCAATGTTGTCACTCTTATTGAAGGTGAAATTATTACCAACATCCCGCAGCAGATGACGTTGGGGAAAAGATGCTAGAAAAGTTTCCTAAATGAAGAAGGGTCTTGGAGAAGACCAGCGTTCTATCTCATAAGCATACCCTCGCAGAGTAAACTGTGGGGCACAGGGTTCTCTCTGTTACAATATCACTTGAAGTTTAGGAGTGTCTTTCCTTATAAATGTTTGGAAAAGTCCATGTTAGAGAAGGGTTTCCTTAATCCCAGAGAGTAAAATGAAAGAAGGCTTTGGACCCACAATCTCCTCCAATCAGTAAGTAGGTCGAGACAACCATAAGGCTGTAGACACAGGCTACCTTTCATGAGAAGGGAAGAATGACTTGGAGGTTGAAAGCCAGAACCCCGGAGGAGCTAGGGCCATGGAAAATCATTCCCAGGTCTTAAGACCCAATGAAAGGACTGCCTACCTGTACCAGCTGAACTTCAGAATTGCTATGGACCAGGGACTCATTCATGATTACCTCCTTCCTTTCTTTTGGAACAGCAATGTTTGTGTTTTGTTGGTGTGTTTGTGTGTTTGCTTGTTTGTTTGTTTGTTTTTTCTGTGTGTGTGTGTGTGTGTGTGTGTGTGTTTTGTGTGTGTGATTTCTGGTTACCACATGCCCGTGTTGGTTGTATGCTGAATTCATAGGTCTTCATTCATAGGTCTTCAGATTAAAAGTGTAGTCGAGGACCAGTGCGCCCAAGGAGACTCATTCACACCTGGACCTAATTTAGATAACAATATCCAGGACTTTGAGCTGATGTTACAAGGGTTGGGTCTTTAAGAAGGAGGATTCTTGGGGTAGGGTGAGGATACTTTTCATGCAGGATGAGAGTGAATAATAGGAGGCCCGCAGACAGGCTGTGGGAGTCTAAAATATGTTCATAAATTCTCTTTTAAGCCCTTCAAAAGGGGGACCTCCATTCCCTTTTCCGTAAGCATAGGCCAGACGTACTGAATGATTTTGAAAACTAGAAGAAGGTGGAAGTTATAGTCAGTTAAAAACACTCTAAAGAGCAGATATTGTAGTTCCAATGGTGTTCTGATTAGGGGAAAATCGATGGAAGGGACAACTGGCCATTAGACGCTAGGATTCTATGAGTGGAAGAGATGAACATAAGCGAGAGAAACAAAAATTATATAAAATCAAGGAGGGGGAAAAATAGAAGAGACTCATACGTATGGAGAAGAAGTGAGGGTCACTGGAGGGGTTGTGGGAGGGGGGATGGGCTAAATGGGTAAGGGGCACTGAGGAATCTACTCCTGAAATCATTGTTGCACTACATGCTAACTAATTTGGAGGCAAACTTTAAAAAAATCAAAATAAATCAATTAAAAAAAGAAGCTAGAATTCTACACTATCAAAATTATCAATTAAATTTGAGAGTGGACTCAAGATATCTTCAGACGTGCAAAGACACAGAACATTCGATTCTACGCATTCTTCATTAGGAAGTTATCTGAAGGTGTACTCCAGCAAAACAAGGAGAGAAAAAATAAAGAAAAAATATGCTTAATAATAGGCAACATTAACAGAGTGTTTATTTTTGTGCCAGACACTGTTATGGGTTATTTTCATATATTATTACATATGAACCACACAACAAACTTATACAGTATATACAATTACCATTCTTATCTTCGAGAGGAGGAAACAGGATTATAAGGAAGCCAAATACCTCATCCAACAACCAACTTACACAGTTGGTAAGTGGAACAAGTAAAGTCTAACCCCAGGCCGTCTGGCTCAAGAGTCCAGGCTTTTAAATGCTCCCTAACTTCCCAGATAGCCATATTACCATGAAACCATGGAAACAAACTGGGAGCGTAGCAGAGGAAAATCACAGGAAGGAAGCTATGAAGCAGACCTACTGAGACACCGCCTACATGAGGCAGGAAAAGAGAAGGGTCCAGTGAGAAACCGCTAAGAGGTTAGCAGGAAGATGTCATAAAGTGGCATGATTTGAGAACACTGAAAGAGTGCAATAAAACAAAGAAGTGCATGCTAGGAATTTATCCAAGGGACACAGGAGTACTGATGCATAGGGGCACTTGTACCCCAATGTTCATAGCAGCACTCTCAACAATAGCCAAATTATGGAAAGGGCCTAAATGTCCATCAACTGATGAATGGATAAAGAAATTGTGGTTGGTATACACAATGGAATACTACGTGGCAATGAGAAAAAATGAAATATGGCCTTTTGTGGCAACGTGGATGGAACTGGAGAGTGTGATGCTAAGTGAAATAAGCCATACAGAGAAAGACAGATACCATATGGTTTCACTCTTATGTGGATCCTGAGAAAGCTAACAGGAACCCATTGGGGAGGGGAAGGAAAAAAAAAAAGAGGTTAGAGTGGGAGAGAGCCAAAGCATAAGAGACTGTTGAGAACTGAGAACAAACTAAGGGTTGATGTGGGGTGGGAGGGAGGAGAGGGTAGGTGATGGGTATTGAGGAGGGCACCTTTTGGGATGAGCACTGGGTGTTGTATGGAAACCAATTTGACAATAAATTTCATATATAAATAAAAAAAAACAAAGAGTGCAATTAGAAAATTAAGGAGAACCAGAAAATATCCATAAGACGGCCTTAGTCTGAATGAGCCAATTGAAACATGGCATGGTTTAAAGCACTGGTGGAATACAAAGAGAAAGGATCCATTTCACCTTGATGCTAGAGATGTCCTCATTCAGCAGGTCCAAGGACTCCTGGAAAAGTGTGGTAAATCTAATGTTTGCATACTATTTAATAATCCCAATAATTTAAACCATTTATTAGTTTTCAAGTTTTAGAATCAACCTTGAACCCTCTAAAGAGACTTGATTGCAGAGCATAACAGCAGTGTTAACAACAATGACAAACAGAAGCCCAAAGCTGATGGGAGACAGAGAAAAAGTGCAGCAAGGTTAAGGAAGACCTTTATCTTACACTGTAAGGAATGAAAAATGATAGTACAGGTAAGGGAAATAGGTCTCTATTTTAAAATTACATCTTGTGGGGTACCTGAGTGGCTCGGTGAGTTCACAATCCAACTCTTGATTTTGGCTCAGATGATGATCTCACAGTTCATAAGACTAAGATGAGCATTAAGTTCTGCACTGACAGCTCAGAATTCTCTCTCTCTGCCCCTATCCTGCTTGAGCATACTCTCTCTCTCTCTCTCTGTCTCTCTCTCTCTCTCTCTCAAATAACATACATTCATACATACATACGTACATACATACATACATATAAACATAGAATTATATCTTGTGATGGTTAATTTCATGTTTTAAATGGGCTAAGCCACAGGGTACCCAGATATATGGCTAAACAGTATTTCTAGTGAGTCAGTGAGGACATTTCTTAGTACAATTAACATCTGTATATCAGTGGACTAAGCAAAACATATTGCCTTGCCAAACACTGGGTGGCCTCAACTAATCGATTGAAGACCTGAATAGAACAAAAGGCGGAGTAAGAGAGAATCCACTGTGTCTATCTGACTGTCTTCAAGCTGCGATATTGGTCTCCTGACTTCAGGCTCAGACTTGGAATGGAACATACATCATCAGCTCTCCTGATTCTTAGGCTTTGGGAGTCTGCCTGGAACTGAACTACTCGATCTCCTGGGTCTGCCCTTCTCAGCCTCCGGAATCCTGTGAACCAATTCCTATTGATACTGAGTCTCTGGAGAACCCTAACTAGTACCTACATGTAACTTCATCCGTTATGTGTTTTTGCCCTCAGATCCAGTTCCTGCACTTCTCCTACAGACTGTGTTTCCTGTTTCCTTGCCAACTGGCTTCCAGAGGGCTTTGACCAATGGGTGTTTGATGGGAGAAAGGGAGGAAGGTATAAGCCCAGAGGTTTTTCTCTCTCCCGCTCCACTTCCTACCAGTGATTTTATCTCCTCCAAATTCTAGCTTCTTTCCAAGAGCCTCTTCTCCCATGTTCTCAGTTCCTGCTAGGTATGGTTCTGAATTTCTCTAACTCTGCGGGTGGAAACAGCTTTCTGATGATACTAATTCCTGATTGCTTCGCCATCCTGTGTTTGGCTTCTGGTTTTCCAATCACGTGTGTAACTGTTTAAAATACCTATAGTGACTCACCGGCTGGCTGGACCTGACTGAAACAGTATACAGATAGAAGTTCGGGAATATATCGGAAGGTGAGGAGAGAGAAGACAGGTGGCTTAAGCGACCTATACGTCAACTTCACATAGGAAGTCAGTAGACGGTGCTTAAAACTGACAAATCAATAAGCAGCAGTATAGTATATTACTTATCTTCATGAAGATTCCTAACAAAAGAATATAAACCTGGAACAGTTAAAAATATTGCCTCAAATAATGGAGACAGTAAAGATACCTGTGGTTGCCAGGAACTCAGGGGGGAAGGGAGAGATGAATAATCGTTGAAGCACAGGGAATATTTACAACAGTGAAACATCTTGTAAGACAGTGAAATGCTTTGAATCATGGCATTGTGCGTTTGTCAAAACTCAGCGAACTGCACACCACAGTGAATGCTAAGCTAAACTTCGGTCTTTAGTTAATAATAGTTTTCATATGGGCTCATCCGTTGTAACAAATGCACTACACTGACACAAGAAGTTTACAATAGGGAAAACTATGTTTTGGGGGGTAGGAGGGAGAACAGGGGAAATCTGCACTTTCCAGTCTTTTTCTGTAGACCAGCTCTTTACAAGCTGTTTTAGAAAATAAACTCCCTCAATGAAAGGGAGGCAGAGAGACCGAAGAGGAGGGAAGGAAAGAGGGAGAAAGGGAGCTACTTAAAAGTCATGGAGGAAACTTAAGTGTGGATTACTAAGTGAAGGGATCCAATATGAAAAAGCCATTTGCTTTACGTTTCCAACTATGATAACGTTCTGGAAAAACAAAACAAAAGAAAACAAAACAACGACAAGGACCACGACAACAACAACAACAACAAAACACCTTCGGAGACAGTAAAAAGACCAGTGGCCATTAGGGTTTAGGGGGAGAGAGGAAGTGGTAATAGACGGAGCACCAGGCACTTTAGGGTGGTGTAACTATTCTGTATGATACTGCAATAGTAGATACATACCTTTATACATTTCTCAAAACTTATGAATCTATATAACACAAAATAAACCCTAACTGTTAGTTAATGATAATGTGTCTAATGATAATGTGTCAACAAGAATGGCTCATCCACCACTTATAATTAATGTATCCACATTAGTGCAAGGTACTATAGAACTACTGGGGGTGAGGAACCTGTATTTTTGTGCAATTTGACTCTAAATCTAAAATTGTCCTTAAAAAATGGTCTGTTTAAAAAAACCCTGATTTAAAAAAAAAGAAAAAAGAAAACAAAAGAAAGTGTTGCCTCTGGGGAAGAGGTGTTCATGGGGCAAACAAAGCTTTTGATTTTTTATTGCAAGCCCTGATCTGCAATTTGGATGTTGTGTTTTTTTTTTTTTTAACTATTTGTATACAATACTTGGATTGATATTTCTCAAATAAAAAAAAAATCTGTACCCCTGCCAGAATAGATAACATGAAAAAGATAATATTTTAGCAAGTGTTGGCAAAGCTATCAAGTATTCAGAGCCCACAGGCACTACGCAGGCACTACTATAGAAAGTAGTTTGTGTAAATTGGTATAACCATTTTGGAAACACTTTGGAGGAACCTTACCAAAGCTGATAAGTTGGATGACATGTGACCCAGCAAATTCTCTCCTAGATAAATAAAGACTATTGAAAAAAGTGTTCACCAAAGGACGTGTCCTATAATGTTCACTGAAGCTTTATTCATAATTGCCCTAAGCCAGAACCTACCTAAATGTCCACCAAGAGTTGCAGAAATATTGTAAACTATTCATATAATGAAATTCTATCCACCAATGAGCAGAAAGGATCTATACATACAATACCATGAATATCACTAACATAAGTTTGAGTGAAAGAAGCTAGGTGTAGGACACATAATTCCATTTCTATATAGTCCAAAAACAAGCAAAAGTTGTACATTCTGTAAGAAGTCAGAATAATTGCCGTCCCAAAGGAGAGATAGACCGTGACTGAAAGAGGCACAGGTAGTCCCTTGAGGTCCTGGTACCTTTTTTAATGAGTGCTGATTCCACAAGTATATTGAACTGGATTGCATGAAGCTGTGCTCAAAATACTTTTAATAATATATGTTCTTTTTTGCGTGCCTGGGTGGCTAGTCACTTAAATGTCCAACTTTGGCTCAGGTCATGATCCCATGGTTTGTGAGTTCGAGCCCCGCATCAGGTTCTGTGCTGACAGCTAAGAGCCTGCAGCCTGCTTGGATCCTGTGGCTCCCTATCTGGCCCTCCCCTGCTCACACGGTGTCTCTCTCTCAAAAATAAACAAACATGAAAAAAATAATATATGTCCTTTTGAATGTATACTGTACTTCAGTAATCTTATTTTAATCTGAGTGCAGACCCCTAAGTCACACCCTTTTTTCTCTACTGTCTCTTCTAAACATTTAAAGAATATGTACTTTAAATCTTCCTAGAAGATATATATATACATACACATGCACACAAAGAAAGAAAGAAATTGGCGGGAGGAGCCGGGAGGTGGGTGAATGGCAAAGAAACTCTAGCTTTATTACACAAGCATGGAACCTAATTCCTTTGGAGACGGTGGGGGTGGAATGGCTTCTTCTGACGACTTCAGAGCAATGAGGGAACAAGAGAGATCATGGATCTGCCCCTACAGTCCTGGAGACCTCTCAATCTGGGGTTAGGAAGAAAGGGGACCTCCCTTGCGGTCCAGGGGTCGCCTCCCTCCGCAGACCCGGTGCTGGGAGGCAGCAGAGGGCACAGCTGCCCCGGAGTCCCAGAAGGCGGCGCCGCATCCCGGGGGCGCGGGCCGGGACCGTCTGGTGCTTCTTCGCCGGTAAAGTGCACTAGGCGATGCGGGCCCGGCTCTCACTGGTTCATGCCTCCAGGCACAACCCATCCCGGGGCTGGGATGTCGCGCGGCTGTGGCCCGCATCTCACGCCCAGGCACTGGGACGCGGCGGAGTCTCACCACGGGTTCCAGGTTCACTCCCAGGACTTGGCGCGCTTGGTTCCGCGCTTCTGCCAGGCTGCTCTTGACCCACACGTCGCCGACTACGCGGATGCTGGGCAAGGTGGTCAGCGTTGGGGTGGCCGCCCTCCCACTCTCCTCCAGGGTGCGGCCCCCGGAGCTGGGCCCGGGGGCCGTGGGCTTGCGGGGGCTGCTGTCCTCGTGGGATGGCGGCGGCGGGGGCGGCACCTTCCTCTGGCCAGCGGCGACCTTCCGGGCTCCGTGGCGCCTCCTCCTGGCAGCTGGCCGGCGCCTCTGGAGGCGGGCCTCGGGGGGCTGGTGCCGGGGATCCGGGACCTGGGCCAGGAGGGAGGAGTAGCCATAGACGTCCTTGCTGCGCAGGATGCGGGGGGAGAACTGGTGCTTGAGGCTGCAGAGGTAGCTCCAGAGCTCCGCGTCTGAGCTCATGAACTCCGTGCTGCGGGGCACGAATAACTTGAAAGCGTCGATCAGCGCCTTGTTGCTGTTGGCCAGCGACAGTGGCGAATGTTGCCACCGCGTGTACACCACTTTCTCCTCAGGCGCCTCCAGCGCGGCCCCTCCTGCAGCGCTAGAGGCTCCTCCCTGGGCGGCCGGGGCCAGGGCCTCCCGGGGCCTGCGCAGCCGCCTCTTTATGCGGCTCAGCAGGTGAGGCCGCTAGGGGCCGCCCGCGCTTGCCAGGTCTCGCCGCCGCCGCCGGGTCCTGATGAATTTCCTACCTGAAGCCAAATCAGGCAGCAGGCTGTGAGAGTTACACCGCAGTTGCTAGGAGACCAGGCATTAGGAGACCATTGTGAGGTCACAATGTCTGCCTATCCTATCACTGCCTGCTGCCCAAAGCTGCCTTAGGTTGGGCTCTGTTTAAGATTATGCCCTTGGGGCGCCTGGGTGGCGCAGTCGGTTAAGCGTCCGACTTCAGCCAGGTCACGATCTCGCGCTCCGTGAGTTCGAGCCCCGCATCGGGCTCTGGGCTGATGGCTCAGAGCCTGGAGCCTGTTTCCGATTCTGTGTCTCCCTCTCTCTCTGCCCCTCCCCCGTTCATGCTCTGTCTCTCTCTGTCCCAAAAATAAATAAATGTTGAAAAAAAAATTAAAAAAAAAAAAAAAAAAGATTATGCCCTTGAGAGGGGCGCCTGGGTGGCGCAGTCGGTTAAGCGTCCGACTTCAGCCAGGTCACGATCTCGCGGTCCGTGAGTTCGAGCCCCGCATCGGGCTCTGGGCTGATGGCTCAGAGCCTGGAGCCTGTTTCTGATTCTGTGTCTCCCTCTCTCTCTGCCCCTCCCCCGTTCATGCTCTGTCTCTCTCTCCCAAAAATAAAATAAAAACGTTGAAAAGAAAAAAAATTTTATAAAAAAAACAAAAAAGATTATGCCCTTGAGAAAGACCTGCACGTAATCTTACCCGAGAAGGCCCATAGTTCTTGATGAGTTCAAGAGGGTTGTCCTCGACGTGAATGCACTGGTGCCTCAGCCTCCAGTAATTCCATCCAACATGAGATGACACTTCGCGGTGGAGAGTACACACAACTTGTAATCAAACATGACTGTTAGAGGGTTTTAGCTAATTAAATGCCTTGTCATGCAACGCACTGAAACCCAAATTGAACTAACTACTCTACTCTTTCAAAAATACAGATACACTGTGCCTTGCTTAGGGTTCCATATGTGTGTTGCTATAGCTCACAGATCAGGAAGCTGTTCTTCACAGCAGCAGCAAACAGTTTGCCTAGTTAGTGTGCATGCTCACTTTCACGCAGCTTAGGGAAGACCGAGTCATTGTGTCCTTAAGAGCAAAGCGTCAACGAATTCTGCGTGAGTGGCCATTAGGGCATTCAGTGCCACTAAAACCTATTTGGTACCTACCAATTCATGATATTTCAGGTAAGTCATACACAAGGTAGTAAAAGACCGTATGGGATTCCAGGAACAGAAAACGTGTTACACCGTCCGTGTAAGTGCTTTTGAAAGCAACCAGCATGGTCCATCCATCATCACCACGTACACAAATAATTCACAAAATATTATAAGGACCACCTACCATGATCAATTGAAATCCACTTCCTCATGAAAGGATGACACCAAACTATGTGAATCAAGAAAAGGGATAAGTCATGGTAATAATCAGAAGAGACACTTGCCAAGGTCAACGTGATACATGTCAGAGGCCTCTGTCTTTACTCAACTCCTTTTCTTAAACACACAAACCAAACTTTCCTCTACGCACCTTAAGCCAGTACTACCTCACGTTCAGAAAGTGCTGAAAATGGAAAGCTATCCTCATATTCAGTAAGAGCAACCCCTGGATTTCCTTTTTCATTAAAGGTAATTTATTTTCAAATTGGTTTCCACGCAACACCCAATGTTCATCCCAACAGTGCCCTCCTCAATGCCCGTCACCCACTTTCCCCCAACCCTACATCAACCCTCAGTCTGTTATCAGTATTTAAGAGTCTCTTATGGTTTGCCTCCCTCCCTCTCTATAACTTTTCCCCCGCATCACCTCCCCCATGGTCTTCTGCTAAGTTTCTCAGGATCCAAACATGGATGAAAACAAATGGTATCTGTCTTTCTCCGCCTGACTTATTTCACATAGCATAATACCCCCCAGTTCCATCCACGTTGCTACAAATGGCCAGATTTCGTTCTTTCTCATTGCCAAGTAGTATTCCGTGGTATACATCAACCACAACTTCTTTATCCACTTGTCAGTTGATGGACAGCTAGGCTCTTTCCATAGTCTGGCTGTTGTTGAAAGTAGTACTATAAACATTGGGGTACATGCGCCCCTATGTCTCAGCACTCCCGTACCCCTTGGGTAAATTCCTAGCAGTGCTATTGCTGGGTCTTAGGGTAGATCTATTTTTAATGATTTGAGGAACCTCCACACTGTTTTCCAGAGCGGCTGCACCAGGATGCATTCCCACCAACAGTGCAAGAGGGTTCCTGTTTCTCCGCATCCTCACCAGCATCTATAGTCTTCTAATTTGCTCATTGTAGCCACTCTGACTGGCATGAGGTGGTATCTCAGTGTGGGTTTGCTTTGGATTTCCCTGACGAGGAGTGCTGTTGAGCATCTTTTCGTGTGTCTCTTGACAATCTGGATGTCTTTTTTAGAACAGTGTCTGTTCAAGTCTTCTGCCCTTTTCTTCACTGGATTATTTGATTTCCGGGTGTGGAGTTGGGGAGTTCATTTTACAGGTTTAGGATACTAGCCAATTATCCAGTATGCCTTTGCACACATCTTTTCCCATTCGTTCAGTTGCCTTTTAGTTTTGTCGATTGTTTCCTTCATTGTGGAGAAGATTTTTATGTTCATGAGATCCCAATAGTTCATTTTGCTTTAAATCCCTTGCCTTTGGAGATGTGTCAGCTAAGAACTTGCTGACGCTGAGGTCAAAGAGGATGTTTCCTGCTTTCTCCTCCAGGGTTTGATGGTTTCCTGTCTCACATTCACGTCCTTCATCCATTGTGAGTTTATTTTTTTTTTTAATTTTTTTTTCAACGTTTATTTATTTTTGGGACAGAGAGAGACAGAGCATGAACGGGGGAGGGGCAGAGAGAGAGGGAGACACAGAATCGGAAACAGGCTCCAGGCTCTGAGCCATCAGCCCAGAGCCTGACGCGGGGCTCGAACTCACGGACCGCGAGATCGTGACCTGGCTGAAGTCGGACGCCCAACCGACTGCGCCACCCAGGCGCCCCAATTTGTGAGTTTATTTTTGTGAGTGGTGTAAGAAACTGGTCTAGTTTCATTCTTCTGCATGTTGATGTCCACTTCTCTTAGCACCATTTGTTAAAGAGACTGTCTTTTTTTCCATTGGATATTCTTTCCTGCTTTGTCAAAGATTAGTTGGTCATACGTATGTGGGTCCAATTCTGGGGTCTCTATTCTATGCCATTAAGTCTATGTATTTGTTTCTGTGCCAATACCATGCTGTCTTGATGGTTATAGCTTTGCGGTAGAGGCTAAAGTCTGGCATTGTGGTGCCTCTCACTTTGGTTTTCTTCTTCAGTATTACTTTGGCTATTCAGGGTCTTTTGTGTTTCCATACACATTTTATGATTGTTTGTTCCAGCTTGGAGAAGAGTGCTGGTGCAATGTGATTGGTGCTGCCTATAATGTGAGGACTGCGTTGGGTCGTATTGACATTTCGCCAATATTTATTCTTCCAATCCACGAGCATGGAATGTTTTTCGCTTTCTCTGTATCTTCTTCAATTTCCTTCACAAGCCTTCTATAGTTTTCAGCATACAGATCTTTTACCTCTTTGGTTAGCTTCATTCCTAGGTACGTTATGACTCTTGGTGCATTGTAAATGGGATCCGTTTCTTTATTTCTCTTTCTGTTGCTTCATTATTGGTTTATAAAACGCAACCAATTTCTGTACATTGATTTTGTACCCTGCAACATTGCTGAATTCATGTATCAGTGATAGAGGACTTTTGATGGGGTCTGTCCGAAATTCCATGTATAGTGTCATGCCATCTGCAAAAAGTGGAAGTTTGACCTCATCGTTGCAAATGATGATACCTTTAATTTCATGTGCTCTCTGATTACTGATGCTAAGACTTCCAACACTATGTTCAACAACCGGGGTGAGAGTGGACATCTCTGTTTTCTTCCTGATCTCAGGGGGAATGCTCTCAGTTTTTCCCCTTTGTGGACGATATTTACTGTGAGCTTCTGATAAATGGCTTTTATGATGTTTAAAGTAGTTTCCTTCTATCCCAACTCTCTTGAGGGTTTGTATTAAGTAAAGATGCAGTATTTTCTAAAATCCTTTTTTCTGCATCCATTGACAGTGTACTATGGTTTTTATCTTTTCTTTTATTAATGTGATGTAGCACAATGATTGATTTGTGAATATGGCACTAGCCCTGCAGGCCAGGAATGAATCCCACTTGATCGTGTTGAATAATACTTTCTATATGCTATTGAATGTGATTTGCTAGTATCTTGTTGAGAATTTCTGCACCCCTATTCATCAGGGATATTGGCCTGTAATTCTCCTTCTTTTGTGTGTCTCTGTCTGGTTTGGGAATCACCGTTTGCTAGCTTCATAAAATGAGTCTGGTAGTTTTCCTTTCATTTCCATATTTTGGAACAGCTTGGGAAGGATGGCTATTATCTCTGCTTTAAATGTCTGCTAGAAATCGCCAGGGAAGCCACCTGGACCAGGACTCTTATTTATTGGGAGATTTTTGATAACTGAATCAATTTCCTCACTAGTTATGTGTCCGTTCACATTTTCTATTTCTTCCCGTTTGAGCTTTGGAAGTGTGTGGGTATGGAGGCATTTGTCCATTTCTTCCAGTTGTCCAGTTTGTTGGCATAGAAGATTTTATAGTGTTTCCTGATGAATGCTTGAATTTCTGAGGGATTCTTTGTAATAATTCCATTTTCATTCGTGATTTGACCTATTTGGGTCCCCTCTCTTTTCTTTTTGAGAAGCCAGGCTAGACGTTTATCAATTTTGTGTATTTTCTCAGAAACACAACTCTTGGTTTCATTGATGTGCTCTACTGTTTTCCTTTAAACTCCATATTGTTTATTTCTGCTCTAATCTTTATAATTTTTCTTCTTCTGCTCGCTTTGGGGTGTCTTTGCTGTCCTGCTTCTAGTTCCTTTAGGTGTGCTGTTAGATTTTGTATTGGGGATTTTTCTTGTTTCTTGAGATAGGCCTGGATAGCAATGTTTCTTGTCGTCGTCGTCGTCGTCGTTGTTGTTGTTGTTGTTGTGTTTTGTTTTGTTTTTGTTGTTCCCTGTCTGGACTGCCCTTGCTGCATCCCGAAGGGTTTGCATTGTTGTATTTCATTTTCATTTGTTTCCTTATATCTTTTAATTTCTTCTCAAGATGCCTGGTTGACCCATTTATTCGTTGGTGGGATGTTTTTTAACCTCCATGCTTTTAGAGATTTTCCATCTTTTTTTCTGTGTTTAATTTAATGTCCCCTGCAATTACCACATTCTTATCAACAAGGTTCTGTATGTTTTTAATTAATTGTTTATATATTTGTGTGTCTCCGAATTCGGTGGGTAGACATTTAAAATTTGTAGCTCTTCCTGATGGAGAGACCCTGGAATTAATATAGAAAGCCCTTCGTCATCTTTTGATAAAGCCTTTAATTTAAACTCTACTTTGTATGATATAATTTGGCTACTCCAGGTTTCTTTTGACCTCCAGTAGCATGATAGATAGTTCTCCATCCCCTCAATTTCAATCTGAAGGTGTCCTCATGTCTATAAGCAGTCTCTTGTAGACAGCAAATAGATGGGTCTTGTTCTGTTTTTTGTTTTTGTTTGTTCTATCCATTCTGATACACTATGTTGTTTGGCTGGAGTATTTAGTCCATTGAAATTCAGTATTATTATGGAAAGATATGCGTTTAGAGTCATTGTGATGTGTGTAGGTTTCATGCTTGCCGTGGTGCACCAGTTTCCTTTCCCACCAACAGTGAGAGAGGGTTACTCTATCTCCATATCCTCACCAGCATCTGTGGTTTCCTAAGTTGCTCATTTTAGCCACACTGACTAGTGTGAGGTGGTATGTCAGTGTGGCTTTGATGTGTATTTTCCTGATGATGAGTGATGTTGAGCATCCTTTCATGTGTTTTTGGGCCATCTGGATGTCTCTTTTGGAAAAGTGTCTATTCATGTCTTCTGCCTATTGTTTCACTGTATTACATTTTCCAGGTGTGACTTGGGTAAGTTCTTTATACATTTTGTGTAGTAAACCTTTATCTAATATGTCATTCGCAAACATCTTCACTCCTTCCATCGGTTGCCTTTTAATTTTGCTGATTGTTTCCTTTGCAGTGCCGAAGATTTGTATCCTGACCGGGTCCTGATCATTCATTTTTGCTTTTCATTCCCTTGTCTTTTGAGACATGCCAAGGAAGAAATTGCTGCAGTTGAGGTCAAAGGGTTTTTTTTCCTCTTTTCTCCTCTAGTGTTTTGATGGTTTCCTGTCTCACATTTAAGGCTTTCATCCATTTTGCCTTTATTTTTGTGCACGTTGTAAGAAAGTCATCTAGGTTATTCTTCATCATGTTACTGTTCCGTTCTCCCAGCACCCTTTGTAAAGAGGCTGTCTTCTCTCCATTGTATTGTCTTTCCAGTTTTGTCAAAGATTAGTTCACCATACAATTGTGGGGCCCCTTCTGGGTTCTCTATGCTGTTTCATTGGTTCATGTGCCTGTTTTTGTGCCAAAGTCATACTATCTTAACGATTACAGCTTCATAGGAGAGGCGAAAGTCTGGGCTGCCTCCCACTTTGGCTTTCTTTTTTAAAGTTAACTTTGACTACTCAGGTTCTTTGGTTGTTCTGTGCAAAGTTTCAGATTGCTTGCTCTAGTCTGGAGAAGAATGTTGGTACAATTTTGATTGGTATTGCATTAAATGTGTAGATTGCTTTCGGTAGTATTGACATTTTAACAGTATTCATTCTTCCACTCTTTGGCATGGATTGTTGTTTTTTTTTTTTTTCTGTATTTGATGTGTCTTCATCATTTTCCTTCATACATTTTCTATACTTTTCACTGTACAGATCTTTTACATCTTTGGTTAGTTTTCTTGCTAGGTATTTTACGGTTCTTGGTGAAATTGTAACTGGCATTGATTTCTTGACTTCTCTTTCGGTTGCTTCCTTATTGGTGTATAGAAATGCAATCAGTTTCTTTACACGGATTTTGTATCCTGTGAGTTTGGTCAATGCATGTATCAGGTCTAGCAGCGTTTTCATGGAGTCTTTTGGGTTCTCCGCGTTCACTCTCATGTCATCTTTGAAAGGCCAAAGCTTGACTTTCAATGATATATGTTCAGTCAAGTGTAGTTAAAAAGAATTTACCCTTTGGGCCCTATGTTAACTTCATAATTGCACAATAAGTGACAAATAAGCAAGAACTGTGCATGTTATCCCAGATTAGAATTGGTAACTGGAATCTAACTCTTTAAAACGTATTGAATCCCTCATGATATGGATAGAAGTATGAAACATCTAACTTCACCCAGTGCACACGTGTGTATTTGTAAACACATATGCTAAACAGCAAAATTGTAATACTCGTGAGGTTTGCCAAATTTTACATGTTCATGGTACAGATAATATTGTTTTACCGTCTTTATGGTAGCAGCCCCAATAAGACATTTGGAATCAATGAGAGAATCCAGAACCTACAGGGTACATTCTCCATGCACTATTCTGGCATTCAAATAAATGAACAAATGGAATTAAAAAAATAGATTGCACTGGTAATCCTGTTTATTGCAATGGTGCAATAACTTTTTATGGACTCTAGCCATACTAAGAGTGCACGTGAATAGGTGTTGGAAATAACACACTTTATTTGACATGACCAAACTCACTAGAAACATATACTTTCAAAAACTTTTTAATATTCATTTTTTCAGATACTCTATAAGGCCCAATAACTTATTACTCCACATTGAGAAGAGCAAAGGTCGACATGGTGAACTTTGCATGTGTTACAATGGCTATCACATAATATTATTTGATATCCTAGAATTTAAAAATTTTTTTTTCAACGTTTATTTATTTTTGGGACAGACAGAGACAGAGCATGAACGGGGGAGGGGCAAAGAGAGAGGGAGACACAGAATCGGAAACAGGCTCCAGGCTCTGAGCCATCAGCCCAGAGCCCGACGCGGGGCTCAAACTCACGGACCGTGAGATCGTGACCTGGCTGAAGTCGGACGCTTAACCGAATGCGCCACCCAGGCGCCCCGTGATATCCTAGAATTTTAAACAACTATACAGCTGCACGCTCATGCAAGGTATTTAAACCTTGACATATTTTAGCTTTCTGTTTTTCATTATTTAATCGTTTTTTCTAGAATTAGCTTTTGCTACAATTGCATAACTACTAACTTTGGTAATGGACATCCAACGTTCCAGCTTATCTGTTTTTTTTTTTTTTTTTTTTTATCAGTGATGAAAATCAATCTCTATGTCATTGACTTTTCAATTAACCATGGCTATGTTTAAGGTCTTTTATCACTGCAATGATAAATTTTCTGTTGTCTTCTATACCTTTTTTGAAGCCCAGTGATTAATCTTATGACTATGATTCTACCTTCTTGTTGTTATACTGCTTTTATCTATTTTGATCAATTCTTTAACGGTCACTTCTTCCTGGAATTTCGTCTGAGGGGAATTCTTGCGTTTCATCATTTTGGATAGTTTTCTATCCCTTATGTGTTTTAACGTTGTTGTTGTTGTTGTTGTTGTTGTTGTTGTTGTTGTTGTTTTGCTTTGTTTTGTTTTGTTTTATGTGCTCTGCACCTGAGAGCACTGCTACTTTAAAGTGGGCTCATACCCTCTCCATGGCCTGGCCCTTCAGGACGTGTGTTTTGGAAAGTGTTACTTGCTTCGTGTTGCTATGACTTTTGTGTTTGTGTTCTCATCTCAGAGTGATTTTTGAAAATCCCACTAGGTGTGCTTTGATGTGTTCCTTGAAGTACCAAATGAAGTAATTGGAGGCTTGCTCTATCTTGACAGGGGTTAAAACACGTTAAGTTGCCACGGATGGGTGTTCTTGCCCTTCCCAACAATGGGGGTTACTCCTGGTAGTGAGATCCTGGAGATGTGATGGCGCCAAAGCCCCGGCGCCACACAGACAGCTCCTCTGAAAAGCTCTAGGCAGCTGCACTTATGAAAGCCGCTCATTTTCTGATTTCCCAGAGGTTACCTTGGGCAAAATTGTGGATTTTGTAACTTACCTGGCCCCATCGATTTCTTCTACCAGCCAGATATTAGATTGTAGGCAAATGATATCTCCGATTTTGCTTTTCCAATTTCTAAAGGGGAAGTATAACGCCTATGTCCAGTATAGCGGTGAGATTATAGGTAATGCCTGTAAAACGTGTGGAAAAACTCCTGGCACATTACACTCCATAAACACTGTATTTTGTTTTGATTTCCTCATAGTTGTCACTACATCCATACAAACTGTATCTCCAGGGTGGGGTCTTATGTAGGTCAAAATGTAAGCTACACCATAGAAGCTATCAACGAGACAAAATGTTTCTCCTATGCGTGAGGACGTGACCCTTCCCTTTTTGTATATGTATACTAAATTTGGTGGTAGAGATTATTGAAATCCTGAATGTGTATTGCAGTCTAGCACGCCGGGAGATAGTTAAACATCCCCTATTTCAGGCATCGTGGATACTGTTATTGAACACCTTAGGTGTCAGGTGCTATTAGGTTCAAGTACACAGTGATAATCCAACATGCACGCTCCATATATTCAGGATGTTTCAAATCTTAGCTACAAATGGGACAGGTGTAATTACAACGTGTGGCAAATGCTGTTAAATAAAAGACTAAATGTTCTGAGAAGGAATGGCACAGGGGACAAAGTGTAGATTACAGGATTGGCCAACAAAGGTTTCTTGGGGAGAAAAGTCCTTTTTTCAAACTTGGAGCCATAGCAAGAACTGGTAAGGAAACCAGCGAACACAAAATGCATTCTAAGCGGAACCTACGTGGGTCTAATTTGAGCAACCAGGAGAAGAGACCGTCCCGGTCACCTAATGAAAGGAGAATCAGGAAAGATGGCATTAGAGGGGTGACAAGGCAGGACTGCCAACGTCTGGTGGTCACATTACAGATTCTATGTGTCATTTTGAGTACAGTGGGGACTAGAGTGTGGTCGTAAGCAGAGGAATGAACTGCTCAGATTCAGGAGTTTTGGATTGCATTCCAGATGCAGTGAAAAGAATGAACTGGGATTTTGGTGGGAAGGGAAGGTCACCATGGGGCTAAGAACGAAAATGGAGAGTAGGCGGAAGGTGGTGAGAAACTAGCTGGCTTGGCCTACGTTGGAGGTGGAGTTGAGAGCCCCTGCTGCTGAGTGGATCACAGGAAAGACGTTGAGGAGGGGAGGACTGACAATGAGTCTCTTTCTCTCTTGAGCCACTGAATACAATGCCCCATTAAGAGAGAAACACAAGAGGGGTCTTAAGTTGGTCATGGATTTCAATTGATTGTTGATTGGGTATTAATTCATATGCTTAGAGAATTTTGCTTAGAATTTTATCTTTTCATTGTTTTCTTTCTATAACTTGCTTCGTTATTACCATCTTTAGGTTCTAACGGATGGTCTCCAATTCTTCGCTGTCACCAAGAGCTTCTTACATAAGAGTATGGACGTGATGGGTTATGTAGGTCCATCATCTTCTACCCAGTCTTTGTCATCGTCACAAATACTTAATGGCCATTGTTGTAGAAGAACCTCAAGCTCCAACAGTGTTGTTCTCACTGTTCTCGGAATGCCTGCCCCTCCTTTATTCCCTCACATTTGCTTTTGTCTCCTTTGTCTTCCTCCTTTCTGCCTGCCAACTAGAAATTTGGTCATCCTTTAAGATTCTTTGTGCTATGCCTCTGAGACGCCTTTACTGATCACCTCGGCTCAGTGGACTTCTCCAGCTACATGAAACTTGACCTTGAAGTCTCACTGTGCTTTGTATGGTGTTTGGGTTTTTTGTACCCTCAAATATTGAAAGTTTCTTGAAGGCAAGGATGCGGTCTTGCATGCTTTCAGAAACTTTTATAAAGAATCAAACATGGTCAAAGTTTAGAAATCTTTCTTGGTGAAGCGTTTGAGTCAATGTCAAATCAGATGGGAGGGTGTCTGCTAAAGGAATAACACTGGACTGTTTGAAACTATCCTTGATATGTTGAATGGACCTAATAAATTTATGAATTGACACATTTTATTTATTTAACTGATACTAGACTAAATCATTTATTTGAAACGTTACTTTATGATTACGGCAGTCTTAAGTTTATTGCAGAAAATTTAGAAAATAAACAAGAAAGAAAGAAATATGGTCATAAGTCAAACACCTGTGGATAAGCATATGTAAACACGTTTTTTATGTTTATGTATTTTTGGCACAGAGAGAGAAGGAGAGAGAGATGAGCAAGATGGGGGATGGGAGGAGAGAGAGAGATAGAGAGAATCATAAGCAGACTCCACGCTGTCAGTGTGGAGCTTGATCGCACACACAGTGGAATCATAAATGAGCTGGAATCAAGAGCCAGATGCTTAACTGACTGAGCCATTCAGGCGCCCCTGGAGGTAACCACCTCTAACACTGTGGTATAATCATCAGGGAAGAGGTATATGTATATGCATTAACCAAAATTTGCTATGTAGCTGTGAATCCCATTTTTGGTCCTCTAGTGATACGAGCATTTCGCTAAGTCACAAATGTTCTGTAGGGCTATGAATTGTAAAGGCCTCATAGCATGCCATAATTTATTTAAAATAATTTTTTTAATATTTATTTATTTTTGAGACAGATAGAGACAGAGGATGAACGGGGGAGGGGCAGAGAGAAAGGGAGACACAGAATCCGAAGCAGGCTCCAGACCCTGAGCTGTCAGGACAGAGCCCAAAGCAGGACTCGAACTCACGGACCCTGAGATCATGACCCGAGCTGAATTAGGATGCCAAACCGACTGAGCCATCCAGGTGCCCCATGCCATAACTTATTTAAACACGGCTATTGATCATTTAGGATGTTCCATTTTCTTGCTTCGAATAGTTGCTACAAGTGGAATTAGCTTTTCATGGTGTAGACACACTTTAGTAAATGTCAGTTAAAAAATAAAAAGAACTACAGCCTGTAATGTGAGGCGGAGGAACAGGTATTACCAGATTTCGCTTCACCTTGTCTATTGCTGGCAGTCTTTACACCCTTCTCTCCCTCAACTCTTTTTCTCCTACTTGACCCACAACTTCCACCTCTTTATTCCTCCTTCTTCTCATCCTCGTTTCTCTGTCTATGCTGGCCTCCTTGCTTCCCATCAGTACACACGTTCACCCTCCTGCCTTGGGGAATTCATGGGTCCTTCTGCCTAGATCACCTTCCTGTCAGCAGGTAGTTCTCTCATTTCCGTGAGGTATTTATTCAACTGACACCTTTTTCAGTAGAGCCCTCTGTGTCGAGTATTTCACCCTGTCTAGTATTTCACACCTCTCCCCCAATGCTTATATCCTCTCCAAGATGTATTTACTTGTTTTTTCCCCATTCATTATTCTCTACCGTAGTTTCTAGTTCCATTATGTTTGTCAGTCTCCCCGACTGGACTATTGAGCACCAAGAACGCAGTGATCCTTGCTCCTTTGGTTCCCTAGTGGATCCTCAGGGCGTAGACTCTGTTGTCTCATTCTAAATGCTTCAAAAGTATTTACTGAATGATTCAATGAATCAACATCACTCCTTCTTTCTTAAGAATGTTTTATAGGGGCGCCTGGGTGGCGCAGTCGGTTAAGCGTCCAACTTTAGCCAGGTCACGATCTCGCGGTCCGTGAGTTCGAACCCCGCGTCGGGCTCTGGGCTGATGGCTCAGAGCCTGGAGCCTGTTTCCGATTCTGTGTCTCCCTCTCTCTCTGCCCCTCCCCCGTTCATGCTATGTCTCTCTCTGTCCCAAAAATAAATAACCGTTCAAAAAAAAAAAAAGAATGTTTTCTAATTTTGTACTTTACACTTACATCTATGATCCATTTGAGTGAATGATTGTATAAGTGATGAATTTAGGTCAAGGCTTCTTTTACTTAATTCATTAATCAATGAAATGATTGATTAAACAATTTGTTACTTAGTTTATTGATTACCATTGCATACGAACACTTAATTGTTCCCGTAACACTTGTGAAAGACTATCTCCCTTTTTCTGTTAGGTTGGCTATATGTCATTATCAGAAGTTGGGTGAGGATGCTTGTGTATGGGGTCAGTTTCTGGATTCTCTGTTCTATCTCTTGATCTGTGTGTCCATCTTTCTTCAATATCACACTGCCTTGATTACTGGACGTTTATAGTAAGTCTTAAAATGGTGCAACATGAGTTCTCCAACTTGGTTATTTTTCAGAGCTGTTTGGCTGTTCTCGTTCCTTTGTCTTTTCACACATATTTTAGCATGAGATTGCTGATATCCACAAAAAAATCCTGGGATGTCGCCTGGGATTATGTTGAATCTCTAGATCAAGTTGATAATTGACATGTTACTAGCGAGGCTTCCATGGATAGATACGGCAAATCTCTCCATTTATTTATATCTTCCTTGATTTACCCAATCAGCCTTCTGTGGCTTTTCACGTACAGATCCTGTGCATGGTTGTTAGACTTAAATGTAAGTATTTCAATGTTTGGTGTGATTTTAAATGGTTCTTTAAAAAACAGTTCATATTCTAATTGTTCATTGCTTATGTATAAAAATGAGACTGAATTTTATATATTGACCGTGTATTCTGGGGCTTATTTAATTATGTTTGAGGTCTAGAAAACTGATACATACTCCTTAGAATTTGTTTCATGTTGATAATCACATGATTTAAGAGCTGAGGCAGTTTTCAGGGCACCTTGATGGCTCCATCAGTTGACTACCAGACTGCTGGGTTCAGCAGCTCAGGTCATGGTTCTATGGTCAGGGGATTGAGTCCCGTTTGGGGTTCTGTGCTGAGCATGGACCCTGCTTAAGCTTCTCTCTCTGTCTTACCCTCTGTCTCTTTCTCTCCGTGTCTCTGCTCATTCTCTCTTTCCAAAATACGAATTGAAAAATCAATAAATAAAAGAATCGAGGTACTTTTTATTTTTACTTTTCCCAATGCGAAGGCCTTTTCTATGCCTTTTTCTGTACATGGCACGCTCGTAATCAGGGGAGGTACTGGTGTTTATGTCGATTTGTACATAGGACTGGCTGATTCCCTGCTTTTATTGTCTCCTTCCTTGGATTTCTCCCAAACTTTCCCCAATCAAATTAGGATTCAGAGGGACCCTATTCTCGTTTCGGTTAAAGATGGCTGTGTAGGAAGGCCTTGAACTCAACTCCTCCAAGGTGAAAGAAGGTTTCAACTACCTCCACATCGACCTTAAACTTTCTAATTGATTCACTTTTTCTTTCCAGCTTCTCTCTTTCTTTATGTTTATGTATTTTTGAGACAGAGGGAGACAGAGCGCAAGTGGGGGGAGGGCAGAGAGAGAGGGAGACATAGAATTGGAAACAGACTCCAGGCTCTGAGCTGTCAGCACAGAGCCCAATGTGGGGCACGAACCCAGGAGCCATGAGATCCTGACCTGAACTGAAGTCGGATGCTTAATCAGCTGAGCCACCCAGGCGTCCCCTCCCCACTCTCAGGTTATATCTTAATTCAGGATCCTGAAAGCAAAGTATCATCTCATGGGAACTGAAACTACCCATCTAGCAATAAGGACTCCCTGAGCCAATACGACTCCACCCTCAAGCCCAAGACAATGACCAACCTGACCTTAGTGACCATCTGTGTGTACCTACCTCTTTTTGTCCCACATTTTCCTTACATAAGCCTGGAGGTATTCTCAGCACTTTACAGAGAGTCTTTGATGGGAGTCTGCTGTATCTCTGGTGTCGGCCTCTGAATAAGTTCCCCATTTGTTTCACCTCCACTAGTTCCTTTGAACTGCGATTTTGTCAGTAATGAGTAGCCAAACCTCACCTTTTTTGGGTCCCCTGGAGCGAGCTGCTCTTGTGCCTGAACTCCATGACTACATTTTCTGGTGAACCAGCCAGAAGGTGTACTTCCAATTGGTCCAGCTCCCTGGGGATTGCACCTATTGATATAACAATTCCTCCTGAAGAGCTGAGGACTGACTGCACAGAAGGTGCCTAACAAAACATAGAAAATCAAAAGACAACAGCAAGACAGTGAGACAGTAACAAAGGAAACACTCACCCCTAACGTTGCCAAGGGCAGTTGGGGAAGGAACAGAAACAGACTCCTCTGTCCTTGGGCAGAAAACAGAAAGAAAAAAAAAACAACACTGCAGTTTGAAAAGAACAACTGTCATATAAAAGAGAGCATTAGAACTCTGTCAACGTCAGAGGAGGCACAGGAGTTCTCTCTGGGTCATAGAGAAGGGAGAGTGGCAGGGTTACATTTTACATCCACATTTTTTCATGTTTACTTATTTTTGAGAAGCAGAGAATACAAGCAGAGCAGGGGCAGAAAGAGGGGGACAGACGATTCAGGGAAGGCTCTACACTGACAGCATCCAGCCCAATGTGGTTCTCAAATTCATGAACTGTGAAATTATGACCTGAGCTGATGTCAGATACTCGAACCACTGAGCCACCCAGCTGCCCCACATTCTCCATCCACCTTAAATGCATACACCAGAACAGGGTCCAGTTGCTGCAGCTGGCCTGGTGCCTCTCTAGGTTCCAGGCTCACAATACACACCAGCCCCAATTGCACTGGACACACACACACACACACACACACACACACACACACACACACACACACACACACACACGACATGCTTTTTTCCCCCCTTAATCAATGCAGTTGAAAGAGCAACTAGCATATAAAAAGAGCCATTCCTGGACTGTAACCCACCTCAGCTCCCACGGCCCCTTCAGGGCACCCATCCGTGGAAAGTCCTGGTACACCATAGTTTATATCCACTTCAGCTTCAACTATATTGGCAAGGTATCCTCTGCATGTACAGCCCCAGGTGCCTTCAGCTTGTACACACTTTAGCTTCAACTATCTTGCCCAGGAATCGTTTGCATAGAGACATCGAGGACATCCTGACCCCCAGACTGCTTATGTTCTAGCCACCCTGTACAGGGTACCTGTACACAGCACCCCAGCATGCCTCAACTTGCATTCAATTCAGTTTCAGCTGTCCTGCCATTGTACCCTCAACACACAGAATCCTGGGACACCCCAGTCTGCGTTCACTTCAGCGTTAACTATCCTGACAGGGCGCCTGCTATGTAGATAGCCCCAGGATTCCCGGTCCATGCAAGCCACGACTTCGGCCAGCCAGCAAATGTCACCAACTTGCACACAGTGTCTACCCAGGGGGACAATCATGTATAAGACAATTCCTTCAAGTGTAGGAGAAGTAGCTACTCTGCCAGTCTATAGAAACAAATGCAGAAAGAGAAGCAAAATGAAAAGACAGGGAAATATGCTCCAAAATAAAGAACAATAAAAAACCCAGAAAAGAGCTGAAACGGAGGTAAGCATTTTGCCTCAATTAAATAAAGAATATAAATTAATAATGGTCAAGATGCTCGCCGGGCTACAGAGAAAAGACAAGAACTAAGTGAGACCCTTAATTAAGAGATAGCAAACACACACAAAATCAGAGATCAAGAAGATAATAGCTGAAAAAAAAGAACACTAGAGGGAATCCACATTAGAAGACGACATGAGGAAGGACATATCAGTGGATATGGAAGACAGATTAAGGGAAAGCACCGAAAAGAAACAGCAGAAAGATTTTTTTTTTCTAATGAGGATAAGTTAAGGGATACTTTGGAAATATCAAGTGAGCAAAAATGCACATAATAGGGATTCCACAAGAAGGAAAAGGGGTACAAAAAGTATTTGAACAAAAGATAACTGAAGACTTTCCAAAACTAGGGAAGAAAACAGACATCTAGGACAAGAAGCACAGAGTTCCAAACATGATGAAACCAAGGAGCCCCACACTATGACACGTAATAATTAAAGTGTCAAAGTAAAAGATTAATAAAGAATTTCAAAAGTTTTAAGAGAGAAGCAAAAGTTACCTATGATTTGAAAAACAGATCTCAACAAACAAACACCTAAAGTTGTCAGCCGATTTTTCAGCAGAAAGTTGGCATGCTGGGAAAGAGTGACATGGTATCTTCAAAGGCCTGAAAAGATAATCCCACGACCAAGAAACTTTACCTGGAAAGATTATCATTAACATTTGAAAAAAAAGAGATAAATAGTTTCTCAAACAGAAGATAAGGAAGTTTATCACCACTAATCAGCAATGCAAGAAATGTTAAGCAGGGAAATTCATACTTAGATATTACAGAATTATGAATAAAATATGTAAAATATGACAACATACACATAAAATATGGAGGAGGACTTAAAAAAGTCAGTTTGTATTTTATTTTACTAAAAAATATATGTTTTATTTCATGTTGGAGAGAGAGATAGAGAGAGAGAGAGTGTTAACAGGGAGGGACAGAGAGTGGGGGAGGCAGAGAATCTGAAGCAGGCTCCAGACTCTGAGCTGTCAGCACAGAGTCCAACATGCGGTTCAAACTCACGTATTGTGAGATCATGACCTGAGCTTGAAATCGCACACTTAACTGACTGAGCCACCCAGTTGCCCCAAAAGTTAGTCTTCTTAAATTTCTTGAATGTGTGTATATTTAAGTGACCACCAAATTAACATAAACTGCTGTTTCCTTGGGATGTTATATGTAAGCCTTGTGATAACAAACTCAAAACACAAAATACATGAAAAATAAGGGAAAAGAAAGCCAAGTGAAGCACAACACAAATTCATCTATGAGAAAGAAAGATAGTATGGAAAAAAGAAACAGAACTACAAAGCAACCGGGAAACAAACAACAAAATTACAATTAGTACATAACGATCAACAATTACTTTAAATATAAATGCCTGAAGTGCTCCAGTCAAAGTACATAGGGTAACAGGATGGATAAAAAACAACACTCATCCATATGCTGCATAGCACAGACTCACTTCAACCTAGACACATACAGACTGAAAGTGAAGGGATGGAGATACATTTCCCACTCAAATGAAAGCAAACAACAACAAGGACAACAAAAATAACATGAAACTACAACAACAACTCAGAACCAGGTAGCAACACCTAAATCAAAACAAATAGACTTTAAAATCCTCAATAAAATATTATCAAACTCCACTCAACAACACGCTAAAATGATTACGTGGCTTTTATTCCAGGGAAACAAAGATGGCTCATCAAATCAATCAACATAATATCCCACCTCAACAAAACGGAGGGTAAACATCATATGATTATACCAATAAATGCAGAAAAAGCATATGACAAAACTTAACATGTATCATGGTAAAAGTTCTCAACAAAGTCGGGAGGGCGGACATGCCTCAACACATGAAAATATTATTTTATATATTGTTTATATTAGAAAGTTCACACCTAACATCTCAATGGTGAAAAACTGAGAGATTTCCCTCTAAGATCAAAAAAAGATAAATATGACTACTTTTGCCACTCTTGTTTCATATAACACTAGAAGTCCTAGCCACAGGAATCAGATAAGAAAAAAGAAATTAAATTCATCTACGTTTGTAAACAGGCTAAACTGTCACTATCCGCAGATGACGTAAGAATATGCATAGAAAACCCTAAAACTTTCCCCCCAAACTACTAGAAGTAATAAACGAATTCAGGAAAGTTGCAGATACGGAACTGATACACAGAAATTGGTAGGGTTTCTATATAATAATAATGAAGTCACAGAAAAAGAAATTAAGAAAACAGCACGAGTTCATAATTGCACCAAAACAAGAGAGAGAGTAAAATAGCCACGTCTCAACTTATCCAAAGAAGTGAAAGACCTGTAGTGTGAAAACCATAAGTCAGTGATGAAATTGAAGATGACACAAACAAATGGAAAGATATCCCATGATCATGGATTGGAAGAATTAATATCATTACAATGTCCATATTACTCATAACTCTCTACAGTTTCAATGCAATCCCTATCAAGATACCAAAGGCACTTTTCACAGAACTGAAACAACTAATACTAAAATCTCTATGTGACCGCAGAAGACCCTGAATCGTGAAAATAATCTTGAAAGACAAAAACATAGCTGGAGGTATCAAAGTCCCAGATTTCAAGATGTACTACAAAGCTTCAAGTAAACCAATTAGTATGGGTAGTGACACAAAAACAGACACATAGGTCGATGGGCAGAATAGAAAGCCCAGAAATAAACCCATGCTTATGTGGTAAATTAACCTATAACAAAGAGGCAAGAATAAACAATGAGGGAAAGACAGTCTCTTCAACAAAAGGTATTGGGAAACCAGGAAATCTACATCCAGGTAGCTGGGACCTACCCTAACGCAGGCCTGGGCTCTGGCCCTAAAGGCACCTAGCATGGACGTCTAAAAGAAATAACGGATTGGGGCCAGTTACCATTGGGGAAAATCCTGAGTGGAAGTCACACTCTCTCCATGACATTTCCACGGCCTTGTTGGAGTTGGAGGAGGAGATCCTGAGACACTTTCAGTCTGTCCCAAGCATACGTTTGTCTCCGCCCTTCCAACGGTAGCCCTGAACCATAAGGGCACATGGGCCCTCATTTCAGTCCTGCAGGGAAATCACATCACTGTGGGTGGTTGGACCAAAGGCACTTCCGGGGAACCAACCCTACCCCTACCCACTGCTCTGCCTCTAAGCCGGATCACCTTCTAAGGCTGAGAAAAGAAGCGGTGGGACATGGGTTCCTCCTTTTTCTACCCTGTGTTCTCTTCGGGACCTCAGGAGATTGAATGCTGCCCACACTCACTGGCGACGACAGTGCTTTACTGAGTCCACAAATCAAACGCTAATATCACCCAGAAACACTCTACAAATATCACGAGAAAAAATGTTTAACCTTGGGCAACCCACGGCCAACTCAAGTAGACACGTAATAATAACCATCACAGGGTCATTCTTGTTTTGCTTCCCTTCCCTCATTCACCTCCTATTGCTAACTTTCAAGTTCTGAAGTCGTTGCTTTTTATATTCTGACCAGTGTATAGCGTTAAGATAAATTCGAGGAAAGTTGTCTTGCGCAGGGACTAGTGTTTCAGTTGATATGAAAATGTTTTCGGTAAGGTAAGGGAAAAAGATCTTAGCAAGGGCACCAACAATCTCCATGTTACTTTATCAGGGGTGGCTTTCCAAACCCTTAACACGCTCATGGGAAGGCAGTGTAACATTGGTGAGAGCATGCATGTTGGCATAGGAGCAGAGTTGGTGCCCATCCCAGCCACCCCACTCGTGTTTGTGTTATCTTGGACCAATTACTTAACATATCTGAAATCTGTTGCCTAATTTATAAAATGGAAATAATAACAAAGGGTCAAAAAGATTAAATGACACTATTGGCAAGGTGCTTAATCCAACACCTGACAACACGGAACAAGTGCTCCACGGATGATAGCCATCATTATCCTCATTTGAACAGCTAAGACAGGCTAATATTCTGTCTGGGGTCAGATACCTACGGAGGAATCTCAGGTTTTCTGACACTGATTCTTCAATTTGGAGGCAGCCCAGGGCCAGGATGGTGAAAGAGTACAAGGAGATAGACCAGTAAGCCAGTCCTCTATCCACCTCAAATTTGATAGTCCAGTTGTATATTCATCTCTTTCCTTCCACTGAAAAAAAAATGCAAATCCCTCCCTCTAGAAGAAATAATACACAGACGCTTGCATGTAATATTAAGTGTTAGGCTCTGTAAAAATGGCACATGCATCAACTCATTTA
Organism: Puma concolor; assembly: GCF_028749965.1. Lineage (NCBI taxonomy): Eukaryota > Metazoa > Chordata > Mammalia > Carnivora > Felidae > Puma > Puma concolor. Next base: position 115,364 of record NW_028240224.1, read on the forward strand.
ATCTCACAATGGCCCTTCATATGGAGTCCTTATTCCAATTTCCAGGTGAGGAAATTGAGACCTAGGAAAGTCAAGTGCCTCCCCCATAACTTGTTTATAACCGTGTTAGACAACAACCCTAGACTCCTCCTCCATGTCCAGTGTGTTTTCTTCTGTGCCACAGTTTGTTCTATTCCCAGGCGAACACTGCTAAAGAATCATGTGAACAAAGCAGTAAAAAAAAAAATCATTTAAAACGTCTAGTTTTCACCCAAGCACTGCTTTCTGGGTGAGATTGGTGTGTTTCCTCTCTGAGAAACAAAGGTGAGAAATTCCAAACCTCGGCCTTTGTTACGGAATTATGAAGACCAGTAAAAATTAGTAAAGCTCACTGGCAGATTAAGCATTCCAAGTTGAAGACACTAGTTTCAATTCTCATATTATGTGTGTTAAAGTGGGAGCTGGGATTTCACATGGCTTTGACAATCGCCATCAATTCCTTTCTTCAAGATTTGACTGCATATTCTCATTCTTTCCCTTTTTTCTCTTTTCTAACTATACTTCCAATCTGCCAGCTCAATGCTAGTTTCTCCCTATGTCTAGCAATGGCCATTCTCCATATGTCCCCATTAAATCTATCATCAAAGGAGAATAAAAAGATGAAAGAACAAAGCCAGAGAAGTAAGACTCAATACTAAAATGTAAACTGGTGTTAACACGTCTACTTCCAGACAAATGTAATAACAAAAACCAGATTTATACTCCTTATGGAAGCAGCTAAAAGCGTAGACAAAATATATAAGAAGCTGTTCTCAAAACATCAGACATGAGGCAGTGAAGGGCAGTGATCCTTGATATTCGGAAATAAGTGACATGGTTCCTATAGTGCCCTAGCTTATTGACTAGGCTGGGTTTTGAGTCTGTGGTATAGAGAGGAGGAAGCTGGCATAGCCCAATATTTTCCCTGAATTGTGGAGGGGGTAGTCACTGATTCAGGAAGACTGCTATATTTCACAGAGCAGAGTACCAAAGAAGAGAAAGTTGTTCACAGAGAGAACTCCAGAGATCAACAGATGGTCTGCCTTGAGTATTCAATGGAATATTGATAAACTCTTGTGTATGAGGACACTGAGACCAGGGGAAGGAACAATAACCACTGCCATACAGGGTCAGGAATAATGCCTGACAGCCAGTGTGGAAGACTTCACAATGTACCTGCCATTTGGAAAATACTTGATTTTTGTGTCAGTGCTGGACAAAAATTATCCGTAAACTAAGTGCTGCCTGTGCCTTGCCCAAAATATCTTTAAAGAAAGACCTGAAAGGATCAAGCTATTTGTAAGTAACTAAACCCTGTCCCAAATCAGAGGCAAGGATATTTTTAGGAATCTAAAAGTATCCAGCATCTAACAGGCTAAAACTGACCATGTTTCACAACCCATAAAAAATTATCGGGCATACAAAGAAGCAGGAAAATAAGACACGTAAGGAAGGGGAACTCAACTGACACTGACCCAGAAATTACACAAATGATATAATTTATACCTCCGAAAATTCAAATAGTTGTTATAACTATTACCAGTATATGCAAGAAATTATAGGGCAGAATGAGCATGTTAAATAGAGACATGCAAGTGGTATGTAAGACCTAAACCAAACTTAGCATGACAAAAGCAATGACTAAAATAAAAAATCTGGTCTATGTTTACTGAATGGAATTAAAGGCATATAGACAGTGCAGAAAAAAAGGTTGATGAACCTAAAGACATAGCAATGGAAATCGTCTGAAATGAAACACACAGACAAAATATGCCTGCAAACCATCCAACATACATGTAATTGTATCTCCAAGGAACACAGACAAGAAAACTAATTTGAGTAAATAATGAAACTAATTTGAATTTATAGTTGTTAAGGTTGATGCAAACTAAAAATATATAGTTCCAATAAGGGCAATGAACCTCAAGGACAGGAAATATGAGGAAAACTACACCAAGGCACCCCACAATCAAATTGCTTTAATTCAGGGAAAGGGAGGGAAAAGATTTCTCATCAGAACACATGCAATCTAGAATACAGTATGATAACATTTTTAAAGTACCTAAAGAAGAAACCATTATGATCTGGGCTTAGGCAAACATTTGTTAGCTACACCACGAACAATATGATTCATTACAGAAAAAAATATGATTGGAATTTATCACACTAAAACTTTTGCTTTTCAAAGAACAAAGACTTTGAAATCACAAGACTGAGACTGGGAGAATACATATACCAGTCATCTATGTGAAATTGGACTTATATCCAGAACGTATGGGCAATCTGCAAGATTCAATATTCTGAAGCTAAATAATCCAAAAAAAAGGCAAAAGATTTGAGAAGACACATTACCAAAAAAGATATATGTACAGCAGATACACACATGAAAATGTGTTCAGCATCATGAGGGGAAATGCAAATATAAACTACAATGAGATAAATGAGATACAATGAGATCAACTACTACTTCATGCCTACAAGGTGTCTAAAATCAAAAGACAGGGCTCCGAAGTGTTAGCTAGGATATGAAAGAACTGGAATTCTCACACACTGCTGATGAGAATGTAAAAGTGATAAAACTACTTGGGCAAGCAGTTTGACAGTATCCTAAAAAGCTGCACATGCAATCTATTCTATGACTCAGCCAAATCTACTCTCAAGTATTTTCCCTAGAGGGATCAAAGTATACGATCATACAAATAAAAAAAAAAAAAAGACAGAAAGAAAGAAAAGAGAAGAAAATAAATGAAAAGAAAAGAAAAGAAACGAAAAGAGAAGAAAAAAATGAATGTTTATAGAAGCTTTGTTTTCAATAGGCTAAGGAGCACCTGGTGCCTCAGTTGGTAGATTTCCTGATTTCGGCTGGGGTCATTATCCTAGGGTCGTGATATTGAGACTCACATTGAGGTCCACACTAAGCATGAAGTCTGCTTAAGATTCTGTTTCTCTTTCCCTCTGCTCTTTCTCTTTCTCTCTCCCTCCCCCTCTCCCTCTCCCTCTCTATCTCCCTCTCCCTCTCTATATCCCTTTCCGTCTCCATCTCCCTTTCCCTATCTCTCCCCCACCTCTACTTCCACCCTCCCCTCTCCTTCTCACTTCCCCTCTCACTCTCTCTCTCATAAAAAGAAATAAATACGCCAAATGTGCAAATAATACAAATGTCCACTGACATGTGAACGGATAAACAAAGTAGTAACAGACTATTGATACACACAACACTATGGATGATCTTCAAAATACTAAGTGAAAGAAGTCTACTCCCCACTCCTAAATAATAAGGAGTATGTCTTATATAATTTTATTTGTATAGTATTCTAGAAAACGCAAGATAATATGTAGGGATAGAAAACAGACCAGAGATTGCCTAGGAATGGGAATCCGGAAGACGTGGGGGATGGAGGGATATCTAAAGGATACAAGGACATTTTTAGTGATGACAGACATATTCTTTTCCTTGTTATGTACACATTGGTGGATATGTGACCAAAATTTACCAAATTATGTAATTGTACTTATTAGTATTAGTATTAATTATTAATTATTAATTAAGTAATTTATTTATTAGGGCTTTTTTTTTTCAGAGAGAGAGATGAAGCGTTCATAAGTGGGGGAGAGAGGCAAGGGAGAAAGAGAGAATCTTAAGCAGACTCCATGCTTAGCACGGAGACCAATAAAGGACTTAATCGAACCTGGGATCATGACCTGAGCCAAAATTAAGAGTCTGATGCTCAAGTGTCAGCCATCCAGGTGCTCCCCCAGTTACGTACTTTAAATATGTAAAGTTTGTGTATATCAGTTAAACATTAATGAAGTTCTTAAAAACAAACAAACAAACAAACAAACACACAAAACATGATTGGATATTGTGTCTTTTGACCTCTGGGGCTGCTATTTCAAACCTGGTCCACCAGCATCTACTGATTCTCGGAATCCCCAATATCTTTCATACACTCACATAAGTTCTTCAAAATAAATGTAACTTGGGAAAAGGGGAAATCCCCTGGCAGTTATCACGTGTATCAATTATAAATGTCACATCACTTAGAACTATGATCCATACATGAGATGGGTGATATAGCATATGTTTGCTTTCGACACTTGGAGCTGGTTGAGTCCCAGCACCCCATTACCCTTGTACACTTGTTAATTACTTGTTTACCAGTTAATGGTGCTCTGCCTCCTTATACTGTATAAGAAGGGACTTGGTCTGTCTTGCTCACTTCTGTGTTTCAAATGGTACAGAACCAGGCTGGAACGCTGGCGGAAAAACCAAGTGGCGCTCGGAGATCTTCTTTGGATTGCAGATCTTAGTGGAACGGCGGGCTCAGAGGACCCTGTTTCTCCAAACATCTGAGCGCTGAATGCAAGTGGGGCAGGAAATTTACAGTCATCAGCTGCCATATCTGTGGGGGTTTTCTTGCACACAGGAAACAAAGGAAGAAGAACCAGGAGGAGGGGTCTCTAAGATAGAGCCCAGAGTTCATTTTAGTCCCACCGGCCATCTTTGGTGCAGTATTTTATTCACTTCTCCAACATTATCCCATTTTATGACTTTTAAGAAACCTTTTCAGTAGGTATCACCTTTCAGTTTTTTAGGTTGGTACCCTCAGAAGGCTAAGATGCGTGCAGTAGTTTGGCGAGCAACAGTGTTTTCAATAAAATGTATTATGGTATTCAATGTACAGAGGCCAATGTGTACAAGTAAAATTATGAAGAAGAGGGGCCCTGTCACGGCAGGAAGCCAGGATCCCAATCCGTGAGATCTCATTTGTTCCATTGATTGTTACTTTCCCCTTGTCTAAGGTGAATTTTTATTATTTTATTATTATTATTATTATTATTATTATTATTATTATTATTATTATTATTATTATTAATTATTATTATTATTATTTTACTTTTTTAGATCCTTAACCTTAGTTGTAAGTATTTCTGACTGGTTTAAAAAATAGCAACATTCAGCCTCTGAAAAGATGCAAGTCCCTCCATTTTCTGAAGAGAGGAGGTCGGGGGCCTGTCTATTTTGGGGGGTTACTGCCACCAGAGAGTTTATTTGGTTCTCTAAAGTTACCAGAGACTCGGCCACCCATTCCATGTCTTCATTTAGCTCTTGAGATAGTCTATGGTACAGTCCTATGCATAAACCTATGCCCCCTTATCCAGTTCCTATTGCTGTCACAATTTTTGAGCCTATCAGAATGGGTAGCAGGATTGCCCGTTTAGCCTGAGACTTGGGGCTAAAGGTTGTTAGGAACTGATCTTCAGTGTATACAAATATCTGGGGTCCGGAGGATGGAATAACATTTCTGAGTCCAGTTGGCCTCTAAGCATCGATAGGCCGAATTAGAACACAGATAGAACACCCCAAGGGTGCAACATAGGGTTGTAGTCCTCATTAATGTTCTCTCTCTTCCTCCTAGAGAGGGAATTCAGGGACTGTACGGATTAGATTGTCGGCATTGGGAGATGGACCCTAGTGGCCAGGGGTCCAATTAAGACAGAGGTGTTGGTTTTGAGGTATTCAGGAGCTTCCTAGGTCAAACGGATCGGAGTAGCTAAGTAAGTCCTCTGGCTGAGGGGCAAGCACATCCAGCAGGTTTGCATGTGATTATCTATCTTATGGAGGACTAGTAGAGCAGTGTTGGCCCAATGCTGGAGTGGGGAATTGGTAGGCATCTGATTGACGGCTGAAGTTTCAAACATTGGTAGGCCGCTGGCAGAGTGGTCGCCTTTATGGCTTGTATTACCCTATCCTGGGTATGCTTTACAAATTTTTGAAGGGCCCTGTGGTGCAGCCCTCCCCTGTTTCAGATTCCCCATTGAAGAAGGTAAGTGTAGCAAGCTCGCTTCCCTCTCTGGATGCCCTTGTTGTGACTTGGGTTACTGATAGTTTTGGTTATATCCTCGGTCCAATACTTAGCACTTGGGGCACCAGGTGACTGACAGAGAGTGGGTGTTTTTCCCATGTAGCAATCTTTGTGGAGGGAGGGAAAGGTGCTGAACACCCTGGACCCCCTTATTGTCCTATGACAATTGTGTGGGCAAAGTCGATAAGCTGCAGTTGTGAGGGTGAGAGTGGTTATCATAATATACAGGCAATACTTGGTAACCCTCCCATCCAGAGGAGGTATGTGAGGCCCAGGATGCATCTTTTGCACCATATCCAGATAGTTGGCGCAGTCTCTATCAGCCCAACAGTAAGAAGTAAGACCAGGCTTATGACACCAGTAAGGGGCAAGGGTTGGCAGAGTTGCATTCAAACCCCTGGGCTTGGTTCACGCATTGATTCCTCAAGCTCCTGCTGTGTGCAGGCCAGCCATCTCCCATGGTGTGGCTGGAGCAGGGCTGGACACCTCAGGGGTCAGTTCCCTTTTGAGGGTCAGTTTAAGCGGGATGACTGGATCTGGATCACTTCGCCAGGTTGTGGGTACTTCTGAGTTGGACTTGTTAACTGTGGAGTGATGGACCCATGGGGTGATACCTGAAGTTTTGGGGGCTGTAGGAGTTGTTAGAATAACAGTGTGAGGCCCAGTCCAGTATGGTGTAAGAGGTTCCTTCTTCCAATCTTTGACCCACACAGAGTCCTCTGGCTGAAAGAAGTGAACGGGGTCCCTAAGGAAATTGTGACCCTCTCTATGGTGTATCTCTAACTTGTTTAGGACTGCCCCCAATTTCTGGAGGTGTTATCTTATTTCTTTGTCTGCAATCTGGTGTAGGTCTCCTGGGAGCTTTCCTAAATATGTGTGTGTGTGCGTGGGGGTCGGGGGGAGGATCGCCCATATAATAACTCAAAAGGGGAGAATCCCAGTGCCCCAGGCGGGCATTGGGCACACAGGAGGACCAGCGGAAGCAAATCCGGCCATAGGGGGTTAGTCTCTTGGTGGAACTTGGCCAGGATTTCATTGAGGATGCAGTTCATCTTCTCTACCTTTCCCTGAGCCCTGGGGGCGTTAAGCAGTGTGCAGTTTCCAGGCAATGTTAAGGGACTTTGTTAGGGTTCGTACAATGTCCGCTCCAAACGCAGGTCCATTATTACTGTGTGTGGTTAAGCCCAAACTCCCATAGAAGAGCTTTGGCCACTTCGTGAATTCATTCCATTCTGGTCGGGAAAGCTTGGACTCATCCCAAGTTGGTGCAGATTATTACAACGAGGTACCTCAACTCTTTATTTGGTTTTATGTTGGTAAAGTCCACCCCTAAGTCCATCCTTTGTGAGCCAGGCAAGGGCCGTGGGGCAGAGCAAGCATTTTTTTTGGCACACGTTACACATTATTCACTGACAGCCTGGCATAATGCCAGCAGCTGGCTGATATCGTAGTTCTTTCTGAGGAGGAACTCGAGAGCAGTTTTCCCTAAGAGGGTGAGTTAGTTATCTTCCTTCACTAGGTGCTTTCACATAGATGACGGGACAAGACTCACCATCCGTCTTTGCTTAGTGTGTCCACTTCTGTCAAGGCCCAACTTCTTTCTTCACTTGTGTACATGGGTGTGGAGTCTTCCTTCTGGGGCGCAAGAGTCAGAGTGTAGGGAGGAGCGTCACCTAGGTCACCTCAGGCAGACACTCTGGCTGTTTTGTCGGCCAGGTGATTTCCTTGATTTATGGGGTCATCTCATTTCTGAGGTCCCTCACAGTGTAGGATAGCTACTTTGTCTGGTAGCCATATGGTCTCAAGAAGCTTTAGTATTTCTTCCTCGTTTTTGATAGTTTTCTCTGAAGCGGTAAGGAGGCCTTTTTCTTTATAGATGGCCCCATGTACATGCACAGTAGCGAAGCCATACGGGGAATCGATGTAGATATTAACTCATTTACCTTTGCGAAGGATGATGGCTTAGATTAAGGCGTACTGAGTCCAGCCCATTGTGCCGACCATCCTTCTGACAAGGCCTTGGCTTCCCGACTTCCGTGGTTGTGAATACGGCATACCCTGCTCTTTGGCTGCACTCCTCTAAATAGCTGCGCCCAGCGCTGAACAGGGTGACCCCTGGGCTTGTTATATCCTGGTCTTGGAGGTCTGGGAAGCCGGCGTAGACTTCATCTACTACTCCAGAACAGTCATGGTCAGGTTCTCCCTCCTCTGTGGGAAGGAAGTTGGCCAGGATTACTGTTCTTACACTGTTTCAAGAGTGAGCCTTGGGTTCTCATAGAGAAGGCCTTGGAATGTGTCAGCTGAGAAATGGAGAGGAAATGATATCCTTGGGTGCTTGTGAGCCACACGACCGTGTGTGGGACCTTAACATTAAATGTTTGGCCCAGTGTGAGCTTGTCTGCAACCTTGATGAGCAGGACTGTGGCTCTGAGCTCTGAGGCCCAGGGGCCATCCTGCAGCCACAGGATCAAGTTTGGTTTTTTTTTTTTGACAGTTAGAACACTGGCCATTGCCGAGGCACCATGCTCTGAGTGAGCACTCCTTTTCATGTGTGAGGAAGTTAAAGCGTCTGTCTATGTCAGGCAAACCAAGGACTGGGGCTTTTCCCAGAGCCAACTTTATTTCTGTGAAAGCGGCCCTCACCTCCTCAGTCCATGTGATGAGCTCCCAGTTTGGTCCTCCCAACAGGTCATAGAGGGACATCATTATGGCTGAGCATCTGAGGATTCCCAATGCGACAGAAACCTCTGGCCCCTAAACATTCACACAAGCCTCGTTTTGTTTGGGGTTGTGGCAGTGTGGTGCCACACTTTCTTCCCTCCCGGTCCTCGTTCACTTTTTCCTTTTGTGAGGAGGGAGCCTAAGTATTGGCCCTGCTGCTGACGAATCTGTGCCTTTTTCCAAGAAGCCTGGTACCCCAAGTAGGATGAGAACTGTAAGAGGGCCTGATTACCTTTCATACAGTCTTCCTGGGTGTCGCTGGAAAGGAGGTCTTCTACATATTGGAGAAGGACATACCCTGCGGTGTCCTTCCGAAGTCAGCGAGATCTGAACCTAGGGCTTCCCACAGAAGAATGGGCGAGTTGTTGAAACCTTGGGAAAGTAGTGTCCAGGTCAGCTACCTCTGGCGCTCTGTAATGGGCTCAGTCCATTCAAAGGCAAATCATGGTTGCCTTTGCGGAGCCTGGCAGAGGCAGAAGAAAGCATCCTTTAAGTCGAAGCACGCAACCCTTCTGGCTGACCACGGAATTTGGCTGAGGAGAGTATTCTGAGGGTTCGTAATGACTGGGTGTAAGGCAAGAGTCACTTTGCTAATGGCCCTCAAATCCTGTACTGGTTGGTGTCCTCCTCCTGGCTTCTTGCCTGGCAAGAGTGAGGTATTCCAAACTGATTGGCATTCAGTTAGAATACCTCTTTCTCTGAGCATGGTCAGGTGCTCTTGTAGGCAATTCTAGCCTCTAGTGGAAGGGGGTACTGCCTTGGTGTCTGAGGTTGAGCTGCAGGGATCAGGTCGACAATGATTGCGACCCGATTCCAAGGTATTTCAGGCGGGTTATCATCAGCCCATAGGGAGGGGAACATAAGCCTGAATTCTTAGGGGTGACAAGTTAAGGCCTGGGCACAGAACAGTCTCCATTCTTTATCCCTTGGTAGGGGTATAGCCACGACCAACATTTCCTTCTGCCTTGGGTTTAATTGGAGGCTAGTGTGTCCAGAGGTTCAAAAGGTATTGGGCACCAAGTTTGGAGAGTAGATCGCGGCCCAGGAGAGGAATCGGGCAGTCAAGTAAGTAGAGGAACTCATGCCGCACCTTGTGACCCCCAAGTGCACCTTGTTGAGCTTGACAGAAGGGCTGTTGCATTGCCTGTGTCCCAGTAGCCCCAAGTATGGTTGCTGTCTTTTGGCCTATGGGCGCTACCAGGGAAGTAACCAAGGAGTATTCAGCCCCAGTTGAAAAGTATTTCAACCATGAAATTTATTGTTCAGCCCTCCACCTCATTTCAGCCGTGGGTTCATGGGGGCCAAGAAAGAAAGAGTCCGGTCCCCCTCAGTCCAATTCTACTCCGGCCAGATCAAGAAGGTTCTCACCTCGAGGTTTCTCCAGATATTGGCTGGGTTTTGAGGTCCCCATCAAATTCGGACATTCTTACAGTTTTCCTTGCCTTTGCAGTATGCACACTGATCTCTAGCTAAGGGGGCTATGGTTTTCCCCCCTTTTTGTGGTTGGGATTTTTCGATGCTGCTAAAAAACAGTAGCATCTGTTCTTTAGTTCTGCTGTGAGAAAGGTAGCCTTCTTTTTTAGTCTTCACTTCTCTTTCAGCTGCAAATTTCTGTTGGTGAAAACTGTATTGACGACCTCTAACAGCTGAGTGATATTCATATGGCAAAGCCCTCCAACTTCTGGAGTTTTCGTCGGATATCTGGGGCAGCCTGTGCCACAAAAGAGGTATTTACCATCTGTTGACTTTCTGGTACCACGGGGTCAAATGGGACGTATACACGGTACGCTTCACAGAATCTTTCATAGTAGTCTCCCGGAGACCCCCGCGTGCTGTGTGACTGATGATATTTTAGTCATGTTCATGGGATTGTTGACTCCAGCTCAGACTCCCTGAAGGAGGGCTTCCTGGTATCCTCAGACGTGGCCCTGTCCTCCTTCTGTGGTGAAATCCCATGTTTGGTGTTCTTCAGGCATGCAGCTTGAGCCCAGACAGTAGGGTCATTGATTCCTGGAGATGTGTGATCTTCTAGGTACTGTCATGTTTCTGTCATCCTTATTTTTAATTCAACAAAGTATGGAGTAACTGTTGACAATCTTCCCAAGTCTGTCAGTAGGTCTGCAAGAGGGACTCCATCAAGTCGACCATTGCTTGTGGCTTTTCGGAGTGTGGTGGAGTGTTGTGTTTCCAATTGAGGAGGTCGGTTGTAGAGAAAGGTAGATAACACATCATGGAATGGCTGCTATGGACTAGTCCATCTTCATTCTGTCTTTCAGGCTCTCTCGTCTGCGTTACATACATTCGGAGAGTTTAAGGTCTGGGTCTGTGGCGCAGTCTGGCTGCTGGCCCATGTTGGGGTGGGTTATCTGGGTCTGAGAGCGGCGGGGAGATGGGCGGCACTGACTGCAGTGGCAACTGCACTCACTCTGGCTGTGGCTGGAGAGACAGATGCAGGAGGAGTTTCAAGCTCAGGGGGCGGGGGGACGGAGCTTGAAGAGTCATGAGGAGGTGGAAAGACAATATCTTCCTCCATATCTCCTTCAAATATTAGAGGAGCAGTGGGTCGCTTCTTTGGCTCCCTGGGTGAGCCTCCACATAAAGTGGGTAAAACCTTTGCCTGGCTCTGTTTGCTAATGATGAATCACCTTCAAGGCAGTAGATTTGGGGCAATTTCAAGCCAGGAGTCGATGTGCGGAAATGGATCAGGGTGGCCTGGTTTCCCAGTGACTATTAGCCAAACCTGCTGCACTATTTGAGCATCTAACGTCCCTTCTGGAGGCCATCCTACATTGAATGTGGGCCATTCTAGTTCACAAAATTTCCTTAACTTCTTGGGTGTCGTTGTCACCCCATGGTAACCTGAAAACCCATTTTAACATTTTTTGATCACGACCTCTAAAATCGTAGGCTTACTCTGTTTTCATCCCATTATTATTTTTCTCATATTTGGTGACACAAAGACGGACAAACTTAGGTATACCGCCAGATGGGAGGGTATTCAGATATTCCTCTGGTCGCATTCCTGAGGGAAAGTTTAGGTGAGGTTTGGCTATAGTGGACTCGGCTTTGTGACTTGTGATGGGATCTGATCCGATACCGCCCTAGACTTTATACTCTCACAATGACACAGGGGAGCCCATTCAGACTCCATAGACTTTTGGGGACCTTAAGGGCGCCCGTCCATAAGGCCACAAACTCTAACTCGACAGGCAAGCCTTGCTTAGCTGTACATCCTCTCTCTCTGTCTCTCTCTCTGTCTCTTTCTCTCTCTCTGTCTCTCTCCCTCTCACAGACACACACGCACGCGCGCATACACACCAGAGTCTGTTACATTTCCCTCCACAAAATTTTCTACCTGGGACACCTATTAAGTCCTCTGGGGATTGATCATGTCCCCCTTCTGCTCTGTTGGGTATACTTGGCTTCTTCGGGGCCCCGGCCTTACCAGTTCCATGGAGCAGGACATGCCCAAGACAACGGAGAAGTAGGCTGCTGAAATTCAGGCAGAGCATGCACTTTCTCCCTTGTGAGCCTTTGCTTTGCCATCATCTCGCTGGTTTCCCAAACAGGTGGCAACAATGGACCAGTGCGGTTGGGTTTCCTGGTCAGCAATCTAGAATGTTTTCGAACCAGGCTGGAACACTGGAGGAAAAACCAAGTGGCACTCAGAGAGTTTGGTCAGGGAATGTGGCTCACCAAAGGTCTGAGCATGGAGTCAAGTGGGGAGGGTAATGTATAGTCGTCAGCTTCCATATCTGTGGGGGTTTTCGCACATGCACCAAACAAAGGAAGAAGAACCCAGAAGCGAGGTCTCTAAGCTAGAGACCAGAGTCTGTTTGAGCCCCGTTGATCACCCCGTACTCCAATAAAGTTGTAGTACTTTATTCACTTCCTCAACAAGAGTAGAGCTCTAAATACCACATAGTATATGCTCATTAAATCTATATTAAGTGAATGAGTTCTATTGCTTCTGTATCAGACATATAACAAGATTTTTGACAATCTATATGGTAAGAGTCCCCAGACCATCACATTATAGGGATTTCAAGGTTGTCTAGTCTCCACACAATATTAAGGTTTGGTTACAACCACCATAAGCTAACCCTACAACCTCACATCCTGGATCATATAATGTCCCTGTCTCCTCCTCATTCACAATCTTTTGCAACTGAGTGCAGACCATTCCATCATGTGGTCTTGGTTCAGAAAGCCAAATTCCTCCGTTTCTCTCAGTCAGACAGAATGAAATCTGACTGTGAACGTCTGCCAGTAATGTTGCAATAGAGATGAAGAATATCAATTCAAGTGGACTCCCTGAGCTGATCCCTAGAATCTCTTTAGGGCATGAGTACAGTTAAATAGAAATGCTGCACTCAGAAATATGTCTGCTGCTTATCCAAGGAACAAAAAGCAATCATTTAAAAAAGTAAGGGGCGCCTGGGTGGCGCAGTCGGTTAAGCGTCCGACTTCAGCCAGGTCACGATCTCGCGGTCCGTGAGTTCGAGCCCCGCGTCAGGCTCTGGGCTGATGGCTCAGAGCCTGGAGCCTGTTTCCGATTCTGTGTCTTCCTCTCTCTCTGCCCCTCCCCCGTTCATGCTCTGTCTCTCTCTGTCCCAAAAATAAATAAACGTTGAAAAAAAAATAAAAAATAAAAAAGTAAGCCGTTTCCTTGCAGAACAGCTTAATCAGGGAGAGTGAGTGGTGCAAAGTGGGTGAATTCTTCTCTAGGGCCTTACCTATTGCAGAGACACAGTTCAACCTATGAGGGCGTTTAACAGAAACATGAAACCTGAGAGCTGCCATTGTTGGGTAACAATGTTCTCTAACTGTGCCTTATGCATTGACATGATAACCAAAGGGAGACAAGCACTAATTATCAGTGGCATAGAAGTGGACAGTTTCTACATGCTTCAACACGTCTTTGTAATAATTAGTCCTGTCTGCTCTTTGCACGTGAACATTCCGTTGTTGGTCATTTTCCCCAAGAAAGAAATGGTCCCCTGTGTTTCAGTGGGCTTGTAAACTTAGCCTTCCTGAATAGGGTTGGAGACATCCAAAGTACATCTCTTGGTACCTGTTGTTTCATTTTGTTCGATAGTTATGGATCTACCCCGATAAATGGATTCGGAATTTTCTTAGTATGTCTTAAGACTGAATTGGAAGCCCATTTTCTGTATTCAATTCAACTTAACAAAGAGAGTATTGCATGTCAGACATTGTGAAACATATAACTGAAGGAATATTACTTCCCAAAGATTGACCCTGAAAGTCAGTACACCTTACTAATTATGCCTTGTTTTTGGAAGGTCATGAAGCTGTGGATCAAGGGAAGAATGGATTAAAATTAAATAGAACCAATAAGAAAAGATAAAAGTACATTTACCCTTAGTACGGATAACCAATAATTCATGAAATGGTGTTTATTTCATTTATTTATATGTTGTGTATGTGTATGCTTATACTGGGCTGTGGCGAAATATGTGTTCCTTACAGTAGATTGGGCATAAAATATTTGAAAGACGCTGTGCTAATGCACCTTATCAAGCTGCCTGGTGCCTCTGTAGCTTGGGTTCTTGATAGGGCTTAGGTGCATCCGCTTCATGTGCTTGCATGAAATTTGGAAAATATGTTGGCTAATTTTATGTGTCAACTTTACTGGGCCACAGAGGTCCAGATGCTTGGTGAAACGTTTTTCTGGTGTTTTGTGATGGGAAATACTTGAGTCTGTACAGTGAGTAAAACAGATTATTTTCCTAATGTAAGTGGGCCTTATGTAATCAGTGAGAAGGCCTGAATAGAATAAGGATGATTCTCCCAGGGATACTAGGGAATTACTCTTGCCTGCCTGAATGTCTTTAAACTGGGACATTGGCCTCTTCCCCAGATTCAGAGTGAAAGAGCAGATCTACCTGATATTCAAGCCTGCCAGCCATTGGACAAGAACTATGCCATCAGATCTCGTGGGTTTCCATCGAGCCAACACATCCTGAAGATCTTGGGGCTTGTCAGCGTCCACCTTTATGGGAGCCAATTTCTTATAAGAAATAAATAAATAAATAAATAAATAAATAAATAAATAAATAAATAAAAATAAATACAAAAATATAAATAAAACATTCATAAATATATAATTTTATTTATATTAAATATAAATAATATAAATTAAATATAAATAAATATAAATATAAATAAATATATTACATATTATAATATATATTATATAATATATTATATATTTATATTAAATATAAATAATATAAATTAAATACAAATAAATATAAATATAAATATATTATATATTATAATATATATTATATATATATGAGAAACAGAATTTTTCTCTGTTGAATCTTAATAATTCAGAAGGTGAAAGCATTATCTATTGGTTCTACGGCTGTTTTTTTTTTTTTTTAAACAGAATGTGGTAGACATTATTCTAAAGAAAAAAAAAATAGCCCCCAACATTCCATACCTTACAGCTGACAACCCATGAATATGAAGAGAGACCATTTCTATAGTCGTGTTGTATTATAGAGAGATTTTCTGGATCAACCTAGAATCATCATGAACCCATGCATCATAAACCCATGCAAAGCAGAGAGTTTTCTCTGGCTGGCCATCCCACAATCTGAAAATGAAGACCTCAGCTGTATAACTGCAAGGAACTTAATTGTCCGAAACCCAAATAATCTCAGAAGTAGATTTCTCCAGATAAGAACCCAACCTACTGACACTTGACTCTTACCTAGTGATACCCTAGGCCCAGAACACCAGTGAGTCTGCCTGGACAGAGCAGTGAGTCTGCTGGGGTTATTCTGCCAAGACAATTCTGCAGGGCTGTCTTTGGATTCTGGGAGTGCAGTGTACACCCCACTTAACTAACACTTCTCTTGATGGTTTGAACACACAATTCCTCATATTAAGTCACTGCTTGGATATAAGGTAATTTCTGCCATATGCTACTGAAATTTGACTATTTAATTTCCACATATCTCCTACTTGTTAAATGCAATGATACCTGTAACTTATTTCAAACTCACGAAAATCAAAACACCAAACTGTGAAACACGGACCACTCCTTACCTCTTGAAACTATCTCTTCTTTTGTTTTTGATAACATTTGACTCTCCTGGTTTCTCTTATATATTCACCCTACTAATTTTCATTCTATTCTCCTGCCTCATTTCCATTCATCAAGCATGCATTGAGCACGTACTAGGTTGTAGGCACTGTATACAAAGAACAGAGGTCTTACCTAGACCTAATACTGGACCTTGTTATCCAGGGATTTGCCACTGTGTAAACAAATTAACTATACGGAGCTGACAACATCTGTAATAGAGGTGGATAAATGTACCCAGGAATTGCAAAGAAGAAAACACATGATTCTCTAGGGTACCCAGGGAGTGCTTTACACAAATGAGAGTCACTGGAAGTGAGTCTTCTAGAGAAGACATATTTCAAATCAACAGAGTAAGGAAGGGCATTGCAGGCAGGAAAAGAGAGAGAGAGAGAGAGAGAGAGAGAGAGAGAGAGAGAGAGAGAGAGAGAGAGAGAGCAAGACACGGAAGTTTGAAAATGTGACACATTAAAGGAGTAGCAAAGTTTCCTTTGGATGGATTTCATGTGGGAATGGGAGATTGGTAAAGAGTGAGGATTAATGTAAAAGGTGACATATGAATTGGATCCTAGAAACAGTTAACAGGAGATAGTTATGGTGCCCGAATGTCGTTGATGACTACCCATTGTATTCAAATCAACCTGAAGACACTTCTTGGCTTAGTTAGAACGTTGCTCATCATCTGATTAATTCTATAAGGTTAATCTAATCTTATGTTCCTCTTCTCTACCAACCATTCACTCATTTACTCATTTGGTATTTAGTCAGAGAGGGTATGTGTGGGGTGCATATCATGAAGAATGTGAAAGTCATTATAAGGACTTTGACTTTTATTTTCGATGAGATGGAGAGTCAGTTGAGTAGTCTGACCAAATTCACATTTTAGTTTCATTTAATTATCTATCTATCTATCTATCTATCTATCTATCTATCTATCTATCTATCATCTATCTATCTATCTATCTATCTATCTATCTATCTATCTATCTATCTATCTATCTATCTATCATCTATCTATCTTTCTATCTATTTATCTATCTATCTATTTAATTTAATTTAATGAGAGTGCTCACAGGGGTTTAGAGGGAGACAGAGACAGAGAGACAGAGAGACAGAGAGAGAGAATCTCAAACAGGCTCCATGACTAATTCATGCCTAGCACAGATCCTAATACAGGTTCTGACCCCATAACGTCATGCTTTCTGGATCATGAAAAACCTAGAGATCATAGGTTTTACGGGAAACATCAGGACTTGCTCTTTTCACATGGTGATTTTGAGATGCTTATCAGACATCCAAGCTGCCTTTTTGTGAATGTAGTTAGATATAGGCATCTGGAGTTTAAACTAAGAAGTTTAGTGTGGACTGTAGGCTGGATTACTTAGCATGCGATCGCATGAGATCAGCTAGGGAGTGTGAATGGATGAGCGAGAAGACATGCAAGGACTGGGCTCTGGGGTCTCTAACTCTTAAAGTACTGCAAGATGTGGAAAACCTAGCGAAGGAAACTAGACACAGTGGCCACTGAAGGAATAGGCGGGACATGAGGAGGCTCTCGAGTCCAGGAAGCTTGGTAAGGAATGTGTTTCAAGGAAGGAGGTATCAAATTGGTCAAGTGCTGATGGCAAGTCAAATAGGATGAGGTCAAATAAATGATCATCAGGGTCACATGGGGGGGTCACTTGGTTAAGTGTCAGACGCTTGGTTTCACCTCAGGTCATGATCTCATGGTTTGTGGGTTCAAGCCCCAGGTCGGGCTCCATGCTGACAGTGTGGAGTCTGCTTAGGATTCTCTCTATGCCTCCATCTGTCTCATATCCTCCCCTGCTCACTCTCCCTTTCTTTCAAAATGAATACATACACTTGAAAAATTATTAAAATATAAATAATCACTGTGTTTTGCAAAGTGGATGTCATTGACATGTGATGAGAACCATTTCAGTAGCACCGGGGAAAAGCCGAATGGGAGTGGAATCAACAGAGAATTGGAGGAGAATGACTGTAGACAGGGAGTAAGGCAATTCTTTCAAGGAGCATTGTGACAAAATGAGGGAGAAAAGCGAGGCAGCAGTGGGAAGGGAAGGGAGCAGGGTCAAGAGAGGGCTTTCCTTTTTCTTTCTAAAATTTGAGAAATAAAAGCACTTTTTTAATTTCCATATTGCTGATGGAAATGATGATATGGCAGAGTGGGGTAGAATTGCTGACAGAAATGTTCTTAACAGGGCAAGAGTGACTTTGGTCTAGTGTCCAAAAGATAATTGGCTCAGAGAGGAATGAACAGATCCTTCATATGAATGTTGGTGAAAGCAGAGCACAAGGAAATAGATGTAGATGGAATGGTAGATGCGATAGGTGATTTTGCAAATTCTCTTTTCACCGACCTGGTTTTCTCAGTGCGGTAATAGGCAAAGTTATAAGACCAGAGTGAAGAAGGGTTGGGAACAGTTGGAAGTTTGTGGAGAAGGAAGTTGTGAACTAGAGGTCTAGGGGTGTGAGGAAGTAGCCTTCTGACCTCACTCTAGTCAGTGGCCATCAAATAACTTTTGTGCTGCTTTCCTCCAATTACATAGGATGTTCCTATGTCCAGGAAGTAGATGGAACTTCCTTCGGTTCCCCACTTCTTTACCTTGGCATAGGTAAGGTTGCATCTGCCTGAGAAGCCCTCTCTACCATAATCACTCATATTTCAAAATTGCCTCAACCATTACTTACTTAATCCCACCAGGCAGAGTTAATTAGTCCCTTCTTGGAACCCTTGTGGTACCATGTGCAGTGCCCTGTACTGTAACTTTGACATGTTGTAATAATTTGCGTCCCTGTCTCCCTAGATAATTTGGCCACTCCTTGAGGGGGTCAGTTTGGTCATTGCAGTTCCTAGTATACAGTTTGACCTATGGGTAGCCTTTGTTAATTGCCAATTGAATTGAGTTGAATTGAGTTGAATTGAATTGAGTTAATTGAATCGAATGTCCTGAATTGAATTGAATTGAATTGAATTGAATTGAATTGAATTGAATTGAATTGAATTGAATGGAGAGAATTAGTAGAAAGAATTGGCAGGTAGGAGAGGCAGAGCCTCGAAACAGTGGTGACATTTAGAACAAGACTTGTCTGATCTATAAGGAGGGGAACTCCTGCTCATGAGAGTGGGAAAGGTAACTGTTTCCTCACCTGTAGTGGTGGAATGAATGGAGCCGAAACCCCCAATGAACTTCTGTAAATTGTGTCAACAATTCTTACTTCTATAGTGTTTGCTTTGAGGACCAAAAGAGTTCATATATGCAGAAGGATTTTGTACATAAAAATGTGCTGCATAATGTAAGTTACTCTTTCTCACAACACTCTGTGCCAAGATAAAAGAAATGTGTTGATTTTAGATATTTTACTAAAGGTTAGCATGTATAAGAGAGGAAGAGAAGGACGGGTTAAAAAAAAACAATGATGATAGTTATACTCGTCTTGTTGACCTTTCTAGTCTTCAAAGTCTCTTTAGAAGATATCATCATGGTCTCTTTCAGTTACAGATGCCTCTTATTGTCTCTGAGACAATAGCCCTAATATGATCTAATTTGCTAAGCCAGGTGGTGTGGAAGACAGATAAAACTGCCAGCTCATTCTGCAGGAAGCAGCATATAAGGAGCCCGCTGATCTGACAGGCTTGTGTCGCAATGCACAAGTTTGGGAATTGCCCAGGCTCAGAAAAGGCCAGTGTTTCGCAACATTAGAAAACTCAAGAGAACTCTCTAACACAGAGGCGATGTTCACAGTTCCACAGAAATAACATGTCTGATTCTTGATGCTGCCTAGAAGTCAACCAGTTATTTTAACACAGGTTTTAACTCTTATTGGTTTCACTTCACTTTCCCTTACGTTTCAGGTTTCTTAAGGGCAGGGACCATGTTCTGGGCTTCCTAACCTCTGCCCACACATGTCTACCATGGTATTGCATGGGCGCTCCATTATCATCTGTCATTAATTGGGTTTTTTAGTAGGTGTCAGGCAGCTTTCATGGTGACCACGTTATTGTCAGAGCATAAAGAGAGTGGCAATAGTGGCGGTTTCTCTACCATATGAACCACATGTTTCTCTCTTAAAATTCCTGGAATATATGTATGATGTCCTGTATGAGTGATTGTGAGTTTATGACATTCATATTCTCCTTTTTCCCAACAGTTTAAAATACCTTTATGGCAGTTTACCTTCCTTTCATTCCCTAACTTAAAATAATTTACTTCTTTGGCTTTGGACTACCTGCCTACCTGCTAAAAGATGCAGCACGAGAAAACATGTTTGCATTTTGATGTGTTCTTAGCAGGCTGCCTTACTTGCCAAGTCTGCTGGGTGGGTTGGGTAACACTGTTATTTTTCTGAGGATCTTCTAAGATACAAGTATATTTCTTGGGCAAAGTAGCACGTTGAGTCGATCATCATTTGGAGTGAAACTCAGTCTACGTCCAGTAGACTTGGTCCCATTGGTCACATGAAGGAATGAAAAACAGGCCATATTCGTTTTGATGTCATAACATTCTGGGACATGTAGTGATCCCCATGAAGAAAAAAAAAGAATCAGATGGGGACTCCATTTAAGAGATGTCTCAGCAAGCAGAATCAAGGTGCCAGAATGAGGAACAAAGATAAATGCCGTGTAGGTGCTAGAGGTTGGAGACATTGCTCCAGCAGAGAGAAAATTCCTTCAGGGTTAAGGGAGAGGCTGGATAGTGATCTACAGTAGTGGAATTATTGGATGATGTAGTATTTCTGAGTTAATTTCTTGACGAACCTTCATTCTGTTCCCTAGAGTGGCTGCAACTATTTACGTTCCCACCAAGTGTACATTGGTGTTCCTTTTTCTCCTACCTTCTCACCAATACTTGTTATTGCTTGTCTTGCTCATACTAGGCATTGTGTCAGGTGTGAATTGATGTGTCAATGTGGTTTTGATTCAGGTTTCTCTGATTAGTGATGTTGAGTATCTTTAATGTGTCTGGTGATGTAGTAGACACTCTTAATTCATCCCTTTCCCCTACCCTTTTGATTCTTTCAACAGTGATGATGACAGTGATGATGTCATCTGACAGCTTAACTCACCATTTTAATCTTCTATCAAAGGTCATACATTACTTCAAGTGTCCTGCTTTCCTGCTTCAAGTTACGTTGTTTCCAATGCGTTACATGACGTCCCTTTCACGAGTCTTCTTAGGGCACCCCTACTCACCTTTTATTACTACCCACTCTCACTCATACTCTTAGGAAGTTGCTCTAGTTACTTATCCTGATCCAACACTCTCTTTCTATGCCCCGACTCTAATCTCTATACACACTTCAATTGACACCTCTTACACTTAATTTTTTTTCCTAATGTTTATTTATTTATTTATTTATTTATTTATTTACTTATTTATTTATTTATTTATTTATTTATTTATTTTTATTTTTGGAAGAGAGAGAGACAGAGCATCAGTGGGTGAGAGGCAGAGAGACAAGGAGGTGTAGAAACCAAAGCAGCCTCCAGCTCTCAGCTGTCAGCACAGAGTCCTACATGGATGTTGAACTCAAAAGCTGTGAGATAACGGCCCAAGCTGAAGTCGGCCCCTTAACAAACTGAGCCACCCAGGTGCCCCAACACCTCTTACGCTCTCGTGTCTGCAACATAGGACTTAATATTTCTGTGGACCTGGACTATCCATTCATTAATTTCTAGCACCTTCTACAGTTTGGAAAAAACTAGCCACTCAATAAATTGAAGCTCAATTGAGAAATAAAGGAAGGAATGGGTCTGAAGGCTAAGGGCTCAGTAAAGACTTTTGACCCTATGAATTCAACCCAGAGTAACACTAGAGCGTTTGAATTCAACTTTAGGGTCCTTTAGCCAATCGTGGGAGAATTTACGATATTCTAAGAGTTGTAAGCTGAGAGAGTATATAGAAAGATATATAGATAGATAGATAGATAGATAGATAGATAGATAGATAGATAGATAGATGTAGATGTAGATGTAGATGTAGATGTAGATGTAGGTGGAGGTGGAGGTGGAGGTGGAGGTGGAGGTGGAGGTGGAGGTGGAGGTGGAGGTGGAGGTGGAGGTGGAGGTGGAGGTGGAGGTGTAGGTGTAGGTGTAGGTGTAGATGTAGATGTAGATGTAGATGTAGATGTAGATGTAGATGTAGATGTAGATGTAGATATAGATATAGATATAGATATAGATATAGATATAGATATAGATATAGATATAGATATAGATATAGATAGATATGGATATGGATATGGATATGGATATGGATATGGATATGGATATAGATATAGATATAGATATAGATATATAAATATAAATATAAATATAAATATAAATATAAATATAAATATAAATATAAATATATATATATATATATATATATATATATATATATAATATATATATATATATATATATATATATATATAGTACCAAGCTGGTACCAAGATATTATCTACAGCTCTCCATTTTATAGATACATGATTTTTGTGATTGTGAAAAAGTATGACATGAGATTTGCGCTATTAAAAATTAAAGTGTCTGGTCCAATGGGACATTATTTTTTAAATAGACTTCATGGTATTTCCTACCCTGGCTGCATTAGAGGTATTTAATCTGTCCCCTGTTTATGTGTATTTAATTTGTTTGTAGTCTACGACTATAGAAAGCAATGCTGCAGTGAAAGTCCTTGTACATATGTTTGCCTGCCAGAGTCCAGCAGAGTGTGGGTGGTGCCTTGAAAACCTTACCTGGAAAGAGTTTAAAGGAGGAAATATGAACACAGGTGCTGGTGAGATAAACGGCCTCCAAACTAAGTGGTTGAGTCCTTGGGGACTAGCAAGAGAAGACTTCACCTCTCCAGGCACCAAGGGACAAGGAAAGGACAAGTGTTACTAGAAGCCAATGAGCCCATGGCTGGGAGAGAAGCCACCTAACAGGAGATGTGGCCATAGACTGAGGAATAAGCCACTGCCAAAATTCCAGAGTTCAGAGTACATATAATGACTGCTTTTCTTTTGCTCTCTGGCTACCTATTAGTATACCTGCCAACTATGGATGGAAGCCAGACGACAAGAAAGCCTCAACGATGCAGTCCATGGACGTGAGTTTACTGGCAGGCATAGGATGATCAAAAATATATCTGCAAGCATGAATGGAGGAATAGCAGTCCCTGGCTTAATATTGTTTGACTTATAGTTATTGGACCTTACAATGGTGTGAAAATGATAGCATTGTTTACAAATTGTCCTTTGAAGAGCACCTGGCTGGCTCAGTGGTGTAAGCATCTGACTTTAGTTCATGTCAAGATCTCACGGTTCGTGAGTTCAAGCCTGCCTCAGTCTATGCTGACAACTTGCATCCTGGGGCTGACTTGAGATTCTGTGTGTGTCTCTCTCTTTCTCTGCCCCTCCCCTGCTCGCACTCTTTCTGTCTCTCTTTCTCTCCAAAACTTGAATAAACATTAAACGTTTTCAAAGATAAATTGTACTTCAAATTTAAGTTTTTGACCTCTCCCAGTGCTAATGAGAGACGATACGACCCTTTCCTGTGATGCCTGGCAGAGCAACCAGCCTCAGCTCCCAGTCCACCACATGATCATGGTGGTGAACAATCTATATGCTTACAGCCATTCTGTACTCACACAACCGTTGTGTTTATGCTTTCAACACAGTATTCACTGAAATACATGAGACAGTTAAACTTTAATGGAACATAGGCTGTGTGTTAGATTATGTCTCATAATTTCAGCTCATGCAACTATTATGAACACACATAATACAGGCTAGACTAAACTATGATATTCAGCACATTACGTGTGTTACATGCACTTTTGGCTTAGATTAATTTCCACTCACACTGGTTTTATCTAGAGGTGAGTCCATCCTAAATCAAGGAAGATTTGTAATGTAAAAATCTTGGGAAATTTCCTAGAACTGGAATTGTGGTATCAGAAGGACAGAAAGAACCTCTTCCACATCCATTCCTCCACCTCCTTCCCTTGCAGGTTATTACCAGCGCTGAGCTGTGCCTATGGGTACTCAGAATTAGGACTACATACCCCAGCTTCCCTTGCAGCCAAAGCAATATAAGAGGAAGTGTCATGTGGCACCTTCTGAGAAAGTTGAGACAGCTGTGTGCCTTGTGTCCTTTATTTTTTCTTTGATGTCATTCACATGCTGCCTTGGATCCTGAACTCTAGGCCAAACCATTTGGATGGAAAGTGAACTGAGATTCTTCCAGCAAGAGCTGGTAGGAACCATATTTCTATGCACTTCATAGAATGCAGCTGCCCAATCAGACTTAAGCTGTATACCTCCAAAGTTCATTGATTTGGGAGAGAAATCCACTTTTACCCTGTTAAAACCATAGTTCTTCCTTCTTCTGTGTTGTAGGGAAAAACCTAACCCTCAAGAAGGTATACAGATAACAGGTATAAATATGTTGAGTTTTTATGGATATT
This sequence comes from Puma concolor, assembly GCF_028749965.1. Classification (NCBI taxonomy): domain Eukaryota; kingdom Metazoa; phylum Chordata; class Mammalia; order Carnivora; family Felidae; genus Puma; species Puma concolor. The sequence goes on from NW_028240224.1 coordinate 139,564, forward strand.
GTCAAGTTGGTATTTTAAAGTGAATTTTTATTACTGAGTTTGATTTCAGCTACTCCATTCACAGCACATGTCTTAATCTTCTTGTGCCTCTGATTTCTCAGAGGGGTAGTAATATAAAGCACTTCATTTGGTTATTATGAGGAATAATTAAATTAAATTATGTGAAATAGATCAGTGTCTGTCCAACATGCCAAATACTCAATAAATGTTATTACTGTTATTTTTACCATTATCATGTTAAACTGTCTTCCAAAGAAGAGGTACCAGTTCGCCAATTACATTTCTGAAATGCCTCTTTCCTCTTCCCTTATCTATAGTGTGCATTACCAAAGTTTTTGTCCAATACAAGAGTAGTAGTATTTCATTTTTATTTGCAATTGCTTTCTAAAACTGTGGTTGTATGTCTTTACAGTTTTTAAAAGTCATTTATGCTTGTTTTCTGGTGAACTTCCTTTTTCTTTCCTCTATTCCTTCTATTAGATTTTTGTTTTGTTTTACAGTGTGGCTTAAAAAAAGCAATACAAGCATTATGGGAATTTTTCTTCTGTGTTTCTATTGGTGGGGCAAATATTTCCACTAAATTTCATTTGCCTTCATTTTATTTTGATTTTTATTTTTTTAACTTAATGTTTATTTACTTTGTGAGAGAGAGAGAGAGAGAGAGAGAGAGAGAGAGAGAGAGAGAGAGAGAGAGAGAGAGACAGCAGGGAAGGAGAAGAGAGAGAGGGAGACACAGAATCTGAAACACACTCCCGACTCTGAGCTTTCAGCAAAGAGCTAGATGCAGGGCTCAAACCCACAAACCATGAGATCGTGACCTGAGTCGATTTTGGACGTTTAACCTACCAAGCCACCCAGGCACCTCACTTTATTTTTTCTTTTCCTTTTTTATTTCTTTTGGCTTTGTTTTTTCTTTACAAAATTAAAAAAATATATATGTTCAATATAATAAAAATGATCCTTCTCTACTATCGTTACATCTGAGCTTGACGTCCATCCCTATTTTAGAAAGATCATTGTCATTCTGGATTATAAGAATAATTCCCCCATGTTTTCTCCTAGGACTTCATAGATTGACTTACATAAAAACATATCTTCTCCATTTGTAATAAAACTGGGGGAGGCAGTGAGATAAGATTTAAAGTGATTCTGCAGATGACTGTGTCGGAGCGTTGGCAAAAATGAATGCTTTGACACATAAATCTTACCTAAGAAAGTTATAGATTCCTTTGATCCACATAAAAGATACTTCGTAAACAAAGCATGTGGGAAGCCATCCTCCTTGCAGGTATAGGGTAAGCTTGCCTCCTGGGCTTTTGTGTTGTTGTTTTTTTTTTGTTTGTTTGTTTTTTTTGTTTGTTTGTTTTACTCTTAGGGGGAAACGCATAGGTTGTTTAAAATGAAATTTTGTATTTCCAGGTTAAGGTGCTGTCAGGTGCAGCATAACTAATTTCCCAGTTTATAAGACTGCCTCTCACACATCGCTCCCTGGTGGTAGGCAAAATTTCTTTCTCTGCAACCAGGGCCATACTGCCACTTGTTCACAGGTTAAGTAATGATGCCAAGACATTTTATGCCTATGCTAACAATGACCCACCTGTGGACAAGTGCAGACAGATACTGCCTACCTTTTAAGGCCAAGGAGGGATTGAGCGCATGGCCTTCCACTGGGCTCCACCATTGACTCAGCTGTCTCTAGTGTTTGTCAGTTGTTATCATCACGTTTGAGAACACACGCTCTACAGTAAAACTATCTGACTATGTACTTCCATCTTGAGCTATAGGGAAACAAATAAAGTCCCCTTACCTTTTTTGTTCTTTGCTTTCTCTTTTGTGAAACGGGCATTATCACAGTGTGGGAATTCAATAATTCAATAAATAAATACGTAAGTGCTTAAAATTTCTTAGCAATAAATGCTCAGTAAATATTAAGAAGGCTTTTCCCAATAGAGAATAGAAAAATAACTTTCTTGTTTTCTCCTAGGATTTTATACATGCATTTTTATAAGAAAACATATAAGATAGGTAACAATATTATAGCATATAACAATATGACATAATGCAAATTAAGACATTTATAAGAAAAGTATTGAAACTTCATGAATAGTATCACTGTTACTATTATTCGAACAATGCATTTGCTTTGAAAGGTTCACTTAGTTATATACTAAATTTGCATATGCTTTGAACCTAGTTCTGAATTCTCTATGATGATTAATTCATTCAGCTGGGCCACATTTGCTTTATAACATAATTTACTATCTGGTAGAACTCGCCTAATTCATATGCTTCCTTTTCAGAAAAATTTTTCTGGATCAGCTTGAATTTTGATATTTATACAAAAATCTTAGAACCAGCTGATCTGATTTAAAAAATCCATATTTTATTGTGCTTGCAACAAATTTCCATAGTAATTTAGAGATAGTAGGCATTCTTACAATAATAACTTTTCCTATTCCTACACAGGGAATGTTTATATTTAAGCTTTTTTTTTTTTTTAATATCTCTCAGATGTGTTTAAAGTTTCTGAAAGGCTTATTTATATACTTCTTTCATGTTTCTTGTTAAGTTCCCTCCTTCCTTCCTTCCTTCCTTCCTTCCTTCCTTCCTTCCTTCCTTCCTTCCTTCCTTCCTTCCTTCCTTCCTGCCTGCCTGCCTGCCTGGCTTCCTGCCTTCCTGCCTTCCTCCCTTCCTCCTCCTTCTCCTTTTACTTCTCTTATGGCAAATGGCGCCAATTCTCTGACCATATTTCTAATTATTTCTTGTTTGAATGGGAGAATGCTAAATTGTTGCCTTGTGAGCCTGGATCATGTAATTTCATCAGGAAGACTCATGAAAAATCTGATCTTCCTTCCTTCATCGCAGTTATGTATAATCGACACTTGTTGGAAGGAGATAAACAGAGTCAAGAGAATTTCAGGCTTAGAAGAGAAGCCCTGAGGTGAGAGTAGCCTGAGAGAGCAATTGGAGAGGGAACAAATGTGACCCAGAAAGGAGCTCACCGAACAATGTGATTGGGATAACACCCAAAAAGCAGGTTGATTAGGAATAGCACCAAAAAGTAATTGTCAGATATGATCAAAGCTGTACAAGGGCAACTTGAAAGTGTTAGATGTTTTCCTTAAATACAAAAACTTTTGTATTTAACCAAGAAATTAAAAAGTTAACCAAGTTACCAAGTCAGTAAAATTAAACTTTTTTTCTTGTAAACAGAAAATTCAAGGAAACCAAATTATTAAAGTAAAACATGGTAACATTAAGGAGCTTTTGGTTATTAAAAAATCCTATGTACAGATATCAATAAAACAGACGATGAATGTTTTGGAGACAATGTATATGACTACAACTGGTTTAAGAAAAATCAGCAAGAGAATGAAAGTGATGCAAGTCATTTCTTTGAAAAACTAGCATAACCTCATAACTCTAACACTGGAGCAAATGAGTAAGACTTGGGGACCAGCTAGCCTGGCTGAGATGTTTCTTGCCAACACTTACTTAGTTCTTACTCATACCAGGTGAGGTTCTGAACATTTCACAAGTACTTTCTGTCATTCTCCTTAGGGCCCTATGAGGGAGGGGTTACTATTAACCTCCTTTTACTCATCAGCAAATTGAAGAAGTTCCGAGGTTAAGGAACTTGTCTGCTCGCAAGGTCAACACAGGTGGCATGTGATGGAACTGAGAGGTGGCATGAAATAGTGTCCTCTAGTGCCAACTCACCCAAGTTTACATCCTGCCTCACCACTACTAGGTGTATGATCATCGGCACAGATGTTTTTAATGCTTTTGTGCTTTCGTTCTCATATATGTAAGACCAAGAGATGAATATAATGATCACATAAAGAGTTTAGAACAATATCTGAAACATAGCAAACACCCCAGGTCCTAGTGCTGATGTCCTTGTGTGAACTTCGCTGTTTCTGAAATGACCTCCGGTTACGATTGGGTGGCCCAGATTTCAAGCCAACAGAGTGGAGGGTTGCGGGGAGGTGGGGCTCTTAAAGGCCACGGACACGCCATCCTCTCCCGTGTTCCCGCTGCCCTCTCATCATCAGCCCTGATGAGTCGGGTGCTGCAATTCCTCTAGGGCCACAGGCTTATGTCATGTGTCCAACACGCCACGTGAAACTTGAGAAGAATCCCAAGTGCAAACACCAGCAGGCACTCAGAGAAGTCGCCTCGTCCCAGGCAGCCTGCGTTCCTTTGCCCGAGTGCCTGGACAAAGGCTGCCTCAGCCACATAGGGAACGATGGACTTGTGCAGCCTTAGCATTCTGTGCAGAGGTCCCAGGCAGGCCTGGAGCTTAGAAAGGACTGGGACGAGCCTCACCTGGGAAGAGGTGAGTGCTGGGGTACTCCTTACACAGCAGATGGCTGCTTGCTAGAGATGTCTGTGCTAGGGATGGTGCAAAAGCTCCACCGTGCTAGCAATGCAATAGATAGAGTTCAGCCCTGTCCATCACAGGCTCTTCTCTATCCCCAAGTTACACGGCCCCCAGCACAGCATGCCTGAGACTGACATCCCCACACTAATCTTCCTGTCTCCCAAGCTGCCCAAGCCCCCCAGGATCCCCACTGCACAGCTCTGTAGTACAAGAGCCTTCCCTGCAGTGGCTCTATTCCAGAGAAGGCGTTGGCAGTCCCAATGCATGGAGGCTTCTTGGCCCTACCAATATGCAGACAACATGGTCAGCGGGGTGTCAGCACGCTGTGGAGTTGGAGATCTGTACGCCCAAGCCTTACCTCTTCCCGGGCGGAGGCTGTCACACTCTCTAGAAGGGATGGCAGGTCTTTTTCTCGCTGCTGTCTGCACACTGGCTGGAGAAGCACGTCTTCTCAGCTGCTTGATGTGTAAACGTTGGGGTACCCTGGAAAAGCTCCCTGTGCTGGCCCGTGTCTTTGGGTGTGAACATCCAAAGAAAGTATGGCCCATGACTCTGCAGTGGGAATACGGCCTCAGTGGTCATGAGGCTGGGTCCTTTGGGGCATCTTACTGCACAAGCAGGCCGTTACATGATAGGTCTTGCCGAGCAGGAACACTTTATGGGACAGGGGGACACAGGGTCCCCCACATGTTAATATCTCCCGCCAATACCTGCTGAGGGGCCAGGGTGACTTTTTCACCAGGCCTGTCCCAAAGAGAAGGTACAGACAAGGTGTGGTGTGGGATGTCCTCATGGCCACCAGTGCCAAACCCTCAAGTGTGGACACTTGTGTATTGGGACCATGGTCAGAGGCCTGGGTGTTCTGTGTCCGAGGGATTACAGCCCTCAGGCTGCACATCCTGCAGCCCCCGGTGTCCTCCCGTAGCCGCAGCACTCTCTGGAGAGCCCCAGGGTCCAGGAGCTGCTAAACCCCCTGCACAACTGTATGTGCTGCCTAGCGGCCTCTTCCACCACAACACCAGCGTGTGTGGGCTCCAGAGTGCTATCACTCGACAGGGGACACCCTCGACAATTCAGGAGCCTTCTGACTTCCATGTCTGAACCACGTCCTGTTGTTCTCTGTGTACAGGAAATGTCTTGCATTGCCTCTGCTCCTCTGTCTCCCTGAGTGAGCCCTGGAGTGCCTGTGTCTTTTCCTGGCTTTGCCTGTGCCAACGCCTCTATGGTGATGCCTCCTTGCCTGGCCTAAGTGGGCACAGCTGTACCCGTGTAACCGCCTTCGTCTCTGCACACCTGCGTGTTGTGTCATCTGCGGCTCTGCTGGCCTGTCTTCTCTTTGGTGTATGCTTCTGCACTTGAGTGTGTTTCCTTCTGAATTCAACCCCTTTATTCCACTGACAGATCCTATTGCTGTCCTGCTGTCAGGTGGAGGGGCTTCTGCGTGTTCTCTTATATGTTCCCAGAGCCAGAAATCCTTCCGTGCCCGTAGGACCTTCGTCAGAGAATTGGCCATGCACTCACTGCCAGCCAGTTAATGTCTCCAAATGCAGCTGCCTTGCTGTGACCATTAAGTCACACATCTATTTTCCATCCTTCTGTTTTCAAACCCTTTGTACCCTAGGGGCTGAGACGTCACTGGCTTGCACATTGAGATGCAGGCGTAAGTGTGAAAGGTGGTCTAGCAATGTTTTCCACTTACTCTTTTGCCATGTGGCATATTCCTGGCTGGGAGAGACTTCCCCCTGACAGCGTGTGTCTTGTTTCTGTGTGCCTCCTGTGTGTTCTGTTCCCTCATTTGTCCATTACCTCCTACCTGGGAGTCTGATTCATGTTTGCTGAACCATGCAGACACCATGGAGAATTCCTCTCTGTGTGGCGGTTCAGTCAACATTACTGAGGATGTCACCATGCGTGATTCTGGGGGCACCATCATGGACATCCCCAAACCCTGAGTATTGGATATCCCTGGCCTGTGCTGGCCTCTGCATTTCCTTGAATTTCCTCATTTTCCCAGGAAAGATATCAACCTGGGCGCTGGCCTTTCGATCAGGTTTGTGCCCTGTCCTCCCTCACTCAACTCCCCATTGGTTCAATCTAACTGACCTCACATGCAATCCCAATGTGTGACCCATCCCTAAGGACAATGTCCTACGTCCTGCCCTTTCTTGGAACTCCAATGTGCAGGCACAGAACACTTACACCTCTGGACAGCCACATGTATACATGGACATGCCCCAGAGCGTACCTGAGCCGAAAACACACACAAACACTTCATGCTGTTTATCTCCCATTCTTTATTTCTTCGAATGTATTGGACCCCCACCCTGTGCCACGTGTCACCACCAGCCTTGTCCTTATTTCGTGGGCAGGAGAATCTTGTGGACCATCGGTGAGCGTCGGAAGGCTTTCCACTGGGGTCCATGAAGTGTGATGCTCCTTATAGTTTTCTCAAGATCTTGCATATCCCTGGGATATAAGGGTACACACAGACAGAGACACACAGACACAACCACACCCACATACATACACACCCACCCCCCCCACACACACACACAGGACAGGTGAGAGTCTTATCTTGGCCCTGTTTAACATTGCTTGAATGTTTCCAAACGGAAAGTAGAATGGGAGGGTGTGATAAGCTGTGTCAAAGCTGACAAGTGGCTCCAGAAGCCAGACAACATGTGGGATGGTGGTAGGACGCCTGAGGGTGGGATTCATGGTCCTGGAATGACAGTTGTCATCGTGCTATCTGATGAGGCAGCTTTGGATGTCCCGCTTTGCTCATTCTTGTTGTCTAGCCCACTGCCCACCTTCAGCCTCCCCAAAGGGGCAAAGCCTCTTTGACACGTTACTTCTTAAGACGCCCTGTCTCAGGCCGATGCCCTTTTGACCTGGTGTCACCTCCTGTGCCACTGTGAGTCTCGGTGCCTCCATGCAGAAGAGAATTGTGCCATGGGCCCCACGGCACACATTTCAGTGCCCACACCCTTGGCTGCTCACCTCTTTCCCTCTCAGTTCTCTCTCCTGGGGCCTCCTTCATCTTGAAATACAGCAGGGCATTGCGCCAAAGATCCTTTATGATTATCTGGTAGGGGAGACAGGTCAGGCCTCAGGTAGCTGTCCCACGCAGTGGGGGAACCCATGAAAATCACCTCCCTTCCTTGTTACAGGGCCCCACCTCAGCAATCCTGCTAGAGCCGGCAAAGCTGTGGTCAGAGAACCAGGTGAAGAAGTTGAGGCTGCTGTTGTCATGCCTGCGTCTGTAGGCCTCCTGTCTGTACCTTGGGTACCACTGGATGGGACTGGAATGAGACGCCCTATACCCTGCAGGAAGACGAGTATGTGAGAAGGCTCCAGAGAACTAATCACATTCAACCCTCCACCCACTGCCGCCCATGCATTCAGTGGACACTTACCAGCAAGGCCAAGGACCTACTCCTTCATAACGACTTCATTCTGGAAGTAGGAGTTCTTGCCAAAAAACAGCAGGATCTTCCGGCATTCCCTGGGAAACTGGTGTTGCTCCACCTGCCGTGGTAGGAATGTGGGGCAGAAATGTGAAATCTTGTTCCAGGAGACCCGCCCTCCCCTGAGGAAGGAACACACCACTTCTCCCCACCACCTCCCCCACCCACACAGCCACCCACCCACACCGCCTCCCACTCCCAGGCCGACCTTCAAATTGGTCATGTGGCCAAGCATATTTCATCGTGCTTACTAATCAGGGCTGACATCTGAGGGTGGTTCACAAACTGCTGCAGGTCAAAGAGCCTTCAGGTGCTGGGCATGAGAGATCTCGACCCAGAGAACCAGTGTGGACCGCATCCTGGCGTCCTCCCCCAGGGACTGGGGTCCTCCCCCAGGGCCTCACGCCCTCCCCACAGGCTGCATCCAGGCCCACGGGGTCTCAGGATTCCACAGGGCTCTGCTAGACACGCACAGGAGGCTGTGCATGCCCAGACGCCTGCATCCACGCCTAGCCTTGTGTGCTCATGAGGACACTGAGGACGCTTACTTCCACACAGCCACACAGCACACATCCAGTCTCGCGCCGACCAGTGGTCATTCGCATCGCTTTCCCCGCAGCAAGATGCTTAGCGGGACCCAGAAACGTGCCCCCACGTGGCTTTGCATGGGAAGAAGCCCTCGGTCATTGCCCTGTCCTGGCCTGGACCTCCACCGCCACTCTGCACTCTCTCAGCGCTGTTTCCGTGTCAGGTGCGAGGTAAAGCACACGTGCCTCCACCACCCCAGCACTGCCCTCCTCCCACACTCATTGCAGAGCCAGGACCGCTGGATGGGATCATGTTTGCACCTTCCTGGCCACTGGAGCGTGGCTTAGCTCCAGTCCCTGTCCTGGGTTCCTCTAAATGTCACCTCCCTTTCCTTCCTCTTGTGCAAGCCCAGCCCCCTCTGGACCCTCCACCAGCAGAAGGAAGGACACAGTTTGGCCCAGAAACCACGGATGTGCTGGATAAGGGCACTTCTCTGTTCCAGATGATGCCGCCGGCTCTGCCCCATCCTGAGTTTGAGTTGAGCGTGCTCCTGGCTGGCTTGTTTATTCACGGGCTGTAGCTCTATCTGAAGGGCCTCCAGAGCTTCCAGTGGGGAAGGGCAAGGACGGAGGCCTGTCTCGAACTGCTCCTTCTTATCCTGCTTCACGTGCAGCTCCTGGGCTTCTTCCACCCATCGGCCTTCCGGCTCACTCGGCTTCTGTTCCTCCTCCTCCCGCTCATCCTTGTCCTCCTTTCCTTCCACCTCCTCCTGGCCCTGCTGCTGCTCCTCCAGCGCTTCCTTCTCCTGCTCCTCTTCCTCCTCGGTTTGCAATTCTGCTCTCCCTCTAATGGCTCCCACGCCTTCCCTTCCTCCTCCCGCTCCTCCTCCTGGTCCTCTTCCCATGCCACTGCCGCCCCCGCCGCCGCCCCCGCCGCCGCCGTCGCTGCCGCTTGTATACCCTGGTGCTCCTGCTCCTCCCCTTTCATTTCCGCCAACTCCTCCTCCTTCCGCTCTTCCTCCTTCTGCTTGGGCTTCTGCTTCTCCTCCTTCTAATCTTTTACTCCTGCTGCCTCTCCCCTCTTCCTCCTCCTCCTCCTCCTTCTGCTCTTCTGTTCCTGCTGCTCCCCCTCGTCCTTCACGTCCTCCTCCTCGTGAACCTGGACCTTCCCCTTCCCCGGCTCCTGCTCCTCTTCCTCCTCCCCCTTCTTCCTCTGGTCATGCCCCTCTTCCCCAGGCGCGTCCTCTTCTGCGGCCGCCACCTCAACTTCCTTCTCCACCAGACCCCACAGCACCTCCACCACCACTATGCCATGCTCCAGAGGCAGTGATATCTCGCTGGGGCTGCCCACCTGCCCCTCGGGTCGGGCCTGGCCTTCCTGCCCAGGCTGTTCGCTGGTGGCCTGCAAGCCTTCGGCCTGCGGCACCTCCGGCCCTGCCGGAAACCCACTGTCCCCACGGGCCCTCGTCTCTCGACCGCCCCCTTCCCGGTCGAAGGCGGCATGGGGCCTCCGGGCATCCCCAATGTTTCAGAAACACGAGTCGCGCATCATAAGGCCCGGCCCGAGACAGGAACTGTGGCTGCTACCGACGACGAAGCGGGAGGTGAGAGCACGGTCCCCTCCCCAGACCCAGTCAGTGGAGACCTGAGGGCAATGGCTGGCAACTCGCTCCCCCTTCCTCACAGAGCCCAAAGTTCGAGCGGGCGCATGCGCAAGCTGCTGTACCCAGGATGCCTCCCCGTAGCTATCGCTATGCTGCTGCCGCCTAGGAGGCCTTTGTGGTGAGAGGTGCGCCTTCGGCTTTGAGGCTGAGGGAGCTCCAAGCCACGCCCAGGCTGCTTCACTGCCTTCAGGACCAATCATAGGGAGGGTGGTGTGCGTGGCTTCGCCATCCCGCCCCTAGGTCACCTGGAAACTGGGGCGCATCTGTTGCCTAGGCAGGAAGGCTCTGGGCCCCATGCAATGCAACTCCTCCCTGGGGCTTGCAGCCGGCCCTCCATGACCTCTGAGTGTCCTGTTTGGCTTCTGGGCATGCAAAAGTGACCTTTGAATTCCACGGTGCGCTGGGCACGCGGCTATCTACACACACGGGTAAAGGGGGACCTCCACGCTTTTCCCATTTACACCGCCACCTTTGTTCATTGTGCCCCTAGTCCGACAACTCCACGGAGCGGATCACCTTGGCTGTCCGGGAGACGCATTCCAGCTGTGCGCCTGCTGTCTGTGCCCCCTGGTTTTCCATCTGCTCAGCCTCCTTTGCATACTCTCTACATCCATCCTTGCTCCAAGGAGACATGTTTGTCATGACAGCAGTCTAGCAGTGCACTGGCTAGGGAAGGTCGGTGACAAGAGGTGTGTGATGTGGGGAGGACGCCACACTAGGGGAGGCTACATAGCATGCGCGAAGCTCTTGCCGTTTGTCCCTGTTGCCTGGAAAGTGACACACTGGCAAGCACACACCGCCCCCCTCATGATCGGCTGCCCATTCCTCCTGTGTGTGGCAGTGCACAGGAAAGACCCGTGACCATGGGCCCTGGGACTCCTGGAGCTTGTGTCTGTCTCACAGACAGCGGTCCCCTTCCTCCCACAGTGCTTGGCCATCTTCTCACAGGGACCCTCCCCAGGCCTTCGTTGGCCGTATGTCTGTTCATCCTGGTCCCATTTCCTTTAACCACTCACTTAGGCAGCAGGCTGCCATGAGCGTGGGTGCTGACTCAAAACACTGTCCCCCTGTGCCACAGACAGCATGATTTCAAGGGCCTCCGAAAGGTATCAGGGGGTTGGGGGATGTAGCTTTGGGACGCAAGTGAGGACACGCCCCAGGGTCTACACGAAGCCACGTTACCAGTTTGGGGAACCAATAAGCTGCAGAAGGTGTGAAGTGAGGGCAGTGATGTGGTCTCCCTCCCTGTCAGGGCAGTGGTGATGTGGACTCCCTGCCTGTCTCCTTCAGACAGCAGCAGCTACACACACACACCACACAGAGACACTGCAGGATTGGAGGCTCGAGATGCATTGCCTGGCCAGTCAACACACTCATGCATTGCCTTTTCCCTTTGGTGGAATGCACTGTTCCCCTCTCTCTTTATGGGGCCAGGAGTCTGCCAGGCAGGCCGGGGATTCTAGGATTGCCAAATTGGTGTGCCGGGAACTCTGGCCAACATGTTGCTTCTGTGACACAGAAGAGGTACCTACAGACTTGCTGGACCACGTCAGGATACGTACGGGGTACAGAAATGCTCCAGGGTGGCTGTGATATATGAGGCAGCACACCACAGCTTCAGGTGAGAGCAATGCATAGAAACGCAGGTGGATGTGTAGAGGCTGAACAGGTTGTAGGGGGATGCGAGGGGGTGGCCACTGTGACAGACAGAGAGGCAAACATTTACCCAGAAAGGGAGAGGAACAGGTCCAGTGGTGAGCCCTCAAGCTGCCCTCAGCAGAGGATGTAGGGGGTGGGCAAGACAGGAAATCAGGCCCAGAGCCTGGTGCACCTGACCTATGCAACTCACTCCCTCCAGAGAAATGGGTCCTGTCAAACTCCCATGCATTGCTGGGAGACCCCTTGGCAGGAACGTGGGAGCAAATTTGGGTCCCAGTTGCAGGGACTGCCTGGGAGAGCAGGCAATGCCTTTCAGTTTGAACAACACCTACCACAATATTGGGGCCCAGGGGCCGGGCCCCAACTTCGCAAGGGGCCCTAGACCAGCCAGGCCTGTCTCTGCAGGGTCATCCAGGAGGATGTTCACGAGACCCGTACCCTGGCTGGGACCACAAGGCCTTGCGATGATCCCCCTAGGCCGGTCCAGGAGCAGGACCAGACTTACTCATGCTATCTGCTGCCTCCCTCCACTAATCCCCGCTTCCTTGCAGGGAACGTTGGTCCTCCTCCACTGGGCCATGAAAGGCCCATCCCCAACTTGCCCCTGACCAAGGTAACACAGAACGAGCGGACCCAGGCAAAGTCCAGGCTTTCCTCCTGTCATAAAAGGTGATCAGCTAGGTCCCTGTTGATCCCAGGAGCGAAGGGATTGCACTCGCTGGACTTTGGCACTTAGCCTCGCCCTTACCCACCAAGCCAGGAAAGCCCCCAGTCTCTTTCCTTCACTAGCCAACGGCCTACACACACTCACTCCGGCACAGAAATGCACGGCCACGTGGCACGTGGACACAGACACGCACGCGCTGCCAGCACAAACGCTAGGTCTCAGGCAAAAGTACTCACTGGCGCCAGCCACAATACACTCGCAGACACTCTACTGGACCTCTGCACTCACGCATGCCCTCTGCCACATCCCACTCACGAGGCTAGCTCCTCCTCACGACCCACACTTGCTTTCCCCCCTCACACCCCACATGCATTTGTCCTGGGGCCCAAACCTGGCTGAAAACTAGGGCAGATCCAGGACTTCCATTGGGTCACGGGAGCTTGCATTTAGATGCCAAGGAAAGGGAGCCACAACTGATACCAACCTTCCAGTACCAATGGCACTGGAACATGGCATGTGGAGAAACACCAGTCACGACTAGGTTCCCAGCCTCCTCTGCCCCTGCCCTTTCTTCACACCCTCTAAACACTGGGGAGTCCTTTGGGTTTCAGTACCTCCCATCTGGCTGCAACCTACAGGGCAAGGTCCAAGGGACTGACCTTTCACAGTTCACATGTATACCCAGCTTGTGGTGGCTGCCTGGAGGCAGTCACAGCTTAGGAGGTCTGGATGTGCTCTGACCCCTGTTACTTACGCGTTCCTTTGTGTGTTCCCTTGCAGCCCTGTGCCATCAGCAGCCTACTATGTCCATATGGACATGCACAGCACACGGAAACCCAGATGCAATGAGACTGTCCAGGGACAAGACAGAGACAGAGAAAGAGAGATGGAGGTGGGGGAGGGAGAAAGCGTTCCCTACAGAAAATGATCACAGGGACTCAGAGAAAGACAGAGACCAGAGGGACATGGAAGGAGGCAGAGGAAGGAGAGTAAGTCACAACTAGAGATAGCCACAGAGGGGGAGTGTGCGTGTGGTGCCTTTGTCTGTGCGTGTGCATGTGTATGAATGGGTGAAATTGTCTGGGACTAAGACAGGGGTGTGGCCACGATTCCTGGACTCTCGAACGCCCCCTTCCAGCAGAATGGAGGCCCGGTATTCTCAGGAATCTCAGCGTTTTCTGGAATATGACTCATTTGCTTTGGGGCCCTAGCCCATCCTCAGGCTAGGAGGGCCATAGAGCACAAGGAGTGGGAACTTGAGGCATGAGGCTCCAGATAGTCTAGCCCATCAGGTGGAGCGTCGAGGCCCAAGGTTTTTAAATGCCTGCTGCCTCCTTCTGGAGCCCACCAGCATGTGGGAAGCACGCCCATGGCCCCGTGGGCCTCCGCACACTGCAGTGGCTATGGCTGTGGCTGTGGTGGAGGTGGGGCAGAGGCAGGGCAGTGAACTTTTTGACCGTGGGTCCTTGGGGTGAAGGATCTCCAGACCAGACCCAGACAGTTGGTTGCTGTTCAGGAACATTCAGCAGGAAGGGAAGTCGGCGTGGCTCCAGCATTTGAGCCCCTCCTCCCCTTCCCGGGTCTGGAGCCAGTTCTCTGCCTCCCCCTCCAGGGTGGCCTCCCTCTTTGGTCCATGTCCTTTTCCGCTTTGTCATCGACCACAACTGTCCTGTGGGATATATCATGTCGGAGAACTGGTGCTATAGATCTCACCTCTTTGGGGAGGAGCCAAGATGGCAGACAGCATGGAAGTTTCTTAAGTGTCTCGTGTGCATGAAATACAGCCAGACCAACACTAAACCATCCTACCCACCCAGGAAACTGATGGGAGGATTAGCACAGCAATCTGCATATCCTGAACCACAGACTTCAACAGGTACGTGACATGGAGAAGTGAACTTGGAGAGCGAGGAGGCTCAGGAAGGGAGTTGCTTCTGTGCCCGGAGAGGCGAAGGAGACTGGGCAGGTGGAAATTTTACTAATTTTCTTTAATATTCTTCTACATTATTCTTTCCTTTCGTGTCTATATTCACAAATTCTATTTTACTCCCATATTCTGCTTTTAGTCTATTTCAGTGTTTTGATTTTTCAAATTCTCACATTTCCCGTTGTAATATTTTTTACTTTCTAAATTTTTCTCCACTCCCGCTTTTTTTTTCTCTCGTGTCAAACCCCTTTCAACACCCAGATGAAACATGCCTAGAATCTAGCATCATTCATTCCCTTTTTTACGTGTGTGTTTTTAATTTTTTACTTTTAACATTTTATACTTTGGATAGTTCATTTGAATTTTCTACCTCATGAGTTCCTTTTCTCCCTTCAAAATGACGAAAGGAAGGAATTCACCCAGAAAGAAAGAGCATGAAGCAACGAGAGCCAGGGATTCAACCAACACAGATACAAGCGAGATGTGTGAAGCAGCATGTAGAAGCACGATGATAAGAATACTAGCTGCGGTCCAATGTAGATTACAGTCCCTTTGTGCAGAGAAAACATGAAGTAAAAGCTGGCCAGAGTGTAATTAAAAATGATATAACTGAGCTGCAATGACGGATGGATGCAGCGGTGTCAAGGATGGATGAGACAGAACAGAGAATCAGCGATATGGAGGACAAACTGATGGAGAATATGGAAGCAGGAAAATCGAGGGAGATTAAGGAAAAGAGCACGGTTGAACAATTAGAGAAATCAGTGACTCATGCAGAAGGAACAACATCAGAATCATAGGGGTCCCGAAGAGGGAGAGAGAGAAATAGGGGCAGCAGGGTTAGGTGAGCAAATCATAGTGGAAAATTTTGCTAACCTGGGGAAAGACACAGCCATCAAAATCCAGGAAGCGCCTAGGACCTCCACTACATTCAACAAAAACTGACCCTCAGCAAGGCAGCAAGGCATATCATAGTCAAGCTCACAAAGTACTCAGGCAAAGAGAATCATGAAGGCAGCAAGGGAAAACAAGTCCCTAAACTACAAGAGAAGATAGATCAGGTTTGCCGCAGACCTATCCAGAGAAACTTGGCAGGCCTGAAGGGAGGGGTAGGATTTGTTCAAAGTGCTGAATTGGAAACTTACGCAGCCAAGAATTCTTTATCCAGCAAGGCTGTCATTCAAAATAGAAGGAGAGAGAAAAAGGTTCCAGACAAACAAAATTTAAAGGAGTTTGTGACCGCTGAATCACACCTGCATGCAATTTTAAGGGGGGACACTAAGAGGGGAGAAATGATTATCTATCTGTCTGTCTATCTATCTATCTATCTATCTATCTATCTATCTATCTATCTATCTATCTATCTATCTATCTATCTATCTATCTATCATCTCCCTATCATCATCTATCATCTATGTATATGTATACGTATACTTATAATTATATTTTTATTTATGTATATTTATTTATATTTATAGATAGAAATACATAATTAGATATATAGAGATAGAGATATATAGATGTAGATGTAGATATAGATATAAAGATATATAGATTTTTTTTTCTCCAACACTTCAAAGAAGATAATGGCCATGAATTCATATCTTTCAGTACTCATTTTAATGTCAGTGGACTCAATGCTCCAATCAAAAGACATAGGGGAACAGAATGGATGAGAGAACAAGCGCCATCGATATGGTGTTTACAAGACACCCACTTTAGTTATAAACACAAGGTCAGAGTGAAAATAAGAGGATGGAGAATCATCTGTCATGCTAACCGTCAACAAAACAAAGCCAAAGCAGCCATACTTCTATGAGACAATCTAGACTTTAATGTAAAGCCTGTGTCAAGTGATGCACAAGGGCATGATGTCATAATCAAGGGGTCTATCCACCAAGAAGACCTAGCAATGGAAAACATTTATGTGGCGTATTTGAGAGCAACCAAATACACACATCAATTAACCACAAACATAAGTTACATCATTCTTAGTCATGCCATCAGAGCGGGAGACTTCAACACCCCACTCGCTGCAATAGACAGATCATCTAAACAAAAAATCAACAAGCAAACGGGGGCTTGGAATGACACACTGGACAAAATGGGCTTCACAGATATCTTCAGAACATTTCATAATAAAGCAGCAGAATATACGTTCTTCTCCAGTGCTCATGGAATATTCTCCTCTATATTTCATATCATATGGAAAAAAGTCAACCCTAAGGAAGTTCAAAGAGATCGAGGTCACACCGTGCATATCTTCAGACCACAACACTACGAGACTCGAAATCAACTACAAGAAACAATTTGGAAAGTTAACAAATACTGGGAGACTGAAGAACATCCTACTAAAGAATGAATGTGGAAACCAAGTGTTTAAAGAGGGTATAAAAAGTATATGCAAGTCAATGAAAACGTATCTGGAAGTCACTGATAACACCACAACCCAAAACCTCTGGGACGCACCAGAGTCGGTAATAAGAGGACCTATCTAGTAAGTCAGGTCTTCCGAAAGGAGAAAGAAAGATCTCAGAGACACAACCTCACCTTACGCCTTAAGAGGCTGTGAAAAGAACACCCTATGAAACGCAGAACATTCAGAAGACAGGAATTAACAATGATTAGAGCGGAAATTAATGCTATGGAAACCAAAAGTCAAACAAAACAAAAACAAAAACAACCTCAAACAAACAAACAAACAAACAAACCAAAAAAGGAAAACAGATCAATGAGCCCAGAAGCTGCTTCTTTGAAGGAATTAACAAAATTGATAAGCCAGTCATTAGTTTGATGAAAAAAGAAAAAAGAAAGGGCCCAAATAAATAAACTCAAGAATGAAAGAGGAGAGATCACACGCAACACAGCAGAAAGGCAAACAATAATAAGAGAACAATAGGAGCAATTATTTGCCAATAAAATGGGCAATCTGGGAGAAATCGACAAATTCCTAGACATATATACACTACCAAAGCTGAAAGAGGAAGAAGAGGAAAATTGGAACAGATCCATAGCCAATAAAGAAATCAAAACACTAATCAAAAACCTGCGGAAGGAAGAAGACTGCAGGGCCAGATGGCTTTCCAGGGGAGTGCCAGCAAACATTTCAGGAAGCGTTAACACTTATTCTCTTGAAGCTGTTCCCAAAATAGAAATGGAAGGAAAACTTCCAAACTCTTTCTATGAAGCCAGCGTTACCTTGATTCCAAAATCCTCCTGGACTTCCTCCTCCTCCACTTCTTCCCTTGCCTGCACCCGATCATTCACTCTTCCTTCTCGTCGTCGTCGTCGTCGTCGACGTCCTCCTCCTCCTCCTCCCGTAACTCCTCCCAATCCTCTTCCTCCATCTGATCCTCCACCTCCTCCTCCTCCTCCAACTCTTCCTCCTAGGCATCTTCCTCCTTCTGAAGGTCCTCTCCTGCTACTGCCCTTCCTGCCCTACCTCTGACTTTTGACCTCCTCTTCTTCCCTCTGCTCTCGTCCTCCTCAACTCCCTCCTCCAGCTGCCCCTGCTCCTTTGGCTCGTGATCCTCCTCTTCCTCGTGCTGGACATCATCCTCTTCCATTTGTCCTTCTCCTGTACCCCGTCATTCACTCCCCCTCCTCCTCCTCCACTTCTTCTTCTAACCCCTCCCAATCCTCTTCCTCCAGCTCCTCCTGCTCCTCCACTTCCTCCTCGGTCTCTTGCTCCTTCTGCTCCTACACTTCTGCTCACGCTATTCCAACCCTGGCTCTACCTTTTCTCCTCATCCTCTTCCCTCTACTCTCGTCCTCCTCAACTTCCTCCCCCAGCTGCTCCTCCTCCTTTGGCTCGTGCTCCTCCTCATCCTGGACATCCTCCTCCTCCACTTGTTCCCTCTCCTGCACCCAATAATTCACTCCTTCTCCTCTGGCTCTAACGCCTCCCAATCCTCTTCCTCCAACTGCTCCTCCTCCTCCTCCTCCTCCTCCTCCTCCTCCTCCTCCTCCTCCTCGTCCTCCAATGCTGCCTCTGGTCATCCTTCTCTTCCCCAGGCACATCTTTGTCCCTTAAGACCACCACAATCTCCTCTAAGAATGGGAGTAAAAGCTCTCACACTGCTCCAAACCATCCGAAATGAGCACCGGACCCTGGGGCATGGGCCCTCACAAGCCATCGTGTCCCTGCAAAAGGAGCCTGGCAACCTCCCAGGCCTCCCGGGGAGACCTGGCAGTGGGAACCTGGGAGCAGCGACAGGGTCCCTGGGGCAGGGACACCCAAAGGACAATCGTATCGTGCTCTGTCTTTTCAACCATACCTATAGCAGTATCGGATCTAGTGGCCAGGCCCCAACGGTCCTCACATGCGACCCCTGACCAGCCAGCCCTGTGTCGGCAGCGCCATCCAGGAGGAAGCTCACCGACACACATGCCATGCCTGGGACCCCAAGGCGCTTCGATCACCCCCTAGGCAGATAAGGTCAGGGCTAGGTTACTCCATGGGACCTGATGCATCCCTACAGTCGTCCCCAATTCCTTGTAGGACAGGTCGGACTTCCTCCACTGGGTCATGGGGTCTCCATGCTGTTCAAGCTGGCAGCAGCCAACACATGACCAGCAGTACTGGGACACTGTCCAGCCTTTCCTCTCATGCTGGATGGTGGCCGCGTCTTTACCGAAAGCCCTGTATGGGGGCAAAGGGCTGTGGGGAAGGCAGGTAGGCGGGTAGCCAGGCACAGATGTGACCACCCGCTGTGATGCCGCAGGATCACTGGGACTTCACTTCCATCTGGCCCACACACAAATGCTAGGGATGGGGCTTTGGGGGCAGTGAGAACGCCTTGCAGCTTCAGCGTCAAGGAGCTGGGCACACACACCTGTGGGCACAGCCGGCAGCAGACTGGGACCAGTGTTCCTCCCTAGGCCCCTTTGACCCTCCACCACCTGAGAAGAATACGGGGGGTGGGCTGTAAGGCTTTAGACTCCCCAAAGCGCACACACAGTGGGCCACGTGCTGCCCGCTGCGGTTTGGGGTGGGGCGGGTGGAGCAAGGACGGGATTCCTGCCTCCAATGTCCACAGCATCCTCCATCGACATGCAACCGCTGAGACACTGAGAAAGGAACCCAGTTCCCCATGTTACATGAGGCCAGGAGTCGACAAAGCCTGAGGCTACTCAGGGTCGCCCGCACAGGGACTGAGAGGCTCATGCTGGCACCACTTACGTGCAAGGGGAACAGAGTTCTGGGACACACCTTGACATGTCCGGAGCCCAGCCGCAGCGGCAGGGGTGATCTTGTGCTGCGGGGAGAAGTGTTGCTGGCAACGAACTGTCCCCTAAGAGAGCAGCTGGCAGGCTGCTCACCTGCCCATCCACACACGGATCCCCACACACCACACTGCTGCGGCACTCCTGGGGGACGCAAGTCACCTGAGGTCTAGGGTCCAAGCTCCTCCCTTTCCCTGGGCCTGGTGCACAGGAAGCAGAGAGGAGAGCCCCGAGGAAGAGCTGACTGGTGACAAAACATGGCACGTCTGCCTAGAGCAGAGATTCTTGCTGGAAACCTCCCTCCAGTGAATTACCTACGCCTTCTGCACACAACGTAGCCTGATAGCTTGGGTTCGTTAGCTACTCTGTGCACAAGGCCTGGGCACAACCTTGTAGCCCCTCCGTATATGCTACTGTAGGCCACCAGGGCAATTCAACACACACACACACACAGACACACACACACACACACACACACACACACACACACTCACTCACTCACTCACTCTCACATAGACACAAACTAACACACATACAAGCACACTCACTCACAAGTGGTCCACTGGCCACTGGGCACAGGCTTTCCTCCCCTCGGTCCCTGTCTTGACCTTGCACCAATTTCCCTTTTGCATCCTGACTTGAGCCCCCCTGGCAGAGCAACAGTTGCACCCATCCCAGCGATTACCATCAGGACTCAGGAGGGAAGGGACTGCACTCCTGTATTCTGGCACCTGACCGTCCCACATAAGCACCTCATCCACAGAGACCTCTGTGTCTCTCCTTGTCTCGCCGGCGGCCTACACACCCACTCCCGCACACAGAGAGACACACAGCTACACAATCGCATGAACATATGCACGCACACACTGCCGGCACCACCACGGATCTCAGGCCCAGTTTGCCACAGACTCCCACACACACTCACAGCAAATCACGCTGGGTCTCCACCCTCGCACGTACTCTCTCCATGAAATCCCACTCATAAGCCTCGCTGCTGCCCACAACCCACACCTGTCTCTTCTCCTCACACATATCCCATCCTGAGCCACTGTCTCAGGACAGGGCTCGGGGTCAAAGGGACCCCGGGTGTGGGAGGCAGCAGTAAGGTATACTGGGATCGACTGTGAGAAGCCTGCCTACTCCTGAGTTCTCAGGAGACATGGGGCCTTAGCTCTGACCCTCACTGGAGGCGTTGCTCACTGGATTCTCTCTCACCAAGGAGACGACACCCCTCTGGGAGCAAGGGTGCTGGCTGAATCTCCCCAAGTCCTGGCCACACTGTACCTGGACGCAATGGACCAATTTGGTCCCGCTGTGCAATCCCCTTCCCTGCCTTTTGGCTCTGGCCTATACAACAAGTCTCCACGTAACAGGTCTGTCTCTTCCTCCTCCTCCTTCCAGACTCTGCCTGCCCAGGAAGGCAGGCCTCTGTGCACATGGCAACACCTGCCCCACACCAGTACTGCACCTCTCCTGCACACACAAAATCACCCTGGCAGCGGCTAGGACAGTCACACTCAGGTCCCGTTCTCGTCGTCCATCCTTGGGTCCCCCATAAACACACACACACACACACACACACACACACACACACACACACACACACACACACACACACACACAGAAGGGTTTTTAGCTTCCTGTATGTGTCCACATACACATCGTGGCAACTCTTCAAGGCTGCCACATGAGATCATTTCCCCAATTGTCTCCGGGGCTCAAAGAAGAGAGGAGAGGCATCCACCCATCTCTTCCAGCACTGCTCGCGTCCTGCATTGTTTCTGCATGGGCAAACATAGAAGTTCTGTGTCTTTCACGCCCACACAGATGCAGAGCCCCTGACGCATATGAGCACACCCAGACATTTTCGCTTACACGCACACACACGCACCCCCACGCAACAGACACCAAGAGTGATACGGGGTATTTGCAAATACATCCCAGATGGTGTCACTCTTGTGCCTCGCCCTTTTGTGATCCCTCTTGCTTTCTCACCCAGGGATTCATTTCCAGCCCCCAATGGCCTTGGACTACTTTGAGAATGGCTGTCAGGTTGCGGGAGGACATGGTGTGGTGGGGCACATGGAAGGAAGTGCGAGATTGTCACCACAGTGGCGCCTGGGGTCACGGCAGCTCCAGTCCCAAAGACTGGCAGGCAAAACCAGACTGAAGGAGCAGGGGGAAGCCCGGGAGAGGGCGGACATCCACGGGGAGCATTTGTGGTGGAGAAGCATTGCTCCTCCCCAGTTGCTCTGCAAAGCCCCAGTCCACAGCACAACTGCATTTGGTTTGCAGGCATCGTCCCAGTGTGTGTTTGCAGCTGAGTCCCTGCAGGTCCCTTGTCATCCTCCCACCCGCTCCCCATGCTACCTGGGTCCCAGTCTCGGCGGACCTTCCATTTCCAAGCCAATGTCTGGCCCACGTTCCCTTGCCCATACAACACACGTGTCAAAACACCACATACTGGCATTCTCACCGACATGTGCGCGCTCTGGTCGCTGTCTTCTGTTCCCTTCCTCCCTCAGTTGTACTGCAGGGGATTGGGCCACAGGTCCTCGCTGATGATCTGGTAGGGGACACAGGCCAGCGCCACATTGGGCATAGCCCACTCTCCTCTCTGGCTGGGGGCCACCCACATTCCCATTGCTGAGGAAGGCCTCAGGGGCCCCACCTCGGCAATCCTGTTTGTCCCTGGCAGCTGTGCTCACACAGCCAGTTGAACAAGTGAAGCTGGTGGGGTCATGCCTGAAACTGGGATCTCCATGTTCATAATCGCAGAACCACTGGACTGGAGTGGCACGTGATACCCTGTAGCCTGCAGGAAGAGAGGTTTTGAGGAACAACCTGATGGCCTCCTCCCCACCCACCTCCTCCTCCCCCTCCCTCCTGCCCCTGATGCATGTTCATCAGCCTCCTGCCCTGCACCATCATGGGACCCACACCCTACCAGCAAAGCTAAGCTGATACTCCTTAATGATCACTGGGTTCCAGAAGTACGGGTTCTCCACAAAGAAAAACATCACTCTGCAGCGGTACTTGGGATGGCCCACTTCCTCCACCTGCGGTGAGCAATGGGACAGGAGGGGGCAAGTGTCCTCCCTCGGGGTCCTGACCTCCTAGCCTGGCTGTGAGGGTGAGCACCTTTGCCTCACCCTCTCCTGCCCAAATCCCACACCCGACGGGATGGCCCCCAGCCACAGCCTCCCCGGTCTGACCTCCAAGTCGACCAGGTAGCTGAGCACGTCTTTGTCCTGGACAACGATCATGGCCGACAACTGTGGGTGATTCAGAATCTGTGCTGTGTCAAGGAGCTGTGCCTTCAGATGCTGTGGAAACAGACACAGCCCACCCCCCCAACCCTCCCAGGCTAAGAGCAAGGGACTAGATCAGGGCATGTGCAGAAAGACCAGGAAACACTAGCCCCCACACTCCTCAGCCTCTGCAAATGCATCAGACCCCATCGACACTGGGCTGTCTGTTGGCTTCCTGTACCTCCCACGCTGTCTGCACACAGCAGGGAGAGACTCCACTGCCTGGACTCCTCACAGTTCCTTCATATACCTGACCTGTGTGGGTTGCCAGCAGCCCATCATAGCTTGTGATGTTGGCATGTGCTCTGACCCCTCCTCACGGCAGGGTGTCTTGGCATATTCCCGTGAAGACCAATGTTGTCACAAGCCTTCTGAGTCCAGAAGGAATAACAAGGCTTACAAGAAACCGTCTGCACACTTACGATGCAAACATAGGGTGTGGGAGGGAGAAAGGATCGAGAAGCACGGACAAGGAGGGGAGAGGAGGGAAATGAAAGTAGACAAAGTGACACAGCCAGTCAGGAGAGAAAGACATGGGTGGGACCCAGCCGGAGCCTGAGGACAGAGAGGGAAGCAGGGGAGGAGATACCAGGAGAGAATCCCGTGTGTGTGTGTGTGTGTGTGTGTGTGTGTGTGTGTGTGTGTGTGTGTGTGTGTGTGTGTGTGTGTGTGTCTGGGGAGGCAGATTGTACCCCGCTCGGTGTCGGTCTGAGTCGTCCCACTGTCTGGAACAGGGGGGTGGCATGGTTCCACTAAAGGCCATGAGTGTGTGTCGGAAATGCTCTCTTTTGACGGAACTGCTAGAAAACGTGCACAGCCTGTGAATGTGAAGGTGGGTGTGCGGCCTCTGTAACTCTCCCATTTGGCATCGAAACGTTTCCTTGCCTTATCTGCTATGAGTGAAGGCTGCTTTGTGCTACCCTAGCTCTGGTAGCATGGGGACACATGCCTCACGTCCACAAATAATGTTTGAGAGCAGCCTGCAGGCCAACGCTGGCGGAGACCTAGAGGCTAACACGTGCAAGCAGAGCTATGCCCATGTGATGCGGATCAGCTTCCTGAGGCGGTACTTTGTACCCTGTGGATGACCTGGGAGACCCATGCAGACAGGCTCCTTGTGCACCTCTGCCACCGGGCACATATATGGGAAACGTAGGGCCAAAGGGTTCCCGTTAGGCTTAATTTGGCTCACCCTTCAGCGGGTGCATTGAGCATCAGTGCAGAAAGCACTGGGCTCCCTGAAAGAGGCCAACCCCTGACAGAAACACAGTGGTGGTGACCCCTGCTTGATGGACTCCTGAGGAGATTAAAAGGAGTTAAAGGCATGCAGTCCACCAGAGAGTAGAGAGGTGTTAAGCAGGGGAGGGTGCGATGAGGAGGTGTCGGGCCTAGGGTGTGAAGAGGCATTCATGCCATGTGCATGAGTTCTGGGGATCTAACTTGCCAGGGCAGCCGTAAGGAACGCTTCACCGCATCGTCATGTTTCTCAGAGCTAAGTGCTCTCACCACAAACATAGAAGGTTTGCTGAGAAATGTCTCGGTGAAGGTGGCTGGATGGAGCGCTTGCACGTGAAGGATACGGGCACCTCCGTGACTGCCCGTTGTGTTCCTCAGTCATGCACTAGTCCTGGTGGACTAAGCTGAGCTCAGTACCCTGCAGTCAAAGGTGTCTGCATGGTTCCCGCAAACATGAATCAGACTCCCAGGGAGGAAGTAATGGACAAATGAGGGAACAGAACACACAGGAGGCACATGGAAACGAGACACACGCTGGCAGGGGGAAGTCTCTCCCAGCCAGGAACATGCCACTTGGCAAAAGAGTAAGTGGGAAAACGTTGCTAGACCGCTTTTCACACTTTAAGCCTGTATCTGCAACGTGCAAGCCAGTGACATTTGAGCCCCTAGGGTCCTAAGGGTTTGAAAACAGAAGGACGGAAAATAGAGGTGTGACTTCATGCTCACAGCAAGGCAGCTGCATTTGTGGACATTAACTGGCTGGCAGTGAGTGCATGGCCAATCCTCTGACGAAGGTCCTACGGGCACGGAAGGATTTCTGGCTCCGGGAACATATAAGAGAACACGCAGAAGCCCCTCCACCTGACAGCAGGACAGCAATTGGATCTGTCAGTGGAAGAAAGGGGTTGAATTCAGAGGGAAACACACTCAAGCGCAGAAGCATACACCAAAGACAAGACAGGCAAGCAGAACCGCAGCTGACACAGCATGCAGGTGTGCAGAGACGAAGGCGGTTACACGGGTACAGCTGTGCCCACTTAGGCCAGTCAAGGAGGCATCACCAGAGAGGCGTTGGCACAGGCAAAGCCAGGAAAGGACACAGACACGCCAGGGCTCACTCAGGGAGACAGAGGAGCAGAGGCAATGCAAGACATTTCCTGTACACAGAGAACAACAGGACGATCCCGACAGGCTAATGAGGGACACATGTGGTTCAGAGACATGGAAGTCAGAAGGCTCCTGAGTTGCCGAGGGTGTCCCCTGTCGAGGGACAGCACTCTGGAGCTCACACACGCTGGTGTTGTGGTTGAAGAGGCCGCTAGGCAGCACATACAGTTGTGCAGTGGGTTTAGCAGCTCCTGGACCCTGGGTCTCCCCAGGGAGTGCAGCGGCTACGGGAGGACACCCGGGGCTGCAGGGTGTGCAGCATGAGGGCTGTAATCCCTTGGACACAGAACACTCAGGCCTCTGACCACGGTCCCTGGACACAAGTATCCACACTTGAGGGTTTTGCTCTGGGGGCCGTGAGGGCATTCCACACCCACGCCTTGCCCTTACTTTCTCTTTGGGACAAGCCGGGCGGAAAAGTCACCCTGGCCCCTCAGCAGGTATTGGCGCGATATATGAACACGTGGGGGACCCTGTGTTCCCCTGTCACGTAAAGTGTTCCTGCTCGGCAAGACCTATCAAGTAACGGCCTGCTTGTGCAGAAAGATGCCCCAAAGGGCCCAGACTCATGACCACTGAGGCCGTATTCCCACTGCAGAGTCATGGGCCATACTTTCTTTGGATGTTCACACCCAAAGACACGGGCCAGCACAGGGAGCTTTTCCAGGGTACCCCGACGTTTAAACATCAAGCTGCTGAGAAGTCGTGCTTCTCCAGCCAGTGTGCAGACAGCAGTGAGAGAAAGACCTGCCTTCCCTTCTAGAGAGTTCGACAGCCTCCTCCCTGGAAGAGGTAAGGCTTGGGCGTACAGATTCCCAACTCCACAGCGTGAGGAACCCCGCTAACCATGTTGTCTGCATACTGGTATGGGCGAGAAGCCTCCATGCATTGGGACTGCCAACGCCTTCTCCGGAATAGAGCCACTGCAGAAAAAGCTCTTGTACTGCAGAGCTGTGCCGTGGGGATCCTGGGGGGCTTGGGCAGCTTGGGAGACAGGAAGATTAGTGTGGGGATGTCAGTCTCAGGCACGCTGTGCTGGGGGCCGTGTAACTTGGCGATAGAGAAGAGCCTGCGATGGACAGGGCTGAACTGTGTCTATTGCACTGCTAGGACGGTGGAGCTTTTCCCCTATCCCTAGCACAGACATCTCTGGCAAGCAGCCATCTGCTGTGTAAGGAGTACCCCAGCACTCACCTCTTCCCAGGTGAGGCTCATCCCAGTCCTTTCTAACATCCAGGCCTGCCCGGGACCTCTGCACAGAATGCAAAGGCTGCACAAGTCCATCGTTCCCTTGTGGCCGAGGCAGCCTTTGTCCAGGCACTCGGGCCAAGGAATGCAGGCTGCCTGGGACGAGGCGACCTCTCTGAGTGCCTGCTGGTGTTTGCCCTTGGGAGTCTTCTCACAAGTCTCACATGGCGTGTTGGACACACAGCATAAGCCTGTGGACCCAGAGGAAGAACAGCACCCGACTCATCACGGCTGATGATGAGAGGGCAGCGGGCACACAGGAGAGGATGGCGTATCCGTGGCCTTTAAGAGCCCCACCTCCCCGTGACCCTCCACTCCGTTGGCTTGCAATCTGGGCCACCCATTCGTAACCTCAGGTCATTTCAGAAACAGCGAAGTTCACACAAGGACATCAGTACTAGGACTCTTTCAGGAGTCTTGTGGGTGTGAGTGTGTGATCAAATTGGTTGATCAAAAAATTGGGTACTTTTTTTGTTCACAATTTTATTTTCAACATTCATTCTCAAATTTGTTATGCTTTAATATATGATTTTTAAAAAGCTCCTTCAAAATATGATTTGATTTTCAATCTTGCAACACCTCTTAAATTTTTATTTATTGAAAAATGGGTTGACAAGTTCAAAGTCAATATTGAAACGCTTCTCAAATTCATTCCATCTGACAATATTGCCCAAATTGCTGATATTTTATTTGATTTTATAGTGTCTAAACTTATCTTTTTAAAAGTTATTTATTTTGAAAGAGAGAGAGAGTGGGAGAGTATAGAGGAGGGGCACAGAGATGGTGAGATAGACTCTCAATCGTGAATTAGTAATCCAAAAGCTCTGAAGAAACAAAAGTTCAGGACCAGATTAATTCTACTGTAACTTAAAGAAGATTTACTCCCTGTTCTTCTCAAAGGAATTGCAACTTCATTCTATGAGACCAGCATTTACTTGATATCAAAATCAGAAAACTAGTCCACTAAGAAAAAGAAGGACAAGCCCATATGTTTAATGAACACTGATGCAAATATTCTCAAGAATATACTTGCACACTGACTCTAATAATACATTATAAAAAGAGGTATTCACCACAATTGAGATAGATTTATTCCTAGTTTGCAAGTATAGTCCAATATTCACAAATCAATTAACACGTTACAGTACACCAATGAGATAAAGGAGAAGAGCCACATTATCATTTCAACAGATGCAGGAAAAGCATTTGAAGAAGTACAACATCCATTCATGATAAACAACCTCGGCAAATTAGGATTAGAGGAAAATACCTCAACATAATAAAGGCCATCTATGAAAAACTCATAGCTAAAATCTTTTTGAATGGGGAAAACCTGAAAGCTTTTCCCATAAACTTAGGAACAAGACAAGGATGTCCACTCCCACCACTTTTTTATTCAGCACAGAACTAGAACTCCTAGCCACAGCAATTAGACACTAAAGAGAAGTAAAAGGCAATGGAATCAATAAAGAAGAAGAAAAATGTTCTCGATTTATAGAGGACATGATACTCTACTGTAGAAAACCTGAAAGATTCCACGGACAAAAGTGTGAGAACTGAAGAACGAATTCAGTAAAGCCATAGGATAGAATCAACATACAGAAATCTGTTGCATTTGTATACACTAATAATGAAGCCTCAGAAAGACAGATTAAGAAAACAATCCCATTTATAATTGGATCAAAAAAATAAGATCTAGGGGTAAACTCATACAAAGAGGTGAATAAACTATACTCTGAAATCTATTAAATAAGGTTGAAAGAAACTGAGGTCAACAGCAAGAAATGGATAATTCCATGCTCATGGATTGAAAGGGCAAATAATGTTAAAATGTCTATGTTACCAAAGCGATCTACATATGTAATGTAACCCCGATGAAAACACCAATGGCATTTCTCACAGAACTAGAACAAACAGTCCTAAACGTTATATGGGACCACCAAAGAACCTGAAGAGCAATGCAATCTTAAGCAAAAAACCAAACAAACAAACAAGCAAACAAACAGACAGAGAAACAAAGAAACACTGGAGGCATCACAAACTCCAGATATCAAGTTATACTACAAAGCTGTAGTTATCAAAACTGCATGGTACTGGCACAAATTGGAACGTAGACCAATGGAACAGAACAGAATACCTAGAAATAAACCCACAAGTTTCTGGTCTATTCATCTTTGACAGAGCAAGAAAGCATATAAAATGGGAAAGAGGTATTCTCTTCAGCAAATGGTGTTGGAAAACTGAACAGAAATGTGGAAAAGAACGAAACTGGACCACTTTCTTACAAAACACATGAAAATAAATCCAAAATGGATTAGAGATATAAATGCCGAACCTGAAACCATAAAAATCCTAGAAGAGAACACAGGCAGTAATTTTGGACGTTAGCCAAAGAAACGTTTTCTAGGTATATCTCCTGAGACAAGGGAAACAAAAGCAAAAATAAACTATTGGGATTGCATCCAAATAAAAAGCTTCTGCACAGCTAAGGAAAAACTCCACAAAAATGAAGGGCAACCTACAGAATGGGAGAAGCTATTTGCAAATGACATATCCAGGAATGGATTAGTATCCACTATATAAAGAACTTACAAAACTCAATACTGAAAAACGAAATTATCCGATTAAAAAATGGGCAGAAGACCTTAACAGACACTCCTTCATGAAGACATCCAGATGGCCAACAGACACGTGAAAAGATGTTTATCATCACTTACCATCAGGAAATTGCAAGTCAAAAGGACAATGAGATACCACCTCACACTCTTTGGAATAGCTAAAATCAGCAACACAATGAACAACAGGTGTTGAGGAGGATATGGAAAAAGAACTTTTGCACTGTTGATAGGAATGCAAACTGGTGCAGTCACTGTGGAAAACATAGTGGGTTCCTCAGAACGTGAAAACTACAACTGCAGCAATCACACTACTGTGTATTTACCCAAAGAATCCAGAAACGATAATTCAAAGAGAGACAAGAACCCTGATAATTTTGGCAGCATTATGGAACAGCCACGTGTCCATCTAGTGAGGAATGGATACAGATTTGGTATGTATATATGACGTGGTATTATAATGTGGTATTATACACACATAATTATATGATGTGGTATATTCTGTATAATACCCACACACAGGGGAATAGTACTCAGCCACGTAAAATAATGAAATCTTGCCATCTGCAACAACATGAATGGAGCTAGAGAATATAATGGTAGGCAAAATAAGTCGGTCAGAGACAGACAGATACCATATGACTTCATTCATATGTGAAATTTAAGAAACTAAACAAATGATCCAATGTTGTGGAAACAGAGTAATAGACAAATCAAGAAACATACACTTAATTATAGATAACAACATGCTGGTTACCAGTGGGGGGGGTGCAGATGTAGTGAGTGAAATATGTGATGGGGAATAAGGAGTGCACTTGTTGCCATGAGTACTGGGTATTGTAAGGAATTGCTGAATCAGTATATCGTACATCTGAAATTAATATAACACTATATGTGAAAAAAAAAATAGGGGCATCCTGGTGGCTCAGTTGGTTGGCCATCCAACTTTGGCTCAGGTCATGATCTCGCAGTTCGTGGGTTTAAGCCCTACATTGGGCTCACTGCTGTAGGCATCACGCCCACTTCAGATATGCTATTCCTCTCTCTCTGACCCTGCTTGCATTCTCTCAGTAACAAATAAGATATTGTTTCAAAACCATAAAATATTTAAAAATAAATTCAATTTATAAGAAAAAGAAAAAAAAAACACTTTAGAGCACCTCATTAAATTACTGGATTTTCTGATATTTTAGGTATCAGGAAATTCATTTGTTTGCATATGTGTTATTATATCTTTTTAGGTATTCTCTCTCCCGTCCTGTTTTAATAATAATACTAAGAGCAGTAATAATAGGATTCTATATAAGGGGTGTTTGCTATGTCTCAGATCTTGTTCTAAACTCTTTAGATGATCATTATATTCATCTCTTGGTCTTACATATATGAGAACGAAAGCACAAAAGCATTAAAAAAATCTGTGCCGATGATCATACACCTAGTAGTGGTGAGACAGGATGTAAACTTGGGTGAGTTGGCACTAGAGGACACTATTTCATGCCACCTGTCAGTTCCATCACATGCCACCTGTGTTGACCTTGGGAGCAGACAAGTTCCTTAACCTCGGAACTTCTTCAATTTGCTGATGTGTAAAAGGAGGTTAATAGTAACCCCTCCCTCATAGGGCCCTAAGGAGAATGACATGAAGTACTTGTGAAATGTTCAGAACCTCACCTGGTATGAGTAAGAACTAAGTAAGTGTTGGCAAGAAACATCTCAGCCAGGCTAGCTGGTCCCCAAGTCTTACTCATTTGCTCCAGTGTTAGAGTTATGGGGTTATGCTAGTTTTTCAAAGAAATGACTTGCATCGCTTTCATTCTCTTGCTGCTTTTTCTTAAACCAGTTGTAGTCCTTTACATTGTGTCCAAAACATTCATTGTCTGTTTTATTGGCATATGTACATAGGAGTTTTTAATAACCAAAAGCTCTATAATGTTACCATGTTTTACTTTAATAATTTGGTTTCCTTGAATATTCTGTTTACAAGAAAAAAAGTTTAATTTTACTGACTTGGTAACTTGGTTAACTTTTTAATTTCTTGGTTAAATACAAAATATTTTGTATTTAAGGAAAACACCTAACACTTTCAAGTTGCCCTTGTACAGCTTTGATCATATCTGACAATTACTTTTTGGTGCTATTCCTATTCAACCTGCTTTTTGGGTGTTATCCCAATCACACTGTTCGGTGAGCTCCTTTCTGGGTCACATTTGTTCCCTCTCCAATTGCTCTCTCTCTGGCTACTCTCACCTCAGGGGCTTCTCTTCTAAGACTGAAATTCTCTTGACTCTGTTTATCTCCTTGCAACAAGTGTCAATTATACATAACTGCGATGAAGGAAGGGAGATCAGATTTTTCATGAGTCTTCCTGATGAAATTACATGATCCAGGCTCACAAGGCAACAATTTAGCATTCTCCCATACAAACAAGAAATAATTAGAAATATAGTCAGAGAATTGGCGCCATTTGCCATAACAGAAGTAAAAGGAGAAGGAGGTGGAAGGAGGGAAGGCAGGAAGGAAGGAAGGAAGGAAGGAAGGAAGGAAGGAAGGAAGGAAGGAAGGAAGGAAGGAAGGAAGGAAGGAAGGAAGGAAGGAAGGAAGGAAGGAAGGAAGGAAGGAAGGAACTTAACAAGAAACTGAAAGAAGTATATAAATAAGCCTTTCAGAAAACTTTAAACTCATCTAAGAGATTTAAAAAAAAAAAAAAAAAAAAGCTTAAATATATACATTCCCTGTGTAGGAATAGGAAAAGTTATTATTGTACGAATGCCAACTATCTCTAAATTTCTATGGAAATTTGTTGCAAGCCCAATAAAATATGGATTTTTAAAATCAGATCAGCTGGTTCTAAGATTTTTGTATAAATATCAAAATTCAAGCTGATCCAGAAAAATTTTTCTGAAAGGTAGCATATGAATTAGGCGAGTTCTACCAGATAATAAATTATGTTATAAAGCAAATGTGGTCCAGCTGAATGAATGAATCATCATAGAGAATCCAGAAGTAGGTTCAAAGCATATGCAAATTTAGTATATAACTAAGTGAACCTTTCAAAGCAAATGCATTGTTCGAATAATAGTAACAGTGATACTATTCATGAAGTTTCAATACTTTTCTTATAAATGTCTTAATTTGCATTATGTCATATTATTATATGCTATAATATTGTTACCAATGTTATATGTTTTCTTTAAAAATGCATCTATAAAATATAGGAGAAAACAAGAAAGTTATTTTTCTATTCTTTATTGGGAAAAGCCTTATTAATATTTACTGAGCATTTGTTGCTAAGAAATTTTAAGCACTTAGGTATTTATTTCTTTAATTATTGAATTTCCACACTGTGATAATGCCCGTTTCACAAAAGAGAAAGCAAAGAACAAAAAAGGTAAGGGGACTTTATTTGTTTCCCTATAGCTCAAGATGGAAGTACATAGTCAGATAGTTTTACTCTAAGCGTGTGTTCTCAAACATGATGATAACAACTGACAAACACCAGAGAGAGCAGAAACAATGGTGGAGCCCAGTGGAAGGCTGTGGGCTCAATCCCTCCTTGGCCTTAAAAGGTAGGCAGTATCTGTCTGCACTTGTCCACAGGTGGGTCATTGTTAGCATAGGCATAAAAATGTCTTGGCATCATTACTTTACCTGTGAACAAGTGGCAGTATGGCCCTGGTTGCAGAGAAAGAAATTTTGCCTACCACCAGGAAGCGATGTGTGAGAGGCAGTCTTATAAACTGGGAAATTAGTTATGCTGTACCTGACAGCACCTTAACCTGTAAATACAAAATTTCATTATAAACAACTTATGCGTTTCCCCCTAAGAGTAAAACAAACAAACAAATAAACAAACCAAAAAACAACACAAAAGCCCAGGAGGCAAGCTTACCCCATACCTGCAAGGAGGATGGCTTCCCACATGCTTTGTTTATGAAGTATGTTTTAAGTGGATCAAAGGAAACTATAACTTTCTTAGGTAAGATTTATGTGTCAAAGCATTCATTTTTGCC
Organism: Puma concolor; assembly: GCF_028749965.1. Taxonomy (NCBI): domain Eukaryota; kingdom Metazoa; phylum Chordata; class Mammalia; order Carnivora; family Felidae; genus Puma; species Puma concolor. Next base: position 172,672 of record NW_028240224.1, read on the forward strand.
AACGCTCCAACACAGTCATCTGCAGAATCACTTTAAATCTTATCTCACTGCCTCCCCCAGTTTTATTACAAATGGAGAAGATATGTTTTTATGTAAGTCAATCTATGAAGTCCTAGGAGAAAACATGGGGGAATTATTCTTATAATCCAGAATGACAATGATCTTTCTAAAATAGGGGTGGACATTAAGCTCAGATGTAACGATAGTAGAGAAGGATCATTTTTATTATATTGTACATATATTTTTTTAATTTTGTAAAGAAAAAACAAAGCCAAAAAAAAAGGAAAAGAAAAAATAAAGTGAGGTGCCTGGGTGGCTTGGTAGGTTAAGCCTCCAAATTCGACTCAGGTCACGATCTCATGGTTTGTGGGTTTGAGCCCTGCATGTAGCTCTTTCCTGAATGCTCAGAGTCGGGAGTCTGTTTCAGATTCTGTGTCTCCCTCTCTCTCTTCTCCTTCCCTGCTCTCACTCTCACTCTCTCTCTCTCACAAAATAAATACACATTAAGTGAAAAAAATAAAAAAATTAAAAAAAGGCAAATGAAAATTAGTGGATATATTTGCACCACCAATAGAAACACAGAAGACAAATTCACATAATGCTTGTATTGCTTTTTTTTAAGCCACACTGTAAAACAAAACAAAAATCCAATAGAAGGAATAGAGGAAAGAAAAAGGAAGTTAACCAGAAAACAAGCATAAATAACTTTTAAAAACTATAAGAGGTACAACCACAATTTTAGAAAGGAATTGCAAATAAAAATGAAATACTACTATCTTTTGGACAAAAACATTGGTAATGCACACTATAGAAAACGGAAGAGGAAAGAGGCATTTCAGAAATGTAATTGGCGAACTGGTACCTCTTTTTTGGAGGACAGTTTAACATGATAATGGTAAAAATAACAGTAAGAACATTTATTGAGTATTTAGCATGTTGGACAGACACTGATTTATTTCACATATTTTAATTTAATTATTCCTCATAACAACCAAATGAAGTGCTTTATATTACTACCCCTCTGAGAAATCAGAGGCACAAGAAGATTAAGACATGTGCTGTGAATGGAGTAGCTGAATTCAAACTCAGTACTAAAAATTCACTTTAAAATACCAAACTTGACAATATCCATAAAAACTCAAAATATTTATACCTGTTATCTGTATACCTTCATGAGGGTTAGGTTTTTCCCTACGACACAGAACAAGGAAGAACTATGGTTTTAACAGGGTAAAAGTGGATTTCTCTCCCAAATCAATGAACTTTGGAGGTATACAGCTCAAGTCTGATTGGGCAGCTGTATTCTATGAAGTGCATAGAACTCTAGTTCCTACCAGCTCTTGCTGGAAGAATCTCAGTTCACTTTCCATCCAAATAGTTTGGCCTAGAGTTCAGGATCCAAGACAGCATGTGAATGATATCAAAGAAAAAATAAAGGACACAAGGCACACAGCTGTCTCAACTTTCTCAGAAGGTGTCACATGACACTTCCTCTTATATTGCTTTGGCTGCAAGGGAAGCTGGAGTATGTAGTCCTAATTCTGAGTGCCTGTAGGCACAGCTCAGCGCTGGTAATAACCTGCAAGGGAAGGAGGTGGAGGAATGGATGTGGAAGAGGTTCTTTCTGTTCTACTGATACCACAATTCCAGTTCTAGGAAATTTCCCAAGATTTTTACATTACAAATCTTCCTTGATTTAGGATGGACTCACCTCTAGGTAAAACCAGTGTGAGTGGAAATTATTCTAAGCCAAAAATGCATGTAACACACGTAATGTGCTGAATATCATAGTTAATCTAGCCTCTATAATGTCTGTTCAGAATAGTTGCATGAGCTGAAATTATGAGACATCATCTAACACACAGCCTATGTTATATTAAAGTTTAACTGTCTCATGTATTTCAGTGAATACTGTGTTGAAAGCATAAACACAACGGTTGTGTGAGTACAGAATGGCTGTAAGCATATAGATTGTTCACCACCATGATCATGTGGTGGACTGGGAGCTGTGGCTGGATGCTCTGCCAGGCATCACAGGAGAGGGTCGTATCGCCTCTCATTAGCACTGGGAGAGGTCAAAATCTTCAATTTGAAGTACAATTTATCTTTGAAAACGTTTAATGTTTATTCAAGTTTTGGAGAGAAAGAGAGACAGAAAGAGTGCGAGCAGGGCAGGGGCAGAGAGAGAGAGACACACACACAGAATCTCAAGTCAGCCCCAGGATGCAAGTTGTCAGCATAGCCTGAGGCAGGCTTGGACTCACGAGCCGTGAAATCTTGACATGAACTAAAGTCAGATGCTTACACCACTGAGCAAGCCAGGTGCTTTTCAAAGGACAATTTGTAAACAATGCTATCATTTTCACACTATTGTAAGGTCTAACCATATTAAGCCAGGGACTGCTAATCCTCAATTCATGCTTGCAGATATATTTTTGATCATCCTATGCCTGCCAGTAAACTCACGTCCATGGACTGCATCGTTGAGGCTTTCTTGTCCTCTGGCTTCCGTCCATAGTTGGCAGGTATACTAATAGGTAGGCAGAGAGCAAAAGAAAAGCAGTCATTATATGTACTCTGAACTCTGGAATTTTGGCAGTGGCTTATTCCTCAGTCTATGGCCACATCTCCTGTTAGGTGGCTTCTCTCCCAGCCGTGGGCTCATTGGCTTCTAGTAACACTTGCCCTTTCCTTGTCCCTTGGTGCCTGGGAGAGGTGAAGTCTTCTCTTGCTAGTCCCCAAGGACTGAACCACTAGTTTGGAGCCGGTTTATCTCACCAGCACCTGTGTTCATAGTTTCTCCATTAAACTCTTTCCAGTTAAGATTTTCGAGCCACCACCCACAGTCTGCTGGACTCTGGCAGGCAAATATGTGTACAAGGACTTTCATGGCAGCATTGTTTTCTATACTCGTAGACTACAAACAAATTAAATACACATAAACAGGGGACAGATTACATACCTCTAATGAAGCCAGGGTAGGATATATACCATGAAGTATATTTAAAAAATAATGTCCCATTGGACCAGACACTTTAATTTTTAAGAGGGCAAATCTCATGTCATACCTTTTCACAATCACAAAAATCATGTATCTATAAAATGGAGAGCTGTAGATAATATCTTGGTACCAGCTATATATATATATATATATTTTTTTTTCTCATGTGAGATATGCATATTATATACTTTGAGATTCTGGAAAAAAAACCCTACAAACTGTTAAAAGTGGTCTTCTTCTGGGGAAGAATAATGGAGGCCTACCGAAGACATAGATTTACTTTCATTGAATAACTTTTTTTGCTACTATATGAATTTTTACCACGTGTATATTACCTTTAAAAAGCTCGTTAAAGGAAAAAAAATGTTTTCCTTAGGATATATATAGGGAAGTTTATGAATATGACAATAACACTCCTCTGATATTTCAATATTGCAGTTTGGATCCCAACTTCCTCCCCTCCCTACTCTGCCCACCGTTTACCCTCTCCCTCCATACAGGGTCACTAAACTCTCTTTTCTCATACAGGACAGCACTTCGGGGACTACTGTGGTCCTTACTGTGTGTTCCCCATGTTGTCACGGCTCTCACTGCACTTGAGTTTCATCATGATCCAGAATCATCTTACATTATATAGTTCTTATAGATAAGCTTTCAAGGCTTGGCCTCTTAGGAAATTAAACTACCTTTCATATTTCTTCAAAAAAATCTTACTCTCTCAGCTGACAACTCTTAGAATATAGTAAATTCTCCCACCGTTGGCTAAAGGACCCTCCAGGTGAATTCAAATGCTCTAGTGTTAATCTGGGTTGAATTCATAGGAACAAAAGTCTTTATTGAGCCCTTTGTCTTTGGACCCATTCCTTCCTTTATTTGTCAATTGAGCATCAAATAATTGAGTGTCTATTTTTTCCCAAACTGTAGGAGGTGCTAGAACTTAATGAATGGATAGTCCTGGTCCACAGAAATATTAAGTCCTATTGGAGACATGAAAGTGGAAGATGTGTTGGGGCACCTGGGTGGCTCAGTTGGGAAAGGGGCCGACTTCAACTTGGGCCATTATCTCACAGCTTGTGAGTTCAAGATCCATGTAGGATTCTGTGCTGACAGCTGAGAGCTGGAGGCTGCTTCGGATTCTACACCTCCTTGTCTCTCTGCCTCTCACCCACTGATGCTCTGTCTCTCTCTCCTCCAATAATAAAAATAAATAAATGAATAAATAAACATTAGCAAAAAAATTAAGTGTATCAGGTGTCAATTGAAGTGTGTATAGAGATTAGAGTCGGGCATAGAAAGAGAATGTTGGATCAGGACAAGTAACTAGAGTAACTTTCTAAGAGTATGAGTGATGGTGGGTAGTAATAAAAGGTGAGTCAGGGTGCCCTAGGAGGACTAGTGGAAGGGACGTCATGTAATGCATTGGAAACATCGTAACTTGAAGCAGGAAAGCAGGACACTTGAAGTAATGTATGAACTTGATAGAAGATTAAAGTGGTGACTTAAGCTGTCAGATGACATCATCAGTGTCATCATCACCCTGGAAAGAAACAAAAGGGAAGGGGAAAGGGATGAATTAAGAGTGTCTACTACATCACCAGACATATTAAAGATGCTCAACATCACTAATCAGAGAAACCTGAATCAAAACCACAATGACACATCAATTCACACCTGACAGAATGCCTAGTATCAGCAAGACAAGCAATAACAAGTATTGGTGAGAAGGTAAGAGAAAAAGTAACACCAATGCACTCTTGGTGGGAATGTAAATAGGTGCAGCCACTCTAGGAAACAGAATGCAGGTTCGTCAAGAAATTAATTCAGAAATACTATATCATCCAATAATTCCACTCCTGGGTATATACCCAAAGAGAAGGTAAACCCCAATTTGGAAAGAGGCATGCACCTCTGTGTTTATTAAAGCATTATTTATGATAGCCCAGCTATGGAAGCAGCCCAAGAGTCTGTCAATAGATGAATTCATAAAGAAATGTAGTGTCCATATAATGGAATATAATTTAATTTAAAAAAAAGGAATAAAACCTTGCCGTTTGCAACAACATGTGTGAACCTACAGGGTATTATGCTACGTGGGATTATTCCGATAAAAGGAAATATCATATAATTTCACTTTTATGTAGAAGCTAAAAAACAAAACAGAAAAAGAAACAGACAGATTCTTCAATACAGAGAACAAACTTGTAGTTACAAGAATAGAAGTGGGTGGGGTATGTGAGATAGGGAAAGGTGACTAAGAGTTACAAACTTCCTGTCATAAAATACATAACTGACAGAGATGAAAAGTACACCACAGGAAATATAGTTGATATTATAACAACACGATATGGTGAAAAATGGTGATTACACTTACCACGGAGAGCACTGAATAATGTATAGAATTATCAAATCGCTATTTTATACACCTGAAACTAAAATAGCACTGTATGTAATCTATACTTCAATAATAGAAAATGAAAAATAAAAAAAAAGATCATCTGTTACCATTGTTATCTGGGAAATAAAGAAAAGAGAATATGTTAGATATTTGATAATTATTTTAGCCTGCCTTAAAATACGTACGAATTAAGATGTTGCATCAAAACATACCCATGGTGATGGGGAAGACAACTAGGCATAAAACAATAGGGCATATTAAGGAATTTGCTGATAGTTGATCATGAGGGAGTCTAAGGGCATGAACATTGGCCCAGGACCAGTAAGGATGCAAAGGTGGGGGCAGGGTGTGGATGGGAAAGGTGTTTTCTCTCATGCTGCAGTGTGGGGGAACCACAGCTTGGAAGGCAGTGATGGAATAAGTTTTGCATGTTACAAAGTCCACTCTAAGCGGAGCAGAGATATGAGCTTCATCATGAGGTTGCACTGATGCCAAGCAAAGATACAGAAGGGTGCGGCATAGAGGAAATGTGGTTGCCATAGTATCCACAGAAGTGAGTTACTAATTGAATCATACTGGTGAGGAAATGAGAGGAATTACACTAGGATAAAGAATAAAAAATGCAGAAGGAAATTTTGGGAACATGTGTTCGTTTGAGGTTTTTTGTGAGATGACCTCTTCACAAAGCGTAGGACACAGTCAAGAATTGGAATGACTCAATGTCCAATTTTTACTTATACCCTCTCCCTATATTCAGTGTGATTTTTCTCTACTGTGTAATGCCTGAACCTCTTGTCTCATTCCTACTCCAACCTTGCCTAATTAATACCTACTCACACTTTAAGGATTAGTTCAAGATACCACCCCATCTGAAAAGTCCCTTACGACACTTCTTCTCCTTCCCCTGAAGGCTGAGTTACATAGATTTTCTCTTCACACTCTCCTCCTGCTCCGTGCATGTTTGGACAATTACACCATAATATCTGTCTCCCCTACATGATTGTAAGCTCCTTGTGATTGTAAGCGCCTTGTGAGTAGGGTCTATCCCCTCATCTCTAATGTCCCAAGCATATAGCACAGTGCTTCGTAGGACTCAGTTGGCTCTCAGTGATTGCCAAATGAATTAATGAATCTAGAGTGCGAATAGGAACATTTTTGTCTCTCATACAGGGGTTGGGGTTGAAAGTTGTGTTGAAACGTGTCATTATGAGGTCTGAGTGAGAGTTTGAAGGTGTCTACAATCTACGTTCTATCTATGAAATAAGAGCCATTTCCCAGGGAAAGGTGAAAAAGATAGGTTGAGGGAAATGATGGAGGTATGGAATAGCTACTGTGTGGAGAAGTCCGCTTAAGATTGGCAAGAAACTCTCGGGGTATGTTGACATCCGCAACCATAAAATTAGAGTGAGTGACCCTAGTGACTGTGAGTCCCTGTAACAGTTCACTGGGCTGAGTGACACAGAGGATGGGCTGACAGAGTGGAGGACTCATCCAAGCTTCAAGGCCACCAAAGCAGATGCAGCAGAGGACTAGGACGTTCCAGCACAAAGTGACATACTGAGGTGTATACACTGCATTTGGAAGGGAAGTGGAGCCACAAGGGATGATATGCAGGGAAATGATAGGGAGGAAGGAGGAACCACACGTCTCTATCGGGCTGAAGAAGAGAAATTGTGAAGTCAAGTAGTGAGACACCTGGTTAGGGGAGGTTATCTTCTCAGATATTGGCACGTTAATATTGACATTCTACCAGGAGACATCTGGATGATCATAGAGCTCAGAGTACCATCACGGAAGTTAGCTACTGGAGGAAAATGACTCTTAGGTTGTGAGAGCCAGAAAATTTAAAGTACCCTGAAGCTACATTGCTAGAGCAATTTTACCAGGATTCTGAAATTGCCCACAACAGAGGTAGGAGCAACGTGAGAAGAAAGAAGAGTAGGAAGGGACTCCAGAAATTTCCATGAAGAAAAGGGTGGCACTCTGGGATTGAATAGATGGACTAAGGAGGTGAAGGCAGGAAATTCAGAGGAGCATAAAGATCATGGCCTGGAGGTGGTAACAAGGGGCCTGTAGATCACTATCCAGCCTCTCCCTTAATCCTGAAGGAATTTTCTCTCTGCTGGAGCAATGTCTCCAACCTCTAGAACCTACACAGCATTTATCTTTGTTCCTCATTCTGGCATCTTGATTCTGCTTGCTGAGATATCTCTTAAATGGAGTCCCCAGTCTGATTCTTTTTTTTTTTTTATGGGCATCACTATATGTCCCAGGATGTTATGACATCAAAACGAATATGGCCTGTTTTTCATTCCTTCATGTGGCCAATGGGACCAAGTCTACTGGACGTAGACTGAGTTTCACTCCAAATGATGATGGACTCAACATGCTACTTTGCCCAAGAAATATACTTGTATCTTAGAAGATCCTCACAGAAATAACAGTGGTACCCAACCCACCCAGCAGACTTGGCAAGTAAGGCAGCCTGCTAAGAACACATCAAAATGCAAACATGTTTTCTCGTGCTGCATCTTTTAGCAGGTAGACAGGTAGTCCAAAGCCAAAGAAGTACATTATTTTAAGTTAGGGAATGAAAGGAAGGTAAACTGCCGTAAAGGTATTTTAAACTGTTGGGAAAAAGGAGTAGAATATGAGTGTCATAAACTCACCATCATTCATACAGGACATCATACATATATTCCAGGAATTTTAAGAGAGTAACATGTGGTTAATATGGCAGAGAAAGCTCCACTATTGCCACTCTCTTTATGCTCTGCCAATAACGTGGTCACCATGAAAGCTGCCTGACACCTACGAAAAAACCCAGTTAATAACAGATGATAACGGAGCGCCCATGAAATAGCATGGTAGACATGTGTGGGCAGAGGTTAGGAAGTCCAGAACATGGTCCCTGCCTTAAGAAACCTGTAACGTAAGGAAAGTGAAGTGAAACCAATAAGAGTTAAAACCTGTGTTAAAATAACTGGTTGACTTCTAGTCAGCATCAAGAATCAAACATGTTATTTCTGTGGAACTGTGAACATCGCCTCTGTGTTAGAGAGTTCTCTTGAGTTTTACACTGTTGCGAAAAACTGGCCTTTTCTGAGCCTGGGCAATTCCCAAACTTGTGCATTGTGACACAAGCCTGTCAGATCAGTGGGCTCCTTATATGCTGCTTCCTGCAGAATGAGCTGGCAGTTTTATCTGTCTTCCACACCACCTGGCTTAGCAAATTAGATCATATTAGGGTTATTGTCTCAGAGACAATAAGAGGCATCTGTAACTGAAAGAGACCATGATGATATCTTCTAAAGAGACTTTGAAGACTAGAAAGGTCAACAAGACGAGTGTAACTATCATCATTGTTTTTTTTTTTTAACCCGTCCTTCTCTTCCTCTGTTAAACATGCTACCCTTTAGTAAAATATATAAAATCAACACATTCCTTTTTCTTGGCACAGAGTGTTGTGAGAAAGAGTAACTTACATTATGCAGCACATTTTTATGTACAAAATCCTTCTGCATATATGAACTCTTTTGGTCCTCAAAGCAAACACTATAGAAGTAAGAATTGTTGACACAATTTACAGAAGTTCATTGGGGGTTTCGGCTCCATTCACTGCACCACTACAGGTGAGGAAACAGTTACCTTTCCCACGCTCATGAGCAGGAGTTCCCCTCCTTATAGATCAGACAAGTCTTGTTCTAAATGTCACCACTCTTTCGAGGCTCTGCCTCTCCTACCTGCCAATTCTTTCTACTAATTCTCTCCATTCAATTCAATTCAATTCAATTCAATTCAATTCAATTCAGTACATTCGATTCAATTCAACTCATTTCTACTGAATTCAATTGGCAATTGACAAAGGCTACCATTAGTCAAACTGTATACTAGGAACTGCAATGACCAAACTGACCCCCTCAAGCAGTGGCCAAATTATCTAGGGAGACAGGGACGCAAATTATTACAATATGGCAAAACTTACAGTACAGGGCACTGCACATGGTACCACAAGAGTTCCAAGAAGGGACTAATTAACTCTGCCTGGTGGGATTAAGTATGTAATGGTTGAGGCAAATTTGAAATATGAGTGATTAGGGTAGATAGGGCTTCTCAGGCAGATGCAAACTTACCTATGCAGAGGTAAAGAAGTGGGGAACTGCAGGAAGTTCAATCTACTTCCTGCACATAGCAACATCCTATGTAATTGGAGGAAAGCAGCACAAAAGTTACTTGATGGCCACTGACTCAAGTGAGGTCAGAAGGCTACTTCCTCACACCCCTAGACCTCTAGTTCACAACTTCCTTCTCCACAAACTTCCAACTGTTCCCAACCCTTCTTCACTCTGGTCTTATAACTTTGCCTATTACCGCACTGAGAAAACCAGGTCACTGAAAAGAGAATTTGAAAAATCACCTATCGCATCTACCATTCCATCTACATCTATTTCCTTGTGCTCTGCTCTCACCAACATTCATATGAAGGATCTGTTCATTCCTCTCTGAGCCAATTATCTTTTGGACACTAGACCAAAGTCACTCTTGCCCTGTTAAGAACATTTCTGTCAGCAATTCTCCCCCACTCTGCCATATCATTATTTCCAACAGCAATGTGGAAATTAAAAAAATGCTTTTATTTCTCAAATTTTAGAAAGAAAAAGCACAGCCCTCTCTTGACCCTGCTCCCTTCCCTTCCCACTGCTGCCTCATTTTTCACCCTCATTTTGTCACAATGCTCCTCGAAAGAATTGCCTTACTCCCTGTCTACAGTCATTCTCCTCCAATTCTCTGTTGAATCCACTCCCATTCGGCTTTTCCCCGGTGCTACTGAAATGGTTCTCATCACATGTCAATGGCATCCACTTTGCAAAACACAGTGATTATTTATATTTTAATAAGTTTTCAAGTGTATGTATTCATTTTGAAAGAAAGGGAGAGTGAGCAGGGGAGGATATGAGACAGATGGAGGCATAGAGAGAATCCTAAGCAGACTCCACACTGTCAGCATGGAGCCCGACCTGGGGCTTGAACCCACAAACCATGAGATCATGACCTGAGGTGAAACCAAGACTCAGACCCTTAACCAAGTGACCCCCCCTTGTGACCCTGATGATCATTTATTTGACCTCATCCTATTTGACTTGCCATCAGCACTTGACCAATTTGATACCTCCTTCCTTGAAACACATTCCTTACCAGGCTTCCTGGACTCGAGAGCCTCCTCATGTCTCGCCTATTCCTTTAGTGGCCACTGTGTCTAGTTTCCTTCGCTAGGTTTTCCACATCTTGCAGTACTTTAAGAGTTAGAGACCCCAGAGCTCAGTCCTTGCGTGTCTTCTCTCTCATCCATTCTCACTCCCTAGCTGATCTCATGCGATCGCATGCTAAGTAATCCAGCCTACAGTCCACACTAAACTTCTTAGTTTAAACTCCAGATGCCTATATCTAACTACATTCACAAAAAGGCAGCTTGGATGTCTGATAAGCATCTCAAAATCACCATGTGAAAAGAGCAAGTCCTGATGTTTCCCGTAAAACCTATGATCTCTAACAGACAACTTAAAACTACCACCAACCTGTGGTCCAGCCCAAAAAAACAAATACAAAAACAAAAACAGAAACAAACAAAAGAAAAAAAAAAGAACTTGGTGTCATCTTTTATATCTGTTTTTCTCATACCTTATATTCAAACTACAAGCAATCTTATTATATCCACATTTATATTATACACATGATCATAATTTTCTCACTATGTCCCCTTCTTCCATCCTTATTTAGGATGGAAGTTATTTCAGGATTACTATAGTAACCTCCTTATTTTGTTGCTGTTGTTGCTTGTATGCATGCTTCCCACTCCATCCTGCTCCGCAGATAGTAGTCAGAGTGATTTGTTTAACATACAAATTAGGGTCACCTGGGCGACTCAGGTGGTTAGCCATCTGACTCTTGATTTTGGCTCAGTTCATGATCCAGAAAGCATGACGTCATGGGGTCAGAACCTGTATTAGGATCTGTGCTAGGCATGAATTAGGCATGAAACCTGTTTGAGATTCTCTCTCTCTCTCTCTCTCTCTCTCTCTCTCTCTCTCTCTCTCTCTCTCTCTCTCCCTCTGTCTCTCTCTCTCTCTGTCTCTCTCTCTCTCGCTCCCTCCAAACCCCTGCGGGCACTCTCATTAAATTAAATTAAATAGATAGATAGATAGATAGATAGATAGATAGATAGATAGATAGATAGATAGATAGATAATTAAATAAAACTCAAATGTGAATTTGGTCAGACTACTCAACTGACTTTCCATCTCATCGAAAATAAAAGTCAAAGTACTTATAATGACTTTCACATTCTTCATGATATGCACCCCACACATACCCTCTCTGACTAAATAAATAAATGAGGAAATGAGTGAATGGTTGGTAGAGAAGAGGAACATGATATTAGATTAACCTTATAGAATTAATCAGATGATGAGCAACGTTCTAACTAAGCCAAGAGGTTTCTTCAGGTTTATTTGAATACAATGGGTAGTCATCAAAGTCATTTGGGCACAATAACTATCTCCTGTTAACTGTTTCTAGGATCCAATATATATGTCTTCTTCTACATTAATCCTCACTCTTTACCAATCTCCCATTCCCACATGAACTCCATCCAAAGGAAACTTTGCTACTCCTTTAATGTGTCACATTTTCAAACTTCCATGTCTTGCTCTCTCTCTCTCTCTTTTTTTTTCCTGCCTGCAATGCCCTTTCTTTCTCTGTTGATTTGAAATATGTCTTCTCTAGAAGACTCACTTCAAGTGACTCTCATTTGTGTAAAGCACTCCCTGGGTGCCCTAGAGAATCATGTGTTTTCTTCTTTGCAATTCCAGGGTACATTTATCCACCCCTATTACAGATGTTATGAACTCAGTATAGTTAATTTGTTTACACAGCGGCAAATCCCTGGATAACAAGGTCCATTAATAGTTCTAGATAAGACCTCTGTTCTTTGTATACAGTGCCTACAATATAGTACGTGCTCAATGCATACTTGATGAATGGAAATGAGGCAGGAGAATAGAATGAAAATTAATAGAGGGCATATATAAGAGAAACCAGGAGAGTCAAATGTTATCAAAAATAAAAGAAGAGGTATTTTCAAGAGGTAAGGAGTGGTCCATTCTTTAGAGTTTTGTGTTTGTTTTACTTGAGTTTGAAATAAGCTACAGGTATCATTGCATTTACCAAGTAGGAGGTATGTGGAAATAAAATAGTCAAATTTCAGTAGCGTATGGCAGAAATTACCTTATATCCAAGCAGTGACTTAATATGAGCAATTGTGTGTTCAAACCATCAGGAGAAGTGTTAGTTAAGTGGGGTGTACACTGCACTCCCAGAATCCAAAGACAGCCCTGCAGAATTGTCTTGGCAGAATAACCCCAGCAGACTCACTGCTCTGTCCAGGCAGACTCACTGGTGTTCTGGGCCTAGGGTATCACTAGGTAAGAGTCAAGTGTCAGTAGGTTGGGTTCTTATCTGGAGAAATCTACTTCTGAGATTATTTGGGTTTTGGACAATTAAGTTCCTTGCAGTTATAAAACTGAGGTCTTCATTTTCAGATTGTGGGATGGCCAGCCAGTGAAAACTGTCTGCTTTGCATGGGTTTATGATGCATGGGTTCATGATGATTCTAGGTTGATCCAGAAAATCTCTCTCTATAATACAACACGACAATAGAAATGGTCTCTCTTCATATTCATGGGTTGTCAGCCGTAAGGTATGGATCGTTGGGGGCTATTTTATTTTTCTTTAGAATAATGTCTACCACATTCTGTTTTTTAAAAAAAAAACAGCTGTAGAACCAATAGATAATACTTTTCACCTTCTGAATTAGTAAGATTCAACAGAGAAAAATTCTGTTTCTCATATATATATTATAATATATAATATATTTATATATTTATATTTATTTATATTTATGTAAATACATTCACATAAAATATGAATCTATTACTATAAATATATTTATATATTTATGAATGTTTTATTTATTTATTTGTTTGTTTGTTTGTTTGTTTACTTATTTATTTATTATAAGAAATTGGCTCCCATAAAGGTGGATGCTGACAAGTCCCAAGATCTTCAGGATGTGTTGGCTAGCTGGAAACCCACGAGATCTGATGGCAGAGTTCTTGTCCAATGGCTGGCAGGCTTGAATCTCAGGTAGAGCTGCTGTTTCAGTCTGAATCCGGGGAAGAGGCCAATGTCCCAGTTGAAAGACATTCAGGCAGGCAAGAGTAATTCCCTAGTATCCCTGGGAGAATCATCCTTATTGTATTCAGGCCTTCTCACTGATTACATAAGGCCCACTTACATTAGGAAAATAATCTGTTTTACTCACTGTACAGACTCAAGTATTTCCCATCACAAAACACCAGAAAAACGTTTCACCAAGCATCTGGACCTCTGTGGCCCAGTAAAGTTGACACATAAAATTAGCCATCATATCTTCCAAATTTCATGCAAGCGCATGAAGCGGATGCACCTAAGCCCTATCAAGAAACCAAGCTACTGAGGCACCAGGCCGCTTGATAAGGTGCATTAGCACAGCGTCTTTCAAATATTTTATCTCCAGTCTACTGTAAGGAACACATATTTCGCCACAGCCCAGTATAAGGATACACATACACATACACATACACATACATATAAATAAATGAAATAAACAACATTTCATTAATTATTGGTTATCCGTACTAAGGTTAAATGTACATGTATATTTTCTTATTGGTTCTATTTAATTTAATCCATTCTTCCCTTGATCCGCACCTTCATGACCTTCCAAAAAACAAGGCATCATTAGTAAGGTGTACTGATTTTGAGGGTCAATCTTTGGGAAGTAATATTCCTTCAGTTATATGTTTCACAATGTCTGACATGCAATACTCTCTTTGTTAAGTTGAATGGAATACAGAAAATGGGCTTCCAATTCAGTCTTAAGACATACTAACAAAATTCCGAATCCTTTTATCGGGGTAGGTCCATAACTATCGAACAAAATTAAACAACAGGTACCAAGAGATGCCCGTTGGATGTCTCCAACCCTATTCAGGAAGGCTAAGTTTACAAGCCCACTGAAACACAGGGGACCATTTCTTTCTTGGGGAAAATGACCAAAACGGAATGTTCACGTGCAAAGAACAGACAGGACTAATTATTACAAAGAGGTGATGAAGCATGTAGAAACTGTCCACTTCTATGCCACTTATAATTAGTGCTTGTCTCCCTTTGGTTATCATGTAAATGCATAAGGCACAGTTAGAGAACATTGTTACCCAACAATTGCAGCTCTCAGGTTTCATGTTTCTGTTAAACGCCCTCATAGGTTGAACTGTGTCTCTGCAATCATTAAGGCCCTAGAGAAGAATTCACCCACCTTGGACCACTCACTCTCCCTGATTAAGCTGTTCTGCAGGGAAACGGCTTACTTTTTTAAATGCTTGCTTTTTGTTCCTTGGATAAGCAGCAGACACATTTCTGAGTGCAGCATTTCTATTTAACTGTACTCATGCCCTAAAGAGATTCTAGGGATCAGCTCAGGGAGTCCACTTGAATTGATCTTCTTCATCTCTATTGCAACATTACTGGCAGACGTTCACAGTCAGATTTCATTCTGTGTGACTGAGAGAAACGGAGGAATTTGGCTTTCTGAACCAAGACCACATGATGGAATGGTCTGCACTCAGTTGCAACAGATTGTGAATGAGGAGGAGACAGGGACATTATATGATCCAGGATGTGAGGTTGTAGGGTTAGCTTATGGTGGTTGTAACCAAACCTTAATATTGTGTGGAGACTAGACAACCTTGAAATCCCTATAATGTGATGGTCTGGGGACTCTTACCATACAGATTGTCAAAATTCTTGTTATATGTCCGATACAGAAAGAATAGAACTATTCACTTAATATAGATTTAATGAGCATATACTATGTGGTATTTAGAGCTCTACTCTTGTTGGAGAAGTGAATAAAGTACTCCCACTTTATTGGAGTACGGGGTGGTCAACGGGGCTCAAACAGACTCTGGTTTCTAGCTTAGAGACCTCGCTTCTGGGTTCTTCTTCCTTTGTTTGGTGCATGTGCGAAAACCCCCACAGATATGGAAGCTGACGACTATACATTACCCTCCCCACTTGACTCCATGCTCAGACGTTTGGTGACTCAAACTCTCTGACCAAACTCTCTGAGTGCCACTTGGTTTTTCCTCCAGTGTTCCAGCCTGGTTCCATAACATACTAGATTGCTGACCAGGAAACCCAACCGCACTGGTCCATTGTTGCCACCGGTTTGGGAGAAAGGCGAGGTGGTGGCAAAGCAAAGGATCACAAGGGAGAAAGTGCATGCTCTGCCTGAATTTCAGCAGCCTCCTTCTCCGTTGTCTTGGGCAGGTTCTGCTCCATGAAACTGGTAAGGCCGGGCCCCGAAGAAGTCAAGCATACCCAAAAGAGTGGAAGGGGGACATGATCAATCCCCAGAGGACTTAATAGGTGTCCCAGGTAGAAAATTTTGTAGAAAATCTTCCCGCCACTCTCAGACCCAGATAACCCACCCCAACATGGTCCAGCAGCCAGACTGCGCCTCAGACCCAGACCTAAGACTCTCCGAATGCATGTAAAGGAGACGAGAGAACCTGAAAGACACAATGAGGATGGATCAGTCCAGACCAGCCATTCCATGATGTGTTATGTACCTTTCTCTACAACAGACCTCCTCAATTGGAAACACAACACTCCACCATACTCCGAAAAGCCACAAGCAATGGTTGACTTGATGGAGTCCCTCTTCCAGACCTACAACAGACTTGGAAAGATTGTCAACAGTTACTCCATACTTTGTTTAATTAAAAATAAGGATGACAGAAACATGACAGTACCTAGAAGATCACACATCTCCAGGAATCAATGACCCTACTGTCTGGGCTCAAGCTGCATGCCTGAAGAACACCCAACATGGGATTTCACCACATAAGGAGGACAGGGTCACGTCTGAGGATACCAGGAAGCCCTCCTTCAGGGAGTCAACAATCCCATGAACATGACTAAAATATCATCAGTCACACAGCACCCTAGGGAGGTCCGGGAGACTACTATGAAAGATTCTGTGAAGCATACCCTGTATACGTCCCGTTTGACCCCGTGGCACGAGAAAGTCAACATATGGTAAATCCCTCTTTTGTGGCACAGGCTGCCCCACATATCCGACGAAAACTTCAGAAGTTGGAAGGCTTTACCAGATGAATATCACTCACTTGTTAGAGGTCGTCAATACAGTTTTTCAGGAACAGAAATTTGCAGCTGAAAGGAAGTGAAGACTAAAAAAGAAGACCACCTTTCTCACAGCAGAACTAAAGAACAGATGCTACTGTTTTTTAGCAGCATCGAAAAACTCCAACCACAAAAAGGGGGGAAGCCCATAGCCCCTTTAGCTAGGGACCAGTGTGCATACTGCAAAGGCAAGGGAAACTGTAAGAATGTCCGAATTGGATGGGAACCTCAAAACGCAGCCAATATCTGGAGGAACCTCGAGGTGAGAACCTTCTTTATCTGGCCGGGGTAGAATTGGACTGAGGGGGACCGGACTCTTTCTTTCTCGGCCCCCATGAATCCACGGCTGAAATGAGGTGGAGGGCTGAACAATAACTTTCATGGTTGAAATACTTTTCAACTGGGGCTGAATACTCCTTGGTTACTTCCCTGGTAGTGCCCATAGGCCAAAAGACAGCAACCATACTTGGGGCTACTGGGACACAGGCAATGCAACAGCTCTTCTGTCAAGGTCAACAAGGTGCACTTGTGGGTCACAAAGTCCGGCATGAGTTCCTCTACTTACTTGACTGCCCTATTCCTCTCCTGGGCCACGATCTATTCTCCAAACTTGGGGCCCAGATACCTTTTGAACCCACTGGACACAGTAGCCTCCAATTAAACCCAAGGCAGAAGGAAACCCTGGTCTTGGCGATACCGCTGCCAAGGGAAGAAGAATGGAGACTGTTGGGTGCCCAGGCCTTACCTTGTCACCCCTAAGAATTCAGGCTTACATTCCACTCCCTATGGTCTGATGATAACCCGCCTGAAATAGCTTGGAATTGGGTCCCAATCATTGTGGACCTGATCCCTGCAGCTCAACCGCAGACACCAAGGTAGTACCCCCTTCCACTAGAGGCTATAATGGGCATACAAGAGCACCTGACCAAGCTCAGAGAAAGAGGTATTCTAACTGAGGGCCAATCAGTTTGGAATACCTCACTCTTGCCAGGCAAGAAGCTAGGAGGAGGACACCAACCAGTACAGGATTTGAGGGCCTTTGGCAAAGTGACTGTTTCCTTACACCCAGTCATTCCGAACCCTCAGTATACTCTCCTCAGCCAAATTCCGTGGTCAGCTGGAAGGGTTATGTGCTTCGACCTAAAAGATGCTTTCTTCTGCCTCTGCCTGGCTCCGCAAAGGCAATCATTGTTTGCCTTTGAATGGACTGAGCCCGTTACAGAGCGCCAGATGCAGCTGACCTGGACACTACTTTCCCAAGGATTCAACAATTCGCCCATTCTTCTGGGGGAAGCCCTAGGTTCAGATCTCGCTGACTTTCCGAAGGAAACCTCAGGGTATGTCCTTCTCTAATACGTAGAAGACCTCCTTTCCAGTGACACCCAGGAAGACTGTATGAAAGGTACACAGGCCTTCTTAAAGCTCTGATCCTACTTGGGGTACCAGGCCTCTTGGAAAAAGGCACAGATTCGTCAGCAGCAGGTCCAATACTTAGGCTCCCTCCTCACAAAAGGAAAAGGAGAACGAGGACCAGAAAGGAAGAAAGTGTGGAACCACACTGCCACAGCCCCAAACAAAACGAGGCTTGTGTGAATGTTTAGGGGCCAGAGGGTTCTGTCGCATTGGGAATCCTCAGATGCTCAGCCATAGTGAGGTCCCTCTATGACCTGTTGGGAGGACCAAACTGGGAGCCCCTCGCATGGACTGAGGAGGAGAGGGCCGCTTTCACAGAAATAAAGTTGGCTCTGGGAAAAGCCCCAGCCCTTGGTTTGCCTGACAGAGACAGACCCTTTAACTTCCTCACACACGAAAAGGAGTGCTCACTCAGAGCATGGTGCCTCGGCAATGGCCAGTGTTCCGTCAAAAAAAAAAAAAAAAACTTGATCCTGTGGCTGGAGGATGGCCACTGTGCCTAAAACCTCAGAGCCACAGTCCTGCTCATTAAGGTTGCAGACAAGCTCACACTGGGCCAAACATTTAATGTTAAGGTCCCACACACGGTTGTGTGGCTCACAAGCACCCAAGGATATCATTTCCTCTCCATTTCTCAGCTGACACAATCCCAAGGCCTTCTCTATGAGAACCCAAGGCTCACTCTCAAAACAGTGTAAGAACACTAAACCTGGCCCCTTCCTTCCCACAGAGGAGGGAGAACCTGACCATGACTGTTCTGGAGTAGTGGATGAAGTCTACGCCAGCTTCCCAGACTTCCAAGACCAGGGTATAACAAGCCCAGGGATCACCCTGTTCAGCGATGGGAGCAGGTTTTTAGAGGAGTGCAGCCAAAGAGCAGGGTATGCGGTCATCACTACCACGGAAGTTCAGGAAGCTAAGGCCTTGTCGGAAGGATGGTCGGCACAATGGGCTGGACTCAGTACGCCTTAACCTGAGCCATCATCCTTACAAAAGTAAATGAGTTAACATCTACATCAATTCCATGTATGGCTTTGCTACTGTGATGTACATGGGGCCATCTATAGAGAAAAAGGCCTCCTTACCGCTTCAGAGAAAACTATCAAAAACGAGGAAGAAATACTAAAGCTTCTTGAGACCATATGGCTACCAGTCAAAGTAGCTATCCTACACTGTAAGGGACCTCAGAAATGAGATGACCCCATAAATCAAGGAAATCACCAGGCCGACAAAACAGCCAGAGTGGCTGCCTGAGGTGACCTAGGTGAAGCTCCTACCTACACTCTGACTCTTGCACCCCAGAAGAAAACCTCCCCACCCATGGACACAAGTGAAGAAAGAAGTTGGGCTTCCACAGAATTGGACACACTAAGCAAAGACGGATGGTGATTCTTGTCCCATCATCTATGTGAAAGCAGCTAGTGAAGGAAGATAACTAACTCACCCTCTTAGGGAACTGCTCTAGAGGTCCTCTTCAAAAAGAACTACGGTATCAGCCAACTGCCAGTATTATGCCAGGCTGTCAGTGAATAATGTGTAATGTGTGCCAAAAACAATGCTTGCTCGGCCCCACGGCCCCTGCCTGGTTCCCAAAGGATGGACATAGGGGTGGACTTTACCAGCATACAACCAAATAAAGGGTTGAGGTACCTTCTTGTAATAATCTGCACCAATTTGGGATGCGTCCAAGCTTTCCAGACCAGAATGGGATGAATTCACGAGGTGGCCAAAGGTCTTCTATGGGAGATTGGGCTTAACCACACACAGTAATAATGGACCTGCGTTTGGAGCGGACATTATACGAACCCTAACAAAGTCCCTTAACATTGCCTGGAAACTGCACACTGCTTAACGCCCCCAGGGCTCAGGGAAAGGTAGAGCAGATGAACTGCACCCTCAAGGAAACCCTGGCCAAGTTCCACCAAGAGACTAACCCCCCATGGCCAGATTTGATTCGGCTGGTCCTCCTGTGTGCCCAATGCCCGCCTGGGGCACTGGGATTCTCCCCTTTTGAGTTATTATATGGGCGATCCTCCCCCCCCCCCCACGCACACACACACATTTAGGAAAGCTCCCAGGAGACCTAAACCATATTGGAGACAAAGAAATAAGATAACAGGTCCAGAAATTGGGGGCAGTCCTAAACAAGTTAGAGATACACCATAGAGAGGGTCACAATTTCCTTAGGGACCCCGTTCACTTCTTTCAGCCAGAAGACACTGTGTGGGTCAAAGATTGGAAGAAGGAACCTCTTATTCCATGGTGGATTGGGCCTCTCACTGTTATTCTAACAACTCCTACAGCCCCCAAAACTTCAGGTATCACCCCATGGGTCCATCACTCCACAGTTAAGAAGTCCACTCAGAAGAACCCACAACCTGGTGAAGTGATCCAGATCCAGTCATCCCCTTAAACCTACCCTCAAAAGGGAACTGACCCCTGAGGTGTCCAGCCCTGCTCCAGCCACACCATGGGAGATGGCTGGCCTGCACACAGCAGGAGCTTGAGGAATCAATGCGTGAACCAAGCCCAGGGGTTTGAATGCAACTTTGCCAACCCTTGCCCCTTACTGGTGTCATAAGCCTGGACTTACTTCTTACTGTTGGGCTGATAGAGACTGCGCCAACAATCTGGATATGGTGCAAAAGATGTATCCTGGGCCTCACATACCTCCTCTGGATGGGAGGGTTACCAAGTATTGCCTGTATATTATGATAACCGTTCTCACCCTCACAACTGCCGCTTATCAAATTTGCCCCCACAATTGTCATAGGACAATAAGGGCGTCCAGGGTGTTCAGCACATTTCCCTCCCTCCACAAAGATTGCTACATGGGAAAAACACCCACTCTCTGTCAGTCACCTGGTGCCCCAAGTGCTAAGTATTGGACCGAGGATATAACCAAACTATCAGTAACCCATGTCACAACAAGGGCCTCCAGACACGGAAGCGAGCTTGCTACACTTACCTTCCTCAATGGGGAATCTCAAACAGGGGAGAGCTGCACTACAGGCCCTTCAAAAAGTTATAAAGCATATACCCAGGATAGGGTAATTCAAGCCATAAAGGCGACCACTCTGCCAGCAGCCTACCAACCTTTGAAACTTCAGCCGTCAATCAGATGCCTACCAATTCCCCACTCCAGCATTGGGCCGACACTGCTCTACTAGTCCTCCATAAGATAGATAATCACATGCAAACCTGCTGGATGTGCTTGCCCCTAGCCAGAGGACTTACTTAGCTACTCCAATCCATTTGACCTGGGAAGCTCCTGAAAACCTCAAAACCAACACCTCTGTCTTAATTGGACCCCTGGCCACTAGGGTCCATCTCCCAATGCCGACAATCTAATCCGTACAGTCCCTGAATTCCCTCTCTAGGAGGAAGAGATAGAACCTTAATGAGTACTACGACCCTATGTTGCACGCTTGGGGTGTTCTATCTGTGTTGTAATTTGGCCTATCGATGCTTAGAGGCCAACTGGACTCTGAAATGTTATTCCATCTTCCGGACCCCAGAGATATTTGTATACACTGAAGATCAGTTGCTAACAACCTTTAGCCCCAAGTCTCAGGCTAAACGGGCAGTCCTGCTACCCATTCTGATAGGCTCAGAAATTGTGACAGGAATAGGAACTGGATAAGGCGGCATAGGTTTATGCATAGGACTGTACCATGGACTATCTCAAGAGCTAAATGAAGACATGGAACAGGTGGCCGATTCTCTGGTAAATTTACAGAACCAAATAAACTCTCTGGTGACAGTAATCCCCCAAAATAGACAAGCCCCCGACCTCCTCACTTCAGAAAATGGAGGGACTTGAAAATTTTCGGAGGAGGAATGTTGCTATTTTTTAAACCAGTCAGAAATACTCAGAACTAAGGTTAAGGAATTAAAAAATAAAATAAAATAATAATAATAATAATAATAATAATAATAATAATAATAATAATAATAATAATAAATAATAATAATAATTCAAGATAGACAACAGGAAAGTACCAATCAATGGAATAAATGAGATCTCAGGGATTGGGATCCTGGCTTCCTGCCCTGGCAGGGCCCCTCTTCTCCATAATTTTACTTGTTCCCATTGGCCCCTCTACACTGAATACCATAATATATTTTATTGAAAACACTGTTGCTCGCCAAACTACTGCAGGCTTCTTAGCCTTCTGAGGGTACCAACCTAAAAAACTGAAAGGTGATACCTACTGAAAAAGTTTCTTAAAAGGCATAAAATGGGATAATGTTGGAGAAGTGAATAAAATACTGCACCAAAAATGGCGGGTGGGACTAAAACGAACTCTGGTCTCTGTCTTAGAGACCCCTCCTCCTGGTTCTTCTTCCTTTGTTTTCTGTGTGCAGGAAAACCCCCACAGATATGGCAGCTGATGACTGTAAATATCCTGCCCCACTTGCATTCAGCGCTCAGGCGTTTGGAGAAACAGGGTCCTCTGAGCCCGCCGTTCCACCAAGTTCTGCAATCCAAAGAAGATCTCCGAGTGCCATTTGGTTTTTCCGCCAGCATTCCAGCCTTGTTCTGTAACATTATAAACACAGAAGTGAGCAAGACAGACCAAGTCCCTTCTTATACAGTATAAGGAGACAGAGGACCATTAACTGGTAAACTAGTAATTAACAAGTGTACAAGGGTAATGGGGTGCTGGGACTCAAACAGCTCCAAGTTGTCGAAAGCAAACATGTGCTATATCACCCATCTCATGTATGGATCATAGTTCTAAGTGATATGACATTTATAATTGATACACGTGATAACTGCCAGGGGATTCCCCCTTTTCCCAACTTACATTTATTTTTAAGAACTTAAGTGAGTTAATGAAAGATACTGGGGATTCCGAGAATCAGTAGATGCTGGTGGACCAGGTTTGAAATAGCAGCCCCAGAGGTCAAAAGACACAATATCCAATCATGTTTTGTGTGTTTGTTTGTTTGTTTTTAAGAACTTCATTAATGTTTAACTGATATACACAAACTGTACATATTTAAAGTACATAATTGGTGGAGCACCTGGATGGCTGTCACTTGAGCATCAGACTCTTGATTTTGGCTCAGGTCATGATCCCAGGTTCAATTAAGCCCTTTATTGGGCTCCATGCTAAGCATGCAGTCTGCTTAAGATTCTCTATTTCTCCCTTGCCTCTCTCCCCCACTTATGAACGCTTCATTTCTGTCTCTGTAAAAAAGCCCTAATAAATAAATTACTTAATTAATAATTAATATTAATACTAATACTAATAAATACAATTACATAATTTGGTAAATTTTGGTCACATATCCACCAATGTATAATAACAAGGAAAAGAATATGTCTGTCACCACTAAAAATGTCCTTGTATCCCTTAGATATCCCTCCGTCCCCCACATCTTCCCGATTCCCATTCCTAGGCAAGCTCTGGTCTGTTTTCTGTCCCTACATATTATCTTGCATTTTCTAGAATACTATAAAAATAAAATTATATAAGACATACTCCTTATTATTTAGAGGTGTGGAGTTGACCTCTCTCACTTAGTATTTTGAAGATTATCCATAGTGTTGTCTGTATCTTACTACTTTTTTATCCGTTCACGTCAGTGGACATTTGTATTATTTCCACATTTGGCGTATTTATTTCTTTTTATGACAGAGAGTGAGAGAGAGAGAGAGAGACAGAGTGAGAGAGAGAGAGTGAGTGAGAAGGAGAGGGGAGGGGGGAAGTAGAGGTGGGGGAGAGATAGGAAAAGGGAGATGGAGAGGGAGAGGCAGAGGGGGAGGGAGAGAGAAAGAGAAAGAGAGAGCAGAGGGAAGAGAAAAAGAATCTTAAGCAGCCTCCATGCTTAGTGTGGAGCTCAATGTGAGTCTCAATATCACGACCGTGGGATAATGACCCAAGCAGAAATCAAGAAATCTACCAACTGAGGCACCAGGTGCTCCTTAGCCTATTGAAAACAAAGCTTCTATAAACATTCATTTTTTCTTTTCTTTCTTTTTGTTTCTTTTCTTTTCATTTCTTTTCTGCTCTGTTCTTTCTTTCATTTATTCATTTATTTTTTTGTATGATCGTATACATTGATCCCTCTAGGGAAAATATTTGAGAGTAGATTTGGCTGAGTCATAGAATAGGTTGCATGTTCAGCCTTTTAGGATACTGTCAAACTGTTTGCCCGGGTAGTTTTATCACTTTTACATTCTCATCAGCAGGGTGTGAGAATTCCAGTTCTTTCAGATCCTAGCTAACACTTCGAGCCCTGTCTTTTGATTTTAGACATCTTGTAGGCATGAAGTAGTAGTTGATCTCATTGTATCTCATTTATCTCATTGTAGTTTATATTTATATTTCCCTATCATGATGCTGAACACATTTTCATGTGTGTATCTGCTGTACATATAACTGTTTTGGTAATGTGTCTTCTCAAATCGTTTGCCTTTTTTTGGATTATTTAGGTTCAGAATATTGAATCTTGCAGATTGCCCATATGTTCTAGATATAAGTCAAGTCACATTTCACATAGATGATTGGTATATATATTCTCCCAGTCTCAGTATTGTGATTTCAAAGTCTTTGTTCTTTGAAACGCAAAAGTTTTAGTGTGATAAAATCCAACCATATGTTTTTATTGTAAAGAATCATATTGTTGGTGGTGTAGCTAAGAAATGTTTGCCTAAGCCCAGATCATAATGGTTTCCTACTTTAGGTTCTTTAAAAATGTTATCCTACTGTATTCTAGATTGCATTGGTTCTAATGAGAAATATTTTCCCTCCCTTTCCCTGGATTAAAGCAATTTGATTGTGGGGTACCTTGGTGTAGTATTCCTCATATTTCCTGTCGTTGAGGTTCATTGACCTTATTGGAACTATATATTTTTAGTTTGCATCAACATTAACAACTATAAATTCAAATTAGTTTCATTATTTACTCAAATTAGTTTTCTTGTCTGTGTTCCTTGGAGATACAATGACATGTGTATTGGATGGTTTGCAGGCATAATTTGTCTGTGTGTTTCATTTCAGACGATTTCCATTGCTATGTCTTTAGGTTCATCAACCTTTTTTTCTGCACTGTCTACATGCCTTTAATTCCATTCAGTAATCATAGACCAGATTTCTTATTTTAGTCATTGCTTTTGTCATGCGAAGTTCGGTTTAGGTCTTACATACCACTTGCATGTCTCCATTTAACATGCTCATTCTGCCCTATAATTTCTTGGATATACTGATAATAGTTATAATAACTATTTGAATGTTCGGATGTATAAATTATATCATTTGTGTAATTTCTGGGTCAGTGTCAGTTGAGTTCCCCTTCCTTACGTGTCTTATTTTCCTGCTTCTTTGCATGCCTGATAATAATTTATGGGTTGCCAAACATGGTCAGTTTTAGCCTGTCAGATGCTGGATACTTTTAGATTCCTAAAAATATCCTTGCCTCTGATTTGGGACAGGGTTTAGTTACTTACAAATAGCTTGATCCTTTCAGGTCTTTCTTTAAAGATATTTTGGGCAAGGCACAGGCAGCACTTAGTTTAGGGATAATTTTTGTCCAGTAACTGACACAAAAATCAAGTATTCTCCAAATGGCATGTACATTGTGAGGTCATCCACACTGGCTGTCAGGCATTATTCCTGACCCTGTATGTCAGTGGGTTTTGTTCCTTCCCCTGGTCTCAGTGTCCTCATACACAAGAGTTTATCAATATTCCATTGAATACTCAAGGCAGACCATCTGTTGATCTCTGGAGTTCTCTCTGTGAACAACTTTCTCTTCTTTGGTCCTCTGCTCTGTGAAATATAGCAGTCTTCCTGAATCAGTGACTAACCCTTCCACAATTCAGGGAATATGTTGGGCTATGCCAGCTTCCTCCTCTCTATAGCACAGACTCAAACCCCAGCCTAGTCAATAAGCTAGGGCACTATAGGAACCATGTCACTTATTTCCCAATATCAGGGATCACTGCCCTTCACTGCCTCATGTCTGATGTTTTGAGAACAGCTTCTTATATATTTTGTCTACGCTTTTAGCTGTTTCCATAAGGATTATAAATCTGGTTTTCGTTATTACATTTGCCTGGAAGTAGACGTGTTATCACCAATTTACATTTTAGTATTGAGTCTTACTTCTCTGGCTTTGTTCTTTTATCTTTTTATTCTCCTTTGATGATAGATTTAATGTGGACATATGGAGAATGGCCATTGCTAGACATAGGGAGAAACTAGGGATGAGCTGCAGATTGGAAGTATAGCTAGAAAAGAGAAAAAAAGGAAAGAATGAGAATATGCAGTCAAATCTTGAAGAAAGGAATTGATGGCGATTGTCAAAGCCATGTGAAATCCCAGCTCCCACTTTAACACACATAATGTGAGAAGTGAAACTAATCTCTTCGACTTGGAAAGCTTAATCTGCCAGTGAGCTTTACTAATTTTTACTGGTCTTCATAACTCCATAACAAAGGCCGAGGTTTGGAATTTCTCACCTTTGTTTCTCAGAGAGAAAACACCAATGTCACCCAGAAAGCAGTGCTTGGGTGAAAACTAGACGTTTTAAATGATTTTTTTCCTGCTTTGTTCCAATGATTCTTTAGCAGTGTTCGCCTTGGAAGAGAACAAACTGTGGCACCGAAGAAACATACTGGACATGGAGTAGGAGTCTAGGGTTGTTGTCTAACACGGTCATAAACAAGTTATGGGGGAGGAACTTGACTTTCCTAGGTCTCAATTTCCTCACCTGGAAATTGGAATAAGGACCCCCATATGAAGGGCCATTGTGAGATTAAATGAGATGATGCGTGTGCCAGTTTTACAGAGCCTAACACTTAATATTACATGAAAGCCTCTGTGTAGTATTTCTTCTAGAGGGAGGGATTTGCATTTTTTTCATTGGAAGGAAAGAGATGAATATACAACTGAACTATCAAATAAGAGGTGGATAGAGGACTGGCTTACTGGTCTACCTCCTTGTACTCTTTCAGCCATCCTGGTCCTGGGCTGCCTCCAAATTGAAGAATCAGTGTCAGAAGACCTGAGATTCCTCCGTAGGTATCTGACCCCAGACAGAATATTAGCCTGTCTTAGCTGTTCAAATGAGGATAATGATGGCTATCATCTGTGGAACACTTGTTCCGTGTTGTCAGGTGTTGGATTAAGCACCTTGCCAATAGTGTCATTTAATTTTTTGACCCTTTGTTATTATTTCCATTTTATAAATTAGGCAACTGAGTTTCAGATATGTTAAGTAATTGGTCCAAGATAACACAAACACTAGTGGTGTGGCTGGGATGGGCACCAACTCTGCTCCTATGCCAACATGCATGCTCTCACCCATGTTACACTGCCTTCCCATGAGCGTGTTAAGGGTTTGGAAAGCCACCCCTGATAAAGTAACATGGAGTATGTTCGTGCCCTAGCTAAGATCTCTTTCCCTTACCTTGCCGAAAAATTTTCATATTAACTGAAACACTAGTCCGTGCACAAGACAACTTTCCTCGAATTTATCTTAACGCTATACACTGGTCAGAATATAAAAAGCAACGGCTTCAGAACTTGAAAGTTAGCAATAGGAGGTGAATGAGGGAAGGGAAGCAAAACAAGAATGACCCTGTGATGGTTATTATTACGTGTCTACCTGAGTTGGTCGTGGGGTGCCCAAGGTTAAACATTTTTTCTCGGGATATTTGTAGAGTGTTTCTGGGTGAGATTAGCGTTTGATTTGGTGGACTCAGTAAAGCACTATCGTCCCCAGTGAGTGTGGGCAGCATTCAATCTCCTGAGGTCCCAAAGAGAACACAGGGTAGAAAAAGGAGGAATCCATGTCCCACCGTTTCTTTTCTCAGCCTTAGAAGGTGATCCCGCTTAGAGGCAGAGCAGTGGGTAGGGGTAGTGTTGGTTCCCCGGAAGTGCCTTTGGTCCAACCACCCACAGTGATGTGATTTCCCTGCAGGACTGAAATGAGGGCCCATAAGCTCTTATGTTTCAGGGCTACCGTTGGAAGGGCGGAGCCAAACGTATGCGTGGGACAGACTGAAACTGTCTCGGGATCTCCTCCTCTATCTCCATCACGGCTGTGGAAATGTCATGGAGAGAGTGTGACTTCCACACAGGATTTTCCCCAATGGTAATTGGCCCCAATCCGTTATTTCTTTTAGACGTCCATGCTAGGTGCCTTTAAAGCCAGAGCCCAGGCCAGCGTTAGGGTTAGGTCCTCGCTACCTGCATGTAGATTTCCTGGTATCCCAATACCTTTTGTTGAAGAGACGGTCTTTCCCTCATTGTTTATTCTTGCCTCTTTGTTATAGGTTAATTTACCACATAAGCCTGGGTTTATTTCTGGGCTTTCTATTCTGTCCAATCGACCTATGCGTCTGTTTTTGTGTCACTACCCATACTAATTGGTTTACTTGAAGCTTTGTAGTACATCTTGAAATCTGTGATTTTGATACCTCCAGCTATGTTTTTGTCTTTCAAGAATATTTTCACGATTCAGGGTCTTTTGCGGTCCCATACAGATTTTAGTATTAGTTTTTTCAAATCTGTGAAAAGTGCCTTTGGTATCTTGATAGGGATTGCATTGAAACTGTAGAGAGTTATGAGTAATATGGACATTGTAATGATATTAATTCTTCCAATCCATGATCATGGGATATCTTTCCATTTGTTTGTGTCATCTTCAATTTCATCACTGACTTATGGTTTTCACACTACAGGTCTTTCACTTCTTTGGATAAGTTGAGTCGTATCTATTTTACTCTCTCTTTTTTTTTTGGTGCAATCATGAATGCGTGTTGTTTTCTTAATTTCTCTTTCTGTGACTTCATTATTATTATATAGAAACCCTACTAATTTTTGTGTATCAGTTCCGTATCTACAACTTTCCTGAATTCGTTTATTACTTCTAGTAGTTTTGGGGGGAAAGTTTAGGGTTTTCTGTGCATATTCTTACGTCATCTGCGGATAGTACAGTTCAGGTTGTTTACAAACATAGATGAATAATTTCTTTTTTCTTATCTGATTCCTGTGGCTAGGACTTCTAGTGTTATATGAAACAAGAGTGGCAAAAGTAGTCATATTTATCTTGTTCTTGATCTTAGAGGGAAATCTCTCAGTTTTTCACCATTGAGATGTTAAGTGTGAACTTTTTAATATAAACAATATATAAAATAATATTTTCATGTGTTGAGGCATGTCCGTCCCCCCGACTTTGTTGAGAACTTTTACCATGAATACATGTTAAATTTTGTCAAATGTTTCTTCTCCCTTTATTGGTATAATCATATGATGTTTACCCTCCGTCTTGTTGAGGTGGGATATTATGTTGATTGATTTGTTGAGCCATCTTTGTTTCCCTGGAATAAAAGCCACGTAATCATTTTAGCGTGTTGTTGAGTGGAGTTTGATAATATTTTATTGAGGATTTTAAAGTCTATTTGGTTTGATATAGGTGTTGCTACCTGGTTCTGAGTTGTTGTTGTTGTTTGATGTTATTTTTGTTGTCCTTGTTGTTGTTTGCTTTCATTTGCATGAGAAATGTATCTCCATCCCCTCACTTTCAGTCTCTATGTGTCTAGATCTGAAGTGAGTCTGTGCTAGGCAGCATATGGATGAGTGTTGTTTTTTATCCATCCTGTTACCCTATGTATTTTGACTGGAGCACTTCAGCCGTTTATATTTAAAGTAAATGTTGATCATTATGTACTAATTGTAATTTTGTTCTTTTTTTTTGTAGCTTATTTATTTATTTATTTATTTATTTATTTATTTATTTATTTATTTTTCTTATTTTTATTTTTTTTTTGGGGGTAAGCCTAAATATATTTTATTTTATATTTTTTATTTATATATGAAATTTATTGTCAAATTGGTTTCCATACAACACCCAGTGCTCATCCCAAAAGGTGCCCTCCTCAATACCCATCACCCACCCTCTCCTCCCACCCACCCCCCATCAACCCTCAGTTTGTTCTCAGTTCTCAACAGTCTCTTATGCTTTGGCTCTCTCCCACTCTAACCTCTTTTTTTTTTTCCTTCCCCTCCCCCATGTGTCCTGCTAAGCCTCTCAGGATCCACATAAGTGTGAAACCATATGGTATCTGTCTTTCTCTGTATGGGTTATTTCACTTAGCATCACACTATCCAGTTCCATCCACGTTGCAACAAAAGGCCATATTTCATTTTTTCTCATTGCCACATAGTATTCCATTGTGTATATAAACCACAATTTCTTTATCCATTCATCAGTTGATGGACATTTAGGCTCTTTCCATAATTTGGCTATTGTTGAGAGTGCTGCTATGAACATTGGGGTACAAGTGCCCCTATGCATCACTACTCCTGTGTTCCTTGGATAAATTCCTAGCAGTGCTATTGCTGGGTCATAGGGTAGGTCTATTTTTAGTTTTCTGAGGAACCTCCACACTGCTTTCCAGAGCGGCTACACCAATTTACATTCCCACCAACAGTGCAAGAGGGTTCCCGTTTCTCCACATTCTCTCCAGCATCTATAGTCTCCTGATTTGTTCATTTTGGCCACTCTGACTGGCGTGAGGGGATACCTGAGTGTGGTTTTGATTTGTATTTCCCTGATAAGGAGCAACGCTGAACATCTTTTCATGTGCCTGTTGGCCATCCGGATGTCTTCTTTAGAGAAGTGTCTATTCATGTTTTCTGCCCATTTCTTCACTGGCTTATTTGTTTTTCGGGTGTGGAGTTTGGTGAGCTCTTTATAGATTTTGGACACTAGCCCTTTGTCCGATATGTCATTTGCAAATATCTTTTCCCATTCCGTGGTTGCCTTTTAGTTTTGTTGGTTGTTTCCTTTGCTGTGCAGAAGATTTTTATCTTCATAAGGTCCCAGTAATTCACTTTTGCTTTTAATTCCCTTGCCTTTGGGGATGTGTCAAGTAAAGAGATTGCTACGGCTGAGGTCAGAGAGGTCTTTTCCTGCTTTCTCCTCTAAGGTTTTGATGGTTTCCTGTCTCACATTCAGGCCCTTTATCCATTTTGAGTTTATTTTTGGGAATGGTGTGAGAAAGTGGTCTAGTTTCAACCTTCTGCATGTTGCTGTGCAGTTCTCCCAGCACCATTTGTTAAAGAGACTGTCTTTTTTCCATTGGATGTTCTTTCCTGCTTTGTCAAAGATGAGTTGGCCATACGTTTGTGGGTCCAGTTCTGGGGTTTCTATTCTATTCCATTGGTCGACGTGTCTGTTTTTGTGCCAATACCATGCTGTCTTGATGATGACAGCTTTGTAGTAGAGGCTAAAGTCTTGGATTGTGATGCCTCCTGCTTTGGTCTTCTTCTTCAAAATTGCTTTGGCTTTTCGGGGCCTTTTGTGGTTCCATATGAATTTTAGGATTGCTTGTTCTAGTTTCGAGAAGAATGCTGGTGCAATTTTGATTGGGATTGCATTGAATGTGTAGATAGCTTTGGGTAGTATTGACATTTTGACAATATTTATTCTTCCAATCCATGAGCAGGGATTATCTTTCCATTTCTTTAAATCTTCTTCAATTACCTTCATAAGCTTTCTATAGTTTTCAGCATACATATCCTTTACATCTTTGGTTAGATTTATTCCTAGGTATTTTATTCTTCTTGGTGTAATTGTGAATGGGATCAGTTTCTTTATTTGTCTTTCTGTTGCTTCATTGTTAGTGTATAAGAATGCATCTGATTTCTGGACATTGATTTTGGATCCTGCAACTTTGCTGAAATCATGTATCAGTTCTAGCAGACTTTTGGTGGAGTCTATCGGATTTTCCATGTATAATATCATGTCATCTGCAAAAAGCGAAAGCTTGACTTCATCTTTGCCAATTTTGATGCCTTTGATTTCCTTTTGTTGTCTGATTGCTGATGCTAGAACTTCCAGCACTATGTTAAACAACAGCGGTGAGAGTGGGCATCCCTGTCGTGTTCCTGATCTCAGGGAAAAAGCTCTCAGTTTTTCCCCGTTGAGGATGATGTTAGCTGTGGGCTTTTCATAAATGGCTTTTATGATCTTTAAGTATGTTCCTTCTATCCCGACTTTCTCAAGGGTTTTTCTTAAGAAAGGGTGCTGGATTTTGTCAAAGGCCTTTTCTGCATCGATTGACAGGATCATATGGTTTTTCTCTTTTTTTTTGTTAATGTGATGTATCACGTTGATTGATTTGCGAATGTTGAACCAGCCCTGCATCCCAGGAATGCTTATGTTTATGAGTAATTGTTTTATATATTTGGGCGCTCCGGTATTCGGCGCATAGGCATTTATAATTGTTAGCTCTTCCTGATGGATAGACCCTGTCACTATTATATAATGTCCTTCTTCATCTCTTGTTACAGCCTTTAATTGAAAGTCTAGTTTGTCTGATAGAAGTATGGCTACTCCAGCTTTCTTTTGGCTTCCAGTAGCATGATAAATAGTTCTCCATCCCCTCACTCTCAATCTAAAGGTGTCCTCAGGTCTAAAATGAGTCTCTTGTAGACAGCAAATAGATGGGTCTTGTTTTTTTATCCATTCGGATACCCTATGTCTTTTGGTTGGCGCATTTAATCCATTTACATTCAGTGTTATTATAGAAAGATATGGGGTTAGAGTCATTGTGATGTCTGTATGTTTTATGCTTTTAGTGATGTCTCTGGTACTTTGTCTCACAGGGTCCCCCTTAGGATCTCTTGTAGGGCTGCTTTAGTGGTGACAAATTCCTTCAGTTTTTGTTTGTTTGGGAAGACCTTTATCTCTCCTTCTATTCTAAATGACAGACTTCTTGGAGAAAGGATTCTCGGCTGCATATTTTTTCTGTCTAGCACACTGAAAACCTCGTGCCAATTTTTTCTGGCCTGCCAAGTTTCAAAAGAGAGATCATTCACGAGTCTTATAGGTCTCCCTTTATATGTGAGGGCACGTTTACCCCTTGCTGCTTTCAGAATTTTCTCTTTATCCTTGTATTTTGCCAGTTTCACTATGATATGTCCTGTAGAAGATCGATTCAAGTTACGTCTGAAGGGAGTTCTCTGTGCCTCTTGGCTTTCAATGCCTTTTTCCTTCCCCACTTCAGGGAAGTTCTCAGCTATTATTTCTTCACGTACCCCTTCAGCACCTTTCCCTCTCTCTACCTCCTCTGGGATACCAATTATGCGTAGATTATTTCTTTTTAGGGTATCACTTAGTTCTCTAATTTTCCCCTCATACTCCTGGATTCTTTTATCTCTCTTTTTCTCAGCTTCCTCTTTTTCCATAACTTTATCTTCTAGTTCACCTATTCTCTCCTCTGCCTCTTCAATCCGAGCCGTGGTGGTTTCCATTTTGTTATGCATTTCGTTTAAAGCGTTTTTCAGCTCCTCGTGACTGTTCCTTAGTCCCTTGATCTCTGTAGCAAGAGATTCTCTGCTGTCAGCTATACTGTTTTGAAGCCCAGCGATTAATTTTATGACTATTATTCCAAATTCACTTTCTGTTATATTATTTAAATCCTTTTTGAACAGGTCATTAGCTGTTGTTATTTCCTGGAGATTCTTCTGAGGGGAATTCTTCCGCTTGGTCATTTTGGATAGTCCCTGGCATGGTGAGGACCTGCAGGGCACTTTCCCTGTGCTGTGGTGTATAACTGGAGTTGGTGGGCGGAGACGCAGTCAGACCTGATGTCTGCCCCCAGCCCACTGCTGTGTCCACAGTCAGACTGGTGTGTGCCTTGTCTTCCCCTCTCATAGGGGTGAGATTCACTGTGGGGTGCGGTGGCCTGTCTGGGCTACTTGCACACTGCCAGGCTTGTGATTCTGGGGATCTGGCGTCTTTGCTGGGGTGGGTAGGCAAGGTGCACAGGGGCAGGAGGGGCAGGCTTAGCTCGCTTCTCCTTAGGTGATCCACTTCAGGAGGGGCCCTGTGGCAGCGGGAGGGAGTCAGATCCACTGCCGGAGGTTTGGCTCCGCAGAAGCACAGAGTTGGGTGTTTGCGCGGAGCGAGCAATTTCCCTGGCAGGAACTGGTTCTCTTTGGGATTTTGGTGGGGGATGGGCGGGGGAGATGGCGCTGGCGAGCGCCTTTGTTCCCCACCAAACTGAGCTCTGTCGTCAGGGGGCTCAGCAGCTCTCCTTCCCTTTGTCCTCCAGCCTTCCCGCTTTCTGAGCAGAGCTGTTAACTTATGACCTCCCAGACGCTAAGTCGCGCTTGCTGTCGGAACACAGTCCATCAGGCCCTCCGCTTTTTGCAAGCCAGACTCGGGGGCTCTGCTTGGCCGGCGAGCCGCCCCTCCGCCCTGGCTCCCTCCCACCAGTTCGTGGAGCGCGCACCACCTCGCCGCCTTTTCTACCCTCTCCGTGGGTCTCTCGTCTGCGCTTGGTTCCGGCGACTCCGTTCTGCTATTCCTCTGGCGGTTTTCTGGGTTATTTAGGCAGGTGTAGGTGGAATCTAAGTGATCAGCAGGACGCGCGGTGAGCCCAGTGTCCTCCTACGCCGCCATCTCTCCTCTCCTGAACTGTTTTTTCAAGAACCATTAAAATCACACCAAACATTGAAATACTTACATTTAAGTCTAACAACCATGCACAGGATTTGTACGTGAAAAGCCACAGAAGGCTGATTGGGTAAATCAAGGAAGATATAAATAAATGGAGAGATATGCCATATCTAGCTAAGTAATTAATATTTTACTCAATCATTTCATTGATTAATTAATTAAGTAAAAGAAGCCTTGACCTAAAATCATCACTTATAGAAACATTCACTCAAATGGATCATAGATGTAAGTGTAAAGTACAAAATTATAAAACATTCTTAAGAAAGAAGGAGTGTTGTTGATTCATTGAATCATTCAATAAATACTTTTGGAGCATTTAGAATGAGACAACACAGTCTACGCCCTGAGGATCCACTAGGGAACCAAAGGAGCAAGGATCACTGCACTCTTGGTGCTCAAGAGTCCAGTGGGGGAGACTGACAAACATAATGGAACTAGAAACTACGGTAGAGAATAATGAATGGGGAAAGAACAAGTAAATACATCTTGGAGAGGATATAAGCATTGGGGGAGGGGGTGTGAAATACTAGACAGGGTGAAATACTCGACACAGAGGGCCCTACTGTAAAGGTGTCAGTTGAATAAATACCTCACGGAAATGAGAGAAATACCTGCTGACAGGAAGGTGATCTAGGCAGAAGGACCCATGAATTCCCCAAGGCAGGAGAGTGAACGTGTGTACTGATGGGAAGTAAGGAGGCCAGCATAGACAGAGAAACGAGGATGAGAAGAAGGAGGAATAAAGAGGGGGAGGTTGTGGGTCAAGGAGGAGAAAAAGAGGATGAGGGAGAGAAGGCTGTAAAGACTGCCAGCAATAGACAAGGTGAAGCGAAATCTGGTCATACCTGTTCCTCCGCCTCACATTACAGGCTGCAGTTCTTTTTATTTTTTAACTGACATTTACTAAAGTGTGTCTACACCATGAAAAGCTAATTCTACTTGTAGCAACTATTCGAAGCAAGAAAATGGAACATCCTAAATGATCAATAGCCATGTTTAAATAAGTTATGGCATGGGGCACCTGGATGGCTCAGTCGGTTTGGCGTCCGACTTCAGCTCGAGTCATGATCTCATGATCCGTGAGTTCGAGCCCCGCGTTGGGCTCTGTGCTGACAGCTCAGAGCCTGGATCCTGCTTCGGATTCTGTGTCTCCCTCTCTCTCTGACCCTCCCCCGTTCATGCTCTGTCTCTCTCTGTCTCAAAAATAAATAAACATTAAAAAAAAATTTTTTTAATAAGTTATGGCATGCTATGAGACCTTTACAATTCATAGCCCTGGAGAACATTTGTGACCTAGCGAAATGCTCGTATCACTAGAGGATCAAAAATGGGATTCACAGCTACATAGCAAATTTTGGTTAATGCATGTACATATACCTCTTCCGTGATGATTATACCACAGTGTTAGAGGTGCTTACCTCCGGGGGCGCCTGAATGGCTCAGTCGGTTAAGCATCTGACTCTTGATTCCAGCTCAGTTATGATTCCACTGTGTGTGCGATTAAGCTCCACATTGAGGTCTGCACTGACAACGTTGAGCCTGCTTATGATTCTCTCTATCTCTCTCTCTCCTCCCATCCCCCACTCTTGCTCATCTCTCTCTCGTTCTCTCTCTGTGCCAAAAATACATAAACATAAAAAACGTGTTTACATATGCTTATCTCCAGGTGTTTGACTTATGACCATTTTTCTTTCTTTCTTGTTTATTTTCTAAATTTTCTGCAATAAACTTTAAGACCGCCGTAATCATAAAGTAACGTTTCAAATAAATGATTTAGTCTAGTATCAGTTAAATAAATAAAATGTGTCAATTCATAAATTTATTAGGTCCATTCAACACATCAAGGATAGTTTCAAACAATCCAGTGTTATTCCTTCAGCAGACACCCTCCCATCTGATTTGACGTTGACTCAACCACTTCACCAAGAAAGATTTCTAAACTTTGACCATGTTTGAGTGTCTATAAAAGTTTCTGAAAGCATGCAAGACCGCATCCTTGCCTTCAAGAAACTTTCAATATTTGAGGGTACAAAAAACCCAAACACCATACAAAGCACAGTGAGACTTCAAGGTCAAGTTTCATGTAGCAGGAGAAGTCCACTGAGCCGAGTTGATCAGTAAAGGCGTCTCGGAGGCATAGCACAAAGAATCTTAAAGGATGACCAAATTTCTAGTTGGCAGGCAGAAAGGAGGAGGACAAAGGAGACAAAAGCAAATGTGAGGGAATAAAGGAGGGGCAGGCATTCCGAGAACAGTGAGACAAACCTGTTGGACCTTGAGGTTCTTCTACAACAGTGGCCATTATGTATTTGTGACGACGACAAAGACTGGGTAGAAGATGATGGACCTACATAACCCATCATGTCCATACTCTTATGTAAGAAGGTCTTGGAGACAGCGAAGAATTGGAGAACATCCGTTAGAACCTCAAGATGGTAATAACGAAGCAAGTTGTAGAAACAAAACAATGAAAAGATAAAATTCTAAGCAAAATTCTCTAAGCATATGAATTAATACCCAATCAACAATCAATTGAAATCCATGACCAACTTAAGACCCCTCTTGTGTTTCTCTCTTAATGGGGCATTGTCTTCAGCTGCTCAAGAGGGAAAGAGGCTCATTGTCAGTCCTCCCATCCTCAACGTCTTTTCTGTGATCCACTCAGCAGCAGGGGCTCTCAACTCCACCTCCAACGTATGCCAAGCCAGCTAGTTTCTCACCACCTTCCGCCTACTCTCCATTTTCGTTGTTAGCCCCATGCCGCCTTTCCCTTCCCAACAAAATCCCAGTTCATTCTTTTCACTGCATCTGGAATGCAATCCAAGACTCCTGAATCTGAGCAGTTCATTCCTCTGCTTACGACAACCCTCTAGTCTCCACTGTACTCAAAATGACACATAGAATCTGTAATGTGACCACCAGACGTTGGCAGTCCTGCCTTGTCACCCCTCTAATGCCATCTTTCCTGATTCTCCTTTCATTAGGTGACCGGGACGGTCTCTTCTCCTGGTTGCTCAAATTAGACCCACGTAGGTTCCGCTTAGAATGCATTTTGTGGTCGCTAGTTTCCTTACCAGTTCTTGCTACGGGTCCAGTTTGAAAAGGACTTTTCTCCCCAAGAAACCTTTGTTGGCCAATCCTGTAATCTACACTTTGTCCCCTGTGCCATTCCTTCTCATAAAATTTAGTGTTCTATTTAACAGCATTTGCCACACGTTGTAATTACACCTGTACTATTTGTAGCTAAGTTTTGAAACATCCTGAATATATGGAGCGTGCATGTTGGATTCTCACTGTGTACTTGAACCTAATAACACCTGACACCTAAGGTGTTCAATATGTGTATCCACGATGCCTGAAATAGGGGATTTTTAACTATCTCCCGGCGAGCTAGACTGCAATATACATTCAAGTCTTCAATGATCTCTACCACCAAGTTTAGTATACATATGCAAAAAAGGGAAGGGTCACGTCCTCACGCATAGGAGAAACATTTTGCCTCGTTGATAGCTTCTATGGTGTAGCTTACATTTTGACCTACATAAGACCCCACCCTGGAGGTACAGTTTGTATGGATGTAGTGACAACTATGAGGAAATCAAATCAAAATACAGTGTTTATGGAGTGTAATGTGCCAGGAGTTTTTCCACACGTTTTACAGGCATTACCTATAATCTCACCACTATACTGGACATAGGCGTTATACTTCCCCTTTACAAATTGGAGAAGCAAACTCAGAGGTATCATTTGCCTACAATCTAAGATCTGGCTGGTAGAAGAAATAGATGTGGCCAGGTAATGTACAAAATCCACAATTTTGCCCAAGGTAGCCTCTGGGAAATCAGAAAATGAGCAGCTTTCATAAGTGCAGCTGCCTAGAGCTTTTCAGAGGAGCTGGTTGTGTGGCGCCGGGGCTTTGGCGCCATCACATCTCCAGGATCTCACTACCAGGAGTAACCCCCATTGTTGGGAAGGGCAAGAACACCCATCCGTGGCAACTTAAGGTGTTTTAACCCCTGTCAAGATAGTGCAAGCCTCCAATTACTTCATTTGGTACTTCAAGGAACACATCAAAGCACACCTCGTGGGATTTTCAAAAATCACTCTGAGATGAGAACTCAAACACAATATCATAGCAACACGAAGCAAGTAACACTTTCCAAAACACACGTCCTGAAGGGCCAGGCCATGGAGACGGTATGAGCCCACTTTAAAGTAGCAGTGCTCTCAGGTGCATAGCACATAAAAGAAAACAAAACAAAACAAAACAACAACAACGTTAAAACACAAAAGGGATAGAAAACTATCCAAAATGATGAAACGCAAGAATTCCCCTCAGACGAAATTCCAGCAAGAAGTGACCTCTAAAGAATTGATCAAAATAGATAAAAGCAGTATAACAACAAGAATGTAGAATCATAGGCATAAGATTAATCACTGGGCTTCAAAAAAGGTATAGAAGACGACAGAGAATTTATCATTGCAGTGATAAAAGACCTAAAACATAGCCATGGTTAATTGAAAAGTCAATGACATAGAGATTGATTTTCATCACTGATACAAAAACAGATAAGCTGGAACGTTGGATGTCCATTACCCAAGTTAGTAGTTATGCGATTGTAGCAAAAGCTAATTCTAGAAAAAAACGATTAAATAATGAAAACAAGAGAGCTAAAATATGTCAAGTTTAAATACCTTGCATGAGCCGTGTAGCTGTATAGTTGTTTAAAATTCTAGGATATCAAATAATATTATGTGATAGCCATTGTAACACATGCAAAGTTCACCATGTCGACCTTTGCTCTTCTCAATGTGGAGTAATAAGTTATTAGGCCTTATAGACTAACTGAAAAAATGAATATTAAAAAGTTTTTGAAACTATATGTTTCTAGTGAGTTTGGTCATGTCAAATAAAGTGTGTCATTTCCAACACCTATTCACGTGCACTCTTAGTATGGCTAGAGTCCATAAAAAGTTATTGCACCATTGCAATAAACAGGATTACCAGTGCAATCTATTTTTTTAATTCCATTTGTTCATTTATTTGAAAGCCAGAATAGTGCATGCAGAATGTACCCTGTAGGTTCTGGATTCTCTCCTTGATTCCAAATGTCTTATTGGGCCTCTACCAAAAAGATGGTAAAACAATATTATCTGTACCATGAACATGTAAAATTTGGCACACCTCACGAATATTACAATTTTGCTGTTTAGCATATGTGTTTACAAATACACACGTGTGCACTGGGTGAAGTTAGATGTTTCATACTTCTATCCATATCATGAGGGATTCAATACGTTTTAAAGAGTTAGATTCCAGTTACCAATTCTAATGTGGGATAACATGCCCAGTTCTTGCTTATTTGTCACTTATTGTGCAAATATGAAGTTAACATAGGGCCCAAAGGGTAAATTCTTTTTAACTACACTTAACTGAACATATATCATTGAAAGTCAAGCTTTGGCCTTTCAAAGATGACATGAGAGTGAACACGGAGAACCCAAAAGACTCCATGAAAACGCTGCTAGATCTGATACATGCATGGACCAAACTCACAGGATACAAAATCCGTGTAAAGAAACTGATTGCATTTCTATACACCAATAAGGAAGCAACCGAAAGAGAAGTCAAGAAATCAATGCCAGTTACAATTTCACCAAGAACCGTAAAATACCTAGCAAGAAAACTAACCAAAGATGTAAAAGATCTGTACAGTGAAAAGTATAGAAAATGTATGAAGGAAAATGATGAAGACACATCAAATACAGAAAAAAAAAAAAAAACAATCCATGCCAAAGAGTGGAAGAATGAATACTGTTAAAATGTCAATAGTACCGAAAGCAATCTACACATTAATGCAATACCAATCAAAATTGTACCAACATTCTTCTCCAGACTAGGGCAAGCAATCTGAAACTTTGCACAGAACAACCAAAGAACCTGAGTAGTCAAAGTTAACTTTAAAAAAGAAAGCCAAAGTGGGAGGCAGCCCAGACTTTCGCCTCTCCTATGAAGCTGTAATTGTTAAGATAGTATGACTTTGGCACAAAAACAGGCACATGAACCAATGAAACAGCATAGAGAACCCAGAAGGGGCCCCACAAATGTATGGTGAACTAATCTTTGACAAAACTGCAAAGACAATCCAATGGAGAGAAGACAGCCTCTTTACAAAGGGTGCTGGGAGAACGAAACAGTAACATGATGAAGAATAACCTAGATGACTTTCTTACAACGTGCACAAAAATAAAGGCAAAATGGATGAAAGCCTTAAATGTGAGACAGGAAACCATCAAAACACTAGAGGAGAAAAGAGGAAAAAAAACCCTTTGACCTCAACTGCAGCAATTTCTTCCTTGGCATGTCTCAAAAGACAAGGGAATGAAAAGCAAAACTGAATGATCAGGACCGGGTCAGGATACAAATCTTCGGCACTGCAAAGGAAACAATCAGCAAAATTAAAAGGCAACCGATGGAAGGAGTGAAGATGTTTGCGAGTGACATATTGGATAAAGGGTTACTACACAAAATGTATAAAGAACTTACCCAAGTCACACCTGGAAAATGTAGTACAGTGAAACAATGGGCAGAAGACATGAATAGACACTTTTCCAAAAGAGACATCCAGATGGCCCCAAAACACATGAAAGGATGCTCAACATCACTCATCATCAGGAAAATACACATCAAAGCCACACTGAGATACCACCTCACACTAGTCAGTGTGGCGAAAATGAGCAACTTAGGAAACCACAGATGCTGGTGAGGATATGGAGAAAGAGTAACCCTCTCTCACTGTTGGTGGGAAAGGAAACTGGTGCACCACGGCAAGCATGAAACCTACAGACATCACAATGACTCTAAGCGCATAACTTTCCATAATAATACTGAATTTCAATGGACTAAATGCTCCAACCAAACAACATAGTGTATCAGAATGGATGGAAAAAACAAAAACAAAAAACAGAACAAGACCCATCTATTTGCTGTCTACAAGAGACTGCTTATAGACATGAGGACACCTTCAGATTGAAATTGAGGGGATGGAGAACTATCTATCATGCTACTGGAGGTCAAAAGAAACCTGGAGTAGCCAAATTGTATCATACAAAGTAGAGTTTAAATTAAAGGCTGTATCAAAAGATGACGAAGGGCTTTCTATATTAATTCCAGGTTCTCTCCATCAGGAGGAGCTACAAATTTTAAATGTCTACACACCAAATTCGGAGACACACAAATATATAAACAATTAATTAAAAACATACAGAACCTTGTTGATAAGAATGTGGTAATTGCAGGGGACATTAAATTAAACACAGAAAAAAAGATGGAAAATCTCCAAAAGCATGGAGGTTAAAAAACATCCCACCAACGAATAAATGGGTCAACCAGGCAACATGAGAAGAAATTAAAAGATATAAGGAAACAAATGAAAATGAAATACAACAATGCAAACCCTTCGGGATGCAGCAAGGGCAGTCCAGACAGGGAACAACAAAAACAAAACAAAACACAACAACAACAACGACGACGACGACAAGAAACATTGCTATCCAGGCCTATCTCAAGAAACAAGAAAAATCCCCAATACAAAATCTAACAGCACACCTAAAGGAACTAGAAGCAGGACAGCAAAGACACCCCAAAGCGAGCAGAAGAAGAAAAATTATAAAGATCAGAGCAGAAATAAACAATATGGAGTTTAAAGGAAAACAGTAGAGCACATCAATGAAACCAAGAGTTGTGTTTCTGAGAAAATACACAAAATTGATAAACGTCTAGCCTGGCTTCTCAAAAAGAAAAGAGAGGGGACCCAAATAGGTCAAATCACGAATGAAAATGGAATTATTACAAAGAATCCCTCAGAAATTCAAGCATTCATCAGGAAACACTATAAAATCTTCTATGCCAACAAACTGGACAACCTGGAAGAAATGGACAAATGCCTCCATCCCCACACACTTCCAAAGCTCAAACGGGAAGAAATAGAAAATGTGAACGGACCCATAACTAGTGAGGAAATTGAATCCGTTATCAAAAATCTCCCAATAAATAAGAGTCCTGGTCCAGGTGGCTTCCCTGGCGATTTCTAGCAGACATTTAAAGCAGAGATAATAGCCATCCTTCCCAAGCTGTTCCAAAATATGGAAATGAAAGGAAAACTACCAGACTCATTTTATGAAGCCAGCAAACGGTGATTCCCAAACCAGACAGAGACACAAAAAAAAGGAGAATTACAGGCCAATATCCCTGATGAATACGGGTGCAGAAATTCTCAACAAGATACTAGCAAATCACATTCAATAGCATATAGAAAGTATTATTCAACACGATCAAGTGGGATTCATTCCTGGCCTGCAGGGCTAGTGCCATATTCACAAATCAAACATTGTGCTACATCACATTAATAAAAGAAAAGATAAAAACCATAGTACACTGTCAATAGATTCAGAAAAAAAGTATTTGAGAAAATACCACATCCGTACTTAATACAAACCCTCAAGACATTTGGGATAGAAGGAAACTACTTTAAACATCATAAAAGCCATTTATCAGAAGCTCACAGTAAATATCGTCCTCAATGGGGAAAAACTGAGAGCAATCCCCCTGAGATCAGGTACAAGACAGAGATGTCCACTCTCACCCCGGTTGTTGAACATAGTGTTGGAAGTCTTGGCATCAGTAATCAGACAGCACATGAAATTAAAGGTATCATCATTTGCAACGATGAGGTCAAACTTCCACTTTTTGCAGATGGCATGACACTATACATGGAATTTCGGACAGACCCCATCAAAAGTCCTCTATCACTGATACATGAATTCAGCAATGTTGCAGGGTAGAAAATCAATGTACAGAAATTGGTTGCGTTTTATAAGCCAATAATGAAGCAACAGAAAGAGAAATAAAGAAACGGATCCCATTTACAATGCAGCAAGAGTCATAACGTACCTAGGAATAAACTTAACCAAAGAGGTAAAAGATCTGTATGCTGAAAACTATAGAAGGCTTGTGAAGGAAATTGAAGAAGATACAGAGAAAGCAAAACACATTCCATGCTCGTGGATTGGAAGAATAAATATTGGCGAAATGTCAATACGACCCAACGCAGTCCTCACATTATAAGCAGCACCAATCACATTGCACCAGCACTCTTCTCCAAGCTGGAACAAACAATCATAAAATGTGTATGGAAACACAAAAGACCCTGAATAGCCAAAGTAATACTGAAGAAGAAAACCAAAGTGTGAGGCACCACAATGCCAGACTTTAGCCTCTACCGCAAAGCTATAACCATCACGACAGCATGGTACTGGCACAGAAACAGATACATAGACTTAATGGCATAGAATAGAGACCCCAGA
Organism: Puma concolor; assembly: GCF_028749965.1. Classification (NCBI taxonomy): domain Eukaryota; kingdom Metazoa; phylum Chordata; class Mammalia; order Carnivora; family Felidae; genus Puma; species Puma concolor. The sequence continues at coordinate 216,639 of NW_028240224.1, forward strand.
ATTGGACCCACATACGTATGACCAACTAATCTTTGACAAAGCAGGAAAGAATATCCAATGGAAAAAAAGACAGTCTCTTTAACAAATGGTGCTAAGAGAAGTGGACATCAACATGCAGAAGAATGAAACTAGACCAGTTTCTTACACCACTCACAAAAATAAACTCACAATGGATGAAGGACGTGAATGTGAGACAGGAAACCATCAAACCCTGGAGGAGAAAGCAGGAAACATCCTCTTTGACCTCAGCGTCAGCAAGTTCTTAGCTGACACATCTCCAAAGGCAAGGGAATTAAAAGCAAAATGAACTATTGGGATCTCATGAACATAAAAATCTTTTCCACAATGAAGGAAACAATCAACAAAACTAAAAGGCAACCGAACGAATGGGAAAAGATGAGTGCAAAAGGCATACTGGATAATTGGCTAGTACCCTAAACCTGACAAATGAACTCACCAACTCCACACCCGGAAATCAAATAATCCAGTGAAGAAACGGGCAGAAGACTTGAACAGACACTGTTCTAAAAAAGACATCCAGATTGTCAAGAGACACATGAAAGGTGCTCAACAGCACCCCTCGTTCAGGGAAATCCAAAGCAAACCCACACTGAGATACCACCTCATGCCAGTCAGAGTGGGTACAATGAGCAAATTAGGAGACTATAGATGCTGGTGAGGATGCGGAGAAACAGGAACCCTCTTGCACTGTTGGTGGGAATGCATCCTGGTGCAGCCGCTCTGGAAAACAGTGTGGAGGTTCCTCAAATCATTAAAAATAGATCTACCCTAAGACCCAGCAATAGCACTGCTAGGAATTTACCCAAGGGGTACAGGAGTGCTGAGACATAGGGGCGCATGTACCCCAATGTTTATAGCACTACTTTCAACAACAGGCAGACTATGGAAAGAGCCTAGCTGTCCATCAACTGACAAGTGGATAAGGAAGTTGTGGTTGATGTATACCACGGAATACTACTTGGCAATGAGAAAGAACGAAATCTGGCCATTTGTAGCAACGTGGATGGAACTGGGGGGTATTATGCTACGTGAAATAAGTCAGGCGGAGAAAGACAGATACCATTTGTTTTAATCCATGTGTGGGTCCTGAGAAACTTAGCAGAAGACCATGGGGGAGGTGATGCGGGGAAAAAGGTATAGAGACGGAGGGAGGCAAACCATAAGAGACTCTTAAATACGGACAACAGACTGAGGGTTGACGTAGGGTTGGGGGAAAGTGGGTGACGGGCATTGAGGAGGGCACCTGTTTGGATGAACACTGGGTGTTGCGTGGAAACCAATTTGAAAATAAATTACATTTAATGAACAAGGAAATCCAGGGGTTGCTCTTACTGAATATGAGGATAGATTTCCATTTTCAGCACTTTCTGAACGTGAGGTAGTACTGGCTTAAGGTGCGTAGAGGAAAGTTTGGTTTGTGTGTTTAAGAAAAGGAGTTGAGTAAAGACAGAGGCCTCTCAACATGTATCACGTTGACCTTGGCAAGTGTCTCTTCTGATTGTTACCATGACTTATCCCTTTTCTTGATTCACATAGTTTGGTGTCATCCTTTCATGAGGAAGTGGATTTCAATTGATCATGGTAGGTGGTCCTTGTAATATTTTGTGAATTATTTGTGTATGTGGTGATGCTGGATGGACCATGCTGGTTGCTTTCAAAAGCACTTACACGGACGGTGTAACACGTTTTCTACCCTTGGAATCCCATACGGTCTTTTACTACCTTGTGTATGACTTACCTGAAATATCATGAATTGGTAGGTACCGAATAGGTTTTAGTGGCACTGAATGCCCTCATGGCCACTCACGCAGAATTCGTTGACGCTTTGCTCTTAAGCACACAATGACTCGGTCTTCCCTAAGCTGCGTGAAAGTGAGCATGCACACTAACTAGGCAAACTGTTTGCTGCTGCTGTGAAGAACAGCTTCCTGAACTGTGAGCTATAGCAACACACATATGGAACCCTAAGCAAGGCACAATATATCTGTATTCTTTGAAAGAGTAGAGTAGTTACTTCAATTTGGCTTTCAGTGCATTGCATGACAAGGCATTTAATTAGCTAAAACCCTCTTACAGTCATGTTTGATTACAAGTTGTGTGTACTCTCCACCGCGAAGTGTCATCTCATGTTGGATGGAATTAATGGAGGCTGAGGCACCAGTGCATTCACGTCGAGGACAACCCTCTTGAACTCATCAAGAACTATGGGCCTTCTCAGGTAAGATTACGTGCAGGTCTTTCTCAAGGGCATAATCTTAAACACAGCCCAACCTAAGGCAGCTTTGGGCAGCAGGCAGTGATAGGATAGGCAGACATTGTGACCTCACAAAGCGCCTGGTCTCCTAGCAACTGCGGGGTAACTCTCACAGCCTGCCGCCTGATTTGGCTTCATGGTAGGAAATTCATCAGTGCCCTGCGGCGGCGGCGAGACCTGGCAAGCGCGGGCGGCCCCTCGGGACCTCACATCCTGAGCCGCATGAAGAGGCGGCGGCGCAGGCCCCGGGAGGCCCTGGCCCCGGCCGCCCGGGGAGGAGCCTCTAGCGCTGCAGGAGGGGCCGCGCTGGAGGCGCCTGAGGAGAAAGTGGTGTACACGCGGTGGCAACCGTCACCACTGTCGCTGGCCAACAGCAGCAAGGCGCTGATCGATGCTTTCAAGTTATTCGTGCCCCGCAGCACGGAGTTCATGAGCTCAGACGCGGAGCTCTGGAGCTACCTCTGCAGCCTCAAGCACCAGTTCTCCCCCCGCATCCTGCGCAGCAAGGACGTCTATGGCTACTCTTCCCTCCTGGCCCAGGTCCCGGACCCCTGGCAGCAGCCCCCCGAGGCCCGCCTCCAGACGCGCCGGCCGGCTGCCAGGAGGAGGCGCCACGGAGTCCGGAAGGTCGCCGCCGGCCAGAGGAAGGTGCCGCCCCCGCCGCCGCCGTCCCGCGAGGACAGCAGCCCCCGCAAGCCCACGGCCCCCGGGCCCAGCTCCGGGGGCCGCACCCTGGAGGAGAGTGGGAGGGCGGCCACCCCAACGCTGACCACCTTGCCAAGCATCCGCGTAGTCGGCGACGTGTGGGTCGAGAGCAGCGTGGCAGAAGCGCGGCGCCAAGCGCGCCAAGTCCTGGGAGTGAACCTGGAACCCGTGGTGAGACTCCGCCGCGTCCCAGTGCCTGGGCGTGAGATGCGGGCCACAGCCGCGCGACCACCCAGCCCCGGGACGGGTTGTGCCTGGAGGGATGAACCAGTGAGAGCCGGGCCCGCATCCCCTAGTGCACTTTACCGGCGAAGAAGCACCAGACGGTCCCGGCCCGCGCCCCAGGGATGCGGCGCCGCCTTCTGGGACTCTGGGGCAGCTGTGCCCTCTACTGCCTCCCAGCACCGGGTCTGCGGAGGGAGGCGACCCCTGGACCGCAAGGGAGGTCCCCTTTCTTCCTAACCCCAGATTGAGAGGTCTCCAGGACTGTAGGGGCAGATCCACGATCTCTCTTGTTCCCTCATTGCTCTGAAGTCGTCAGAAGAAGCCATTCCACCCCCACCCTCTCCAAAGGAATTTGCTTCCATGCTTGTGTAATAAAGCTAGAGTTTCTCTGCCGTTCACCCACCACCCGGCTCCTCCCGCCAATTTCTTTCTTTCTTTGTGTGCATGTGTATGTATATATATCTTCTAGGATGATTTAAAGTACATATTCTTTAAATGTTTAGAAGAGCAGTAGAGAAAAAAGGGTGCGACTTAGGGGTCTGCACTCAGATTAAAATAAGGTTACTGAAGTATAGTATACATTCAAAAGGACATATATTATTTTTTTCATGTTTGTTTATTTTTGAGAAAGAGACACCGTGTGAGCAGGGGAGGGCCAGATAGGGAGCCACAGGATCCAAGCAGGCTGCAGGCTCTGAGCTGTCAGCACAGAACCTGATGTGGGGCTCGAACTCACAAACCATGGGATCATGACCTGAGCCAAAGTTGGACACTTAAGTGACTAGCCACTAGCACGCAAAAAAGAACATTTATTATTAAAAGCATTCTGAGCACAGCTTGATGCAATTCAGTTCAATATACTTGAGGAATCAGCACTCATTAAAAAAGGTACCAGGACCCCAAGGGACCACCTGTGCCTCTTTCAGTCACGGTCTATCTCTCCTTTGGGACGGCAATTATTCTGACTTCTTACAGAATCTACAACTTTTGCTTGTTTTTGGACTATATAGAAATGGAATTATGTGTCCTACACCTAGCTTCTTTCACTCAAACTTATGTTAGTGATAGTCATGTTATTGTATGTATAGATCCTTTCTGCTCATTGGTGTATAGAATTTCATTATATGAATAGTTTACAATATTTCTGCAACTCTTGGTGGACATTTAGGTAGGTTCTGGCTTAGGGCACTTATGAGTAAAGCTTCAGTGAACATTATAGGACACGTCCTTTGGTGAACATTTTTTACAATAGTATTTATTTATCTAGGAGAGAATTTGCTGGGTCACATGTCATCCAACTTATCAGCTTTGGTAAGGTTCCTCCAAAGTGTTTCCAAAATGGTTATACCAATTTACACAAACTTCTTTCTATACTAGTGCCTGCGTAATGCCTGTGAGCTCTGAATACTTGATAGCCTTGCCAACACTTGCTAATATTATCTTTTTCATGTTATCTATTCTGGCAGGTGTACAGATTTTTTTTATTTGAGAAATATCAATCCAAGTATTGTATGCAAATAAAAAAAAAAAAAAACACAACATCCAAATTGCAGATCAGGGCTTGCAATAAAAAATCAAAAGCATTGTTTCCCCCATGAACACCTCTTCCCCAGAGGCAACACTTTCTTTTGTTTTCTTTTTTTTTTTTTTCAATCAGGGTTTTCTTCAACTGACCATATTTTAAGGACAATTTTAGATTTAGAGACAAATTGCACACAAAATACAGGTTCCTCATCCCCAGTAGTTTCTATAGTACCTTGCCCTAATGTGGATACATTAGTTATAAGTGGTGGATGAGCCATTCTTGACTGACACTTTATCATTAGACACATTATCATTTACTAACAGTTAGGGTTTATTTTGTGTTATATAGATTCATAACTTTTGAGAAATGTATAAAGGTATGTATCTACTATTGCAGTATCATACAGAATAGTTACACCACCCTAAAGTGCCCTGTTCTCCGCCTATTACCACTTCCTCTCTCCCCCTAAACCCTAATACCACTGGTCTTTTTACCGTCTCCGAAGGTGTTTTGCTGTTGTTGTTGTTGTTGTTGTTGTTGTTGTTGTCGTCATTGTCCTTGTTTTGTTTTCTTTTGTTTTGTTTTTCCAGAACGTTATCATAGTTGGAAACGTAAAGCAAATGGCTTTTTCGTATTGGATCCCTTCACTTAGTAATCCACACTTAAGTTTCCTCCATGACTTTTAAGTAGCTCCCTTTCTCCCTCTTTCCTTCCCTCCTCTTCCGTCTCTCTGCCTCCCTTTCATTGAGGGAGTTTATTTTCTAAAACAGCTTTTAAAAAGCTGGTCAACAGAAAAAGACTGGAAAGTGCAGAGTTCCCCTGTTCTCCCTCCTACCCCCAAAAACATAGTTCTCCCTATTGTAAACTTCTTGTGTCAGTGTAGTGCATTTGATACAACGGATGAGCCCATATGAAAACTATTACTAACTAAAGTCCGAAGTGTACCTTAGCATTCACTGTGGTGTGCAGTTCGGTGAGTTTTGACAAACGCACAATGCCATGATCCAAAGCATTTCACTGTCTTACAAGATGTTTCACTGCCGTAAATATTCCCTGTGCTTCATCGATTATTCATCTCTCCCTTCCCCCCTGAGTCCCTGGCAACCACAGGTCTCTTTACTGTCTCCATTATTTGAGGCAACACTTTTAACTGTTCCAGGTTTATATTCTTTTGTTAGGAATTTTCATGAAGATAAGTAGTATAGTATACTGCTGCTTATTGATTTGTCAGTTTTAAGCACCGTCTACTGACTTCCTATGTGACGTTGATGTATAGGTCGCTTAAGCCACCTGTCGTCTCTCTCCTCACCTTCCGATATATTCCCGAACTTCTATCTGTATACTGTTTCAGTCAGGTCCAGCCAGCCGGTGAGTCACTATAGGTATTTTAAACAGTTACACACGTGATGGGAAATCCCAGAAGCCAAACAAAGGATGGCGAAGCAATCAGGAATTAGTATCATCAGAAAGCTGTATCCACCCGCAGAGCTAGAGAAATTCAGAACCATACCTAGCAGGAACTGAGATCATGGGAGAAGAGGCTCTTGGAAAGAAGCTAGAATTTGGAGGAGATAAAATCACTGGTAGGAAGTGGAGCGGGAGAGAGAAAAACCTCTGGGCTTATCCCTTCCTCCCTTTCTCCCATCAAACACCCATTGGTCAAAGCCCTCTGGAAGCCAGTTGGCAAGGAACCAGGAAACACAGTCTGTAGGAGAAGTGCAGGAACTGGATCTGAGGGCAAAAAGACATAACGGATGAAGTTACATGTAGGTACTAGTTAGGGTTCTCCAGAGGCTCAGTATCAATGGGAATTGGTTCACAGGATTCCGGAGGCTGAGAAGGGCAGACCCAGGAGATCGAGTAGTTCAGTTCCAGGCAGACTCCCAAAGCCTAAGAATCAGGAGAGCTGATGATGTATGTTCCATTCCAAGTCTGAGCCTGAAGTCAGGAGACCAATATCGCAGCTTGAAGACAGTCAGATAGACACAGTGGATTCTCTCTTACTCCGCCTTTTGTTCTATTCAGGTCTTCAATCGATTAGTTGAGGCCACCCAGTGTTTGGCAAGGCAATATGTTTTGCTTAGTCTACTGATATACAGATGTTAAGTGTACTAAGAAATGTCCTCACTGACTCACTAGAAATAATGTTTAGCCATATATCTGCGTACCCTGTGGCTTAGCCCATTTAAAACATGAAATTGACCATCACACGATATAATTCTATGTTTATATGTATGTATGTATGTACATATGTATGTATGAATGTATGTTATTTGAGAGAGAGAGGGAGAGAGAGAGTATGCTCAAGCAGGATAGGGGCAGAGAGAGAGAATTCTGAGATGTCAGTGCAGAACCTAATGCTCATCTTAGTCTTATGAACTGTCAGATCATCATCTGAGCCAAAATCAAGAGTGGATTGTGAACTCACCGAGCCACTCAGGTACCCCATGAGATGTAATTTTAAAATAGAGACCTATTTCCCTTACCTGTACTATCATTTTTCATTCCTTACATTGTACGAGAAAGGTCTTCCTTAAACTTGCTGCACTGTTTCTCCGTCTCCCATCAGCTTTGGGCTTCTGTTTGTCAATGTTGTTAACACTGCTGTTATGCTCTGCAATCAAGTCTCTTTAGAGGGTTCAAGGTTGATTCTAAAACTTGAAAACTAATAAATGGTTTAAATTATTGTGATTATTAAATAATATGCAAACATTAGAATTACTACTCTTTTGCTGGAGTCTTTGCACCTGCTGAACGAGGACATCTCTAGCATCAAGGTGAAATGGATCCTTTCTCTTTGTATTCCTAGGTGCTTTAAACCATGCTATGTTTCACTTGGCTCATTCAGACTAAGGCCGTCTTATGGATATTTTCTGGTTCTCCTTAATTTTCTAATTGCACTTCTTTGTTTTATTGCACTCTTTCAGTGTTCTCAAATCATGCCACTTATGACATCTTCCTGCTAACCTCTTAGCGGTCTCTCACTGGAACCTTCTCTTTTCCTGCCTCATTTAGGTGGTGTCTCAGTAGGTCTGCTTCATAGCTTCCTTCCTGTGATTTTCCTCTGCTACGCTCCCAGTTTGTTTCCATGGTTTCATGGTAATATGGCTATCTGGGAAGTTAGGGAACATTTAAAAGCCTGGACTCTTGAGCCAGACGGCCTGGGGTTAGACTTTACTTGTCCCACTTACCAACTGTGTAAGTTGGATGTTGGATGAGGTATTTGCCTTCCTTATAACCCTGTTTCCTCCTCTCGAAGATCAGAATGGTAACTGTATATACTGTATAAGTTTGTTGTGTGGTTCATATGTAATAATATGTGAAAATAACCCATAACAGTGTCTGGAACAAAAATAAACACTCTGTTAATGTTGCCTATTATTAAGTATAATTTTTCTTTATTTTTTCTCTCCTTGTTTTGCTGGAGTACACCTTCAGATAACTTCCTAATGAAGAATGAGTGGAATCGAATGTTCTGTGTCTTTGCGCGTCTGAAGATATCTTGAGTCCACTCTCAAATTTAATTTATAATTTTGATAGTGTAGAATTCTAGCTTCTTTTTGTAATTGATTTATTTTTTTTATTTTTTTAAAGTTTACCTCCTACTTAGTTAGCATGTAGTGCAACAATGATTTCAGGAGTAGATTCCTCAGTGCCCCTTACCCATTTAGCCCATCCCCCCTCCCACAACCCCTCCAGGGACCCTCAGTTTCTTCTCCATACGTATGAGTCTCTTCTGTTTTTCCCCCTCCCTGATTTTATATAATTTTTGTTTCTCTTCGCTTATGTTCATCTCTTCCACTCATAGATTCCTAGCGTCTAATGGCCAGTGGCCCCTTCCGTCGATTTTCCCCTAATCACAACCCCATTGGAACTACAATATCTGCTCTTTAGAGTGTTTTTAACTCACTATCACTTCCACTTTCTTCTAGTTTTCAAAATCATTCAGTACGTCTGGCCTATGCTTAAGGAAAAGGGAATGGAGGTCCCCCTTTTGAAGGGTTTAAAAGAGAATTTATGAACATATTTTAGACTAGCACAGCCTGTCTGCAGGCCTCCTATTATTCACTCTCCTCCTGCATGAAAAATATCCTCACCCTACCTCAAGAATCCTCCCTCTTGAAGACCCAACCCTTGTAACATCAACTCAAAGTCCAGGATATTGTTATCTAAATTAGGTCCCGGTGTGAATGAGTCTCCTGGGGCGAACTCATCCTCCACTACACTTTCAATCTGAAGACCTATGAATGAAGACCTATGAATTCAGCATACAACCAACAGGGGCATGTGGTAACCAGAAATCTCACACACAAAACACTCACACACACACACACACACACACACACACACACACACACACACACACACACACACACACACAGAAAAACAAACAAACACACCAACAAAACACAAACATTGCTGTTCCAAAAGAAAGGAAGGAGGTAATCATGAATGAGTCCCTGGTCCATAGCAATTCTGAAGTTCAGCTGGTACAGGTAGGCAGTCCTTTCATTGGGTCTTAAGACCTGGGAATGATTTTCCATGGCCCTAGCTCCTCCGGGGTTCTGGCTTTCAACCTCCAAGTCATTCTTCCCTTCTCATGAAAGGTAGCCTGTGTCTACAGCCTTATGGTTGTCTCGACCTACGTACTGATTGGAGGAGTTTGTGGGTCCAAAGCCTTCTTTCATTTTACTCTCTGGGATTAAGGAAACCCTTCTCTACCATGGACTTTTCCAAACATTTATAAGGAAAAACACTCCTAAACTTCAAGTGATATTGTAACAGAGAGAACCCTGTGCCCCACAGTTTACTCTGCGAGGGTGTGCTTATGAGATAGAACGCTGGTATTCTCCAAGACCCTTCTTCATTTAGGAAACTTCTCTAGCATCTTTTCCCCAAGGTCATCTGCTGCGGGATGTTGGTAATAATTTCACCTTCAATAAGAGTGACAACATTGATGTTATCTGTGCTAACAAAACATGAAATTGTATTTGAATGGCATTGAGTAAGTGCAAGTAGTATCGGTTAGGGACGTGTTCAGCTGTCACAGAAAGGGTGCCGCCAGTGACATAATCAAAGAGAGTTTTACTCACAAGGAGGCTGTAGGCTGTGCTCCATTAAGGCAGCAATGTCATCAGCAGCAGGCTGCATGGAATGGCAGAGCTGCCAATTTCTTTATGACCTCCTACAAAATTTTGGAAAAAAGGGTAGCAGCCATTAATATAATAATACCAATGTTTTTAGCATTTACCGTCTTCAAGATGCAGCACATGTGTGAGCATTTCAAGCTCACAGCACATCTGTGAGGTACAATTGTTGATGTCTTTTGGAGGTCATTCGTTTTCTTCTTAAGTCAAAAATTAGCTGTCATATGTCTAGGGCATGTGGCTTCACCAAATCCCCTCCTAGGTTTCCTTGGCTTATCAATGCATCAAGCAAACTCATAGGAATTCTAGAATTTAATCCTTGTGGGCCATGGAGAAACCAGTTCTGCCTTATCAAATCACATTACATACTCAGGCCATTCAGTATACTCTCAGATGAACCCTTGGAAGGTGCTCCTGTATTAGCGTTGTATTTCTGTTGGCAAGAACCTTACCACGTTTCCTTGTTTTAATTCTTAGCATCATATACCAATTGCAGTATCTTCACGGAACAATGGTGGCCTCGAATGTAGCATCATCAGCTCTGGAAACTTCAGATATGGCCACGGTACCAGTTAAGGTGGACTCCAACCAGTTCTTGGCCACTTGGACTTGTCTGATTCTCTCTGTTTATCTACCTCCCACCCCACACTCCCAGCCCCAGCACCAGTGAGAATCTGGTCAGTCAGGGAATCTCCAGCAGATACAGATGCAGATGCAGATCATTTCTCTGGATAACCTTTATGGTTGACTGTGGCCTGGGTAGCAGGAATGGTTCAGACAGAAACACCTGATTTGGGTGCCATCAAGCCGTCTCTGTGCCCTCCCTGAGAAATGGGACAGTATGCATTTCAAACACTTCAAGTCTCCACTTCTCCCTGCACACTTCTGTGTTTTGTTGGTTTCATCCACCTACAAAAGCAACCCAAACTTTATGCTAAAGAGAGTGGGGCTCGTGTGTTCTTTGCAGATTGGAATGCTGTTACTAGTTTGGGTTATCTTAACAAAAACTGACACATTACCTAAAAATGTAGAATTAGGTGTGAATTCAGAATCCATACATGTAGTAAGCCCTCCATGATTCCGTTGATTAGGGAGAGGTATCGACCATACTGTAAGAAACCCTGCCATCGAATGCTACAGCTCTATGGACTTTCAAAGCACTATTTTTAACCTGGTTATCCAAAGTCGTTAAGTCTTTGTGAGTATACATTCAGAACTTTTTTAAGATCTGGATCGTAGTCTCCAATTTTTTCATGACCTTCCTAACCCATTGATTCCCAGAGTTCTCTTTATTTTTGAATCGTTCTCTTGGGCATTTGACCAAACGTGTCAAATAAAAAAATGTCCTCAATTTGAATATATGAACATTTAAGAGCAGTCCCGTGTTCAGTGCCCAAATATTTTATTATTTATGTTAAGAGTTTATTCTGTCTGTGGACGGTGAAGAAACAAATGCCTGTTTTTTGTTTGTTTTGTTTGTTTGTTTGTTTGTTTTTCATTTTCCCCACATAAGTAAGTAGATGTGCAAGGCAGAATGCTAGGTACCTGTCAAGGGTAATAGGACGTTCAGGAGTGTAAATGAGATTTCTGTCATCAAAAAAAGAAAAAAAATTATTTGATGAACTAAGATAAGCTAAGCTTTAAAAATGAAAGGAAAATAGCCATGAACTCAGATAAAAGTTAGGCAATGAAGTACTTTTCCCTAGGGCAGCAAGGAGTTATGAGAAATACCATAATCTGTAGAGTGTGTACTACAAAGCTCTACTGACACGATGATAAAGCTCACCTTTAAAGCTTGCTTTGTGTACTGATATTATTCCTTTCTTCTTGAAATCTAAAGAAGCTTTTTCTCTTTGGCTGTTAACATGAAATGAAAAGACACTTTCCCCCTATCTTTTCTTCTGCCGTATTTAAGCTGAGCTTCTTACAAAAGTCTTTTTATGTATTCGTTGCTTTTTATCTTCATCCTTTGTCCAAAACAAGCCTTGAGATTGGGCATGATGTGGACTATTTCTAACCCAAGCTCACAGGACTTAACTTCTCATAACACCCATCATTTGAGGAGGCAATGAACTCGTATCATGGAGTTCCTTGTGCAGCCCATGGGCAGGATTCCACTGAAAGACTCGATAGCATCGTGGAGACCCTGTCTCTGGAAGGAACTAACAACAAATAAGGATTTGACTTTATAGGCTGATTTTCCTAGGAATCTAGGAATCAAGAGGGCCAGAAGTGGGATGGTGGGAGAGGGACACTGGAGAAGGGCTGAATACCCAGGTTCACTTGAAGCCAACTGAGCAGAGGAAGGTTCTGTCCTGGAGGAGCTTGGCTCAGCAGGGATCAGCTCCCAATTGTTACAGACTTAGTGAAAATACACTCATGAGAGCCTACAAAAAGGATGCTTCCAGAACTCTAAGAGGTTTCGTTCCTTTCTTATGTCTTTCTTTATGGAAAATGTCTTGGGGTTGCTTACTTCCCCTTTGTGTATCCACAGTTCTTCTTCCCACTAGTTGTGTTGTCATGAACCTCCTTGCGTAGGCCTTGCTCCCCTCCTAGGCCATGTGTTCCTCATGGGCAGGACTCACCTTAGCCATCCGTGTGTTGTTACTACAGTGCCAGCCATGGGCAAAGGACCCTGTCCATACTGAATGAATGCAATGTGTTTATGGAGTTTCAGTTCCCAATTGTTACAGAAGAACTAGCTGTCTCACTTCAATTTGATGTGTAACAGCAGCAGTCTATACGGGGTGTCTCTCTCACATTCTCTCTTTTTACAAACACCTGCATCATCAACTTTTGATTAACTCTTACCCTTTTGTCATCAGATGAATTGGGTGGAACCTTTGCCATCTCTTACGATCTTATTTGCAACCCAACACCACTTAAATTCCCTATCCTACAGTAAATTCTTGCTTACCAAGAAGCAATATAGTTCAGTGAGTAAGAGGGTGCCCCCTGGAGCCAGGCTGCCTGGGATCTCAAATCTTATTTTGCTCTATTTCTAGCAGCAGACCTTTGGACAACTTAGTTTTTCGCTTTGCTACTCAGTTTTCTCAGCTGTAAAATCAGGCACAACCTAGCACCTTCACCATAGAGCTCTGAAATGAATTCAGTGGGGGTAACAACGGTAAAACACTTAGAATAATGCATGGAACCCCCTTCACTGTGAGTCAGTAAACACTCGCCTCTATCAGTGATGTAATTACGGTTTTGACAAAGTCGCTGCTTGCTTACTTAAAACCTTCACGTTGGCTGTGTTGAATGTACAGAACAGGTGAACTATGGAAGGCACCATGTCAGAGTCAGGCTTCCTTGGTAGAATGAGGCCCAATTCCCTGATGCTGGGGATTGCAAGAAGATACTCAAGGGCACAGAGAGGCACAGAGAGGCACAAGGCCCTCGGGACAAACCCATAAGGAGATGATCAGAAAGCCATAGGAAAACAGAGGGAACAAACTAATTTCACTTTAATTCCCACCATACACCAGTACATTTCTCTGCAATTCACACATGTTTCCCTCTCAAGCAAACATAACAGGCCTGTGGGAAAGTTATTATTATTCCCACTTTACAGGCAACTAGGTTAATGCTTAGAAAGTTTAAATAACTTGCCAAATATCACATCTATGTGGCAGAGCTAGGATTTGACCAGCATCGGTCACAACCCACTGCCTCTGCCAATCTTTAGAAACATCTTTGGAAGAAGTGAAATACGTTAATCCTAATCATGCCCCGAATCACATAGGACTGGACACTATAGGCCCATGAAATCACAAGGCGGAAAAAAAAATAATTTACGAAGGCTATTTTGCTTACTGTTATATTCCTCAGAGTGCACCGCGTAAGTGTTCGCTATTTGCGAAATGACTGAGTTTATGAGGGAATGGACAGAAGTGTGAATACCTATGCTCATACGATTACACCATGTAGTTTGGTTGAGGATCTTCGGACACTCTGCCTTACATCTAAACTCATCAGAGTAAGGGGAACGTTAGGGCTGTCATAGCACGTGAAAGAGAAGGTTACTTATGATACCACTAGTCCCAAATTCCTTGTAGACCAGTTTACAAAGCAGCACACAAACATAAGACAGTGAGAGACAGCCAGGAAAGCTTAGAGAGAGGGAGAGAGAGAATGCCAAGCAGGTTCTACGCTGTCCACACAAAGCCTGATGCAGAACTGGAGCTCGCAAACCATGAGATCATGACCTGAGTCGAAAGCAATACAGTCACATGCCTAACTGACTGAGCCATCCAGGAGCTCTCACCTTTGTTCAGAAAGTAATTCCCAGGTTTTTACGTAGATAAATGACAGACCTCACAAACAAGAACAAAACAGATTAGAACGATGGTTCAAAACCAAGGATTGCAAGATTGCAGTAAGGACGTAATATGTGGGAGTAATCGGGGTGGGTGGGAGGAAGAAAGGGCCAGGGGGCAGATGGAGGGTCTGTAAATGGACGTTGGCATTCTAGCAAAGGTGGAGAGTTGTTACTTCCACTCCTTTCCTCCAGAACTTGTCCCAAGCATGTGGTGTCCACTGACCATATGCTTCAGAGCTGGAGGATGGATAAGCTGCCCATTGTAATCAGGGGAAAACATTCCACCCACAGAATTCACTAATTCGCCTGTTCCGTAATGTTTACCCTCTCACTGGCATTGCTAAAAGCACCTACTTTCTCTACACCACCATAGAACAGGTGGATTTTCCCTTGTCAGCCTTTGCTCGCTTACTTGTCCGTTTATTGGTCCACCTGTGGCTTTATTCACCACTCACCGAAATCTGACTGAGGGACTCTGTGTGCCAGGCTCTGTTCTCGAGGTATACCCCTGCCTCCGTGGTGGTTGTGGGTAATTCTTGACTTCTGGGCTTCCAGCTACTACATCACGTGCGGCTCTCCATCACCCTCTGTTGCTTTTTCATTGTCATTGGGCAGGTGTCTGTCTGCTTCTTCTCTCTAATTATGTACACGGTAGAAATCAGTGCCTTGAGGGTATGGATGACTGCAGTGAACAGACTCTTGGACGTGTCTTTTACCTTGGGGAATTGTGCATATTTGTGTTTCAAAATCTAGTTTACCCTAGAGGCAGACATTTGAAACAAAGCAAACACAGTCCAGACGGGGCTCAAGAAACAAAATCGTTGGATGTGTCCCCGAGCCTGGTAGCAATGCAGGTGGGCTAGAGGCCTACAGATGTGGAGCTAGACTGTTGTTGGATGACAGCTTCACTGTGCATCTTCAGCTAGGAAGTGGTACAGCTGGAATGAGAATTCTCCTAGTGTGATTCTTGGCCTGTGTTTTCCTGCTGACTCATCGGCCTGGGAGGGCTGAGACCTTTTGGAACCTTGTTGCGTTTTGCTGCAGAATCAAACACTAGCTAGGTTTCTCAGGTACGTATAGAATGGGCTGTGACAGCAAGGTGGGGTGGGGGTCAGGGAGACCTGGCAGGAGGGAGGAAAGTGAACAGGCAGGAGAGGGGGACTGACAGAGGCTGTTTCTTCCATTTTGTTCTGGGAAGACCTTACTGAGGATGTCTAGTCCTGAGTACTGGTGAAGTTTATGTACTGGCTGTGGAGTGGGCGGGCACCCTAGAGAGAGTCCTGACAGTCTGAGGGAAGTGTGTGTGTGTGTGTGTGTGTCTGTGTGTGTGTGTGTGTGTGTGTGTGTGTGTGTCTGTGTGTGTCAGAAAGAGAGAGAGAGAGAGAGAGAGAGAGAGAAAGAGAGACAGAGAGAGGGAGAGACAGAGAGAGGAGAGAGAGAGAGAGAGAGAGAGAGAGAGAGAGAGAGAGAGAGAGAGAGAGACAGATAGAGGGAGAGACAGAGAGAGGAGAGAGAGAGAGAGAGAGAGAGAGAGAGAGAGAGAGAGAGAGAGAGAGAGAGAGAGAAAGAGAGAGAGAGAGAGAGAGAGAGGGATAGAGAGAGATCGAGAGAGAGAAGTCCCAGTAAGGGAATGTGATATTTATTCGGATTGCCTCTTCAATTCATTTTCAAAGGATTCAAATCACAGGGAATTTTTCTTAAAACTGAAAGTATGTACTGAGATTAATCCTAATAACATGAATAAGAAAATAAGATCTAAAATTCGATGTCCATCAATTTATAAATAAATCCTTCTGGGGCAGAGGGGTCACCATGGGGGAGAAGTCAGAGGATCTGTACATCCCATGTCTCTCAAACAAAGTGCTGAAGCCAAAGCATTTTGAACCCCAAAAGTCTGCGAGGAAATCAGACTGAATTCTCCCTGAAGGAAATGAGACACCTTGAGAGATGACAGGTGGATGATTGTGAACTGGGGTACATAAATTGGGCCAAGAAGGAATGGAGGGAAGAGATCCCCTTCTGCGGAGAGACAAAAGTAAGAGAAAGAGTGGCTGCGGAAGTGTAGGGCTGTATGTGGATAAGAGGAGAACCTCGGACTGGGACTGACAGGGATCTTATCTCTAACTGTGGGGCTTTCTTGGGTCTGGGGCTAGGCTCCCTGTATGTGCACCTGGGGAGGAGAGGAGCCAGCATTGGTTTCAGGGGTAGAGCAGGGGCACAGTCCACAGGAGACAGTAGCCCCTCCCTGGTGGGCTGTGCAATAGAGCAAAGCCTGCCCGCATCCACCACCCCCCCCCACGGGTCAGTGGCTGGGTCTAGGGCGCAGTCTGCAGTAGGAGAAAGTGGCCCCCTCCCTGGGGGCGTCGCTGTGGGACAAAACAATGCCTGCCTGCATCCACCATGCCCAAGCTCAGCAGTGAGGTCAGCAGCGCAGTCCACAGCAGGAAAAGGCGGGGCTCCCTGAAGCACAGCAGCACAAACAAAGCCAGGAAGACATTTGGAGCAGCACAGAGAGGCACTGCCCCAGTGCCAGAGCACACGGAACGGGTCTGTGAACCCTCGACAAGCGCTGTGCCAAAGGAGTCAGCGGAGCAAGAAGGACCACCCTGCGTGTGCTCTCGGCACAATGAGGACAACTGGAACGGAGTACACCAGGTCATGCAGAAGAGGCTGGGCATCACCATTTCCCCCCTGCCACCACCACCAAGGCGGGGCCTCAGGGATCAGTCCCAGGGTCCAGAGTGGAGGTGGGACCAGCCTACCCCAAACCACGCCCCTCTGTGCTGGGTACCTGCTTGTCTGATGGAGCAGGATAGGCGCTGTGGAACCAGGCAGCTCCGTCTTCCGGACCGGTGATGCTGCCTAGACTGGAGTAATTCCGGGACAATTCTTGTTCTTTAGACGTACTCTCCCTTCCTATCTCTTCCCTCCTTTAGGTTGATAACTCTGCTTGTTGGTTCGTTTAAGCAGACATTTATAATCCATTCCCTTGATACATTTCCTACCTATACTTGTATACTTGCCTTTCTCTCTCTCTGGGATAATCAAGCCATCTAGTTTCTCTGTCTGGCTAAACTTATCTTCCTTTTGTTCCCCCACCTCCTTCCTTATTTTCCTTTCTCTCTGTCTGCATTAAGCCACTTCGCCTCCCAGCCTGGTCAATATATATATGTTTTTCCTTTTCCCCACTCCTGTCATTTCTCTCTTTATATGTGTTCTTCCAACAGCAACGCCTCTATCTTGTTCTTTACTTGTAGCTGGTGTTTCTGGTCTGTTTGGTTGTTTTGTTTTGTTTTGTTTTTTGATTTCAGACTGTTTTTCTGTGAGTGTGTGAGCGTGTGTGTGTCCATTTATTTTTTTTATTTGCACGTTGCCTTACATGTCTCTGTTTCCTGTTTGTTGGTTTGTTTGTTTTCCTTTCCAGGGCTACTTCAAGGAACAAATAAAACGACAACTTGTGGAGGGTCAAACACATCATTACGAGTAGAGAACTCAAAGAGCCAATGTCACAACAACAGAGAGCAAGTAACACTCTCCAAGAAACACTACCTGCAGGGCTAGAACCTGCAGAGGGCGTGAGCCCCCTTTCCTATAGCAATTCTTGCAGGTGCAAAGCAAATAACAAGCTTGTAAACCTCCTAAGAGAGAGAAAACTAGCCAAAATAATGACACAGAAGAATTCCCCTCAAAAGAAATTCCGGGAAGAAGTGGACAGCTAACGACTTGATCAAAACAGATATAAGCTACATATCAGAATTTAGCATAACAGTCCAAAGATTAATCGTTGGGATTGGCAAAGCCATAGAAGACAGCATGGAATGGGGCGCCTGGGTGGCGCAGTCGGTTAAGCGTCCGACTTCAGCCAGGTCACGATCTCGCGGTCCGTGAGTTCGAGCCCCGCGTCAGGCTCTGGGCTGATGGCTCGGAGCCTGGAGCCTGTTTCCGATTCTGTGTCTCCCTCTCTCTCTGCCCCTCCCCCGTTCATGCTCTGTCTCTCTCTGTCCCAAAAATAAATAAACGTTGAAAAAAAAATTTTTTTAAAAAAGAAGACAGCATGGAATCAATTATTGCGGAGATCAAGGAAATAAAAAGTAGTCGTGATGAATTCCAATGCTATAAATGAGGTGCAAATTAAAATGGAGGCAGCCACAGCGCGGATTGAAGAGACAGAGGGGAGACTAAATGAATCAGAAGTTAAAATTATGGGGAAAAGGAGGTGAGAAAAAGATAGAGAAAAAATTGAGGATCGAGAGGGGAGAATTAGAGAACTAAGTGATGAAATCAAATGGAACAATATCCATATCACAGGATTTCCAGAAGAGACAGAAAAGGGGTGTGAAGATGACCTTGAACAAATCATAGCTGAGAACTTCCACAAGCTGGGGGAGGACACCGGCATTGAAACCCAACGGGCACACAGAACTCCCTTCAGATGTAACCTGAGTTCATCTTCTGCACAACATAGCATGGGGAAACTGGCAAAATACAAGCATGAAGAGAGAATTCTGAAAGCAGCTAGGGATGAATGGACCTTCACATACACAGGTAGAGAAGTATTGGGATAGGAGCAGACCCATCTACTGAAATCAGACAAGCCATAAAGGACTAGGGTAATCTTCAATGTGATGAACAGGAAAAATATACAACCAAGAATCCTTTATCCACCCAACCTGCCATTCAGAATCGAAGGAGAGGTAAAGGTCTTCCCAAACAAACCAAAACTGAAGGAATTCACCACCGCTAAACCATCCCTACAAGAGATCCTAAGAGGGATTCCTTGAGGGAAATGTCGCAAGTATCACAAAGTACCACAGACACCAGTACAAGCATGAAAACTACAGACATCACAATGCCTCAGAACCATCGCTTTCCATAATAACAGTGCTTGGAAGTGGAATAAATGCTCCAACCAAAAGACACAGAGTATCAGAATGGATAATACAAAACAAGACCCATCTGTTTGCTGTCGTACAAGAGACTCATTTCAGACCTGAGGACACCTTACTCTTGAAAGTGGGGAGATGGAGAACTACCTTTCATGCTACTGGGAGTCAAAAGGAAGCTGTAGTAGTAGCCATACTTCTATCAGACACACTTGACCTTAAATTAAAGTTGGCAGCAAGAGATGTTTAAGGGCATTATTAAATAATTACAGTGTCTGTCCATCAGGAAGAGCTAACAATTATAATGACTATGCACTGAATTCCGAAGCACACAAATATTTAAAACATTTAATCACAAACATAAACAATCTTATTGATAAGAATGTGCCATTGCAGGGGGTTTTAATACTCAACTTACAACAATGGACAGAAAATCTAGACAGAATCAGGAAAGAAACAATGGTCCTGAATGATACATTGGACCAGAAGGACGTGACAGATAATTTAGGACTCTACATCCCAGAGCAGCAGAGCATACTTTCTTCTGGAGTGCACGTGGAACATTCTCCAAGAGAGACCACATACTGGGTCGCAAAAAGCCTTCAATAAATATAACAGCACTGAGATGACACCATGCACACTTTGAGATCACAATGTTTGGAGCTTGACATAAAGTACAGGAAAAAGTCTGCTCAACCTCTAAAAGCATGCAGGTTAAAAAACATCCTACTAAAGAACGAATGAGTCAACCAGACAATTAGAGAAGAAATTAAAAGACATAAGGAAACAAATAAAAATGAAAAGACAACAATCAACGCTTTTTGAAAAAAAAATTAATTAAAAAGATGGAAAAAGGGTTACTGAAGCTGAGTTTTGCATACTTGAGACAGCATGTTATGCACTAAGGAGTCCGAGTGCTTGGGGTAAAGGCCATTTCCATAACTTTCTTAGTTCTGTGACCTTGAGCAATTATAACATCTCCTTCAGCCTCAATTCCTCCCTCTGTACACAGGGTCAATTGAGATGCTTTATGAGGTAACGTGCCTGCCACAGGGAAGTGATTGGTAGCTGTAAGTTCATTGCTCTGCCCCTCGTATTCCCAGGACTCCTGCCAGGGAGCCTGCAGGCCTGCGTGCTGGCCTGTACCTGCAGCATTTTCAGGCAAATTGTTCACTTTGTGATTAAGGCTTCCCGTTTCACTGAGCCCTTGATTCACCCCATGTGTTCTGGCATCTGCTGCCCTGCGTGGGTTCCCTCTTCCTTTTTAAGACCCTTACTTGGTGTGGTGGGATACAGTGTTCACACCACCTGAGCATCAGTTATTAGCAATAAGCGTGACTCCTCTGAGTACCTATGGTATTCCGATTATTCCCACATAAAGCTAGTGTTCTGCAGCTCTGATTATCTGCTAAATTATACCAAGGCATAGTTTAGAAGATTCTTTCGTTGTTGCTGCTGTTGTTGTTGCTGCTGTTGTTGTTGTTGCTGCTGCTGCTGCTTTTGTTGTTTAGAAATCATTTGCTTCAGGTTCATCTAGTCTATCCAGTAACACCTGCAATAACAATGAGATAAACTTTGGTTTTACCTTTTTTCACTTTTTACCGCCAGTGGATTTTGTTTTTGTTTTTGTTTTTCAGCCTCCCTTTGGGCAGTTCTATTTCTTCCATCTTCTCGCTCATGTGTCCTAAATAGACAACTGATTGTTTACTAGTTGCTGTCTCTGGGAGGTTGTTGCTGTTTGCCAGGTGTTAGTATTGACATGCCAGGTCTGGGGTGTTCATTCTTTCACAGATTTTTGTTCCAGGTCTTCATGACAAAGGCAACAGAATGAAGAAGGTACTGAGTTGAAGCAGTTAGAAATTCACTTCAACTAGGCCTGCCGGAGGAAATGGGTACTGCATTAATGCAGGAGACACAGAAATGAACCACAAGTGGGCAAAATGAGTTGGGTATAAGAAAGAAAAATAATGCCAGCACGATAGTCCAGTTTTCTTTGCTTTTATGTGAACTATGGGATAAATGTGTAAATACTACAAACCCTTATGATTTGGGCTGCTTATTTTTATCTTAATGTTTGTTGGTTGGGTGAGTGGTTGATTGACAGTGTGTGTGAAGAAGGGGAGGGGATGAGAGAGGGGGAAGAGAAAATTCCAAGCAGGCTCTGTGCAGAGTGTGACCTGTGGCTTGAAACCACAAATGGCGAAATCATGACCTGAACTGAAACGAAGAGTAGGCCACTCAACTAACTGAGCCACGCAGCCTCCCCTTGGCTGCTTATTGTATTTGCACATTGGGTCTTCGTGTTGGATATACCATAGGGAGTGGTGTACATGCATGATCTAAGGAAGGTGCAGCTAGGTAGATCTGGCTTATTTTTTTTTCCTTATGACACTTTATTCAGGAGTAATATTTTGTAAGTTTATTAGAAGGACAGATTGAAGATTGTAATTGGGAGGAAATCAGGTAAGGAGTCATTGCAGTTGACCAGGAGAGGTGAACATGACAGCAATTAGTGTGGAAGCAGGAAATGGAGAGATGAGGACAGATGTGGTAGTTTTTGAAAGTGCTTTTTGTTGTGTAATTAACATTATAGAAAGTAACTATTTGGTGCATAGTGCTTTGAGTTTTAAAGAGTGTATATACTCATGTAAATATCACCCCATTGAGAATACAGTAGAGTTCTGTTCCTGGGGCACATAGGTGGCTTAGTCACTTAAGCATCCCACTCTTGATTTCGGCTAAGGTCATGAGTTCACTGTTGTTGAGTTTGAGCCCCTGCTCACGAACTTCCCGGGGCCTACTTGGGATTATCTCTCTCTACCACTTTTTCTTTGCCTCCCCCACTCTCACTCTCTGTCTCCCACACACACACACACACACAAATTAGACAAGAAGAGAACACTTCCATCAGCTTCCAGGATTCCCTCATGTTGAATCACGGTCACCCCACCCCTGGGGCCTGGCAACCATCTATCTCCAACTTAAATATCATATAAATGGATCGTTATTGTAGGTAACTTTATGAGACTGGTTTCTTTCATTCAACATCATGCCTTTAAATACGTCTGTTTCTTAGTGGTTCCCTGTACGGATATACCAGGGTTTGTTTAACCATTCATTTCCTGAAGGACATTTGTGTTTGTCCATTTTTGTCAGTTATGACTAGAGTTGCTGTAAACATTTGCGTGCATGTTTTTTTCTTTTCATAAGCATAAATTTTCACTTCTCTAGAGAAAATGTCTGGGAGTCAGATTTATGGGTCACATGCAAGTATTAGGTATTGTCTTTAAAATATATATATATATTTCATGGGCTCCTGGTTGGCTCAGTAGATTGAGTAGCTGACTTCAGCTCAGGTCATGATCTCACAGTTTGTGAGTTCAAGCCACATATTTGGCTCTCTGCTGACAACTGGGAACCTGGAGCCTGCTTTGGATTCTGGATCTCCCTCTCTCTCTGCCCCTCTCTGCTCACACTCTGTCTCTCTTTATCCCTGAAAAATAAGTAAAAATGGAAAAAAAAAACATTTTCAATATGTGTGGATAGCAGTATCTCAGTGCAGTTTTAATGTGTTTCCCTGAAGCCTAGTGTTGTAGAGCATCGTTTTGTGCACTTCAATATATGATATTCTGGACACAAGACCTTTGCTGGATATATGATTTGGGAATATTTAGTCCAAGTCCATAGATTGTCTTTTTGTTCTTTTAACAGAGTCTTTTACCAAGCAAAAGTTTTAGTACTAATGAAGTGCAATTTAGAGATTTTTTTCTTTTGTACGAATCCAATTTATACACCTTATAACGTCAGACGTCGTTTGTACTCCTTGTTCATATATTTGCTATTCTATACCAGCATCAGAATGTTTTCAGTTTGTTGCTATTGGTTGCACAAGTTGTATACTGCACAGTTCTAGGAGGCATGATTTATATGAACTGTAGTGCGAATGGGAACCCTCAAATCTGTAAAATGTACAACTTGTACACACATGTATTATCTCTTAGAGGGTCTTTTCTACTGTACAGATTGCAGTCATTGCTGTGGTTCCGTTTTACTTTCCTTGTCATTGGTTTATTATGTTGAGTGTACACTGAAGCCGAATTTAAGAAGCTCCTGTTTGTGAGCTATCTAAAGGTAATTTATTCTCACTGATTCTCAACTACCTGGGGCGTATCCTTGAGGTACAGCAACATCTGGCTTTCAAGCTTGTTCCCTTAATTGAATCTATTACTTTGCATTCATGGAAACTGGAAACTCTCTTCAGCCGGCCAGTTTTCGCTAGATACCCATGATTTTAAAATGCACCTCTAAACAAATGGCTAAAACTTTAATATTTGTAGAATCATCTGGACTGGAAAAAAGAAGGAACCATATAAAAAAGCTGGAAAAAATCAACAGAATATAATATAAAAACAAAAATATCCTTTGCAGGGAATACTTTGGCTCCATGTAATTCTCTATTTACTCTGAGCAGCTCTAAGTTGGTATATGACGTCCCTCTGACAATATGAATATACATTCAGTGTTACAAGATGTTTGTATTCTAAATACTTAGCTCCTCTAAAGATGGAATCACAAATTAGTAACTGATCAACCATTAGTGTTGTAGCAGAATCAGGAACAATTCAACAGAACAGGCCTGTTCTGGGTGTGTTCTTATATAATTATGTAATTATGTCCATTATTACTACAGGTGTCTTCACCTACCTGGCCTCTTCATAATAAGCTAGAGTAGGATTTCAGAAAGCATCCCATTCTTCCCCACTGAAATGGTGAAACATTTTTTTTTTAATGTTTGTGTTTACATTTATTTATTTTTGAGAAACAGAGTGAGACAAAGTGTGAGTGGGGGAGAGGCAGAGAGAGAAGGAGACAGAATACGAAGCAGGCTCCAGGCTCTGAGCAAGTGGTCAGCACAGAGCCTGATGCAGGGCTCCAACCCATGAACTGTGAGACCGTGACCTGAGCTGAAGTCGGACACTCAACCGACTGAGCCACCCAGGCGCCCCATGAAATGGTGAAACTTTTATGATGCTGGTTTAGGCTTTTTTGGTGGGGCTTCGTTTTTGTTTGTTTTATAAAAGTCTTGTATCAAGTTGATGAAGTCTCCCTGGACTCATAGTTTGCGGAGAGAATGTTTTATTTATCATGAATGGAGTTAACAAATGCCTTCTCTGCATCTCTTTTTAAGAGCATCTGATCATTTCCCTGTCTTACTTCTTTATCCTATTGTTGTGATGGTTTAAACTAATTGATTTTTGAATATTGAACCAGTCTCCCATACTTGTACTAAATCCCTCTTGGTTATGGATGTATAATTCTTTTTACACATTGTTGGATTTGGTTTGCTAACATGTATTGGGTATTTTGTGTCTATGAAAATGCAAGACACTGGTCTCCAGTTTTCCTTTCTTCTAATGCCTTTACCGTGGTTTGTCAATGCTGGCCTCCTAGAATGAGGAAGTTTCCCCTCTGTTTTTATTTTCAGGAAGAGATTACAGGACATTAGCATCATTTTTTCCTGTGAATGTTTGCTAGAATTCTTCAGTGAAACCACCTGGGCCTGACGCTTTCTTTTGGGAAGGTTATTCGTCCTTGACTCTATTTACTTAATAAATATAGGCCTATCCAGATAATCTATGTTTCCTTATGTGGGTTTTAGTAGTGTGTGTCTTTTATTTGTTTTCTATATTTTTCTAAATGTTTTCATTTATTTCTGAGAGAGAGCTGCAGAGTGGGAGGTGGGAAGGGGCAGAGAGAGAGGGAGACGCAGAATCTGAAGCAGGCCCCAGGCTCTGAGATGTTAGCACAGAGCCTGACACGGGGCTCAAACCCACGGACCAGGAGATTATGCCCTGAGCTGAAGTCAAACATTTACTGACTGAGCCACCCAGGCGCCCCATCGTGTGCGTCTTTTAACTAATCGATCTGTTTCATATAAGTTATGAAATTTGGGGGCATAGAGTCATTTATAATATTTTCATTATCCTCTTGATGTTCATGGAATCGGGAGCGGTTATGTCTCTTTCACTTTTGATATGAGCCATTTGTGTCTACCTTTTTTCTTGGATAGCCTAGTTAGGCGTTCATTACCTTTATTGATATTTTCAAAGAACCATCTTTTGATTTCTCTATTGATTATCTCCAGTATTTGACTATCTTTTATTTTATTGATATCTGTTCTAATTATTATTTTTTTAATTATTATTATTTCTTTTCTTCTACTTCAGCCTTCAACTGTACCTCCTCCCCTATTTTCCTAAGGTGGAAGTTTAGGCTACTAATTTAAGGTCTTTCTCCTTTCCGATTTTGTTACGTTTATGTACTTAATTTGAGAGCGAGAGAAAGCATGTACGTGAGCAGGGGCATGGCAGAGAGAGGGAGAGAGAGAATCCCAAGCAGGAACCCAATACAGGGGCTTGATCTCATGACCATGATAGCATGACCTGAGTGGAAACTAAGACTTGCGTGCTAAAACCACTGAGCAGCCAGATGCCCGAAGGTCTTTCTACTTTTCTAATAAATGCATTCAATGCTGTACATTGTACTGTAAGCCATGTTTTCACTGCCCACCCCACCCCGCCCTGCACATTTTTGTAGGTTGTATTTAATTTTCATTGAGTCCAAACTACTTTGAAATTTCTCTCAAGTTTCCTTCTTTGATGTGTTATTTAGAAGTATGTTCTTTAATCTCTAAATATATGGGGACTTTTCCTGCTGTCTTTTCATTATTGCTTTCCATCCAGTTCAATTGCAGTGTGGCCTGACAATATACTTTGTGTGGTTTCTATTCTTTGAAATTTGGTAGGATGTGTTTCATGGCCCAGAACATGTTCTGACTTGGAGCACGTTCTGTGTGAACTTGAGAAACATGTTTATTCAACCACTGTTCGATAAAACATCCCATACGTATCAGTTCGATCTAGGTGATTACTGCTACTGCTTCATCCAGCTGTAGCCTTACCTATATCCTTCTAGACCTGTCAGTCACTGACAGAAAGGTGTTGAAGTCTCTACTATAATAATGACTTTTTCTCTTTCTCCTTCAAATTCTAAAAGTTTTTCCATCATGTATTTCCATTCTCTGTTGTTAGGTATAGAAAATTAGGGATTGTTATGTTTTCTTACAGAACGGACCTTTTTATCTCTATAGAATCTCTTTATATAATGACACTCTTTATCTCCCTAGAGTTTCCTTGATTGGAAGTTTGCTTTGCGTGGAGTTAATGTAATTACTCCAACTCTCTTTGGATAAGCACTAACATGATAAATCTTTCTTCATCCTTTTACTTGTAATCTATCTGTATCTTTATATCTCATGTGAATTTCTTATAGACAATATAGAGTTGCATCTTGTTTTTGGATCTCCTGGGACAATCTCTGAGCTTTAATTGGTATATTTAGACTATTCACATTTGATGTGAGTATTGATGTAGTTGGAATAATATCTGCCATGTTTGTAATTGTTTTCTATTCACTGCATTCATACTTTGCTTCCTTTCTATCTTCACCTTTTTCTGCCTTCTGGATTTTAATGCAGCAGTTGATATATTCCATTTTCTTCTTTCTCTTAGCATATTCATTACACTTGTTTATTTTAAAAAGTTGGAGTGGGTTCCCCTTTATTTGCATTTGCATTACTCATTTATAACTAGTCAAATTCCTCTTTCAAATCACACTATACCCCTTCACAGATAGTGCAGCTACCTTATAACATCCCTCTCAATTCCTCCATCCCACGCCTTCTAATATTGATGTCATCTACCTCCTTATCCATATGCTATGATCACCGAGTATATTGTTGCTGTTATCACTTTAAACAAATTGTTATCTATCAGATAAGTTGGGAATGAGAAAAATAAACTATTTTATCTTACCTTCCCTTATGCCTACTCTAATCCTCTTCTTTTTTAAGCATAGATCTGAATTCCTTATCTATAACTTCTATCCCTATTCCTTTTTCTAAAAACCTTTCTCTTGAGCGAGACAGGGGGCACAAATGAGCAAGGGGCAGAGAGAGGTTCCCACGACAGGCAGAGAGAGAGGGAGAGATAATGGGATCTCACTCAAAGCATGGCTCATGCTCACTTGCAGGGGGGTGGAGCTCACTTGATGTGGCACTTGAACTCACAAACTGTGGGACTTGAACTCATGAATGCTGACATCATGACCTGAGCTAAAGTCAGGTATTTAACCACTGAGGTATCCTCGAAAGAACTTTTTATTTATTTATTTATTTCTTGCAAGGGAGATCTACTAGTGGTAAAGTCCTTCCTTTTTTGTTTCACAACGTATGACTTGTTTTAGGATTGTTGTTGTTGTTGTTGTTGTTGTTGTTGTTGTTGTTGTTGTTTAAAAGGTGAGGGATTGTAAAATTCAGATGCTGTGGGGAAGAGTAACATACTCCATGCCTAACATCTTTTTTAATGTTTATTTATTTATGTTGCGGGAGAAAGGGGTGGCGGGGTAGAGAGAATTCCATGCAGACTCCATTCTGATAGCAGAGAGCTCAATCTCATTATGTGGGGCTCAATCTCATTAAACATGAGATCATGACTTGAGCTGAAATCAAGGTTGGATGCTCAACCGACTGAACCACACAGGCACACCTACAAGTCTTTTTTCTTTAGTTTGAAATACACTTTTGAAGGATATAGAATTTTCAAGCGGTGTTTTATTTTTCCTTTCAACACTTTTATTTGTATTTTCATTTGTATTTTATTTGTATTTATTTTTATTTTTAATTTAATTTTATTTTTATTTTTATTTTTACTTTTATTTTTATTTTTATTTTTATGTTTATTTTTTCTTCTACCCTGGCTAGGAAGAAAGGGATAGAGGGGGTAAGAGGAGAGAGAGTGATGCTGGCTGGAGGAAGGGCATCATCTTAGCCTGGCTGGTGAAGTGCCGTCTGACAGAGACATTACATGGAGCATTGAAGGAAACGTGCAGTCATCTGAGGGAAAGAAAAACATATTTCGAAATACACTGCCTTTGGATTCGCTATAAATCTACACACTACTGTTGGGGGGGATGTTTTCTTTCTCTTTTATTTTACAGGAACAGAGAACACATATATACATGTACACACACACACACACACACACACACACACACACGCACAGAGACACTGAGCACCTAGAACATGTCAGGCATGCTAGACACTTCAAGTGTTATTTCATTTAATCATAAAAGCACATGAATTAAATGAGTCATCCAAGATGACACAGTTGTTGAAGGAAGCAGATTTCGAACCCAGGTCTGACCCTGGTGCATGTGCCTCCGAGGCAAGATTCTATACTCCTAGATGGAAAGACTGCACATCCCAGGCTCCTCTCCCACCTCTAATGCATCCATCCTGCACGTACATGCATACTTGCACAAAGAAGAAGGACTAACACTCATGGCTGGGCACCTAGTAGGTATTCAGTGAATAACCACAGCTGACTTGAATACATCAAAAGATTCCACATTCCAAAAACCATGCACAGAACTCTCATATCCTAGGACTGTACTTTGATACAAAATAGCAGAGAATGATAATAAAGTAGTTATCTTGTGTAGCATGAATATTAATGCTGAGTCGGCCCAGTGAAACTAAAGCCCTCGCCAGGTGGTTAAAGAAACTACTTCACAAAGAAACTTTGGAACTCAGGAAGGAGATGTCAGTTTTTGGAGGGGGGGGATAGTTCTGCATGAGAGAGGTGTTGTTGTTGTTGTTGTTGTTGTTGTTGTTAATTCTTAGTCTCCTTTTTCAAACAAAAGGTGAGTGTTTCTAACCTGCATAAAAATGATCTCTTGGGGTGCCTGGTTGGATCAGTTAGTTCAGCTGAGGTCTTGATTTAATCTCAGATCATGATCTCAGGGTTGTTGAGATTGAGCCCCTCATCAGGCTCTGTGCTGAGCATGGACCCTACTTGGGATTCTCACTCTCTACTTCTGCCCCTCCTCTCTCTAATTAAATACACATTAAAAGTATTTTTTAATTAAAAATTAAAAAAAGTATCTCCAAAGCTACCACAGAAATTCTCCAGAGTACCTCTATCATAAAAAGAAAGACACGGTGGTTTCTAGTCTATAGATAGTGAAACAGTAGCAACCAGTGTTCTCATTTTCCATGTGGCCAGTGAGGAATATAACATATTACCAATACTCAGGCGGAGAGAGGGAAGATGAATAAAAAAATATACCCGGAAGAGTGAAAAGCTGATGGCATCTGCGATGCTGCCTGTGCCTGGCGTGCAGCTCTAAAATGTCTAGTTTATCACACAGGGGGACACAGCAGAAGTCCCATCCCACAGAGGCCCTATTCACCAGACTGCTGTCAAGCAGTGCTTTCGTATTTCTAGAATCACACTCTGGTCCCAAAAAACCAAACTGAAGTTATTTCAACTTTTTGGATCTTTCAGATAATTTTCATCAAATCTGGTATTTAAACAATTTCTTCAGTAAGATTTTGTCCCATTTTCTCCCTCCTCTCCATCTGGGACTCCTATTATACATGTGTTACATCATTATGTTGGAACACCTGATATTGTCACACAGTGCTCTACTGATTTGTGTCCAATTTTTCTCCCCTCTCTATTGTTTGGCTTGGGACATTTCTCTTGATTTACCTTCAGGTTCACTGATTCCTTCTTCTATTTCTAACCTACTGAGTTAATCTAGGGAAATGTTATTTGAGTTATTGTATTTTTCAATTCCATAAATTTCACTTTTTTAAAAATCGCTTCCATTTGTCTATTGTGATTCCCGGTGGACTCACATCATGTTTCCTACTGTATTTTTGCATACATTTTCCTTTAGTTTTTAAATATAGTAGCTGCTGGAAATCTTTGTTAAACCCAAAGGTGCACCTAGTCAGTTTCTATTTAACTAATCTTTTTCCTTAGTATGGGTTAAACTTTGATAATGTGCATGTTTATTATTTTTTAGGTGAAGAGTAAACACTTGTTTAGATTATCTGCTATTTGCGTGTGCGCACACGCACGCCTTGCTATCATGACTGGCAAGAGATAACATTCTCTCTACTCTTACTAATTAGCATCTCCATAACAAAATCCTAGAAACAATGACACACTCATACACGCTAATACAAGCATAGACTCCCTTTATAAAAGGGGCCACTAAAGAACAATTAAAGTTGCTTGACGAGGAAAGAAGGGATTTGAGATACAGGATGAACACGTGTACCTTTTGAAATTCACATCCACAAACTACCTATTCATTTAAAAAACAAAAACAAAAACAAAGCTGTTTCACTGATACTCGGCAACAGCACTGTGCATTAAAATCTAAAAGCACCTGTTGCTTTGCATTTACTACCTTCTCATTGTAATCGATTCTTAACTACGAAATAGCAAAATGCATTTTTAAAGCAGGAAGCAAGAGTTAGCCTCCAAAACATGGCTAAACCGCCACATCATACACTTTTCTGTTTACAACCATCATCCGTTTATGAACCAAATAAGTGAGGTACCACTCCAATGGTATTCAGATGCTAGCTGACTATTAGCCTTTCAACTACTGACAGTGGGGACAGGTTTGGAAATCCTATTCCGTTTAAAAGTAGCAAGCAGATCTCTTTTAACATGAAAGGGACTCAGAGCTGAGCAGAAAAGGTGGGAGCAGTGAATTTACTCCTGGATGGCAAAACCTAGGTTGGCTGAAGTCAGAAAATGCTTTTGAGATCAGCTTGTTAAGAAGCTCCCCATCTGAGATCCTTGGAACTGAGAAAACAGAAATGGGATCTCCTGAACTTATTCAACATTTCAAGGAGACTTTTTAAAGACCTCATAAGATTATCAGTGAAAAATCTGCTCTGGATAACCAAAACAGGTATTTTTTTAGGCCCTACATCTTTTCTGGTCATACCAGCATTACCAACATTATTTCTCACCATCAGCCCCCAGGACAATAAGTTTCTTATGTCCCTGCATTGATACTACATTCTCTCTACCTTATATGCCAGTCCCCACTGTCCATTAAACTTCTATTTATCTTGCAAGATCCACCTCAAGTATTATCTCTTTAAAAAAAAAAGAACACATTTGTATTTGTTTTGAGACACACACAGAGACAGAAAGTGAGAGAGAGAGAGAGAGAGAGAGAGAGAGAGAGAGAGAGAGAGAGAGAGAGAGACAGAGAGACAGAGAGACAGAGAGAGAGAATGAGAGCCCAAGCAGGGGAGCACCAGAGAGAGAATCCCAAGCAGGCTTAACCAACTGAGCCACCCAGGAGTACCATCTCTTAATGAAAATATTATCTCTTAATGAAAGCATGAGCTCTGCAGCCAGACTACCTGCCTGGGTCCAAGTTGCGGCGCTAACACTGATTGTAAGACTAGTCTAGGTCTCATCAGGTATCCCGTCTGCATCTCAGGTCCTTCCCCAGTAAAATGGAGATGATGATAGTACTATTTCATCGGACTGATGTGGAGATTAAATAAGATAATGCATATAAAGCACTCAGCAAGGAATAAACAATAAACGTGCAGTTGTTGTTACTATCATATAGTATGAGTTCTATAACTAATCAGGTTTCCCAAAGGTGCCCATAAACTTAATAATCCAGGTGGCGTGTCCTTTCTAAAATTCCAAAACCAAAGATATCACTTGACTCAGTTTTTCTAAGGCCAAACAC
Organism: Puma concolor; assembly: GCF_028749965.1. Classification (NCBI taxonomy): domain Eukaryota; kingdom Metazoa; phylum Chordata; class Mammalia; order Carnivora; family Felidae; genus Puma; species Puma concolor. The sequence goes on from NW_028240224.1 coordinate 248,359, forward strand.
CCAAAGGGAGTCCAAGTTCTAATAAAACACCCGACATGTTAATAACCCTGTAGAAGGAACACAGGCTATCCTACCTTACGATGAAATTCACAAAGCTAGTCACTGCGTGCAGATGTTATCATCACAGCATCAGACTTAGCAGAACATTTCAATGATAAAACAACCACACACAAAAAAAAAAAATTCTGGGAGCCCTGAAAAAAGTGGAGTGAACTTCACCTCAAGCAGATTTTGCAAGCTCTTAAAAATGTGATTTGCCCCTGTACTTCTTAGTCTCTCCTTACCTGGACCAGATGATACTACCAACACCTGAGGAGAACATTGAAATTCATTATTTTGAATTTGACAATGCCAACTAGCCTTTATTTAATATCATTCCTGATAACATCCAGTCATCCTATAAATATCTTAAAGTGCTCCAAATACAGTTTTTTTCATCTGCCATTCAAGTACTACTTCAAATCAACCAATGATAATAATGACAGCTTTGAAGAAGCAATGGACATCCAGGCAAGGACTGAATCAGGAAAGATCATACATAGCTGCTCCTCACTGAGTCTCCTCTGCTTCATCACAGTCTCTTCGTGTGCTGAAGCAAGAATCCTCAGGAGTAATTCTGGATCCGACCCCCACCCCCACCCCCGCCCTAATCCCCAAATCCAGCTGGTCTGATTGGCTCTACCTCCAAAGCAGATCTCTAATTGAGGCAGCTATCATCTCCATGGTAACCACACTGGTCCAAACGACCATTTCTCACAGGGACGACTATAATATCTGCTAAAGGGTCGTGCAGCTTCCTAAGTGGTACCTAGTCACAGCATGATGATATTGGTAGGATAGACAGACTATGCCACTGAGCGGGGAAAAAAAAAAAAAAAACTGGATCAAAAAAAAAAAGTACTTACTTTATGATCTCACTCATCTAGAACTCTACAAAATAGAAACTAATATATTGTGACAGAATGCAGATCAGTAATGGGTGGCAGAGAGGGGCAAGAGGAAAGGATGACCAAGGGACACAAGGAAACTTTTCGGTGATGGTTATGTTCACTATCTAGACTGTGGTGGTTTCATGGATATGTGTGTGTATATACTTTTTGATCTGTGTGTATACACATCCACACTGATGTATAAACTTATCAAATAGCACACTTTAGTTTCCTGCAAGTTATGCCAATTATACTACAACAAAACTTTTTAAAAATAAAAACAAACAGGATGATATTTTTAATAAAATGCAACGTGTGGGATTTGCGTCAAATAAACCAGGGGAAGAGGGGAGCAAGGACAAAACGGGTAGAAATACAGATGAAACAAGGTTAGACATGAGTTGATAATGTTTACAACTAGGTCCTAAGGACATGGGGGTATAATATACTAATGTCTTGACTTTTACATATTTGAAATTTTCTATAATAAAAACAATCTTTAAGTGAAAGGGGAGCAAATCATGAACCAGGATAAACTAAAAGAAGAAAAATACTATGCTGGCTCCAGAGCCCAGACTGATGGTAGCCAAAGACTTCGTTAGAAGCTGAAGAGCAGGGGAATGTGGAGTTTAAAGGGACACATTTTATTCTTTACTCTATCACCTGAGAAACGTGCATGCTCCTTTGAGAGCTACGCCATCCTTTCCCTGGTTGGCTCAAAGCTGGGCTCCCTTGCACACTTGACTTCTCATGGAGCCTTCAAGCTGTCAGATCACAGAGGCTTCCACAGATATGCTTCCAACAGCCTGAAGTTTAGGATAAAGAAAAACCGTCTTGTCGCCCATTTGAAGTATTTCATGCATGCTGAAGCAGCACCCGGTTAGATAGCCAAGTACTACAGCCACAGGCAACTCAGAAACACACAAACAGAAGCAGCATTTTTATCTACTTTTCCTCCAAGTCTCTGCTCATGGATCTTACAAAAGGAGTCCCAATCACATCAACCAATTTTGAAAGAAAGGAACTCTTGGCCAACATTTGCTTAGAGCACACTAACTTATCATCCCATTTGAGCCTCATGCTTAACCTTGGGAAGCAGCACATATCTTTACCCCCTTTGAAGCCTGCTAAATACTGAAACTCAGAGAGATGAAACAAATGGAGTGCCAAAGGTCACACAGCTAGCCTGTGGCAGGGCCAGGAGTCGAGGTCCGTCCCACCTCTGTGCCTGTCTAGCATCACTACCTCATATGTTGAGCAGAAACTCTGATCAAGATGCTTATATGAAGAAAAGTCATATCCCAATTAACCCACTATTTTTTTTACCCAATCTCATACACGTCAAAGGATTTTAAGAGTAGGCACATGAAACCATTACTGCATACAAAGATTTTTCAGTTATGTATAATTTCCTTATCCCCTAGCACAAGGATATATGAAGAAGGGACAGCAATTGACTTTAGACATTACATGGGAGAGGACAAGGGAGGTAATGCCCAAAGAAAGATCAAAGAAAGGAAACTAGGAATCCGACTGGAAAGAACAGCACATTAAACACAAAACCCAAATTAACAACCCCCATGGTAATTTCTCTGTAAAACCAGCATGTCCTGGGTGGTGATTATCCTGTTAGTGAAATGAAAGAAAACGACCATTTTATTTCAAGCTACTTGTGTCACCCATGCTAGGTTAAAGTGGAAGAGAATTTTTCAAAACTGTATTAAATTTGCTCACACTGTGGTGATTCTCCATTTTCCAGCAAAACATGTCACTTCCAGAGTTCAAGGTCTACAGTAAAAATTCTTGCTTCTGGGGTAATGCATGAAACTGGATATTTAAAACGTGTGTTCTGGTTGTTCACAGCTAATAATAACAAGTAGTACTTACTGAGCACATATTATAAGCAGGTCTTGTTTTTAATGCTTTTAATCTTCAAAATGGATCTTCTGACACAGGTTCGATTATTGTTAGGGCAACAATATAATTTATTGTCCAAATAAAGATACTTTGGGGGATCAAAGCAGAAAGCCATTAACAATTGTGCCAGGCACGGCCACAATCCAGGAACATTTGGACATAGAATCACTAGCCTCATTTTGCAAATGGAGACTTAAGAAACAGAAAGGTTAAATAGCCTACCTAAGGTCACACATCTAGTAAGCCAGTGTTCAAGCCCAGGTCATCTGGCTCCAGGCTCATATTCAGCCATTCTGCCACGTGCCCCCACTGAGCTGATATACTACCTTAAAAAAAATACATCATCCCACTGTTCACTTTGAAGCACACAGACCCCTCTGTATTTCAGAATACATTTGCTACATAAAATGGCTAAAACCCAAGGAGAACGATGACTCAAGAGTTCATATGTTTAAAAAATGAAGACAGGGTGCCTGAGTGGCTCAGTCAGTTACCAGCAGACTCTTGATTTCAGCTCAGGTCATGATCTCATGGTTAGTGAGATGGAGGCCTGCGTCAGGCTCTGCACTGCCAGATTCTCTCTCTTCCTCTCCCTCTCCCTCTCCCTCTCCCTCTCCCTCTCCCTCTCCCTCTCCCTCTCCCTCTCCCTCTCCCTCTCCCTCTCCCTCTCCCTCTCCCTCTCCCTCTCCTTCTCCCTCTCCCTCTCCCTCTCCCTCTCCTCTCTCTCTCTCTCTCTCTCTCTCTCTCTCTCTCTCGCTCTCCCCTTCCCCTGCTCGCATTCTTTCTCTCTCTCTGCATCTCTCACACACAGAATGAATAAAAACTTAAAACACACACACACAAACATACATACATGCATGCATACATACATACATACATACATACATGCATGCATACATACATACATACAGTTGCTCTTGGATATGCAACTGTAACATGTCCCTTGTTACACATGGTTTCCTTAATTACTTTTTTCCACATACAGTATCTCCTCATTTCATTCAGGAATAAATCCACAGCTAAAGCAGCAACACCTACCATGCAGACATGCATGCTTATATTGATACCACAGATACATTCAAGGTTTCACTGGCTCAAACCACACTGGGCTTTGGGACCTCAACCTTATACCATAGAAGCAAAGTCTCACCTTCCCTTGAGTATTACTGGATGGTTTTCAAATACTTCCAAGGAAAAATGATGTCCCAGAAATGAGTTTGGTAACTAGGGAGTTCAACATTTTCCCTTGATTACTAAACAAAAAACTAAGGCATCATAAAACTTCAGAGAGCCACAATGCCAGGTAGGTAGAAAGTGTTTTTTGTGAATATACAAGGCTGCTTGCAGATGTGCCTTATGAGGCAACACAATACTGGCGAGTTTCACATCATCCCCTTTCTCAAATACCTCAGTGCTACCACTGTCCTTTTACACTTACAGGTCTTGCTGCATCTTCCCTCAGATGACTGCACATTTCCTTCAATGCTCCATTTAATGTCTCTGTCAGACGGCACTTCACCAGCCAGGGTAAGATGATGCCCTTCCTCCAGCCAGCATCACTCTCTCTCCTCTTACCCCATCTATCCCTTTCTTCCTAGCCAGGGTAGAAGAAAAAATAAACATAAAAATAAAAATAAAATAAAAATAGAAATAAAAATAAAATTAAATTAAAAATAAAAATAAATAAAAATAAAATACAAATAAAAATACAAATAAAAGTGTTGAAAGGAAAAAAAACACCGCTTGAAAATTCTATATCCTGCAAAAGTGTATTTCAAACTGAAGAAAAAGACTTGTAGGTGTGCCTGTGTGGCTCAGTCGGTTGACCATCCAACCTTGATTTCTGCTCAAGTCATGATCTCATGTTTAATGAGATTGAGCCCCACATAGGGCTCTCTGCTATCAGAATGGAGTCTGCATGGAATTGTCTCTACCCCCCCTCCACCACCCCTTTCTCCCTCAACATAAATAAATAAACATTAAAAAAGATGTTAGGCATGGAGTATGTTACTCTTCCCCAAAGCATCTGAATTTTACAATCCCTCACCTTTGTAAACAACAACAACAACAATCCTAAAACAAGTCATACGTTGCGAAACAAAAAAGGAAGGACTTTATCACTAGTAGATCTGCCTTGCAATAAATAAATAAATAAATAAATAAATAAATAAATAAATAAATAAATAAATAAATAAATAAATAAATAAATAAATAAATAAAAAGTTCCTTCGAAGATACCTCAGTGGTAAAGTGGGAAAGAATGAACACCCCAGACCTGGCATGTCAATACTAACACCTGGCAAACAGCAACAACCTCCCAGAGACAGCAACTAGTAAACAATCAGTTGTCTATTTAGGACACATGAGCGAGAAGATGGAAGAAATAGAACTGCCCAAAGGGAGGCTGAAAAACAAAAACAAAAACAAAATCCACTGGCGGTAAAAAGTGAAAAAAGGTAAAACCAAAGTTTATCTCATTGTTATTGCAGGTGTTACTGGATAGACTAGATGAACCTGAAGCAAATGATTTCTAAACAACAAAAGCAGCAGCAGCAGCAACAACAACAACAGCAGCAACAACAACAGCAGCAACAACGAAAGAATCTTCTAAACTATGCCTTGGTATAATTTAGCAGATAATCAGAGCTGCAGAACACTAGCTTTATGTGGGAATAATCGGAATACCATAGGTACTCAGAGGAGTCACGCTTATTGCTAATAACTGATGCTCAGGTGGTGTGATCACTGTATCCCACCACACCAAGTAAGGGTCTTAAAAAGGAAGAGGGAACCCACGCAGGGCAGCAGATGCCAGAACACATGGGGTGAATCAAGGGCTCAGTGAAACGGGAAGCCTTAATCACAAAGTGAACAATTTGCCTGAAAATGCTGCAGATTCAGGCCAGCACGCAGGCCTCCAGGCTCCCTGGCAGGAGTCCTGGGAATACGAGGGGCAGAGCAATGAACTTACAGCTACCAATCACTTCCCTGTGGCAGGCACGTTACCTCATAAAGCATCTCAATTGACCCTGTGTACAGAGGGAGGAATTGAGGCTGAAGGAGATGTTATAATTGCTCAAGGTCACAGAACTAAGAAAGTTATGGAAATGGCCTTTACCCCAAGCACTCGGACTCCTTAGTGCATAACATGCTGTCTCAAGTATGCAAAACTCAGCTTCAGTAACCCTTTTTCCATCTTTTTAATTAAATTTTTTTTTCAAAAAGCGTTGATTGTTGTCTTTTCATTTTTATTTGTTTCCTTATGTCTTTTAATTTCTTCTCTAATTGTCTGGTTGACTCATTCGTTCTTTAGTAGGATGTTTTTTAACCTGCATGCTTTTAGAGGTTGAGCAGACTTTTTCCTGTACTTTATGTCAAGCTCCAAACATTGTGATCTCAAAGTGTGCATGGTGTCATCTCAGTGCTGTTATATTTATTGAAGGCTTTTTGCGACCCAGTATGTGGTCTCTCTTGGAGAATGTTCCACGTGCACTCCAGAAGAAAGTATGCTCTGCTGCTCTGGGATGTAGAGTCCTAAATTATCTGTCACGTCCTTCTGGTCCAATGTATCATTCAGGACCATTGTTTCTTTCCTGATTCTGTCTAGATTTTCTGTCCATTGTTGTAAGTTGAGTATTAAAACCCCCTGCAATGGCACATTCTTATCAATAAGATTGTTTATGTTTGTGATTAAATGTTTTAAATATTTGTGTGCTTCGGAATTCAGTGCATAGTCATTATAATTGTTAGCTCTTCCTGATGGACAGACACTGTAATTATTTAATAATGCCCTTAAACATCTCTTGCTGCCAACTTTAATTTAAGGTCAAGTGTGTCTGATAGAAGTATGGCTACTACTACAGCTTCCTTTTGACTCCCAGTAGCATGAAAGGTAGTTCTCCATCTCCCCACTTTCAAGAGTAAGGTGTCCTCAGGTCTGAAATGAGTCTCTTGTACGACAGCAAACAGATGGGTCTTGTTTTGTATTATCCATTCTGATACCCTGTGTCTTTTGGTTGGAGCATTTATTCCACTTCCAAGCACTGTTATTATGGAAAGCGATGGTTCTGAGGCATTGTGATGTCTGTAGTTTTCATGCTTGTACTGGTGTCTGTGGTACTTTGTGATACTTGCGACATTTCCCTCAAGGAATCCCTCTTAGGATCTCTTGTAGGGATGGTTTAGCGGTGGTGAATTCCTTCAGTTTTGGTTTGTTTGGGAAGACCTTTACCTCTCCTTCGATTCTGAATGGCAGGTTGGGTGGATAAAGGATTCTTGGTTGTATATTTTTCCTGTTCATCACATTGAAGATTACCCTAGTCCTTTATGGCTTGTCTGATTTCAGTAGATGGGTCTGCTCCTATCCCAATACTTCTCTACCTGTGTATGTGAAGGTCCATTCATCCCTAGCTGCTTTCAGAATTCTCTCTTCATGCTTGTATTTTGCCAGTTTCCCCATGCTATGTTGTGCAGAAGATGAACTCAGGTCACATCTGAAGGGAGTTCTCTGTGCCCGTTGGGTTTCAATGCCGGTGTCCTCCCCCAGCTTGTGGAAGTTCTCAGCTATGATTTGTTCAAGGTCATCTTCACACCCCTTTTCTGTCTCTTCTGGAAATCCTGTGATATGGATATTGTTCCATTTGATTTCATCACTTAGTTCTCTAATTCTCCCCTCTCGATCCTCAATTTTTTCTCTATCTTTTTCTCACCTCCTTTTCCCCATAATTTTAACTTCTGATTCATTTAGTCTCCCCTCTGTCTCTTCAATCCGCGCTGTGGCTGCCTCCATTTTAATTTGCACCTCATTTATAGCATTGGAATTCATCACGACTACTTTTTATTTCCTTGATCTCCGCAATAATTGATTCCATGCTGTCTTCTTTTTTAAAAATTTTTTTTTTTCAACGTTTATTTATTTTTGGGACAGAGAGAGACAGAGCATGAACGGGGGAGGGGCAGAGAGAGAGGGAGACACAGAATCGGAAACAGGCTCCAGGCTCCGAGCCATCAGCCCAGAGCCTGACGCGGGGCTCGAACTCACGGACCGCGAGATCGTGACCTGGCTGAAGTCGGACGCTTAACCGACTGCGCCACCCAGGCGCCCCATTCCATGCTGTCTTCTATGGCTTTGCCAATCCCAACGATTAATCTTTGGACTGTTATGCTAAATTCTGATATGTAGCTTATATCTGTTTTGATCAAGTCGTTAGCTGTCCACTTCTTCCCGGAATTTCTTTTGAGGGGAATTCTTCTGTGTCATTATTTTGGCTAGTTTTCTCTCTCTTAGGAGGTTTACAAGCTTGTTATTTGCTTTGCACCTGCAAGAATTGCTATAGGAAAGGGGGCTCACGCCCTCTGCAGGTTCTAGCCCTGCAGGTAGTGTTTCTTGGAGAGTGTTACTTGCTCTCTGTTGTTGTGACATTGGCTCTTTGAGTTCTCTACTCGTAATGATGTGTTTGACCCTCCACAAGTTGTCGTTTTATTTGTTCCTTGAAGTAGCCCTGGAAAGGAAAACAAACAAACCAACAAACAGGAAACAGAGACATGTAAGGCAACGTGCAAATAAAAAAAATAAATGGACACACACACGCTCACACACTCACAGAAAAACAGTCTGAAATCAAAAAACAAAACAAAACAAAACAACCAAACAGACCAGAAACACCAGCTACAAGTAAAGAACAAGATAGAGGCGTTGCTGTTGGAAGAACACATATAAAGAGAGAAATGACAGGAGTGGGGAAAAGGAAAAACATATATATATTGACCAGGCTGGGAGGCGAAGTGGCTTAATGCAGACAGAGAGAAAGGAAAATAAGGAAGGAGGTGGGGGAACAAAAGGAAGATAAGTTTAGCCAGACAGAGAAACTAGATGGCTTGATTATCCCAGAGAGAGAGAAAGGCAAGTATACAAGTATAGGTAGGAAATGTATCAAGGGAATGGATTATAAATGTCTACTTAAACGAACCAACAAGCAGAGTTATCAACCTAAAGGAGGGAAGAGATAGGAAGGGAGAGTACGTCTAAAGAACAAGAATTGTCCCGGAATTACTCCAGTCTAGGCAGCATCACCGGTCCGGAAGACGGAGCTGCCTGGTTCCACAGCGCCTATCCTGCTCCATCAGACAAGCAGGTACCCAGCACAGAGGGGCGTGGTTTGGGGTAGGCTGGTCCCACCTCCACTCTGGACCCTGGGACTGATCCCTGAGGCCCCGCCTTGGTGGTGGTGGCAGGGGGGAAATGGTGATGCCCAGCCTCTTCTGCATGACCTGGTGTACTCCGTTCCAGTTGTCCTCATTGTGCCGAGAGCACACGCAGGGTGGTCCTTCTTGCTCCGCTGACTCCTTTGGCACAGCGCTTGTCGAGGGTTCACAGACCCGTTCCGTGTGCTCTGGCACTGGGGCAGTGCCTCTCTGTGCTGCTCCAAATGTCTTCCTGGCTTTGTTTGTGCTGCTGTGCTTCAGGGAGCCCCGCCTTTTCCTGCTGTGGACTGCGCTGCTGACCTCACTGCTGAGCTTGGGCATGGTGGATGCAGGCAGGCATTGTTTTGTCCCACAGCGACGCCCCCAGGGAGGGGGCCACTTTCTCCTACTGCAGACTGCGCCCTAGACCCAGCCACTGACCCGTGGGGGGGGGGGTGGTGGATGTGGGCAGGCTTTGCTCTATTGCACAGCCCACCAGGGAGGGGCTACTGTCTCCTGTGGACTGTGCCCCTGCTCTACCCCTGAAACCAATGCTGGCTCCTCTCCTCCCCAGGTGCACATACAGGGAGCCTAGCCCCAGACCCAAGAAAGCCCCACAGTTAGAGATAAGATCCCTGTCAGTCCCAGTCCGAGGTTCTCCTCTTATCCACATACAGCCCTACACTTCCGCAGCCACTCTTTCTCTTACTTTTGTCTCTCCGCAGAAGGGGATCTCTTCCCTCCATTCCTTCTTGGCCCAATTTATGTACCCCAGTTCACAATCATCCACCTGTCATCTCTCAAGGTGTCTCATTTCCTTCAGGGAGAATTCAGTCTGATTTCCTCGCAGACTTTTGGGGTTCAAAATGCTTTGGCTTCAGCACTTTGTTTGAGAGACATGGGATGTACAGATCCTCTGACTTCTCCCCCATGGTGACCCCTCTGCCCCAGAAGGATTTATTTATAAATTGATGGACATCGAATTTTAGATCTTATTTTCTTATTCATGTTATTAGGATTAATCTCAGTACATACTTTCAGTTTTAAGAAAAATTCCCTGTGATTTGAATCCTTTGAAAATGAATTGAAGAGGCAATCCGAATAAATATCACATTCCCTTACTGGGACTTCTCTCTCTCGATCTCTCTCTATCCCTCTCTCTCTCTCTCTCTCTCTCTCTCTCTCTCTCTCTCTCTCTCTCTCTCTCTCTCTCTCTCTCCCTCTCTCTCTCTCTCTCTCTCTCTCCCTCTCTCTGTCTCTCCCTCTATCTGTCTCTCTCTCTCTCTCTCTCTCTCTCTCCCTCTCTCTGTCTCTCCCTCTCTCTGTCTCTCTTTCTCTCTCTCTCTCTCTCTCTCTCTCTCTTTCTGACACACACAGACACACACACACACACACACACACACACACACACACACTTCCCTCAGACTGTCAGGACTCTCTCTAGGGTGCCCGCCCACTCCACAGCCAGTACATAAACTTCACCAGTACTCAGGACTAGACATCCTCAGTAAGGTCTTCCCAGAACAAAATGGAAGAAACAGCCTCTGTCAGTCCCCCTCTCCTGCCTGTTCACTTTCCTCCCTCCTGCCAGGTCTCCCTGACCCCCACCCCACCTTGCTGTCACAGCCCATTCTATACGTACCTGAGAAACCTAGCTAGTGTTTGATTCTGCAGCAAAACGCAACAAGGTTCCAAAAGGTCTCAGCCCTCCCAGGCCGATGAGTCAGCAGGAAAACACAGGCCAAGAATCACACTAGGAGAATTCTCATTCCAGCTGTACCACTTCCTAGCTGAAGATGCACAGTGAAGCTGTCATCCAACAACAGTCTAGCTCCACATCTGTAGGCCTCTAGCCCACCTGCATTGCTACCAGGCTCGGGGACACATCCAACGATTTTGTTTCTTGAGCCCCGTCTGGACTGTGTTTGCTTTGTTTCAAATGTCTGCCTCTAGGGTAAACTAGATTTTGAAACACAAATATGCACAATTCCCCAAGGTAAAAGACACGTCCAAGAGTCTGTTCACTGCAGTCATCCATACCCTCAAGGCACTGATTTCTACCGTGTACATAATTAGAGAGAAGAAGCAGACAGACACCTGCCCAATGACAATGAAAAAGCAACAGAGGGTGATGGAGAGCCGCACGTGATGTAGTAGCTGGAAGCCCAGAAGTCAAGAATTACCCACAACCACCACGGAGGCAGGGGTATACCTCGAGAACAGAGCCTGGCACACAGAGTCCCTCAGTCAGATTTCGGTGAGTGGTGAATAAAGCCACAGGTGGACCAATAAACGGACAAGTAAGCGAGCAAAGGCTGACAAGGGAAAATCCACCTGTTCTATGGTGGTGTAGAGAAAGTAGGTGCTTTTAGCAATGCCAGTGAGAGGGTAAACATTACGGAACAGGCGAATTAATGAATTCTGTGGGTGGAATGTTTTCCCCTGATTACAATGGGCAGCTTATCCATCCTCCAGCTCTGAAGCATATGGTCAGTGGACACCACATGCTTGGGACAAGTTCTGGAGGAAAGGAGTGGAAGTAACAACTCTCCACCTTTGCTAGAATGCCAACGTCCATTTACAGACCCTCCATCTGCCCCCTGGCCCTTTCTTCCTCCCACCCACCCCGATTACTCCCACATATTACGTCCTTACTGCAATCTTGCAATCCTTGGTTTTGAACCATCGTTCTAATCTGTTTTGTTCTTGTTTGTGAGGTCTGTCATTTATCTACGTAAAAACCTGGGAATTACTTTCTGAACAAAGGTGAGAGCTCCTGGATGGCTCAGTCAGTTAGGCATGTGACTGTATTGCTTTCGACTCAGGTCATGATCTCATGGTTTGCGAGCTCCAGTTCTGCATCAGGCTTTGTGTGGACAGCGTAGAACCTGCTTGGCATTCTCTCTCTCCCTCTCTCTAAGCTTTCCTGGCTGTCTCTCACTGTCTTATGTTTGTGTGCTGCTTTGTAAACTGGTCTACAAGGAATTTGGGACTAGTGGTATCATAAGTAACCTTCTCTTTCACGTGCTATGACAGCCCTAACGTTCCCCTTACTCTGATGAGTTTAGATGTAAGGCAGAGTGTCCGAAGATCCTCAACCAAACTACATGGTGTAATCGTATGAGCATAGGTATTCACATTTCTGTCCATTCCCTCATAAACTCAGTCATTTCGCAAATAGCGAACACTTACGCGGTGCACTCTGAGGAATATAACAGTAAGCAAAATAGCCTTCGTAAATTATTTTTTTTTCCGCCTTGTGATTTCATGGGCCTATAGTGTCCAGTCCTATGTGATTCGGGGCATGATTAGGATTAACGTATTTCACTTCTTCCAAAGATGTTTCTAAAGATTGGCAGAGGCAGTGGGTTGTGACCGATGCTGGTCAAATCCTAGCTCTGCCACATAGATGTGATATTTGGCAAGTTATTTAAACTTTCTAAGCATTAACCTAGTTGCCTGTAAAGTGGGAATAATAATAACTTTCCCACAGGCCTGTTATGTTTGCTTGAGAGGGAAACATGTGTGAATTGCAGAGAACTGTACTGGTGTATGGTGGGAATTAAAGTGAAATTAGTTTGTTCCCTCTGTTTTCCTATGGCTTTCTGATCATCTCCTTATGGGTTTGTCCCGAGGGCCTTGTGCCTCTCTGTGCCTCTCTGTGCCCTTGAGTATCTTCTTGCAATCCCCAGCATCAGGGAATTGGGCCTCATTCTACCAAGGAAGCCTGACTCTGACATGGTGCCTTCCATAGTTCACCTGTTCTGTACATTCAACACAGCCAACGTGAAGGTTTTAAGTAAGCAAGCAGCGACTTTGTCAAAACCGTAATTACATCACTGATAGAGGCGAGTGTTTACTGACTCACAGTGAAGGGGGTTCCATGCATTATTCTAAGTGTTTTACCGTTGTTACCCCCACTGAATTCATTTCAGAGCTCTATGGTGAAGGTGCTAGGTTGTGCCTGATTTTACAGCTGAGAAAACTGAGTAGCAAAGCGAAAAACTAAGTTGTCCAAAGGTCTGCTGCTAGAAATAGAGCAAAATAAGATTTGAGATCCCAGGCAGCCTGGCTCCAGGGGGCACCCTCTTACTCACTGAACTATATTGCTTCTTGGTAAGCAAGAATTTACTGTAGGATAGGGAATTTAAGTGGTGTTGGGTTGCAAATAAGATCGTAAGAGATGGCAAAGGTTCCACCCAATTCATCTGATGACAAAAGGGTAAGAGTTAATCAAAAGTTGATGATGCAGGTGTTTGTAAAAAGAGAGAATGTGAGAGAGACACCCCGTATAGACTGCTGCTGTTACACATCAAATTGAAGTGAGACAGCTAGTTCTTCTGTAACAATTGGGAACTGAAACTCCATAAACACATTGCATTCATTCAGTATGGACAGGGTCCTTTGCCCATGGCTGGCACTGTAGTAACAACACACGGATGGCTAAGGTGAGTCCTGCCCATGAGGAACACATGGCCTAGGAGGGGAGCAAGGCCTACGCAAGGAGGTTCATGACAACACAACTAGTGGGAAGAAGAACTGTGGATACACAAAGGGGAAGTAAGCAACCCCAAGACATTTTCCATAAAGAAAGACATAAGAAAGGAACGAAACCTCTTAGAGTTCTGGAAGCATCCTTTTTGTAGGCTCTCATGAGTGTATTTTCACTAAGTCTGTAACAATTGGGAGCTGATCCCTGCTGAGCCAAGCTCCTCCAGGACAGAACCTTCCTCTGCTCAGTTGGCTTCAAGTGAACCTGGGTATTCAGCCCTTCTCCAGTGTCCCTCTCCCACCATCCCACTTCTGGCCCTCTTGATTCCTAGATTCCTAGGAAAATCAGCCTATAAAGTCAAATCCTTATTTGTTGTTAGTTCCTTCCAGAGACAGGGTCTCCACGATGCTATCGAGTCTTTCAGTGGAATCCTGCCCATGGGCTGCACAAGGAACTCCATGATACGAGTTCATTGCCTCCTCAAATGATGGGTGTTATGAGAAGTTAAGTCCTGTGAGCTTGGGTTAGAAATAGTCCACATCATGCCCAATCTCAAGGCTTGTTTTGGACAAAGGATGAAGATAAAAAGCAACGAATACATAAAAAGACTTTTGTAAGAAGCTCAGCTTAAATACGGCAGAAGAAAAGATAGGGGGAAAGTGTCTTTTCATTTCATGTTAACAGCCAAAGAGAAAAAGCTTCTTTAGATTTCAAGAAGAAAGGAATAATATCAGTACACAAAGCAAGCTTTAAAGGTGAGCTTTATCATCGTGTCAGTAGAGCTTTGTAGTACACACTCTACAGATTATGGTATTTCTCATAACTCCTTGCTGCCCTAGGGAAAAGTACTTCATTGCCTAACTTTTATCTGAGTTCATGGCTATTTTCCTTTCATTTTTAAAGCTTAGCTTATCTTAGTTCATCAAATAATTTTTTTTCTTTTTTTGATGACAGAAATCTCATTTACACTCCTGAACGTCCTATTACCCTTGACAGGTACCTAGCATTCTGCCTTGCACATCTACTTACTTATGTGGGGAAAATGAAAAACAAACAAACAAACAAACAAAACAAACAAAAAACAGGCATTTGTTTCTTCACCGTCCACAGACAGAATAAACTCTTAACATAAATAATAAAATATTTGGGCACTGAACACGGGACTGCTCTTAAATGTTCATATATTCAAATTGAGGACATTTTTTTATTTGACACGTTTGGTCAAATGCCCAAGAGAACGATTCAAAAATAAAGAGAACTCTGGGAATCAATGGGTTAGGAAGGTCATGAAAAAATTGGAGACTACGATCCAGATCTTAAAAAAGTTCTGAATGTATACTCACAAAGACTTAACGACTTTGGATAACCAGGTTAAAAATAGTGCTTTGAAAGTCCATAGAGCTGTAGCATTCGATGGCAGGGTTTCTTACAGTATGGTCGATACCTCTCCCTAATCAACGGAATCATGGAGGGCTTACTACATGTATGGATTCTGAATTCACACCTAATTCTACATTTTTAGGTAATGTGTCAGTTTTTGTTAAGATAACCCAAACTAGTAACAGCATTCCAATCTGCAAAGAACACACGAGCCCCACTCTCTTTAGCATAAAGTTTGGGTTGCTTTTGTAGGTGGATGAAACCAACAAAACACAGAAGTGTGCAGGGAGAAGTGGAGACTTGAAGTGTTTGAAATGCATACTGTCCCATTTCTCAGGGAGGGCACAGAGACGGCTTGATGGCACCCAAATCAGGTGTTTCTGTCTGAACCATTCCTGCTACCCAGGCCACAGTCAACCATAAAGGTTATCCAGAGAAATGATCTGCATCTGCATCTGTATCTGCTGGAGATTCCCTGACTGACCAGATTCTCACTGGTGCTGGGGCTGGGAGTGTGGGGTGGGAGGTAGATAAACAGAGAGAATCAGACAAGTCCAAGTGGCCAAGAACTGGTTGGAGTCCACCTTAACTGGTACCGTGGCCATATCTGAAGTTTCCAGAGCTGATGATGCTACATTCGAGGCCACCATTGTTCCGTGAAGATACTGCAATTGGTATATGATGCTAAGAATTAAAACAAGGAAACGTGGTAAGGTTCTTGCCAACAGAAATACAACGCTAATACAGGAGCACCTTCCAAGGGTTCATCTGAGAGTATACTGAATGGCCTGAGTATGTAATGTGATTTGATAAGGCAGAACTGGTTTCTCCATGGCCCACAAGGATTAAATTCTAGAATTCCTATGAGTTTGCTTGATGCATTGATAAGCCAAGGAAACCTAGGAGGGGATTTGGTGAAGCCACATGCCCTAGACATATGACAGCTAATTTTTGACTTAAGAAGAAAACGAATGACCTCCAAAAGACATCAACAATTGTACCTCACAGATGTGCTGTGAGCTTGAAATGCTCACACATGTGCTGCATCTTGAAGACGGTAAATGCTAAAAACATTGGTATTATTATATTAATGGCTGCTACCCTTTTTTCCAAAATTTTGTAGGAGGTCATAAAGAAATTGGCAGCTCTGCCATTCCATGCAGCCTGCTGCTGATGACATTGCTGCCTTAATGGAGCACAGCCTACAGCCTCCTTGTGAGTAAAACTCTCTTTGATTATGTCACTGGCGGCACCCTTTCTGTGACAGCTGAACACGTCCCTAACCGATACTACTTGCACTTACTCAATGCCATTCAAATACAATTTCATGTTTTGTTAGCACAGATAACATCAATGTTGTCACTCTTATTGAAGGTGAAATTATTACCAACATCCCGCAGCAGATGACCTTGGGGAAAAGATGCTAGAAATGTTTCCTAAATGAAGAAGGGTCTTGGAGAATACCAGCGTTCTATCTCATAAGCACACCCTCGCAGAGTAAACTGTGGGGCACAGGGTTCTCTCTGTTACAATATCACTTGAAGTTTAGGAGTGTTTTTCCTTATAAATGTTTGGAAAAGTCCATGGTAGAGAAGGGTTTCCTTAATCCCAGAGAGTAAAATGAAAGAAGGCTTTGGACCCACAAACTCCTCCAATCAGTACGTAGGTCGAGACAACCATAAGGCTGTAGACACAGGCTACCTTTCATGAGAAGGGAAGAATGACTTGGAGGTTGAAAGCCAGAACCCCGGAGGAGCTAGGGCCATGGAAAATCATTCCCAGGTCTTAAGACCCAATGAAAGGACTGCCTACCTGTACCAGCTGAACTTCAGAATTGCTATGGACCAGGGACTCATTCATGATTACCTCCTTCCTTTCTTTTGGAACAGCAATGTTTGTGTTTTGTTGGTGTGTTTGTTTGTTTTTCTGTGTGTGTGTGTGTGTGTGTGTGTGTGTGTGTGTGTGTGTGTGTGTGTGTGTGTGTGTGAGTGTTTTGTGTGTGAGATTTCTGGTTACCACATGCCCCTGTTGGTTGTATGCTGAATTCATAGGTCTTCATTCATAGGTCTTCAGATTGAAAGTGTAGTGGAGGATGAGTTCGCCCCAGGAGACTCATTCACACCGGGACCTAATTTAGATAACAATATCCTGGACTTTGAGTTGATGTTACAAGGGTTGGGTCTTCAAGAGGGAGGATTCTTGAGGTAGGGTGAGGATATTTTTCATGCAGGAGGAGAGTGAATAATAGGAGGCCTGCAGACAGGCTGTGCTAGTCTAAAATATGTTCATAAATTCTCTTTTAAACCCTTCAAAAGGGGGACCTCCATTCCCTTTTCCTTAAGCATAGGCCAGACGTACTGAATGATTTTGAAAACTAGAAGAAAGTGGAAGTGATAGTGAGTTAAAAACACTCTAAAGAGCAGATATTGTAGTTCCAATGGGGTTGTGATTAGGGGAAAATCGACGGAAGGGGCCACTGGCCATTAGACGCTAGGAATCTATGAGTGGAAGAGATGAACATAAGCGAAGAGAAACAAAAATTATATAAAATCAGGGAGGGGGAAAAACAGAAGAGACTCATACGTATGGAGAAGAAACTGAGGGTCCCTGGAGGGGTTGTGGGAGGGGGGATGGGCTAAATGGGTAAGGGGCACTGAGGAATCTACTCCTGAAATCATTGTTGCACTACATGCTAACTAAGTAGGAGGTAAACTTTAAAAAAATAAAAAAAATAAATCAATTACAAAAAGAAGCTAGAATTCTACACTATCAAAATTATAAATTAAATTTGAGAGTGGACTCAAGATATCTTCAGACGCGCAAAGACACAGAACATTCGATTCCACTCATTCTTCATTAGGAAGTTATCTGAAGGTGTACTCCAGCAAAACAAGGAGAGAAAAAATAAAGAAAAATTATACTTAATAATAGGCAACATTAACAGAGTGTTTATTTTTGTTCCAGGACTGTTATGGGTTATTTTCACATATTATTACATATGAACCACACAACAAACTTATACAGTATATACAGTTACCATTCTTATCTTCGAGAGGAGGAAACAGGGTTATAAGGAAGGCAAATACCTCATCCAACATCCAACTTACACAGTTGGTAAGTGGGACAAGTAAAGTCTAACCCCAGGCCGTCTGGCTCAAGAGTCCAGGCTTTTAAATGTTCCCTAACTTCCCAGATAGCCATATTACCATGAAACCATGGAAACAAACTGGGAGCGTAGCAGAGGAAAATCACAGGAAGGAAGCTATGAAGCAGACCTACTGAGACACCACCTAAATGAGGCAGGAAAAGAGAAGGTTCCAGTGAGAGACCGCTAAGAGGTTAGCAGGAAGATGTCATAAGTGGCATGATTTGAGAACACTGAAAGAGTGCAATAAAACAAAGAAGTGCAATTAGAAAATTAAGGAGAACCAGAAAATATCCATAAGACGGCCTTAGTCTGAATGAGCCAAGTGAAACATAGCATGGTTTAAAGCACCTAGGAATACAAAGAGAAAGGATCCATTTCACCTTGATGCTAGAGATGTCCTCGTTCAGCAGGTGCAAAGACTCCAGCAAAAGAGTAGTAATTCTAATGTTTGCATATTATTTAATAATCACAATAATTTAAACCATTTATTAGTTTTCAAGTTTTAGAATCAACCTTGAACCCTCTAAAGAGACTTGATTGCAGAGCATAACAGCAGTGTTAACAACATTGACAAACAGAAGCCCAAAGCTGATGGGAGACGGAGAAACAGTGCAGCAAGTTTAAGGAAGACCTTTCTCGTACAATGTAAGGAATGAAAAATGATAGTACAGGTAAGGGAAATAGGTCTCTATTTTAAAATTACATCTCATGGGGTACCTGAGTGGCTCGGTGAGTTCACAATCCACTCTTGATTTTGGCTCAGATGATGATCTGACAGTTCATAAGACTAAGATGAGCATTAGGTTCTGCACTGACATCTCAGAATTCTCTCTCTCTGCCCCTATCCTGCTTGAGCATACTCTCTCTCTCCCTCTCTCTCTCAAATAACATACATTCATACATACATATGTACATACATACATACATATAAACATAGAATTATATCGTGTGATGGTCAATTTCATGTTTTAAATGGGCTAAGCCACAGGGTACGCAGATATATGGCTAAACATTATTTCTAGTGAGTCAGTGAGGACATTTCTTAGTACACTTAACATCTGTATATCAGTAGACTAAGCAAAACATATTGCCTTGCCAAACACTGGGTGGCCTCAACTAATCGATTGAAGACCTGAATAGAACAAAAGGCGGAGTAAGAGAGAATCCACTGTGTCTATCTGACTGTCTTCAAGCTGCGATATTGGTCTCCTGACTTCAGGCTCAGACTTGGAATGGAACATACATCATCAGCTCTCCTGATTCTTAGGCTTTGGGAGTCTGCCTGGAACTGAACTACTCGATCTCCTGGGTCTGCCCTTCTCAGCCTCCGGAATCCTGTGAACCAATTCCCATTGATACTGAGCCTCTGGAGAACCCTAACTAGTACCTACATGTAACTTCATCCGTTATGTCTTTTTGCCCTCAGATCCAGTTCCTGCACTTCTCCTACAGACTGTGTTTCCTGGTTCCTTGCCAACTGGCTTCCAGAGGGCTTTGACCAATGGGTGTTTGATGGGAGAAAGGGAGGAAGGGATAAGCCCAGAGGTTTTTCTCTCTCCCGCTCCACTTCCTACCAGTGATTTTATCTCCTCCAAATTCTAGCTTCTTTCCAAGAGCCTCTTCTCCCATGATCTCAGTTCCTGCTAGGTATGGTTCTGAATTTCTCTAGCTCTGCGGGTGGATACAGCTTTCTGATGATACTAATTCCTGATTGCTTCGCCATCCTTTGTTTGGCTTCTGGGATTTCCCATCACGTGTGTAACTGTTTAAAATACCTATAGTGACTCACCGGCTGGCTGGACCTGACTGAAACAGTATACAGATAGAAGTTCGGGAATATATCGGAAGGTGAGGAGAGAGACGACAGGTGGCTTAAGCGACCTATACATCAACGTCACATAGGAAGTCAGTAGACGGTGCTTAAAACTGACAAATCAATAAGCAGCAGTATACTATACTACTTATCTTCATGAAAATTCCTAACAAAAGAATATAAACCTGGAACAGTTAAAAATGTTGCCTCAAATAATGGAGACAGTAAAGAGACCTGTGGTTGCCAGGGACTCAGGGGGGAAGGGAGAGATGAATAATCGATGAAGCACAGGGAATATTTACGGCAGTGAAACATCTTGTAAGACAGTGAAATGCTTTGGATCATGGCATTGTGCGTTTGTCAAAACTCACCGAACTGCACACCACAGTGAATGCTAAGGTACACTTCGGACTTTAGTTAGTAATAGTTTTCATATGGGCTCATCCGTTGTATCAAATGCACTACACTGACACAAGAAGTTTACAATAGGGAGAACTATGTTTTTGGGGGTAGGAGGGAGAACAGGGGAACTCTGCACTTTCCAGTCTTTTTCTGTTGACCAGCTTTTTAAAAGCTGTTTTAGAAAATAAACTCCCTCAATGAAAGGGAGGCAGAGAGACGGAAGAGGAGGGAAGGAAAGAGGGAGAAAGGGAGCTACTTAAAAGTCATGGAGGAAACTTAAGTGTGGATTACTAAGTGAAGGGATCCAATACGAAAAAGCCATTTGCTTTACGTTTCCAACTATGATAACGTTCTGGAAAAACAAAACAAAAGAAAACAAAACAAGGACAATGACGACAACAACAACAACAACAACAACAACAACAACAGCAAAACACCTTCGGAGACGGTAAAAAGACCAGTGGTATTAGGGTTTAGGGGGAGAGAGGAAGTGGTAATAGGCGGAGAACAGGGCACTTTAGGGTGGTGTAACTATTCTGTATGATACTGCAATAGTAGATACATACCTTTATACATTTCTCAAAAGTTATGAATCTATATAACACAAAATAAACCCTAACTGTTAGTAAATGATAATGTGTCTAATGATAAAGTGTCAGTCAAGAATGGCTCATCCACCACTTATAACTAATGTATCCACATTAGGGCAAGGTACTATAGAAACTACTGGGGATGAGGAACCTGTATTTTGTGTGCAATTTGTCTCTAAATCTAAAATTGTCCTTAAAATATGGTCAGTTGAAGAAAACCCTGATTGAAAAAAAAAAAAAAGAAAACAAAAGAAAGTGTTGCCTCTGGGGAAGAGGTGTTCATGGGGGAAACAATGCTTTTGATTTTTTATTGCAAGCCCTGATCTGCAATTTGGATGTTGTGTTTTTTTTTTTTTTTATTTGCATACAATACTTGGATTGATATTTCTCAAATAAAAAAAATCTGTACACCTGCCAGAATAGATAACATGAAAAAGATAATATTAGCAAGTGTTGGCAAGGCTATCAAGTATTCAGAGCTCACAGGCATTACGCAGGCACTAGTATAGAAAGAAGTTTGTGTAAATTGGTATAACCATTTTGGAAACACTTTGGAGGAACCTTACCAAAGCTGATAAGTTGGATGACATGTGACCCAGCAAATTCTCTCCTAGATAAATAAATACTATTGTAAAAAATGTTCACCAAAGGACGTGTCCTATAATGTTCACTGAAGCTTTACTCATAAGTGCCCTAAGCCAGAACCTACCTAAATGTCCACCAAGAGTTGCAGAAATATTGTAAACTATTCATATAATGAAATTCTATACACCAATGAGCAGAAAGGATCTATACATACAATAACATGACTATCACTAACATAAGTTTGAGTGAAAGAAGCTAGGTGTAGGACACATAATTCCATTTCTATATAGTCCAAAAACAAGCAAAAGTTGTAGATTCTGTAAGAAGTCAGAATAATTGCCGTCCCAAAGGAGAGATAGACCGTGACTGAAAGAGGCACAGGTGGTCCCTTGGGGTCCTGGTACCTTTTTTAATGAGTGCTGATTCCTCAAGTATATTGAACTGAATTGCATCAAGCTGTGCTCAGAATGCTTTTAATAATAAATGTTCTTTTTTGCGTGCTAGTGGCTAGTCACTTAAGTGTCCAACTTTGGCTCAGGTCATGATCCCATGGTTTGTGAGTTCGAGCCCCACATCAGGTTCTGTGCTGACAGCTCAGAGCCTGCAGCCTGCTTGGATCCTGTGGCTCCCTATCTGGCCCTCCCCTGCTCACACGGTGTCTCTTTCTCAAAAATAAACAAACATGAAAAAAATAATATATGTCCTTTTGAATGTATACTATACTTCAGTAACCTTATTTTAATCTGAGTGCAGACCCCTAAGTCGCACCCTTTTTTCTCTACTGCTCTTCTAAACATTTAAAGAATATGTACTTTAAATCATCCTAGAAGATATATATACATACACATGCACACAAAGAAAGAAAGAAATTGGCGGGAGGAGCCGGGTGGTGGGTGAACGGCAGAGAAACTCTAGCTTTATTACACAAGCATGGAAGCAAATTCCTTTGGAGAGGGTGGGGGTGGAATGGCTTCTTCTGACGACTTCAGAGCAATGAGGGAACAAGAGAGATCGTGGATCTGCCCCTACAGTCCTGGAGACCTCTCAATCTGGGGTTAGGAAGAAAGGGGACCTCCCTTGCGGTCCAGGGGTCGCCTCCCTCCGCAGACCCGGTGCTGGGAGGCAGTAGAGGGCACAGCTGCCCCAGAGTCCCAGAAGGCGGCGCCGCATCCCTGGGGCGCGGGCCGGGACCGTCTGGTGCTTCTTCGCCGGTAAAGTGCACTAGGGGATGCGGGCCCGGCTCTCACTGGTTCATCCCTCCAGGCACAACCCGTCCCGGGGCTGGGTGGTCGCGCGGCTGTGGCCCGCATCTCACGCCCAGGCACTGGGACGCGGCGGAGTCTCACCACGGGTTCCAGGTTCACTCCCAGGACTTGGCGCGCTTGGCGCCGCGCTTCTGCCACGCTGCTCTCGACCCACACGTCGCCGACTACGCGGATGCTTGGCAAGGTGGTCAGCGTTGGGGTGGCCGCCCTCCCACTCTCCTCCAGGGTGCGGCCCCCGGAGCTGGGCCCGGGGGCCGTGGGCTTGCGGGGGCTGCTGTCCTCGCGGGACGGCGGCGGCGGGGGCGGCACCTTCCTCTGGCCGGCGGCGACCTTCCGGACTCCGTGGCGCCTCCTCCTGGCAGCCGGCCGGCGCGTCTGGAGGCGGGCCTCGGGGGGCTGCTGCCAGGGGTCCGGGACCTGGGCCAGGAGGGAGGAGTAGCCATAGACGTCCTTGCTGCGCAGGATGCGGGGGGAGAACTGGTGCTTGAGGCTGCAGAGGTAGCTCCAGAGCTCCGCGTCTGAGCTCATGAACTCCGTGCTGCGGGGCACGAATAACTTGAAAGCATCGATCAGCGCCTTGCTGCTGTTGGCCAGCGACAGTGGTGACGGTTGCCACCGCGTGTACACCACTTTCTCCTCAGGCGCCTCCAGCGCGGCCCCTCCTGCAGCGCTAGAGGCTCCTCCCCGGGCGGCCGGGGCCAGGGCCTCCCGGGGCCTGCGCCGCCGCCTCTTCATGCGGCTCAGGATGTGAGGTCCCGAGGGGCCGCCCGCGCTTGCCAGGTCTCGCCGCCGCCGCAGGGCACTGATGAATTTCCTACCATGAAGCCAAATCAGGCGGCAGGCTGTGAGAGTTACCCCGCAGTTGCTAGGAGACCAGGCGCTTTGTGAGGTCACAATGTCTGCCTATCCTATCACTGCCTGCTGCCCAAAGCTGCCTTAGGTTGGGCTGTGTTTAAGATTATGCCCTTGAGAAAGACCTGCACGTAATCTTACCTGAGAAGGCCCATAGTTCTTGATGAGTTCAAGAGGGTTGTCCTCGACGTGAATGCACTGGTGCCTCAGCCTCCATTAATTCCATCCAACATGAGATGACACTTCGCGGTGGAGAGTACACACAACTTGTAATCAAACATGACTGTAAGAGGGTTTTAGCTAATTAAATGCCTTGTCATGCAATGCACTGAAAGCCAAATTGAAGTAACTACTCTACTCTTTCAAAGAATACAGATATATTGTGCCTTGCTTAGGGTTCCATATGTGTGTTGCTATAGCTCACAGTTCAGGAAGCTGTTCTTCACAGCAGCAGCAAACAGTTTGCCTAGTTAGTGTGCATGCTCACTTTCACGCAGCTTAGGGAAGACCGAGTCATTGTGTGCTTAAGAGCAAAGCGTCAACGAATTCTGCGTGAGTGGCCATGAGGGCATTCAGTGCCACTAAAACCTATTCGGTACCTACCAATTCATGATATTTCAGGTAAGTCATACACAAGGTAGTAAAAGACCGTATGGGATTCCAAGGGTAGAAAACGTGTTACACCGTCCGTGTAAGTGCTTTTGAAAGCAACCAGCATGGTCCATCCAGCATCACCACATACACAAATAATTCACAAAATATTACAAGGACCACCTACCATGATCAATTGAAATCCACTTCCTCATGAAAGGATGACACCAAACTATGTGAATCAAGAAAAGGGATAAGTCATGGTAACAATCAGAAGAGACACTTGCCAAGGTCAACGTGATACATGTTGAGAGGCCTCTGTCTTTACTCAACTCCTTTTCTTAAACACACAAACCAAACTTTCCTCTACGCACCTTAAGCCAGTACTACCTCACGTTCAGAAAGTGCTGAAAATGGAAATCTATCCTCATATTCAGTAAGAGCAACCCCTGGATTTCCTTGTTCATTAAATGTAATTTATTTTCAAATTGGTTTCCACGCAACACCCAGTGTTCATCCCAACAGGTGCCCTCCTCAATGCCCGTCACCCACTTTCCCCCAACCCTACGTCAACCCTCAGTCTGTTGTCCGTATTTAAGAGTCTCTTATGGTTTGCCTCCCTCCGTCTCTATACCTTTTTCCCCGCATCACCTCCCCCATGGTCTTCTGCTAAGTTTCTCAGGACCCACACATGGATTAAAACAAATGGTATCTGTCTTTCTCCGCCTGACTTATTTCACGTAGCATAATACCCCCCAGTTCCATCCACGTTGCTACAAATGGCCAGATTTCGTTCTTTCTCATTGCCAAGTAGTATTCCGTGGTATACATCAACCACAACTTCCTTATCCACTTGTCAGTTGATGGACAGCTAGGCTCTTTCCATAGTCTGCCTGTTGTTGAAAGTAGTGCTATAAACATTGGGGTACATGCGCCCCTATGTCTCAGCACTCCTGTACCCCTTGGGTAAATTCCTAGCAGTGCTATTGCTGGGTCTTAGGGTAGATCTATTTTTAATGATTTGAGGAACCTCCACACTGTTTTCCAGAGCGGCTGCACCAGGATGCATTCCCACCAACAGTGCAAGAGGGTTCCTGTTTCTCCGCATCCTCACCAGCATCTATAGTCTCCTAATTTGCTCATTGTACCCACTCTGACTGGCATGAGGTGGTATCTCAGTGTGGGTTTGCTTTGGATTTCCCTGAACGAGGGGTGCTGTTGAGCACCTTTCATGTGTCTCTTGACAATCTGGATGTCTTTTTTAGAACAGTGTCTGTTCAAGTCTTCTGCCCGTTTCTTCACTGGATTATTTGATTTCCGGGTGTGGAGTTGGTGAGTTCATTTGTCAGGTTTAGGGTACTAGCCAATTATCCAGTATGCCTTTTGCACTCATCTTTTCCCATTCGTTCGGTTGCCTTTTAGTTTTGTTGATTGTTTCCTTCATTGTGGAAAAGATTTTTATGTTCATGAGATCCCAATAGTTCATTTTGCTTTTAATTCCCTTGCCTTTGGAGATGTGTCAGCTAAGAACTTGCTGACGCTGAGGTCAAAGAGGATGTTTCCTGCTTTCTCCTCCAGGGTTTGATGGTTTCCTGTCTCACATTCACGTCCTTCATCCATTGTGAGTTTATTTTTGTGAGTGGTGTAAGAAACTGGTCTAGTTTCATTCTTCTGCATGTTGATGTCCACTTCTCTTAGCACCATTTGTTAAAGAGACTGTCTTTTTTTCCATTGGATATTCTTTCCTGCTTTGTCAAAGATTAGTTGGTCATACGTATGTGGGTCCAATTCTGGGGTCTCTATTCTATGCCATTAAGTCTATGTATCTGTTTCTGTGCCAGTACCATGCTGTCGTGATGGTTATAGCTTTGCGGTAGAGGCTAAAGTCTGGCATTGTGGTGCCTCACACTTTGGTTTTCTTCTTCAGTATTACTTTGGCTATTCAGGGTCTTTTGTGTTTCCATACACATTTTATGATTGTTTGTTCCAGCTTGGAGAAGAGTGCTGGTGCAATGTGATTGGTGCTGCTTATAATGTGAGGACTGCGTTGGGTCGTATTGACATTTCGCCAATATTTATTCTTCCAATCCACGAGCATGGAATGTGTTTTGCTTTCTCTGTATCTTCTTCAATTTCCTTCACAAGCCTTCTATAGTTTTCAGCATACAGATCTTTTACCTCTTTGGTTAAGTTTATTCCTAGGTACGTTATGACTCTTGCTGCATTGTAAATGGGATCCGTTTCTTTATTTCTCTTTCTGTTGCTTCATTATTGGCTTATAAAACGCAACCAATTTCTGTACATTGATTTTCTACCCTGCAACATTGCTGAATTCATGTATCAGTGATAGAGGACTTTTGATGGGGTCTGTCCGAAATTCCATGTATAGTGTCATGCCATCTGCAAAAAGTGGAAGTTTGACCTCATCGTTGCAAATGATGATACCTTTAATTTCATGTGCTGTCTGATTACTGATGCCAAGACTTCCAACACTATGTTCAACAACCGGGGTGAGAGTGGACATCTCTGTCTTGTACCTGATCTCAGGGGGATTGCTCTCAGTTTTTCCCCATTGAGGACGATATTTACTGTGAGCTTCTGATAAATGGCTTTTATGATGTTTAAAGTAGTTTCCTTCTATCCCAAATGTCTTGAGGGTTTGTATTAAGTACGGATGTGGTATTTTCTCAAATACTTTTTTTCTGAATCTATTGACAGTGTACTATGGTTTTTATCTTTTCTTTTATTAATGTGATGTAGCACAATGTTTGATTTGTGAATATGGCACTAGCCCTGCAGGCCAGGAATGAATCCCACTTGATCGTGTTGAATAATACTTTCTATATGCTATTGAATGTGATTTGCTAGTATCTTGTTGAGAATTTCTGCACCCGTATTCATCAGGGATATTGGCCTGTAATTCTCCTTTTTTTTGTGTCTCTGTCTGGTTTGGGAATCACCGTTTGCTGGCTTCATAAAATGAGTCTGGTAGTTTTCCTTTCATTTCCATATTTTGGAACAGCTTGGGAAGGATGGCTATTATCTCTGCTTTAAATGTCTGCTAGAAATCGCCAGGGAAGCCACCTGGACCAGGACTCTTATTTATTGGGAGATTTTTGATAACGGATTCAATTTCCTCACTAGTTATGGGTCCGTTCACATTTTCTATTTCTTCCCGTTTGAGCTTTGGAAGTGTGTGGGGATGGAGGCATTTGTCCATTTCTTCCAGGTTGTCCAGTTTGTTGGCATAGAAGATTTTATAGTGTTTCCTGATGAATGCTTGAATTTCTGAGGGATTCTTTGTAATAATTCCATTTTCATTCGTGATTTGACCTATTTGGGTCCCCTCTCTTTTCTTTTTGAGAAGCCAGGCTAGACGTTTATCAATTTTGTGTATTTTCTCAGAAACACAACTCTTGGTTTCATTGATGTGCTCTACTGTTTTCCTTTAAACTCCATATTGTTTATTTCTGCTCTGATCTTTATAATTTTTCTTCTTCTGCTCGCTTTGGGGTGTCTTTGCTGTCCTGCTTCTAGTTCCTTTAGGTGTGCTGTTAGATTTTGTATTGGGGATTTTTCTTGTTTCTTGAGATAGGCCTGGATAGCAATGTTTCTTGTCGTCGTCGTCGTTGTTGTTGTTGTGTTTTGTTTTGTTTTTGTTGTTCCCTGTCTGGACTGCCCTTGCTGCATCCCGAAGGGTTTGCATTGTTGTATTTCATTTTCATTTGTTTCCTTATATCTTTTAATTTCTTCTCATGTTGCCTGGTTGACCCATTTATTCGTTGGTGGGATGTTTTTTAACCTCCATGCTTTTGGAGATTTTCCATCTTTTTTTCTGTGTTTAATTTAATGTCCCCTGCAATTACCACATTCTTATCAACAAGGTTCTGTATGTTTTTAATTAATTGTTTATATATTTGTGTGTCTCCGAATTTGGTGTGTAGACATTTAAAATTTGTAGCTCCTCCTGATGGAGAGAACCTGGAATTAATATAGAAAGCCCTTCGTCATCTTTTGATACAGCCTTTAATTTAAACTCTACTTTGTATGATACAATTTGGCTACTCCAGGTTTCTTTTGACCTCCAGTAGCATGATAGATAGTTCTCCATCCCCTCAATTTCAATCTGAAGGTGTCCTCATGTCTATAAGCAGTCTCTTGTAGACAGCAAATAGATGGGTCTTGTTCTGTTTTTTGTTTTTGTTTTTTCCATCCATTCTGATACACTATGTTGTTTGGTTGGAGCATTTAGTCCATTGAAATTCAGTATTATTATGGAAAGTTATGCGCTTAGAGTCATTGTGATGTCTGTAGGTTTCATGCTTGCCGTGGTGCACCAGTTTCCTTTCCCACCAACAGTGAGAGAGGGTTACTCTTTCTCCATATCCTCACCAGCATCTGTGGTTTCCTAAGTTGCTCATTTTCGCCACACTGACTAGTGTGAGGTGGTATCTCAGTGTGGCTTTGATGTGTATTTTCCTGATGATGAGTGATGTTGAGCATCCTTTCATGTGTTTTGGGGCCATCTGGATGTCTCTTTTGGAAAAGTGTCTATTCATGTCTTCTGCCCATTGTTTCACTGTACTACATTTTCCAGGTGTGACTTGGGTAAGTTCTTTATACATTTTGTGTAGTAACCCTTTATCCAATATGTCACTCGCAAACATCTTCACTCCTTCCATCGGTTGCCTTTTAATTTTGCTGATTGTTTCCTTTGCAGTGCCGAAGATTTGTATCCTGACCCGGTCCTGATCATTCAGTTTTGCTTTTCATTCCCTTGTCTTTTGAGACATGCCAAGGAAGAAATTGCTGCAGTTGAGGTCAAAGGGTTTTTTTTCCTCTTTTCTCCTCTAGTGTTTTGATGGTTTCCTGTCTCACATTTAAGGCTTTCATCCATTTTGCCTTTATTTTTGTGCACGTTGTAAGAAAGTCATCTAGGTTATTCTTCATCATGTTACTGTTTCGTTCTCCCAGCACCCTTTGTAAAGAGGCTGTCTTCTCTCCATTGGATTGTCTTTGCAGTTTTGTCAAAGATTAGTTCACCATACATTTGTGGGGCCCCTTCTGGGTTCTCTATGCTGTTTCATTGGTTCATGTGCCTGTTTTTGTGCCAAAGTCATACTATCTTAACAATTACAGCTTCATAGGAGAGGCGAAAGTCTGGGCTGCCTCCCACTTTGGCTTTCTTTTTTAAAGTTAACTTTGACTACTCAGGTTCTTTGGTTGTTCTGTGCAAAGTTTCAGATTGCTTGCCCTAGTCTGGAGAAGAATGTTGGTACAATTTTGATTGGTATTGCATTAATGTGTAGATTGCTTTCGGTACTATTGACATTTTAACAGTATTCATTCTTCCACTCTTTGGCATGGATTGTTTTTTTTTTTTTTTCTGTATTTGATGTGTCTTCATCATTTTCCTTCATACATTTTCTATACTTTTCACTGTACAGATCTTTTACATCTTTGGTTAGTTTTCTTGCTAGGTATTTTACGGTTCTTGGTGAAATTGTAACTGGCATTGATTTCTTGACTTCTCTTTCGGTTGCTTCCTTATTGGTGTATAGAAATGCAATCAGTTTCTTTACACGGATTTTGTATCCTGTGAGTTTGGTCCATGCATGTATCAGATCTAGCAGCGTTTTCATGGAGTCTTTTGGGTTCTCCGTGTTCACTCTCATGTCATCTTTGAAAGGCCAAAGCTTGACTTTCAATGATATATGTTCAGTTAAGTGTAGTTAAAAAGAATTTACCCTTTGGGCCCTATGTTAACTTCATATTTGCACAATAAGTGACAAATAAGCAAGAACTGGGCATGTTATCCCACATTAGAATTGGTAACTGGAATCTAACTCTTTAAAACGTATTGAATCCCTCATGATATGGATAGAAGTATGAAACATCTAACTTCACCCAGTGCACACGTGTGTATTTGTAAACACATATGCTAAACAGCAAAATTGTAATATTCGTGAGGTGTGCCAAATTTTACATGTTCATGGTACAGATAATATTGTTTTACCATCTTTTTGGTAGAGGCCCAATAAGACATTTGGAATCAAGGAGAGAATCCAGAACCTACAGGGTACATTCTGCATGCACTATTCTGGCTTTCAAATAAATGAACAAATGGAATTAAAAAAATAGATTGCACTGGTAATCCTGTTTATTGCAATGGTGCAATAACTTTTTATGGACTCTAGCCATACTAAGAGTGCACGTGAATAGGTGTTGGAAATGACACACTTTATTTGACATGACCAAACTCACTAGAAACATATAGTTTCAAAAACTTTTTAATATTCATTTTTTCAGTTAGTCTATAAGGCCTAATAACTTATTACTCCACATTGAGAAGAGCAAAGGTCGACATGGTGAACTTTGCATGTGTTACAATGGCTATCACATAATATTATTTGATATCCTAGAATTTTAAACAACTATACAGCTACACGGCTCATGCAAGGTATTTAAACTTGACATATTTTAGCTCTCTTGTTTTCATTATTTAATCGTTTTTTTCTAGAATTAGCTTTTGCTACAATCGCATAACTACTAACTTGGGTAATGGACATCCAACGTTCCAGCTTATCTGTTTTTGTATCAGTGATGAAAATCAATCTCTATGTCATTGACTTTTCAATTAACCATGGCTATGTTTTAGGTCTTTTATCACTGCAATGATAAATTCTCTGTCGTCTTCTATACCTTTTTTGAAGCCCAGTGATTAATCTTATGCCTATGATTCTACATTCTTGTTGTTATACTGCTTTTATCTATTTTGATCAATTCTTTAGAGGTCACTTCTTGCTGGAATTTCGTCTGAGGGGAATTCTTGCGTTTCATCATTTTGGATAGTTTTCTATCCCTTTTGTGTTTTAACGTTGTTGTTGTTTTGTTTTGTTTTGTTTTCTTTTATGTGCTATGCACCTGAGAGCACTGCTACTTTAAAGTGGGCTCATACCGTCTCCATGGCCTGGCCCTTCAGGACGTGTGTTTTGGAAAGTGTTACTTGCTTCGTGTTGCTATGATATTGTGTTTGAGTTCTCATCTCAGAGTGATTTTTGAAAATCCCACGAGGTGTGCTTTGATGTGTTCCTTGAAGTACCAAATGAAGTAATTGGAGGCTTGCACTATCTTGACAGGGGTTAAAACACCTTAAGTTGCCACGGATGGGTGTTCTTGCCCTTCCCAACAATGGGGGTTACTCCTGGTAGTGAGATCCTGGAGATGTGATGGCGCCAAAGCCCCGGCGCCACACAACCAGCTCCTCTGAAAAGCTCTAGGCAGCTGCACTTATGAAAGCTGCTCATTTTCTGATTTCCCAGAGGCTACCTTGGGCAAAATTGTGGATTTTGTACATTACCTGGCCACATCTATTTCTTCTACCAGCCAGATCTTAGATTGTAGGCAAATGATACCTCTGAGTTTGCTTCTCCAATTTGTAAAGGGGAAGTATAACGCCTATGTCCAGTATAGTGGTGAGATTATAGGTAATGCCTGTAAAACGTGTGGAAAAACTCCTGGCACATTACACTCCATAAACACTGTATTTTGATTTGATTTCCTCATAGTTGTCACTACATCCATACAAACTGTACCTCCAGGGTGGGGTCTTATGTAGGTCAAAATGTAAGCTACACCATAGAAGCTATCAACGAGGCAAAATGTTTCTCCTATGCGTGAGGACGTGACCCTTCCCTTTTTTGCATATGTATACTAAACTTGGTGGTAGAGATCATTGAAGACTTGAATGTATATTGCAGTCTAGCTCGCCGGGAGATAGTTAAAAATCCCCTATTTCAGGCATCGTGGATACACATATTGAACACCTTAGGTGTCAGGTGTTATTAGGTTCAAGTACACAGTGAGAATCCAACATGCACGCTCCATATATTCAGGATGTTTCAAAACTTAGCTACAAATAGTACAGGTGTAATTACAACGTGTGGCAAATGCTGTTAAATAGAACACTAAATTTTATGAGAAGGAATGGCACAGGGGACAAAGTGTAGATTACAGGATTGGCCAACAAAGGTTTCTTGGGGAGAAAAGTCCTTTTCAAACTGGACCCGTAGCAAGAACTGGTAAGGAAACTAGCGACCACAAAATGCATTCTAAGCGGAACCTACGTGGGTCTAATTTGAGCAACCAGGAGAAGAGACCGTCCCGGTCACCTAATGAAAGGAGAATCAGGAAAGATGGCATTAGAGGGGTGACAAGGCAGGACTGCCAACGTCTGGTGGTCACATTACAGATTCTATGTGTCATTTTGAGTACAGTGGAGACTAGAGGGTTGTCGTAAGCAGAGGAATGAACTGCTCAGATTCAGGAGTCTTGGATTGCATTCCAGATGCAGTGAAAAGAATGAACTGGGATTTTGTTGGGAAGGGAAAGGCGGCATGGGGCTAACAACGAAAATGGAGAGTAGGCGGAAGGTGGTGAGAAACTAGCTGGCTTGGCATACGTTGGAGGTGGAGTTGAGAGCCCCTGCTGCTGAGTGGATCACAGAAAAGACGTTGAGGATGGGAGGACTGACAATGAGCCTCTTTCCCTCTTGAGCAGCTGAAGACAATGCCCCATTAAGAGAGAAACACAAGAGGGGTCTTAAGTTGGTCATGGATTTCAATTGATTGTTGATTGGGTATTAATTCATATGCTTAGAGAATTTTGCTTAGAATTTTATCTTTTCATTGTTTGGTTTCTACAACTTGCTTCGTTATTACCATCTTGAGGTTCTAACGGATGTTCTCCAATTCTTCGCTGTCTCCAAGACCTTCTTACATAAGAGTATGGACATGATGGGTTATGTAGGTCCATCATCTTCTACCCAGTCTTTGTCGTCGTCACAAATACATAATGGCCACTGTTGTAGAAGAACCTCAAGGTCCAACAGGTTTGTCTCACTGTTCTCGGAATGCCTGCCCCTCCTTTATTCCCTCACATTTGCTTTTGTCTCCTTTGTCCTCCTCCTTTCTGCCTGCCAACTAGAAATTTGGTCATCCTTTAAGATTCTTTGTGCTATGCCTCCGAGACGCCTTTACTGATCAACTCGGCTCAGTGGACTTCTCCTGCTACATGAAACTTGACCTTGAAGTCTCACTGTGCTTTGTATGGTGTTTGGGTTTTTTGTACCCTCAAATATTGAAAGTTTCTTGAAGGCAAGGATGCGGTCTTGCATGCTTTCAGAAACTTTTATAGACACTCAAACATGGTCAAAGTTTAGAAATCTTTCTTGGTGAAGTGGTTGAGTCAACGTCAAATCAGATGGGAGGGTGTCTGCTGAAGGAATAACACTGGATTGTTTGAAACTATCCTTGATGTGTTGAATGGACCTAATAAATTTATGAATTGACACATTTTATTTATTTAACTGATACTAGACTAAATCATTTATTTGAAACGTTACTTTATGATTACGGCGGTCTTAAAGTTTATTGCAGAAAATTTAGAAAATAAACAAGAAAGAAAGAAAAATGGTCATAAGTCAAACACCTGGAGATAAGCATATGTAAACACGTTTTTTATGTTTATGTATTTTTGGCACAGAGAGAGAACGAGAGAGAGATGAGCAAGAGTGGGGGATGGGAGGAGAGAGAGAGATAGAGAGAATCATAAGCAGGCTCAACGTTGTCAGTGCAGACCTCAATGTGGAGCTTAATCGCACACACAGTGGAATCATAACTGAGCTGGAATCAAGAGTCAGATGCTTAACCGACTGAGCCATTCAGGCGCCCCCGGAGGTAAGCACCTCTAACACTGTGGTATAATCATCACGGAAGAGGTATATGTACATGCATTAACCAAAATTTGCTATGTAGCTGTGAATCCCATTTTTGATCCTCTAGTGATACGAGCATTTCGCTAGGTCACAAATGTTCTCCAGGGCTATGAATTGTAAAGGTCTCATAGCATGCCATAACTTATTAAAAAAATTTTTTTTTAATGTTTATTTATTTTTGAGACAGAGAGAGACAGAGCATGAACGGGGGAGGGTCAGAGAGAGAGGGAGACACAGAATCCGAAGCAGGATCCAGGCTCTGAGCTGTCAGCACAGAGCCCAACGCGGGGCTCGAACTCACGGATCATGAGATCATGACTCGAGCTGAAGTCGGACGCCAAACCGACTGAGCCATCCAGGTGCCCCATGCCATAACTTATTTAAACATGGCTATTGATCATTTAGGATGTTCCATTTTCTTGCTTCGAATAGTTGCTACAAGTAGAATTAGCTTTTCATGGTGTAGACACACTTTAGTAAATGTCAGTTAAAAAATAAAAAGAACTGCAGCCTGTAATGTGAGGCGGAGGAACAGGTATGACCAGATTTCGCTTCACCTTGTCTATTGCTGGCAGTCTTTACAGCCTTCTCTCCCTCATCCTCTTTTTCTCCTCCTTGACCCACAACCTCCCCCTCTTTATTCCTCCTTCTTCTCATCCTCGTTTCTCTGTCTATGCTGGCCTCCTTACTTCCCATCAGTACACACGTTCACTCTCCTGCCTTGGGGAATTCATGGGTCCTTCTGCCTAGATCACCTTCCTGTCAGCAGGTATTTCTCTCATTTCCGTGAGGTATTTATTCAACTGACACCTTTACAGTAGGGCCCTCTGTGTCGAGTATTTCACCCTGTCTAGTATTTCACACCCCCTCCCCCAATGCTTATATCCTCTCCAAGATGTATTTACTTGTTCTTTCCCCATTCATTATTCTCTACCGTAGTTTCTAGTTCCATTATGTTTGTCAGTCTCCCCCACTGGACTCTTGAGCACCAAGAGTGCAGTGATCCTTGCTCCTTTGGTTCCCTAGTGGATCCTCAGGGCGTAGACTGTGTTGTCTCATTCTAAATGCTCCAAAAGTATTTATTGAATGATTCAATGAATCAACAACACTCCTTCTTTCTTAAGAATGTTTTATAATTTTGTACTTTACACTTACATCTATGATCCATTTGAGTGAATGTTTCTATAAGTGATGATTTTAGGTCAAGGCTTCTTTTACTTAATTAATTAATCAATGAAATGATTGAGTAAAATATTAATTACTTAGCTAGATATGGCATATCTCTCCATTTATTTATATCTTCCTTGATTTACCCAATCAGCCTTCTGTGGCTTTTCACGTACAAATCCTGTGCATGGTTGTTAGACTTAAATGTAAGTATTTCAATGTTTGGTGTGATTTTAATGGTTCTTGAAAAAACAGTTCAGGAGAGGAGAGATGGCGGCGTAGGAGGACACTGGGCTCACCGCGCGTCCTGCTGATCACTTAGATTCCACCTACACCTGCCTAAATAACCCAGAAAACCGCCAGAGGAATAGCAGAACGGAGTCGCCGGAACCAAGCGCAGACGAGAGACCCACGGAGAGGGTAGAAAAGGCGGCGAGGTGGTGCGCGCTCCACGAACTGGTGGGAGGGAGCCAGGGCGGAGGGGCGGCTCGCCGGCCAAGCAGAGCCCCCGAGTCTGGCTTGCAAAAAGCGGAGGGCCTGATGGACTGTGTTCCGACAGCAAGCGCGACTTAGCGTCTGGGAGGTCAGAAGTTAACAGCTCTGCTCAGAAAGCGGGAAGGCTGGAGGACAAAGGGAAGGAGAGCTGCTGAGCCCCCTGACGACAGAGCTCAGTTTGGTGGGGAACAAAGGCGCTCGCCAGCGCCATCTCCCCCGCCCATCCCCCACCAAAATCCCAAAGAGAACCAGTTCCTGCCAGGGAAATTGCTCGCTCCGCGCAAACACCCAACTCTGTGCTTCTGCGGAGCCAAACCTCCGGCAGTGGATCTGACTCCCTCCCGCTGCCACAGGGCCCCTCCTGAAGTGGATCACCTAAGGAGAAGCGAGCTAAGCCTGCCCCTCCTGCCCCTGTGCACCTTGCCTACCCACCCCAGCAAAGACGCCAGATCCCCAGAATCACAAGCCTGGCAGTGTGCAAGTAGCCCAGACAGGCCACCGCACCCCACAGTGAATCTCACCCCTATGAGAGGGGAAGACAAGGCACACACCAGTCTGACTGTGGACACAGCAGTGGGCTGGGGGCAGACATCAGGTCTGACTGCGTCTCCGCCCACCAACTCCAGTTATACACCACAGCACAGGGAAAGTGCCCTGCAGGTCCTCACCATGCCAGGGACTATCCAAAATGACCAAGCGGAAGAATTCCCCTCAGAAGAATCTCCAGGAAATAACAACAGCTAATGACCTGTTCAAAAAGGATTTAAATAATATAACAGAAAGTGAATTTGGAATAATAGTCATAAAATTAATCGCTGGGCTTCAAAACAGTATAGCTGACAGCAGAGAATCTCTTGCTACAGAGATCAAGGGACTAAGGAACAGTCACGAGGAGCTGAAAAACGCTTTAAACGAAATGCATAACAAAATGGAAACCACCACGGCTCGGATTGAAGAGGCAGAGGAGAGAATAGGTGAACTAGAAGATAAAGTTATGGAAAAAGAGGAAGCTGAGAAAAAGAGAGATAAAAGAATCCAGGAGTATGAGGGGAAAATTAGAGAACTAAGTGATACCCTAAAAAGAAATAATCTACGCATAATTGGTATCCCAGAGGAGGTAGAGAGAGGGAAAGGTGCTGAAGGGGTACGTGAAGAAATAATAGCTGAGAACTTCCCTGAAGTGGGGAAGGAAAAAGGCATTGAAAGCCAAGAGGCACAGAGAACTCCCTTCAGACGTAACTTGAATCGATCTTCTACAGGACATATCATAGTGAAACTGGCAAAATACAAGGATAAAGAGAAAATTCTGAAAGCAGCAAGGGGTAAACGTGCCCTCACATATAAAGGGAGACCTATAAGACTCGTGAATGATCTCTCTTTTGAAACTTGGCAGGCCAGAAAAAATTGGCACGAGGTTTTCAGTGTGCTAGACAGAAAAAATATGCAGCCGAGAATCCTTTCTCCAAGAAGTCTGTCATTTAGAATAGAAGGAGAGATAAAGGTCTTCCCAAACAAACAAAAACTGAAGGAATTTGTCACCACTAAAGCAGCCCTACAAGAGATCCTAAGGGGGACCCTGTGAGACAAAGTACCAGAGACATCACTAAAAGCATAAAACATACAGACATCACAATGACTCTAACCCCATATCTTTCTATAATAACACTGAATGTAAATGGATTAAATGCGCCAACCAAAAGACATAGGGTATCCGAATGGATAAAAAAACAAGACCCATCTATTTGCTGTCTACAAGAGACTCATTTTAGACCTGAGGACACCTTTAGATTGAGAGTGAGGGGATGGAGAACTATTTATCATGCTACTGGAAGCCAAAAGAAAGCTGGAGTAGCCATACTTCTATCAGACAAACTAGACTTTCAATTAAAGGCTGTAACAAGAGATGAAGAAGGACATTATATAATAGTGACAGGGTCTATCCATCAGGAAGAGCTAACAATTATAAATGCCTATGCGCCGAATACCGGAGCGCCCAAATATATAAAACAATTACTCATAAACATAAGCATTCCTGGGATGCAGGGCTGGTTCAACATTCGCAAATCAATCAACGTGATACATCACATTAACAAAAAAAAAGAGAAAAACCATATGATCCTGTCAATCGATGCAGAAAAGGCCTTTGACAAAATCCAGCACCCTTTCTTAAGAAAAACCCTTGAGAAAGTCGGGATAGAAGGAACATACTTAAAGATCATAAAAGCCATTTATGAAAAGCCCACAGCTAACATCATCCTCAACGGGGAAAAACTGAGAGCTTTTTCCCTGAGATCAGGAACACGACAGGGATGCCCACTCTCACCGCTGTTGTTTAACATAGTGCTGGAAGTTCTAGCATCAGCAATCAGACAACAAAAGGAAATCAAAGGCATCAAAATTGGCAAAGATGAAGTCAAGCTTTCGCTTTTTGCAGATGACATGATATTATACATGGAAAATCCGATAGACTCCACCAAAAGTCTGCTAGAACTGATACATGATTTCAGCAAAGTTGCAGGATCCAAAATCAATGTCCAGAAATCAGATGCATTCTTATACACTAACAATGAAGCAACAGAAAGACAAATAAAGAAACTGATCCCATTCACAATTACACCAAGAAGAATAAAATACCTAGGAATAAATCTAACCAAAGATGTAAAGGATATGTATGCTGAAAACTATAGAAAGCTTATGAAGGTAATTGAAGAAGATTTAAAGAAATGGAAAGATAATCCCTGCTCATGGATTGGAAGAATAAATATTGTCAAAATGTCAATACTACCCAAAGCTATCTACACATTCAATGCAATCCCAATCAAAATTGCACCAGCATTCTTCTCGAAACTAGAACAAGCAATCCTAAAATTCATATGGAACCACAAAAGGCCCCGAAAAGCCAAAGCAATTTTGAAGAAGAAGACCAAAGCAGGAGGCATCACAATCCAAGACTTTAGCCTCTACTACAAAGCTGTCATCATCAAGACAGCATGGTATTGGCACAAAAACAGACACGTCGACCAATGGAATAGAATAGAAACCCCAGAACTGGACCCACAAACGTATGGCCAACTCATCTTTGACAAAGCAGGAAAGAACATCCAATGGAAAAAAGACAGTCTCTTTAACAAATGGTGCTGGGAGAACTGCACAGCAACATGCAGAAGGTTGAAACTAGACCACTTTCTCACACCATTCCCAAAAATAAACTCAAAATGGATAAAGGGCCTGAATGTGAGACAGGAAACCATCAAAACCTTAGAGGAGAAAGCAGGAAAAGACCTCTCTGACCTCAGCCGTAGCAATCTCTTTACTTGACACATCCCCAAAGGCAAGGGAATTAAAAGCAAAAGTGAATTACTGGGACCTTATGAAGATAAAAATCTTCTGCACAGCAAAGGAAACAACCAACAAAACTAAAAGGCAACCACGGAATGGGAAAAGATATTTGCAAATGACATATCGGACAAAGGGCTAGTGTCCAAAATCTATAAAGAGCTCACCAAACTCCACACCCGAAAAACAAATAAGCCAGTGAAGAAATGGGCAGAAAACATGAATAGACACTTCTCTAAAGAAGACATCCGGATGGCCAACAGGCACATGAAAAGATGTTCAGCGTTGCTCCTTATCAGGGAAATACAAATCAAAACCACACTCAGGTATCCCCTCACGCCAGTCAGAGTGGCCAAAATGAACAAATCAGGAGACTATAGATGCTGGAGAGAATGTGGAGAAACGGGAACCCTCTTGCACTGTTGGTGGGAATGTAAATTGGTGTAGCCGCTCTGGAAAGCAGTGTGGAGGTTCCTCAGAAAACTAAAAATAGACCTACCCTATGACCCAGCAATAGCACTGCTAGGAATTTATCCAAGGAACACAGGAGTAGTGATGCATAGGGGCACTTGTACCCCAATGTTCATAGCAGCACTCTCAACAATAGCCAAATTATGGAAAGAGCCTAAATGTCCATCAACTGATGAATGGATAAAGAAATTGTGGTTTATATACACAATGGAATACTATGTGGCAATGAGAAAAAATGAAATATGGCCTTTTGTTGCAACGTGGATGGAACTGGATAGTGTGATGCTAAGTGAAATAACCCATACAGAGAAAGACAGATACCATATGGTTTCACACTTATGTGGATCCTGAGAGGCTTAGCAGGACACATGGGGGAGGGGAAGGAAAAAAAAAAAGAGGTTAGAGTGGGAGAGAGCCAAAGCATAAGAGACTGTTGAGAACTGAGAACAAACTGAGGGTTGATGGGGGGTGGGTGGGAGGAGAGGGTGGGTGATGGGTATTGAGGAGGGCACCTTTTGGGATGAGCACTGGGTGTTGTATGGAAACCAATTTGACAATAAATTTCATATATAAATAAAAAATATAAAATAAAATATATTTAGGCTTACCCCCAAAAAAAAAATAAAAATAAGAAAAATAAATAAATAAATAAATAAATAAATAAATAAATAAATAAATAAGCTACAAAAAAAAAGAACAAAATTACAATTAGTACATAATGATCAACATTTACTTTAAATATAAACGGCTGAAGTGCTCCAGTCAAAATACATAGGGTAACAGGATGGATAAAAAACAACACTCATCCATATGCTGCCTAGCACAGACTCACTTCAGATCTAGACACATAGAGACTGAAAGTGAGGGGATGGAGATACATTTCTCATGCAAATGAAAGCAAACAACAACAAGGACAACAAAAATAACATCAAACAACAACAACAACTCAGAACCAGGTAGCAACACCTATATCAAACCAAATAGACTTTAAAATCCTCAATAAAATATTATCAAACTCCACTCAACAACACGCTAAAATGATTACGTGGCTTTTATTCCAGGGAAACAAAGATGGCTCAACAAATCAATCAACATAATATCCCACCTCAACAAGACGGAGGGTAAACATCATATGATTATACCAATAAAGGGAGAAGAAACATTTGACAAAATTTAACATGTATTCATGGTAAAAGTTCTCAACAAAGTCGGGGGGACGGACATGCCTCAACACATGAAAATATTATTTTATATATTGTTTATATTAAAAAGTTCACACTTAACATCTCAATGGTGAAAAACTGAGAGATTTCCCTCTAAGATCAAGAACAAGATAAATATGACTACTTTTGCCACTCTTGTTTCATATAACACTAGAAGTCCTAGCCACAGGAATCAGATAAGAAAAAAGAAATTATTCATCTATGTTTGTAAACAACCTGAACTGTACTATCCGCAGATGACGTAAGAATATGCACAGAAAACCCTAAACTTTCCCCCCAAAACTACTAGAAGTAATAAACGAATTCAGGAAAGTTGTAGATACGGAACTGATACACAAAAATTAGTAGGGTTTCTATATAATAATAATGAAGTCACAGAAAGAGAAATTAAGAAAACAACACGCATTCATGATTGCACCAAAAAAAAAAGAGAGAGTAAAATAGATACGACTCAACTTATCCAAAGAAGTGAAAGACCTGTAGTGTGAAAACCATAAGTCAGTGATGAAATTGAAGATGACACAAACAAATGGAAAGATATCCCATGATCATGGATTGGAAGAATTAATATCATTACAATGTCCATATTACTCATAACTCTCTACAGTTTCAATGCAATCCCTATCAAGATACCAAAGGCACTTTTCACAGATTTGAAAAAACTAATACTAAAATCTGTATGGGACCGCAAAAGACCCTGAATCGTGAAAATATTCTTGAAAGACAAAAACATAGCTGGAGGTATCAAAATCACAGATTTCAAGATGTACTACAAAGCTTCAAGTAAACCAATTAGTATGGGTAGTGACACAAAAACAGACGCATAGGTCGATTGGACAGAATAGAAAGCCCAGAAATAAACCCAGGCTTATGTGGTAAATTAACCTATAACAAAGAGGCAAGAATAAACAATGAGGGAAAGACCGTCTCTTCAACAAAAGGTATTGGGATACCAGGAAATCTACATGCAGGTAGCGAGGACCTAACCCTAACGCTGGCCTGGGCTCTGGCTTTAAAGGCACCTAGCATGGACGTCTAAAAGAAATAACGGATTGGGGCCAATTACCATTGGGGAAAATCCTGTGTGGAAGTCACACTCTCTCCATGACATTTCCACAGCCGTGATGGAGATAGAGGAGGAGATCCCGAGACAGTTTCAGTCTGTCCCACGCATACGTTTGGCTCCGCCCTTCCAACGGTAGCCCTGAAACATAAGAGCTTATGGGCCCTCATTTCAGTCCTGCAGGGAAATCACATCACTGTGGGTGGTTGGACCAAAGGCACTTCCGGGGAACCAACACTACCCCTACCCACTGCTCTGCCTCTAAGCGGGATCACCTTCTAAGGCTGAGAAAAGAAACGGTGGGACATGGATTCCTCCTTTTTCTACCCTGTGTTCTCTTTGGGACCTCAGGAGATTGAATGCTGCCCACACTCACTGGGGACGATAGTGCTTTACTGAGTCCACCAAATCAAACGCTAATCTCACCCAGAAACACTCTACAAATATCCCGAGAAAAAATGTTTAACCTTGGGCACCCCACGACCAACTCAGGTAGACACGTAATAATAACCATCACAGGGTCATTCTTGTTTTGCTTCCCTTCCCTCATTCACCTCCTATTGCTAACTTTCAAGTTCTGAAGCCGTTGCTTTTTATATTCTGACCAGTGTATAGCGTTAAGATAAATTCGAGGAAAGTTGTCTTGTGCACGGACTAGTGTTTCAGTTAATATGAAAATTTTTCGGCAAGGTAAGGGAAAGAGATCTTAGCTAGGGCACGAACATACTCCATGTTACTTTATCAGGGGTGGCTTTCCAAACCCTTAACACGCTCATGGGAAGGCAGTGTAACATGGGTGAGAGCATGCATGTTGGCATAGGAGCAGAGTTGGTGCCCATCCCAGCCACACCACTAGTGTTTGTGTTATCTTGGACCAATTACTTAACATATCTGAAACTCAGTTGCCTAATTTATAAAATGGAAATAATAACAAAGGGTCAAAAAATTAAATGACACTATTGGCAAGGTGCTTAATCCAACACCTGACAACACGGAACAAGTGTTCCACAGATGATAGCCATCAT
This sequence comes from Puma concolor, assembly GCF_028749965.1. NCBI lineage: Eukaryota > Metazoa > Chordata > Mammalia > Carnivora > Felidae > Puma > Puma concolor. The sequence continues at coordinate 291,061 of NW_028240224.1, forward strand.
TATCCTCATTTGAACAGCTAAGACAGGCTAATATTCTGTCTGGGGTCAGATACCTACGGAGGAATCTCAGGTCTTCTGACACTGATTCTTCAATTTGGAGGCAGCCCAGGACCAGGATGGCTGAAAGAGTACAAGGAGGTAGACCAGTAAGCCAGTCCTCTATCCACCTCTTATTTGATAGTTCAGTTGTATATTCATCTCTTTCCTTCCAATGAAAAAAATGCAAATCCCTCCCTCTAGAAGAAATACTACACAGAGGCTTTCATGTAATATTAAGTGTTAGGCTCTGTAAAACTGGCACACGCATCATCTCATTTAATCTCACAATGGCCCTTCATATGGGGGTCCTTATTCCAATTTCCAGGTGAGGAAATTGAGACCTAGGAAAGTCAAGTTCCTCCCCCATAACTTGTTTATGACCGTGTTAGACAACAACCCTAGACTCCTACTCCATGTCCAGTATGTTTCTTCGGTGCCACAGTTTGTTCTCTTCCAAGGCGAACACTGCTAAAGAATCATTGGAACAAAGCAGGAAAAAAATCATTTAAAACGTCTAGTTTTCACCCAAGCACTGCTTTCTGGGTGACATTGGTGTTTTCTCTCTGAGAAACAAAGGTGAGAAATTCCAAACCTCGGCCTTTGTTATGGAGTTATGAAGACCAGTAAAAATTAGTAAAGCTCACTGGCAGATTAAGCTTTCCAAGTCGAAGAGATTAGTTTCACTTCTCACATTATGTGTGTTAAAGTGGGAGCTGGGATTTCACATGGCTTTGACAATCGCCATCAATTCCTTTCTTCAAGATTTGACTGCATATTCTCATTCTTTCCTTTTTTTCTCTTTTCTAGCTATACTTCCAATCTGCAGCTCATCCCTAGTTTCTCCCTATGTCTAGCAATGGCCATTCTCCATATGTCCACATTAAATCTATCATCAAAGGAGAATAAAAAGATAAAAGAACAAAGCCAGAGAAGTAAGACTCAATACTAAAATGTAAATTGGTGATAACACGTCTACTTCCAGGCAAATGTAATAACGAAAACCAGATTTATAATCCTTATGGAAACAGCTAAAAGCGTAGACAAAATATATAAGAAGCTGTTCTCAAAACATCAGACATGAGGCAGTGAAGGGCAGTGATCCCTGATATTGGGAAATAAGTGACATGGTTCCTATAGTGCCCTAGCTTATTGACTAGGCTGGGGTTTGAGTCTGTGCTATAGAGAGGAGGAAGCTGGCATAGCCCAACATATTCCCTGAATTGTGGAAGGGTTAGTCACTGATTCAGGAAGACTGCTATATTTCACAGAGCAGAGGACCAAAGAAGAGAAAGTTGTTCAAAGAGAGAACTCCAGAGATCAACAGATGGTCTGCCTTGAGTATTCAATGGAATATTGATAAACTCTTGTGTATGAGGACACTGAGACCAGGGGAAGGAACAAAACCCACTGACATACAGGGTCAGGAATAATGCCTGACAGCCAGTGTGGATGACCTCACAATGTACATGCCATTTGGAGAATACTTGATTTTTGTGTCAGTTACTGGACAAAAATTATCCCTAAACTAAGTGCTGCCTGTGCCTTGCCCAAAATATCTTTAAAGAAAGACCTGAAAGGATCAAGCTATTTGTAAGTAACTAAACCCTGTCCCAAATCAGAGGCAAGGATATTTTTAGGAATCTAAAAGTATCCAGCATCTGACAGGCTAAAACTGACCATGTTTGGCAACCCATAAATTATTATCAGGCATGCAAAGAAGCAGGAAAATAAGACACGTAAGGAAGGGGAACTCAACTGACACTGACCCAGAAATTACACAAATGATATAATTTATACATCCGAACATTCAAATAGTTATTATAACTATTATCAGTATATCCAAGAAATTATAGGGCAGAATGAGCATGTTAAATGGAGACATGCAAGTGGTATGTAAGACCTAAACCGAACTTCGCATGACAAAAGCAATGACTAAAATAAGAAATCTGGTCTATGATTACTGAATGGAATTAAAGGCATGTAGACAGTGCAGAAAAAAAGGTTGATGAACCTAAAGACATAGCAATGGAAATCGTCTGAAATGAAACACACAGACAAATTATGCCTGCAAACCATCCAATACACATGTCATTGTATCTCCAAGGAACACAGACAAGAAAACTAATTTGAGTAAATAATGAAACTAATTTGAATTTATAGTTGTTAATGTTGATGCAAACTAAAAATATATAGTTCCAATAAGGTCAATGAACCTCAACGACAGGAAATATGAGGAATACTACACCAAGGTACCCCACAATCAAATTGCTTTAATCCAGGGAAAGGGAGGGAAAATATTTCTCATTAGAACCAATGCAATCTAGAATACAGTAGGATAACATTTTTAAAGAACCTAAAGTAGGAAACCATTATGATCTGGGCTTAGGCAAACATTTCTTAGCTACACCACCAACAATATGATTCTTTACAATAAAAACATATGGTTGGATTTTATCACACTAAAACTTTTGCGTTTCAAAGAACAAAGACTTTGAAATCACAATACTGAGACTGGGAGAATATATATACCAATCATCTATGTGAAATGTGACTTGACTTATATCTAGAACATATGGGCAATCTGCAAGATTCAATATTCTGAACCTAAATAATCCAAAAAAAGGCAAACGATTTGAGAAGACACATTACCAAAACAGTTATATGTACAGCAGATACACACATGAAAATGTGTTCAGCATCATGATAGGGAAATATAAATATAAACTACAATGAGATAAATGAGATACAATGAGATCAACTACTACTTCATGCCTACAAGATGTCTAAAATCAAAAGACAGGGCTCGAAGTGTTAGCTAGGATCTGAAAGAACTGGAATTCTCACACCCTGCTGATGAGAATGTAAAAGTGATAAAACTACCCGGGCAAACAGTTTGACAGTATCCTAAAAGGCTGAACATGCAACCTATTCTATGACTCAGCCAAATCTACTCTCAAATATTTTCCCTAGAGGGATCAATGTATACGATCATACAAAAAAATAAATGAATAAATGAAAGAAAGAACAGAGCAGAAAAGAAATGAAAAGAAAAGAAACAAAAAGAAAGAAAAGAAAAAATGAATGTTTATAGAAGCTTTGTTTTCAATAGGCTAAGGAGCACCTGGTGCCTCAGTTGGTAGATTTCTTGATTTCTGCTTGGGTCATTATCCCACGGTCGTGATATTGAGACTCACATTGAGCTCCACACTAAGCATGGAGGCTGCTTAAGATTCTTTTTCTCTTCCCTCTGCTCTCTCTTTCTCTTTCTCTCTCCCTCCCCCTCTGCCTCTCCCTCTCCATCTCCCTTTTCCTATCTCTCCCCCACCTCTACTTCCCCCCTCCCCTCTCCTTCTCACTCACTCTCTCTCTCTCACTCTGTCTCTCTCTCTCTCTCTCACTCTCTGTCATAAAAAGAAATAAATACGCCAAATGTGGAAATAATACAAATGTCCACTGACGTGAACGGATAAAAAAGTAGTAAGATACAGACAACACTATGGATAATCTTCAAAATACTAAGTGAGAGAGGTCAACTCCACACCTCTAAATAATAAGGAGTATGTCTTATATAATTTTATTTTTATAGTATTCTAGAAAATGCAAGATAATATGTAGGGACAGAAAACAGACCAGAGCTTGCCTAGGAATGGGAATCGGGAAGATGTGGGGGACGGAGGGATATCTAAGGGATACAAGGACATTTTTAGTGGTGACAGACATATTCTTTTCCTTGTTATTATACATTGGTGGATATGTGACCAAAATTTACCAAATTATGTAATTGTATTTATTAGTATTAGTATTAATATTAATTATTAATTAAGTAATTTATTTATTAGGGCTTTTTTACAGAGACAGAAATGAAGCGTTCATAAGTGGGGGAGAGAGGCAAGGGAGAAATAGAGAATCTTAAGCAGACTGCATGCTTAGCATGGAGCCCAATAAAGGGCTTAATTGAACCTGGGATCATGACCTGAGCCAAAATCAAGAGTCTGATGCTCAAGTGACAGCCATCCAGGTGCTCCACCAATTATGTACTTTAAATATGTACAGTTTGTGTATATCAGTTAAACATTAATGAAGTTCTTAAAAACAAACAAACAAACACACAAAACATGATTGGATATTGTGTCTTTTGACCTCTGGGGCTGCTATTTCAAACCTGGTCCACCAGCATCTACTGATTCTCGGAATCCCCAGTATCTTTCATTAACTCACTTAAGTTCTTAAAAATAAATGTAAGTTGGGAAAAGGGGGAATCCCCTGGCAGTTATCACGTGTATCAATTATAAATGTCACAACACTTAGAACTATGATCCATACATGAGATGGGTGATATAGCACATGTTTGCTTTCGACAACTTGGAGCTGTTTGAGTCCCAGCACCCCATTACCCTTGTACACTTGTTAATTACTAGTTTACCAGTTAATGGTCCTCTGTCTCCTTATACTGTATAAGAAGGGACTTGGTCTGTCTTGCTCACTTCTGTGTTTATAATGTTACAGAACAAGGCTGGAATGCTGGCGGAAAAACCAAATGGCACTCGGAGATCTTCTTTGGATTGCAGAACTTGGTGGAACGGCGGGCTCAGAGGACCCTGTTTCTCCAAACGCCTGAGCGCTGAATGCAAGTGGGGCAGGATATTTACAGTCATCAGCTGCCATATCTGTGGGGGTTTTCCTGCACACAGAAAACAAAGGAAGAAGAACCAGGAGGAGGGGTCTCTAAGACAGAGACCAGAGTTCGTTTTAGTCCCACCCGCCATTTTTGGTGCAGTATTTTATTCACTTCTCCAACATTATCCCATTTTATGCCTTTTAAGAAACTTTTTCAGTAGGTATCACCTTTCAGTTTTTTAGGTTGGTACCCTCAGAAGGCTAAGAAGCCTGCAGTAGTTTGGCGAGCAACAGTGTTTTCAATAAAATATATTATGGTATTCAGTGTAGAGGGGCCAATGGGAACAAGTAAAATTATGGAGAAGAGGGGCCCTGCCAGGGCAGGAAGCCAGGATCCCAATCCCTGAGATCTCATTTATTCCATTGATTGGTACTTTCCTGTTGTCTATCTTGAATTATTATTATTATTTATTATTATTATTTATTATTATTATTATTATTATTATTATTATTATTATTATTATTATTATTATTATTTTATTTTATTTTTTAATTCCTTAACCTTAGTTCTGAGTATTTCTGACTGGTTTAAAAAATAGCAACATTCCTCCTCCGAAAATTTTCAAGTCCCTCCATTTTCTGAAGTGAGGAGGTCGGGGGCTTGTCTATTTTGGGGGATTACTGTCACCAGAGAGTTTATTTGGTTCTGTAAATTTACCAGAGAATCGGCCACCTGTTCCATGTCTTCATTTAGCTCTTGAGATAGTCCATGGTACAGTCCTATGCATAAACCTATGCCGCCTTATCCAGTTCCTATTCCTGTCACAATTTCTGAGCCTATCAGAATGGGTAGCAGGACTGCCCGTTTAGCCTGAGACTTGGGGCTAAAGGTTGTTAGCAACTGATCTTCAGTGTATACAAATATCTCTGGGGTCCGGAAGATGGAATAACATTTCAGAGTCCAGTTGGCCTCTAAGCATCGATAGGCCAAATTACAACACAGATAGAACACCCCAAGCGTGCAACATAGGGTCGTAGTACTCATTAAGGTTCTATCTCTTCCTCCTAGAGAGGGAATTCAGGGACTGTACGGATTAGATTGTCGGCATTGGGAGATGGACCCTAGTGGCCAGGGGTCCAATTAAGACAGAGGTGTTGGTTTTGAGGTTTTCAGGAGCTTCCCAGGTCAAATGGATTGGAGTAGCTAAGTAAGTCCTCTGGCTAGGGGCAAGCACATCCAGCAGGTTTGCATGTGATTATCTATCTTATGGAGGACTAGTAGAGCAGTGTCGGCCCAATGCTGGAGTGGGGAATTGGTAGGCATCTGATTGACGGCTGAAGTTTCAAAGGTTGGTAGGCTGCTGGCAGAGTGGTCGCCTTTATGGCTTGAATTACCCTATCCTGGGTATATGCTTTATAACTTTTTGAAGGGCCTGTAGTGCAGCTCTCCCCTGTTTGAGATTCCCCATTGAGGAAGGTAAGTGTAGCAAGCTCGCTTCCGTGTCTGGAGGCCCTTGTTGTGACATGGGTTACTGATAGTTTGGTTATATCCTCGGTCCAATACTTAGCACTTGGGGCACCAGGTGACTGACAGAGAGTGGGTGTTTTTCCCATGTAGCAATCTTTGTGGAGGGAGGGAAATGTGCTGAACACCCTGGACGCCCTTATTGTCCTATGACAATTGTGGGGGCAAATTTGATAAGCGGCAGTTGTGAGGGTGAGAACGGTTATCATAATATACAGGCAATACTTGGTAACCCTCCCATCCAGAGGAGGTATGTGAGGCCCAGGATACATCTTTTGCACCATATCCAGATTGTTGGCGCAGTCTCTATCAGCCCAACAGTAAGAAGTAAGTCCAGGCTTATGACACCAGTAAGGGGCAAGGGTTGGCAAAGTTGCATTCAAACCCCTGGGCTTGGTTCACGCATTGATTCCTCAAGCTCCTGCTGTGTGCAGGCCAGCCATCTCCCATGGTGTGGCTGGAGCAGGGCTGGACACCTCAGGGGTCAGTTCCCTTTTGAGGGTAGGTTTAAGGGGATGACTGGATCTGGATCACTTCACCAGGTTGTGGGTTCTTCTGAGTGGACTTCTTAACTGTGGAGTGATGGACCCATGGGGTGATACCTGAAGTTTTGGGGGCTGTAGGAGTTGTTAGAATAACAGTGAGAGGCCCAATCCACCATGGAATAAGAGGTTCCTTCTTCCAATCTTTGACCCACACAGTGTCTTCTGGCTGAAAGAAGTGAACGGGGTCCCTAAGGAAATTGTGACCCTCTCTATGGTGTATCTCTAACTTGTTTAGGACTGCCCCCAATTTCTGGACCTGTTATCTTATTTCTTTGTCTCCAATATGGTTTAGGTCTCCTGGGAGCTTTCCTAAATGTGTGTGTGTGCGTGGGGGGGGGGGGAGGATCGCCCATATAATAACTCAAAAGGGGAGAATCCCAGTGCCCCAGGCGGGCATTGGGCACACAGGAGGACCAGCCGAATCAAATCTGGCCATGGGGGGTTAGTCTCTTGGTGGAACTTGGCCAGGGTTTCCTTGAGGGTGCAGTTCATCTGCTCTACCTTTCCCTGAGCCCTGGGGGCGTTAAGCAGTGTGCAGTTTCCAGGCAATGTTAAGGGACTTTGTTAGGGTTCGTATAATGTCCGCTCCAAACGCAGGTCCATTATTACTGTGTGTGGTTAAGCCCAATCTCCCATAGAAGACCTTTGGCCACCTCGTGAATTCATCCCATTCTGGTCTGGAAAGCTTGGACGCATCCCAAATTGGTGCAGATTATTACAAGAAGGTACCTCAACCCTTTATTTGGTTGTATGCTGGTAAAGTCCACCCCTATGTCCATCCTTTGGGAACCAGGCAGGGGCCGTGGGGCCGAGCAAGCATTGTTTTTGGCACACATTACACATTATTCACTGACAGCCTGGCATAATACTGGCAGTTGGCTGATACCGTAGTTCTTTTTGAAGAGGACCTCTAGAGCAGTTCCCTAAGAGGGTGAGTTAGTTATCTTCCTTCACTAGCTGCTTTCACATAGATGATGGGACAAGAATCACCATCCGTCTTTGCTTAGTGTGTCCAATTCTGTGGAAGCCCAACTTCTTTCTTCACTTGTGTCCATGGGTGGGGAGGTTTTCTTCTGGGGTGCAAGAGTCAGAGTGTAGGTAGGAGCTTCACCTAGGTCACCTCAGGCAGCCACTCTGGCTGTTTTGTCGGCCTGGTGATTTCCTTGATTTATGGGGTCATCTCATTTCTGAGGTCCCTTACAGTGTAGGATAGCTACTTTGACTGGTAGCCATATGGTCTCAAGAAGCTTTAGTATTTCTTCCTCGTTTTTGATAGTTTTCTCTGAAGCGGTAAGGAGGCCTTTTTCTCTATAGATGGCCCCATGTACATCACAGTAGCAAAGCCATACATGGAATTGATGTAGATGTTAACTCATTTACTTTTGTAAGGATGATGGCTCAGGTTAAGGCGTACTGAGTCCAGCCCATTGTGCCGACCATCCTTCCGACAAGGCCTTAGCTTCCTGAACTTCCGTGGTAGTGATGACCGCATACCCTGCTCTTTGGCTGCACTCCTCTAAAAACCTGCTCCCATCGCTGAACAGGGTGATCCCTGGGCTTGTTATACCCTGGTCTTGGAAGTCTGGGAAGCTGGCGTAGACTTCATCCACTACTCCAGAACAGTCATGGTCAGGTTCTCCCTCCTCTGTGGGAAGGAAGGGGCCAGGTTTAGTGTTCTTACACTGTTTTGAGAGTGAGCCTTGGGTTCTCATAGAGAAGGCCTTGGGATTGTGTCAGCTGAGAAATGGAGAGGAAATGATATCCTTGGGTGCTTGTGAGCCACACAACCGTGTGTGGGACCTTAACATTAAATGTTTGGCCCAGTGTGAGCTTGTCTGCAACCTTAATGAGCAGGACTGTGGCTCTGAGGTTTTAGGCACAGTGGCCATCCTCCAGCCACAGGATCAAGTTTTTTTTTTTTTTTTTGACGGAACACTGGCCATTGCCGAGGCACCATGCTCTGAGTGAGCACTCCTTTTCGTGTGTGAGGAAGTTAAAGGGTCTGTCTCTGTCAGGCAAACCAAGGGCTGGGGCTTTTCCCAGAGCCAACTTTATTTCTGTGAAAGCGGCCCTCTCCTCCTCAGTCCATGCGAGGGGCTCCCAGTTTGGTCCTCCCAACAGGTCATAGAGGGACCTCACTATGGCTGAGCATCTGAGGATTCCCAATGCGACAGAACCCTCTGGCCCCTAAACATTCACACAAGCCTCGTTTTGTTTGGGGCTGTGGCAGTGTGGTTCCACACTTTCTTCCTTTCTGGTCCTCGTTCTCCTTTTCCTTTTGTGAGGAGGGAGCCTAAGTATTGGACCTGCTGCTGACGAATCTGTGCCTTTTTCCAAGAGGCCTGGTACCCCAAGTAGGATCAGAGCTTTAAGAAGGCCTGTGTACCTTTCATACAGTCTTCCTGGGTGTCACTGGAAAGGAGGTCTTCTACGTATTAGAGAAGGACATACCCTGAGGTTTCCTTCGGAAAGTCAGCGAGATCTGAACCTAGGGCTTCCCCCAGAAGAATGGGCGAATTGTTGAATCCTTGGGAAAGTAGTGTCCAGGTCAGCTGCATCTGGCGCTCTGTAACGGGCTCAGTCCATTCAAAGGCAAACAATGATTGCCTTTGCGGAGCCAGGCAGAGGCAGAAGAAAGCATCTTTTAGGTCGAAGCACATAACCCTTCCAGCTGACCACGGAATTTGGCTGAGGAGAGTATACTGAGGGTTCGGAATGACTGGGTGTAAGGAAACAGTCACTTTGCCAAAGGCCCTCAAATCCTGTACTGGTTGGTGTCCTCCTCCTAGCTTCTTGCCTGGCAAGAGTGAGGTATTCCAAACTGATTGGCCCTCAGTTAGAATACCTCTTTCTCTGAGCTTGGTCAGGTGCTCTTGTATGCCCATTATAGCCTCTAGTGGAAGGGGGTACTACCTTGGTGTCTGCGGTTGAGCTGCAGGGATCAGGTCCACAATGATTGGGACCCAATTCCAAGCTATTTCAGGCGGGTTATCATCAGACCATAGGGAGTGGAATGTAAGCCTGAATTCTTAGGGGTGACAAGGTAAGGCCTGGGCACCCAACAGTCTCCATTCTTCTTCCCTTGGCAGCGGTATCGCCAAGACCAGGGTTTCCTTCTGCCTTGGGTTTAATTGGAGGCTACTGTGTCCAGTGGGTTCAAAAGGTATCTGGGCCCCAAGTTTGGAGAATAGATCGTGGCCCAGGAGAGGAATAGGGCAGTCAAGTAAGTAGAGGAACTCATGCCGGACTTTGTGACCCACAAGTGCACCTTGTTGACCTTGACAGAAGAGCTGTTGCATTGCCTGTGTCCCAGTAGCCCCAAGTATGGTTGCTGTCTTTTGGCCTATGGGCACTACCAGGGAAGTAACCAAGGAGTATTCAGCCCCAGTTGAAAAGTATTTCAACCATGAAAGTTATTGTTCAGCCCTCCACCTCATTTCAGCCGTGGATTCATGGGGGCCGAGAAAGAAAGAGTCCGGTCCCCCTCAGTCCAATTCTACCCCGGCCAGATAAAGAAGGTTCTCACCTCGAGGTTCCTCCAGATATTGGCTGCGTTTTGAGGTTCCCATCCAATTCGGACATTCTTACAGTTTCCCTTGCCTTTGCAGTATGCACACTGGTCCCTAGCTAAAGGGGCTATGGGCTTCCCCCCTTTTTGTGGTTGGAGTTTTTCGATGCTGCTAAAAAACAGTAGCATCTGTTCTTTAGTTCTGCTGTGAGAAAGGTGGTCTTCTTTTTTAGTCTTCACTTCCTTTCAGCTGCAAATTTCTGTTCCTGAAAAACTGTATTGACGACCTCTAACAAGTGAGTGATATTCATCTGGTAAAGCCTTCCAACTTCTGAAGTTTTCGTCGGATATGTGGGGCAGCCTGTGCCACAAAAGAGGGATTTACCATATGTTGACTTTCTCGTGCCACGGGGTCAAACGGGACGTATACAGGGTATGCTTCACAGAATCTTTCATAGTAGTCTCCCGGACCTCCCTAGGGTGCTGTGTGACTGATGATATTTTAGTCATGTTCATGGGATTGTTGACTCCCTGAAGGAGGGCTTCCTGGTATCCTCAGACGTGACCCTGTCCTCCTTATGTGGTGAAATCCCATGTTGGGTGTTCTTCAGGCATGCAGCTTGAGCCCAGACAGTAGGGTCATTGATTCCTGGAGATGTGTGATCTTCTAGGTACTGTCATGTTTCTGTCATCCTTATTTTTAATTAAACAAAGTATGGAGTAACTGTTGACAATCTTTCCAAGTCTGTTGTAGGTCTGGAAGAGGGACTCCATCAAGTCAACCATTGCTTGTGGCTTTTCGGAGTATGGTGGAGTGTTGTGTTTCCAATTGAGGAGGTCTGTTGTAGAGAAAGGTACATAACACATCATGGAATGGCTGGTCTGGACTGATCCATCCTCATTGTGTCTTTCAGGTTCTCTCGTCTCCTTTACATGCATTCGGAGAGTCTTAGGTCTGGGTCTGAGGCGCAGTCTGGCTGCTGGACCATGTTGGGGTGGGTTATCTGGGTCTGAGAGTGGCGGGAAGATTTTCTACAAAATTTTCTACCTGGGACACCTATTAAGTCCTCTGGGGATTGATCATGTCCCCCTTCCACTCTTTTGGGTATGCTTGACTTCTTCGGGGCCCGGCCTTACCAGTTTCATGGAGCAGAACCTGCCCAAGACAACGGAGAAGGAGGCTGCTGAAATTCAGGCAGAGCATGCACTTTCTCCCTTGTGATCCTTTGCTTTGCCACCACCTCGCCTTTCTCCCAAACCGGTGGCAACAATGGACCAGTGCGGTTGGGTTTCCTGGTCAGCAATCTAGTATGTTATGGAACCAGGCTGGAACACTGGAGGAAAAACCAAGTGGCACTCAGAGAGTTTGGTCAGAGAGTTTGAGTCACCAAACGTCTGAGCATGGAGTCAAGTGGGGAGGGTAATGTATAGTCGTCAGCTTCCATATCTGTGGGGGTTTTCGCACATGCACCAAACAAAGGAAGAAGAACCCAGAAGCGAGGTCTCTAAGCTAGAAACCAGAGTCTGTTTGAGCCCCGTTGACCACCCCGTACTCCAATAAAGTGGGAGTACTTTATTCACTTCTCCAACAAGAGTAGAGCTCTAAATACCACATAGTATATGCTCATTAAATCTATATTAAGTGAATAGTTCTATTCTTTCTGTATCGGACATATAACAAGAATTTTGACAATCTGTATGGTAAGAGTCCCCAGACCATCACATTATAGGGATTTCAAGGTTGTCTAGTCTCCACACAATATTAAGGTTTGGTTACAACCACCATAAGCTAACCCTACAACCTCACATCCTGGATCATATAATGTCCCTGTCTCCTCCTCATTCACAATCTGTTGCAACTGAGTGCAGACCATTCCATCATGTGGTCTTGGTTCAGAAAGCCAAATTCCTCCGTTTCTCTCAGTCACACAGAATGAAATCTGACTGTGAACGTCTGCCAGTAATGTTGCAATAGAGATGAAGAAGATCAATTCAAGTGGACTCCCTGAGCTGATCCCTAGAATCTCTTTAGGGCATGAGTACAGTTAAATAGAAATGCTGCACTCAGAAATGTGTCTGCTGCTTATCCAAGGAACAAAAAGCAAGCATTTAAAAAAGTAAGCCGTTTCCCTGCAGAACAGCTTAATCAGGGAGAGTGAGTGGTCCAAGGTGGGTGAATTCTTCTCTAGGGCCTTAATGATTGCAGAGACACAGTTCAACCTATGAGGGCGTTTAACAGAAACATGAAACCTGAGAGCTGCAATTGTTGGGTAACAATGTTCTCTAACTGTGCCTTATGCATTTACATGATAACCAAAGGGAGACAAGCACTAATTATAAGTGGCATAGAAGTGGACAGTTTCTACATGCTTCATCACCTCTTTGTAATAATTAGTCCTGTCTGTTCTTTGCACGTGAACATTCCGTTTTGGTCATTTTCCCCAAGAAAGAAATGGTCCCCTGTGTTTCAGTGGGCTTGGAAACTTAGCCTTCCTGAATAGGGTTGGAGACATCCAACGGGCATCTCTTGGTACCTGTTGTTTAATTTTGTTCGATAGTTATGGACCTACCCCGATAAAAGGATTCGGAATTTTGTTAGTATGTCTTAAGACTGAATTGGAAGCCCATTTTCTGTATTCCATTCAACTTAACAAAGAGAGTATTGCATGTCAGACATTGTGAAACATATAACTGAAGGAATATTACTTCCCAAAGATTGACCCTCAAAATCAGTACACCTTACTAATGATGCCTTGTTTTTTGGAAGGTCATGAAGGTGCGGATCAAGGGAAGAATGGATTAAATTAAATAGAACCAATAAGAAAATATACATGTACATTTAACCTTAGTACGGATAACCAATAATTAATGAAATGTTGTTTATTTCATTTATTTATATGTATGTGTATGTGTATGTGTATGTGTATCCTTATACTGGGCTGTGGCGAAATATGTGTTCCTTACAGTAGACTGGAGATAAAATATTTGAAAGACGCTGTGCTAATGCACCTTATCAAGCGGCCTGGTGCCTCAGTAGCTTGGTTTCTTGATAGGGCTTAGGTGCATCCGCTTCATGCGCTTGCATGAAATTTGGAAGATATGATGGCTAATTTTATGTGTCAACTTTACTGGGCCACAGAGGTCCAGATGCTTGGTGAAACGTTTTTCTGGTGTTTTGTGATGGGAAATACTTGAGTCTGTACAGTGAGTAAAACAGATTATTTTCCTAATGTAAGTGGGCCTTATGTAATCAGTGAGAAGGCCTGAATACAATAAGGATGATTCTCCCAGGGATACTAGGGAATTACTCTTGCCTGCCTGAATGTCTTTCAACTGGGACATTGGCCTCTTCCCCGGATTCAGACTGAAACAGCAGCTCTACCTGAGATTCAAGCCTGCCAGCCATTGGACAAGAACTCTGCCATCAGATCTCGTGGGTTTCCAGCTAGCCAACACATCCTGAAGATCTTGGGACTTGTCAGCATCCACCTTTATGGGAGCCAATTTCTTATAATAAATAAATAAGTAAACAAACAAACAAACAAACAAATAAATAAATAAAACATTCATAAATATATAAATATATTTATAGTAATAGATTCATATTTTATGTGAATGTATTTACATAAATATAAATAAATATAAATATATAAATATATTATATATTATAATATATATATGAGAAACAGAATTTTTCTCTGTTGAATCTTACTAATTCAGAAGGTGAAAAGTATTATCTATTGGTTCTACAGCTGTTTTTTTTTTAAAAAACAGAATGTGGTAGACATTATTCTAAAGAAAAATAAAATAGCCCCCAACGATCCATACCTTACGGCTGACAACCCATGAATATGAAGAGAGACCATTTCTATTGTCGTGTTGTATTATAGAGAGAGATTTTCTGGATCAACCTAGAATCATCATGAACCCATGCATCATAAACCCATGCAAAGCAGACAGTTTTCACTGGCTGGCCATCCCACAATCTGAAAATGAAGACCTCAGTTTTATAACTGCAAGGAACTTAATTGTCCAAAACCCAAATAATCTCAGAAGTAGATTTCTCCAGATAAGAACCCAACCTACTGACACTTGACTCTTACCTAGTGATACCCTAGGCCCAGAACACCAGTGAGTCTGCCTGGACAGAGCAGTGAGTCTGCTGGGGTTATTATGCCAAGACAATTCTGCAGGGCTGTCTTTGGATTCTGGGAGTGCAGTGTACACCCCACTTAACTAACACTTCTCCTGATGGTTTGAACACACAATTGCTCATATTAAGTCACTGCTTGGATATAAGGTAATTTCTGCCATACGCTACTGAAATTTGACTATTTTATTTCCACATACCTCCTACTTGGTAAATGCAATGATACCTGTAGCTTATTTCAAACTCAAGTAAAACAAACACAAAACTCTAAAGAATGGACCACTCCTTACCTCTTGAAAATACCTCTTCTTTTATTTTTGATAACATTTGACTCTCCTGGTTTCTCTTATATATGCCCTCTATTAATTTTCATTCTATTCTCCTGCCTCATTTCCATTCATCAAGTATGCATTGAGCACGTACTATATTGTAGGCACTGTATACAAAGAACAGAGGTCTTATCTAGAACTATTAATGGACCTTGTTATCCAGGGATTTGCCGCTGTGTAAACAAATTAACTATACTGAGTTCATAACATCTGTAATAGGGGTGGATAAATGTACCCTGGAATTGCAAAGAAGAAAACACATGATTCTCTAGGGCACCCAGGGAGTGCTTTACACAAATGAGAGTCACTTGAAGTGAGTCTTCTAGAGAAGACATATTTCAAATCAACAGAGAAAGAAAGGGCATTGCAGGCAGGAAAAAAAAAGAGAGAGAGAGAGAGCAAGACATGGAAGTTTGAAAATGTGACACATTAAAGGAGTAGCAAAGTTTCCTTTGGATGGAGTTCATGTGGGAATGGGAGATTGGTAAAGAGTGAGGATTAATGTAGAAGAAGACATATATATTGGATCCTAGAAACAGTTAACAGGAGATAGTTATTGTGCCCAAATGACTTTGATGACTACCCATTGTATTCAAATAAACCTGAAGAAACCTCTTGGCTTAGTTAGAACGTTGCTCATCATCTGATTAATTCTATAAGGTTAATCTAATATCATGTTCCTCTTCTCTACCAACCATTCACTCATTTCCTCATTTATTTATTTAGTCAGAGAGGGTATGTGTGGGGTGCATATCATGAAGAATGTGAAAGTCATTATAAGTACTTTGACTTTTATTTTCGATGAGATGGAAAGTCAGTTGAGTAGTCTGACCAAATTCACATTTGAGTTTTATTTAATTATCTATCTATCTATCTATCTATCTATCTATCTATCTATCTATCTATCTATCTATCTATCTATCTATTTAATTTAATTTAATGAGAGTGCCCGCAGGGGTTTGGAGGGAGCGAGAGAGAGAGAGACAGAGAGAGAGAGAGACAGAGGGAGAGAGAGAGAGAGAGAGAGAGAGAGAGAGAGAGAATCTCAAACAGGTTTCATGCCTAATTCATGCCTAGCACAGATCCTAATACAGGTTCTGACCCCATGACGTCATGCTTTCTGGATCATGAACTGAGCCAAAATCAAGAGTCAGATGGCTAACCACCTGAGTCGCCCAGGTGACCCTAATTTGTATGTTAAACAAATCACTCTGACTACTATCTGCGGAGCAGGATGGAGTGGGAAGCATGCATACAAGCAACAACAGCAACAAAATAAGGAGGTTACTATAGTAATCCTGAAATAACTTCCATCCTAAATAAGGATGGAAGAAGGGGACATAGTGAGAAAATTATGATCATGTGTATAATATAAATGTGGATATAATAAGATTGCTTGTAGTTTGAATATAAGGTATGAGAAAAACAGATATAAAAGATGACACCAAGTTCTTTTTTTTTTCTTTTGTTTGTTTCTGTTTTTGTTTTTGTATTTGTTTTTTTGGGCTGGACCACAGGTTGGTGGTAGTTTTAAGTTGTCTGTTAGAGATCATAGGTTTTACGGGAAACATCAGGACTTGCTCTTTTCACATGGTGATTTTGAGATGCTTATCAGACATCCAAGCTGCCTTTTTGTGAATGTAGTTAGATATAGGCATCTGGAGTTTAAACTAAGAAGTTTAGTGTGGACTGTAGGCTGGATTACTTAGCATGCGATCGCATGAGATCAGCTAGGGAGTGAGAATGGATGAGAGAGAAGACACGCAAGGACTGAGCTCTGGGGTCTCTAACTCTTAAAGTACTGCAAGATGTGGAAAACCTAGCGAAGGAAACTAGACACAGTGGCCACTAAAGGAATAGGCGAGACATGAGGAGGCTCTCGAGTCCAGGAAGCCTGGTAAGGAATGTGTTTCAAGGAAGGAGGTATCAAATTGGTCAAGTGCTGATGGCAAGTCAAATAGGATGAGGTCAAATAAATGATCATCAGGGTCACAAGGGGGGGTCACTTGGTTAAGGGTCTGAGTCTTGGTTTCACCTCAGGTCATGATCTCATGGTTTGTGGGTTCAAGCCCCAGGTCGGGCTCCATGCTGACAGTGTGGAGTCTGCTTAGGATTCTCTCTATGCCTCCATCTGTCTCATATCCTCCCCTGCTCACTCTCCCTTTCTTTCAAAATGAATACATACACTTGAAAACTTATTAAAATATAAATAATCACTGTGTTTTGCAAAGTGGATGCCATTGACATGTGATGAGAACCATTTCAGTAGCACCGGGGAAAAGCCGAATGGGAGTGGATTCAACAGAGAATTGGAGGAGAATGACTGTAGACAGGGAGTAAGGCAATTCTTTCGAGGAGCATTGTGACAAAATGAGGGTGAAAAATGAGGCAGCAGTGGGAAGGGAAGGGAGCAGGGTCAAGAGAGGGCTGTGCTTTTTCTTTCTAAAATTTGAGAAATAAAAGCATTTTTTTAATTTCCACATTGCTGTTGGAAATAATGATATGGCAGAGTGGGGGAGAATTGCTGACAGAAATGTTCTTAACAGGGCAAGAGTGACTTTGGTCTAGTGTCCAAAAGATAATTGGCTCAGAGAGGAATGAACAGATCCTTCATATGAATGTTGGTGAGAGCAGAGCACAAGGAAATAGATGTAGATGGAATGGTAGATGCGATAGGTGATTTTTCAAATTCTCTTTTCAGTGACCTGGTTTTCTCAGTGCGGTAATAGGCAAAGTTATAAGACCAGAGTGAAGAAGGGTTGGGAACAGTTGGAAGTTTGTGGAGAAGGAAGTTGTGAACTAGAGGTCTAGGGGTGTGAGGAAGTAGCCTTCTGACCTCACTTGAGTCAGTGGCCATCAAGTAACTTTTGTGCTGCTTTCCTCCAATTACATAGGATGTTGCTATGTGCAGGAAGTAGATTGAACTTCCTGCAGTTCCCCACTTCTTTACCTCTGCATAGGTAAGTTTGCATCTGCCTGAGAAGCCCTATCTACCCTAATCACTCATATTTCAAATTTGCCTCAACCATTACATACTTAATCCCACCAGGCAGAGTTAATTAGTCCCTTCTTGGAACTCTTGTGGTACCATGTGCAGTGCCCTGTACTGTAAGTTTTGCCATATTGTAATAATTTGCGTCCCTGTCTCCCTAGATAATTTGGCCACTGCTTGAGGGGGTCAGTTTGGTCATTGCAGTTCCTAGTATACAGTTTGACTAATGGTAGCCTTTGTCAATTGCCAATTGAATTCAGTAGAAATGAGTTGAATTGAATCGAATGTACTGAATTGAATTGAATTGAATTGAATTGAATTGAATTGAATTGAATTGAATGGAGAGAATTAGTAGAAAGAATTGGCAGGTAGGAGAGGCAGAGCCTCGAAAGAGTGGTGACATTTAGAACAAGACTTGTCTGATCTATAAGGAGGGGAACTCCTGCTCATGAGCGTGGGAAAGGTAACTGTTTCCTCACCTGTAGTGGTGCAGTGAATGGAGCCGAAACCCCCAATGAACTTCTGTAAATTGTGTCAACAATTCTTACTTCTATAGTGTTTGCTTTGAGGACCAAAAGAGTTCATATATGCAGAAGGATTTTGTACATAAAAATGTGCTGCATAATGTAAGTTACTCTTTCTCACAACACTCTGTGCCAAGAAAAAGGAATGTGTTGATTTTATATATTTTACTAAAGGGTAGCATGTTTAACAGAGGAAGAGAAGGACGGGTTAAAAAAAAAAAACAATGATGATAGTTACACTCGTCTTGTTGACCTTTCTAGTCTTCAAAGTCTCTTTAGAAGATATCATCATGGTCTCTTTCAGTTACAGATGCCTCTTATTGTCTCTGAGACAATAACCCTAATATGATCTAATTTGCTAAGCCAGGTGGTGTGGAAGACAGATAAAACTGCCAGCTCATTCTGCAGGAAGCAGCATATAAGGAGCCCACTGATCTGACAGGCTTGTGTCACAATGCACAAGTTTGGGAATTGCCCAGGCTCAGAAAAGGCCAGTTTTTCGCAACAGTGTAAAACTCAAGAGAACTCTCTAACACAGAGGCGATGTTCACAGTTCCACAGAAATAACATGTTTGATTCTTGATGCTGACTAGAAGTCAACCAGTTATTTTAACACAGGTTTTAACTCTTATTGGTTTCACTTCACTTTCCTTACGTTACAGGTTTCTTAAGGCAGGGACCATGTTCTGGACTTCCTAACCTCTGCCCACACATGTCTACCATGCTATTTCATGGGCGCTCCGTTATCATCTGTTATTAACTGGGTTTTTTCGTAGGTGTCAGGCAGCTTTCATGGTGACCACGTTATTGGCAGAGCATAAAGAGAGTGGCAATAGTGGAGCTTTCTCTGCCATATTAACCACATGTTACTCTCTTAAAATTCCTGGAATATATGTATGATGTCCTGTATGAATGATGGTGAGTTTATGACACTCATATTCTACTCCTTTTTCCCAACAGTTTAAAATACCTTTACGGCAGTTTACCTTCCTTTCATTCCCTAACTTAAAATAATGTACTTCTTTGGCTTTGGACTACCTGTCTACCTGCTAAAAGATGCAGCACGAGAAAACATGTTTGCATTTTGATGTGTTCTTAGCAGGCTGCCTTACTTGCCAAGTCTGCTGGGTGGGTTGGGTACCACTGTTATTTCTGTGAGGATCTTCTAAGATACAAGTATATTTCTTGGGCAAAGTAGCATGTTGAGTCCATCATCATTTGGAGTGAAACTCAGTCTACGTCCAGTAGACTTGGTCCCATTGGCCACATGAAGGAATGAAAAACAGGCCATATTCGTTTTGATGTCATAACATCCTGGGACATATAGTGATGCCCATAAAAAAAAAAAAAGAATCAGACTGGGGACTCCATTTAAGAGATATCTCAGCAAGCAGAATCAAGATGCCAGAATGAGGAACAAAGATAAATGCTGTGTAGGTTCTAGAGGTTGGAGACATTGCTCCAGCAGAGAGAAAATTCCTTCAGGATTAAGGGAGAGGCTGGATAGTGATCTACAGGCCCCTTGTTACCACCTCCAGGCCATGATCTTTATGCTCCTCTGAATTTCCTGCCTTCACCTCCTTAGTCCATCTATTCAATCCCAGAGTGCCACCCTTTTCTTCATGGAAATTTCTGGAGTCCCTTCCTACTCTTCTTTCTTCTCACGTTGCTCCTACCTCTGTTGTGGGCAATTTCAGAATCCTGGTAAAATTGCTCTAGCAATGTAGCTTCAGGGTACTTTAAATTTTCTGGCTCTCACAACCTAAGAGTCATTTTCCTCCAGTAGCTAACTTCCGTGATGGTACTCTGAGCTCTATGATCATCCAGATGTCTCCTGGTAGAATGTCAATATTAACGTGCCAATATCTGAGAAGATAACCTCCCCTAACCAGGTGTCTCACTACTTGACTTCACAATTTCTCTTCTTCAGCCCGATAGAGACGTGTGGTTCCTCCTTCCTCCCTATCATTTCCCTGCATATCATCCCTTGTGGCTCCACTTCCCTTCCAAATGCAGTGTATACACCTCAGTATGTCACTTTGTGCTGGAACGTCCTAGTCCTCTGCTGCATCTGCTTTGGTGGCCTTGAAGCTTGGATGAGTCCTCCACTCTGTCAGCCCATCCTCTGTGTCACTCAGCCCAGTGAACTGTTACAGGGACTCACAGTCACTAGGGTCACTCACTCTAATTTTATGGTTGCGGATGTCAACATACCCCGAGAGTTTCTTGCCAATCTTAAGCGGACTTCTCCACACAGTAGCTATTCCATACCTCCATCATTTCCCTCAACCTATCTTTTTCACCTTTCCCTGGGAAATGGCTCTTATTTCATAGATAGAACGTAGATTGTAGACACCTTCAAACTCTCACTCAGACCTCATAATGACACGTTTCAACACAACTTTCAACCCCAACCCCTGTATGAGAGACAAAAATGTTCCTATTCGCACTCTAGATTCATTAATTCATTTGGCAATCACTGAGAGCCAACTGAGTCCTACGAAGCACTGTGCTATATGCTTGGGACATTAGAGATGAGGGGATAGACCCTACTCACAAGGCGCTTACAATCACAAGGAGCTTACAATCATGTAGGGGAGACAGATATTATGGTGTAATTGTCCAAACATGCACGGAGCAGGAGGAGAGTGTGAAGAGAAAATCTATGTAACTCAGCCTTCAGGGGAAGGAGAAGAAGTGTCGTAAGGGACTTTTCAGATGGGGTGGTATCTTGAACTAATCCTTAAAGTGTGAGTAGGTATTAATTAGGCAAGGTTGGAGTAGGAATGAGACAAGAGGTTCAGGCATTACACAGTAGAGAAAAATCACACTGAATATAGGGAGAGGGTATAAGTAAAAATTGGACATTGAGTCATTCCAATTCTTGACTGTGTCCTACGCTTTGTGAAGAGGTCATCTCACAAAAAACCTCAAACGAACACATGTTCCCAAAATTTCCTTCTGCATTTTTTATTCTTTATCCTAGTGTAATTCCTCTCATTTCCTCACCAGTATGATTCAATTAGTAACTCACTTCTGTGGATACTATGGCAACCACATTTCCTCTATGCCGCACCCTTCTGTATCTTTGCTTGGCGTCAGTGCAACCTCATGATGAAGCTCATATCTCTGCTCCGCTTAGAGTGGACTTTGTAACATGCAAAACTTATTCCATCACTGCCTTCCAAGCTGTGGTTCCCCCACACTGCAGCATGAGAGAAAACACCTTTCCCATCCACACCCTGCCCCCACCTTTGCATCCTTACTGGTCCTGGGCCAATGTTCATGCCCTTAGACTCCCTCATGATCAACTATCAGCAAATTCCTTAATATGCCCTATTGTTTTATGCCTAGTTGTCTTCCCCATCACCATGGGTATGTTTTGATGCAACATCTTAATTCGTACGTATTTTAAGGCAGGCTAAAATAATTATCAAATATCTAACATATTCTCTTTTCTTTATTTCCCAGATAACAATGGTAACAGATGATCTTTTTTTTTATTTTTCATTTTCTATTATTGAAGTATAGATTACATACAGTGCTATTTTAGTTTCAGGTGTATAAAATAGCGATTTGATAATTCTATACATTATTCAGTGCTCTCCGTGGTAAGTGTAATCACCATTTTTCACCATATCGTGTTGTTATAATATCAACTATATTTCCTGTGGTGTACTTTTCATCTCTGTCAGTTATGTATTTTATGACAGGAAGTTTGTAACTCTTAGTCACCTTTCCCTATCTCACATACCCCACCCACTTCTATTCTTGTAACTACAAGTTTGTTCTCTGTATTGAAGAATCTGTCTGTTTCTTTTTCTGTTTTGTTTTTTAGCTTCTACATAAAAGTGAAATTATATGATATTTCCTTTTATCGGAATAATCCCACGTAGCATAATACCCTGTAGGTTCACACATGTTGTTGCAAACGGCAAGGTTTTATTCCTTTTTTTTAAATTAAATTATATTCCATTATATGGACACTACATTTCTTTATGAATTCATCTATTGACAGACTCTTGGGCTGCTTCCATAGCTGGGCTATCATAAATAATGCTTTAATAAACACAGAGGTGCATGCCTCTTTCCAAATTGGGGTTTACCTTCTCTTTGGGTATATACCCAGGAGTGGAATTATTGGATGATATAGTATTTCTGAATTAATTTCTTGACGAACCTGCATTCTGTTTCCTAGAGTGGCTGCACCTATTTACATTCCCACCAAGAGTGCATTGGTGTTACTTTTTCTCTTACCTTCTCACCAATACTTGTTATTGCTTGTCTTGCTGATACTAGGCATTCTGTCAGGTGTGAATTGATGTGTCATTGTGGTTTTGATTCAGGTTTCTCTGATTAGTGATGTTGAGCATCTTTAATATGTCTGGTGATGTAGTAGACACTCTTAATTCATCCCTTTCCCCTTCCCTTTTGTTTCTTTCCAGGGTGATGATGACACTGATGATGTCATCTGACAGCTTAAGTCACCACTTTAATCTTCTATCAAGTTCATACATTACTTCAAGTGTCCTGCTTTCCTGCTTCAAGTTACGATGTTTCCAATGCATTACATGACGTCCCTTCCACTAGTCCTCCTAGGGCACCCTGACTCACCTTTTATTACTACCCACCATCACTCATACTCTTAGAAAGTTACTCTAGTTACTTGTCCTGATCCAACATTCTCTTTCTATGCCCGACTCTAATCTCTATACACACTTCAATTGACACCTGATACACTTAATTTTTTTGCTAATGTTTATTTATTCATTTATTTATTTTTATTATTGGAGGAGAGAGAGACAGAGCATCAGTGGGTGAGAGGCAGAGAGACAAGGAGGTGTAGAATCCGAAGCAGCCTCCAGCTCTCAGCTGTCAGCACAGAATCCTACATGGATCTTGAACTCACAAGCTGTGAGATAATGGCCCAAGTTGAAGTCGGCCCCTTTCCCAACTGAGCCACCCAGGTGCCCCAACACATCTTCCACTTTCATGTCTCCAATAGGACTTAATATTTCTGTGGACCAGGACTATCCATTCATTAAGTTCTAGCACCTCCTACAGTTTGGGAAAAAATAGACACTCAATTATTTGATGCTCAATTGACAAATAAAGGAAGGAATGGGTCCAAAGACAAAGGGCTCAATAAAGACTTTTGTTCCTATGAATTCAACCCAGATTAACACTAGAGCATTTGAATTCACCTGGAGGGTCCTTTAGCCAACGGTGGGAGAATTTACTATATTCTAAGAGTTGTCAGCTGAGAGAGTAAGATTTTTTTGAAGAAATATGAAAGGTAGTTTAATTTCCTAAGAGGCCAAGCCTTGAAAGCTTATCTATAAGAACTATATAATGTAAGATGATTCTGGATCATGATGAAACTCAAGTGCAGTGAGAGCCGTGACAACATGGGGAACACACAGTAAGGACCACAGTAGTCCCCGAAGTGCTGTCCTGTATGAGAAAAGAGAGTTTAGTGACCCTGTATGGAGGGAGAGGGTAAACGGTGGGCAGAGTAGGGAGGGGAGGAAGTTGGGATCCAAACTGCAATATTGAAATATCAGAGGAGTGTTATTGTCATATTCATAAACTTCCCTATATATATCCTAAGGAAAACATTTTTTTTCCTTTAACGAGCTTTTTAAAGGTAATATACACGTGGTAAAAATTCATATAGTAGCAAAAAAAGTTATTCAATGAAAGTAAATCTATGTCTTCGGTAGGCCTCCATTATTCTTCCCCAGAAGAAGACCACTTTTAACAGTTTGTAGGGTTTTTTTTCCAGAATCTCAAAGTATATAATATGCATATCTCACATGAGAAAAAAAAAAATATATATATATATATAGCTGGTACCAAGATATTATCTACAGCTCTCCATTTTATAGATACATGATTTTTGTGATTGTGAAAAGGTATGACATGAGATTTGCCCTCTTAAAAATTAAAGTGTCTGGTCCAATGGGACATTATTTTTTAAATATACTTCATGGTATATATCCTACCCTGGCTTCATTAGAGGTATGTAATCTGTCCCCTGTTTATGTGTATTTAATTTGTTTGTAGTCTACGAGTATAGAAAACAATGCTGCCATGAAAGTCCTTGTACACATATTTGCCTGCCAGAGTCCAGCAGACTGTGGGTGGTGGCTCGAAAATCTTAACTGGAAAGAGTTTAATGGAGAAACTATGAACACAGGTGCTGGTGAGATAAACCGGCTCCAAACTAGTGGTTCAGTCCTTGGGGACTAGCAAGAGAAGACTTCACCTCTCCCAGGCACCAAGGGACAAGGAAAGGGCAAGTGTTACTAGAAGCCAATGAGCCCACGGCTGGGAGAGAAGCCACCTAACAGGAGATGTGGCCATAGACTGAGGAATAAGCCACTGCCAAAATTCCAGAGTTCAGAGTACATATAATGACTGCTTTTCTTTTGCTCTCTGCCTACCTATTAGTATACCTGCCAACTATGGACGGAAGCCAGAGGACAAGAAAGCCTCAACGATGCAGTCCATGGACGTGAGTTTACTGGCAGGCATAGGATGATCAAAAATATATCTGCAAGCATGAATTGAGGATTAGCAGTCCCTGGCTTAATATGGTTAGACCTTACAATAGTGTGAAAATGATAGCATTGTTTACAAATTGTCCTTTGAAAAGCACCTGGCTTGCTCAGTGGTGTAAGCATCTGACTTTAGTTCATGTCAAGATTTCACGGCTCGTGAGTCCAAGCCTGCCTCAGGCTATGCTGACAACTTGCATCCTGGGGCTGACTTGAGATTCTGTGTGTGTGTCTCTCTCTCTCTGCCCCTGCCCTGCTCGCACTCTTTCTGTCTCTCTTTCTCTCCAAAACTTGAATAAACATTAAACGTTTTCAAAGATAAATTGTACTTCAAATTGAAGATTTTGACCTCTCCCAGTGCTAATGAGAGGCGATACGACCCTCTCCTGTGATGCCTGGCAGAGCATCCAGCCACAGCTCCCAGTCCACCACATGATCATGGTGGTGAACAATCTATATGCTTACAGCCATTCTGTACTCACACAACCGTTGTGTTTATGCTTTCAACACAGTATTCACTGAAATACATGAGACAGTTAAACTTTAATATAACATAGGCTGTGTGTTAGATGATGTCTCATAATTTCAGCTCATGCAACTATTCTGAACAGACATTATAGAGGCTAGATTAACTATGATATTCAGCACATTACGTGTGTTACATGCATTTTTGGCTTAGAATAATTTCCACTCACACTGGTTTTACCTAGAGGTGAGTCCATCCTAAATCAAGGAAGATTTGTAATGTAAAAATCTTGGGAAATTTCCTAGAACTGGAATTGTGGTATCAGTAGAACAGAAAGAACCTCTTCCACATCCATTCCTCCACCTCCTTCCCTTGCAGGTTATTACCAGCGCTGAGCTGTGCCTACAGGCACTCAGAATTAGGACTACATACTCCAGCTTCCCTTGCAGCCAAAGCAATATAAGAGGAAGTGTCATGTGACACCTTCTGAGAAAGTTGAGACAGCTGTGTGCCTTGTGTCCTTTATTTTTTCTTTGATATCATTCACATGCTGTCTTGGATCCTGAACTCTAGGCCAAACTATTTGGATGGAAAGTGAACTGAGATTCTTCCAGCAAGAGCTGGTAGGAACTAGAGTTCTATGCACTTCATAGAATACAGCTGCCCAATCAGACTTGAGCTGTATACCTCCAAAGTTCATTGATTTGGGAGAGAAATCCACTTTTACCCTGTTAAAACCATAGTTCTTCCTTCTTCTGTGTCGTAGGGAAAAACCTAACCCTCATGAAGGTATACAGATAACAGGTATAAATATTTTGAGTTTTTATGGATATTGTCAAGTTTGGTATTTTAAAGTGAATTTTTAGTACTGAGTTTGAATTCAGCTACTCCATTCACAGCACATGTCTTAATCTTCTTGTGCCTCTGATTTCTCAGAGGGGTAGTAATATAAAGCACTTCATTTGGTTGTTATGAGGAATAATTAAATTAAAATATGTGAAATAAATCAGTGTCTGTCCAACATGCTAAATACTCAATAAATGTTCTTACTGTTATTTTTACCATTATCATGTTAAACTGTCCTCCAAAAAAGAGGTACCAGTTCGCCAATTACATTTCTGAAATGCCTCTTTCCTCTTCCGTTTTCTATAGTGTGCATTACCAATGTTTTTGTCCAAAAGATAGTAGTATTTCATTTTTATTTGCAATTCCTTTCTAAAATTGTGGTTGTACCTCTTATAGTTTTTAAAAGTTATTTATGCTTGTTTTCTGGTTAACTTCCTTTTTCTTTCCTCTATTCCTTCTATTGGATTTTTGTTTTGTTTTACAGTGTGGCTTAAAAAAAAGCAATACAAGCATTATGTGAATTTGTCTTCTGTGTTTCTATTGGTGGTGCAAATATATCCACTAATTTTCATTTGCCTTTTTTTAATTTTTTTATTTTTTTCACTTAATGTGTATTTATTTTGTGAGAGAGAGAGAGTGAGAGTGAGAGCAGGGAAGGAGAAGAGAGAGAGGGAGACACAGAATCTGAAACAGACTCCCGACTCTGAGCATTCAGGAAAGAGCTACATGCAGGGCTCAAACCCACAAACCATGAGATCGTGACCTGAGTCGAATTTGGAGGCTTAACCTACCAAGCCACCCAGGCACCTCACTTTATTTTTTCTTTTCCTTTTTTTTTGGCTTTGTTTTTTCTTTACAAAATTAAAAAAATATATGTACAATATAATAAAAATGATCCTTCTCTACTATCGTTACATCTGAGCTTAATGTCCACCCCTATTTTAGAAAGATCATTGTCATTCTGGATTATAAGAATAATTCCCCCATGTTTTCTCCTAGGACTTCATAGATTGACTTACATAAAAACATATCTTCTCCATTTGTAATAAAACTGGGGGAGGCAGTGAGATAAGATTTAAAGTGATTCTGCAGATGACTGTGTTGGAGCGTTGGCAAAAATGAATGCTTTGACACATAAATCTTACCTAAGAAAGTTATAGTTTCCTTTGATCCACTTAAAACATACTTCATAAACAAAGCATGTGGGAAGCCATCCTCCTTGCAGGTATGGGGTAAGCTTGCCTCCTGGGCTTTTGTGTTGTTTTTTGGTTTGTTTATTTGTTTGTTTGTTTTACTCTTAGGGGGAAACGCATAAGTTGTTTATAATGAAATTTTGTATTTACAGGTTAAGGTGCTGTCAGGTACAGCATAACTAATTTCCCAGTTTATAAGACTGCCTCTCACACATCGCTTCCTGGTGGTAGGCAAAATTTCTTTCTCTGCAACCAGGGCCATGCCACTTGTTCACAGGTAAAGTAATGATGCCAAGACATTTTTATGCCTATGCTAACAATGACCCACCTGTGGACAAGTGCAGACAGATACTGCCTACCTTTTAAGGCCAAGGAGGGATTGAGCCCACAGCCTTCCACTGGGCTCCACCATTGTTTCTGCTCTCTCTGGTGTTTGTCAGTTGTTATCATCATGTTTGAGAACACACGCTTAGAGTAAAACTATCTGACTATGTACTTCCATCTTGAGCTATAGGGAAACAAATAAAGTCCCCTTACCTTTTTTGTTCTTTGCTTTCTCTTTTGTGAAACGGGCATTATCACAGTGTGGAAATTCAATAATTAAAGAAATAAATACCTAAGTGCTTAAAATTTCTTAGCAACAAATGCTCAGTAAATATTAATAAGGCTTTTCCCAATAAAGAATAGAAAAATAACTTTCTTGTTTTCTCCTATATTTTATAGATGCATTTTTAAAGAAAACATATAACATTGGTAACAATATTATAGCATATAATAATATGACATAATGCAAATTAAGACATTTATAAGAAAAGTATTGAAACTTCATGAATAGTATCACTGTTACTATTATTCGAACAATGCATTTGCTTTGAAAGGTTCACTTAGTTATATACTAAATTTGCATATGCTTTGAACCTACTTCTGGATTCTCTATGATGATTCATTCATTCAGCTGGACCACATTTGCTTTATAACATAATTTATTATCTGGTAGAACTCGCCTAATTCATATGCTACCTTTCAGAAAAATTTTTCTGGATCAGCTTGAATTTTGATATTTATACAAAAATCTTAGAACCAGCTGATCTGATTTTAAAAATCCATATTTTATTGGGCTTGCAACAAATTTCCATAGAAATTTAGAGATAGTTGGCATTCGTACAATAATAACTTTTCCTATTCCTACACAGGGAATGTATATATTTAAGCTTTTTTTTTTTTTTTTTTTTAAATCTCTTAGATGAGTTTAAAGTTTTCTGAAAGGCTTATTTATATACTTCTTTCAGTTTCTTGTTAAGTTCCTTCCTTCCTTCCTTCCTTCCTTCCTTCCTTCCTTCCTTCCTTCCTTCCTTCCTTCCTTCCTTCCTTCCTTCCTTCCTTCCTTCCTTCCTTCCTTCCTGCCTTCCCTCCTTCCACCTCCTTCTCCTTTTACTTCTGTTATGGCAAATGGCGCCAATTCTCTGACTATATTTCTAATTATTTCTTGTTTGTATGGGAGAATGCTAAATTGTTGCCTTGTGAGCCTGGATCATGTAATTTCATCAGGAAGACTCATGAAAAATCTGATCTCCCTTCCTTCATCGCAGTTATGTATAATTGACACTTGTTGCAAGGAGATAAACAGAGTCAAGAGAATTTCAGTCTTAGAAGAGAAGCCCCTGAGGTGAGAGTAGCCAGAGAGAGAGCAATTGGAGAGGGAACAAATGTGACCCAGAAAGGAGCTCACCGAACAGTGTGATTGGGATAACACCCAAAAAGCAGGTTGAATAGGAATAGCACCAAAAAGTAATTGTCAGATATGATCAAAGCTGTACAAGGGCAACTTGAAAGTGTTAGGTGTTTTCCTTAAATACAAAATATTTTGTATTTAACCAAGAAATTAAAAAGTTAACCAAGTTACCAAGTCAGTAAAATTAAACTTTTTTTCTTGTAAACAGAATATTCAAGGAAACCAAATTATTAAAGTAAAACATGGTAACATTATAGAGCTTTTGGTTATTAAAAACTCCTATGTACATATGCCAATAAAACAGACAATGAATGTTTTGGACACAATGTAAAGGACTACAACTGGTTTAAGAAAAAGCAGCAAGAGAATGAAAGCGATGCAAGTCATTTCTTTGAAAAACTAGCATAACCCCATAACTCTAACACTGGAGCAAATGAGTAAGACTTGG
Source organism: Puma concolor (assembly GCF_028749965.1). Lineage (NCBI taxonomy): Eukaryota > Metazoa > Chordata > Mammalia > Carnivora > Felidae > Puma > Puma concolor. The sequence continues at coordinate 320,535 of NW_028240224.1, forward strand.
GGACCAGCTAGCCTGGCTGAGATGTTTCTTGCCAACACTTACTTAGTTCTTACTCATACCAGGTGAGGTTCTGAACATTTCACAAGTACTTCATGTCATTCTCCTTAGGGCCCTATGAGGGAGGGGTTACTATTAACCTCCTTTTACACATCAGCAAATTGAAGAAGTTCCGAGGTTAAGGAACTTGTCTGCTCCCAAGGTCAACACAGGTGGCATGTGATGGAACTGACAGGTGGCATGAAATAGTGTCCTCTAGTGCCAACTCACCCAAGTTTACATCCTGTCTCACCACTACTAGGTGTATGATCATCGGCACAGATTTTTTTAATGCTTTTGTGCTTTCGTTCTCATATATGTAAGACCAAGAGATGAATATAATGATCATCTAAAGAGTTTAGAACAAGATCTGAGACATAGCAAACACCCCTTATATAGAATCCTATTATTACTGCTCTTAGTATTATTATTAAAACAGGACGGGAGAGAGAATACCTAAAAAGATATAATAACACATATGCAAACAAATGAATTTCCTGATACCTAAAATATCAGAAAATCCAGTAATTTAATGAGGTGCTCTAAAGTGTTTTTTTTTTCTTTTTCTTATAAATTGAATTTATTTTTAAATATTTTATGGTTTTGAAACAATATCTTATTTGTTACTGAGAGAATGCAAGCAGGGTCAGAGAGAGAGGAATAGCATATCTGAAGTGGGCGTGATGCCTACAGCAGTGAGCCCAATGTAGGGCTTAAACCCACGAACTGCGAGATCATGACCTGAGCCAAAGTTGGATGGCCAACCAACTGAGCCACCAGGATGCCCCTATTTTTTTTTTCACATATAGTGTTATATTAATTTCAGATGTACGATATACTGATTCAGCAATTCCTTACAATACCCAGTACTCATGGCAACAAGTGCACTCCTTATTCCCCATCACATATTTCACTCACTACATCTGCACCCCCCCCACTGGTAACCAGCATGTTGTTATCTATAATTAAGTGTATGTTTCTTGATTTGTCTATTACTCTGTTTCCACAACATTGGATCATTTGTTTAGTTTCTTAAATTTCACATATGAATGAAGTCATATGGTATCTGTCTGTCTCTGACCGACTTATTTTGCCTACCATTATATTCTCTAGCTCCATTCATGTTGTTGCAGATGGCAAGATTTCATTATTTTACGTGGCTGAGTACTATTCCCCTGTGTGTGGGTATTATACAGAATATACCACATCATATAATTATGTGTGTATAATACCACATTATAATACCACGTCATATATACATACCAAATCTGTATCCATTCCTCACTAGATGGACACGTGGCTGTTCCATAATGCTGCCAAAATTATCAGGGTTCTTGTCTCTCTTTGAATTATCGTTTCTGGATTCTTTGGGTAAATACACAGTAGTGTGATTGCTGCAGTTGTAGTTTTCACGTTCTGAGGAACCCACTATGTTTTCCACAGTGACTGCACCAGTTTGCATTCCTATCAACAGTGCAAAAGTTCTTTTTCCATATCCTCCTCAACACCTGTTGTTCATTGTGTTGCTGATTTTAGCTATTCCAAAGAGTGTGAGGTGGTATCTCATTGTCCTTTTGACTTGCAATTTCCTGATGGTAAGTGATGATAAACATCTTTTCACGTGTCTGTTGGCCATCTGGATGTCTTCATGAAGGAGTGTCTGTTAAGGTCTTCTGCCCATTTTTTAATCGGATAATTTCGTTTTTCAGTATTGAGTTTTGTAAGTTCTTTATATAGTGGATACTAATCCATTCCTGGATATGTCATTTGCAAATAGCTTCTCCCATTCTGTAGGTTGCCCTTCATTTTTGTGGAGTTTTTCCTTAGCTGTGCAGAAGCTTTTTATTTGGATGCAATCCCAATAGTTTATTTTTGCTTTTGTTTCCCTTGTCTCAGGAGATATACCTAGAAAACGTTTCTTTGGCTAACGTCCAAAATTACTGCCTGTGTTCTCTTCTAGGATTTTTATGGTTTCAGGTTCGGCATTTATATCTCTAATCCATTTTGGATTTATTTTCATGTGTTTTGTAAGAAAGTGGTCCAGTTTCGTTCTTTTCCACATTTCTGTTCAGTTTTCCAACACCATTTGCTGAAGAGAATACCTCTTTCCCATTTTATATGCTTTCTTGCTCTGTCAAAGATGAATAGACCAGAAACTTGTGGGTTTATTTCTAGGTATTCTGTTCTGTTCCATTGGTCTACGTTCCAATTTGTGCCAGTACCATGCAGTTTTGATAACTACAGCTTTGTAGTATAACTTGATATCTGGAGTTTGTGATGCCTCCAGTGTTTCTTTGTTTCTCTGTCTGTTTGTTTGCTTGTTTGTTTGTTTGGTTTTTTGCTTAAGATTGCATTGCTCTTCAGGTTCTTTGGTGGTCCCATATAACGTTTAGGACTGTTTGTTCTAGTTCTGTGAGAAATGCCATTGGTGTTTTCATCGGGGTTACATTACATATGTAGATCGCTTTGGTAACATAGACATTTTAACATTATTTGCCCTTTCAATCCATGAGCATGGAATTATCCATTTCTTGCTGTTGACCTCAGTTTCTTTCAACCTTATTTAATAGATTTCAGAGTATAGTTTATTCACCTCTTTGTATGAGTTTACCCCTAGATCTTATTTTTTTGATCCAATTATAAATGGGATTGTTTTCTTAATCTGTCTTTCTGAGGCTTCATTATTAGTGTATACAAATGCAACAGATTTCTGTATGTTGATTCTATCCTATGGCTTTACTGAATTCGTTCTTCAGTTCTCACACTTTTGTCCGTGGAATCTTTCAGGTTTTCTACAGTAGAGTATCATGTCCTCTATAAATCGAGAACATTTTTCTTCTTCTTTATTGATTCCATTGCCTTTTACTTCTCTTTAGTGTCTAATTGCTGTGGCTAGGAGTTCTAGTTCTGTGCTGAATAAAAAAGTGGTGGGAGTGGACATCCTTGTCTTGTTCCTAAGTTTATGGGAAAAGCTTTCAGGTTTTCCCCATTCAAAAAGATTTTAGCTATGAGTTTTTCATAGATGGCCTTTATTATGTTGAGGTATTTTCCTCTAATCCTAATTTGCCGAGGTTGTTTATCATGAATGGATGTTGTACTTCTTCAAATGCTTTTCCTGCATCTGTTGAAATGATAATGTGGCTCTTCTCCTTTATCTCATTGGTGTACTGTAACGTGTTAATTGATTTGTGAATATTGGACTATACTTGCAAACTAGGAATAAATCTATCTCAATTGTGGTGAATACCTCTTTTTATAATGTATTATTAGAGTCAGTGTGCAAGTATATTCTTGAGAATATTTGCATCAGTGTTCATTAAACATATGGGCTTGTCCTTCTTTTTCTTAGTGGACTAGTTTTCTGATTTTGATATCAAGTAAATGCTGGTCTCATAGAATGAAGTTGCAATTCCTTTGAGAAGAACAGGGAGTAAATCTTCTTTAAGTTACAGTAGAATTAATCTGGTCCTGAACTTTTGTTTCTTCAGAGCTTTTGGATTACTAATTCACGATTGAGAGTCTATCTCACCATCTCTGTGCCCCTCCTCTATACTCTCCCACTCTCTCTCTCTTTCAAAATAAATAACTTTTAAAAAGATAAGTTTAGACACTATAAAATCAAATAAAATATCAGCAATTTGGGCAATATTGTCAGATGGAATGAATTTGAGAAGCGTTTCAATATTGACTTTGAACTTGTCAACCCATTTTTCAATAAATAAAAATTTAAGAGGTGTTGCAAGATTGAAAATCAAATCATATTTTGAAGGAGCTTTTTAAAAATCATATATTAAAGCATAACAAATTTGAGAATGAATGTTGAAAATAAAATTGTGAACAAAAAAAGTACCCAATTTTTTGATCAACCAATTTGATCACACACTCACACCCACAAGACTCCTGAAAGAGTCCTAGTACTGATGTCCTTGTGTGAACTTCGCTGTTTCTGAAATGACCTGAGGTTACGAATGGGTGGCCCAGATTGCAAGCCAACGGAGTGGAGGGTCACGGGGAGGTGGGGCTCTTAAAGGCCACGGATACGCCATCCTCTCCTGTGTGCCCGCTGCCCTCTCATCATCAGCCGTGATGAGTCGGGTGCTGTTCTTCCTCTGGGTCCACAGGCTTATGCTGTGTGTCCAACACGCCATGTGAGACTTGTGAGAAGACTCCCAAGGGCAAACACCAGCAGGCACTCAGAGAGGTCGCCTCGTCCCAGGCAGCCTGCATTCCTTGGCCCGAGTGCCTGGACAAAGGCTGCCTCGGCCACAAGGGAACGATGGACTTGTGCAGCCTTTGCATTCTGTGCAGAGGTCCCGGGCAGGCCTGGATGTTAGAAAGGACTGGGATGAGCCTCACCTGGGAAGAGGTGAGTGCTGGGGTACTCCTTACACAGCAGATGGCTGCTTGCCAGAGATGTCTGTGCTAGGGATAGGGGAAAAGCTCCACCGTCCTAGCAGTGCAATAGACACAGTTCAGCCCTGTCCATCGCAGGCTCTTCTCTATCGCCAAGTTACACGGCCCCCAGCACAGCGTGCCTGAGACTGACATCCCCACACTAATCTTCCTGTCTCCCAAGCTGCCCAAGCCCCCCAGGATCCCCACGGCACAGCTCTGCAGTACAAGAGCTTTTTCTGCAGTGGCTCTATTCCGGAGAAGGCGTTGGCAGTCCCAATGCATGGAGGCTTCTCGCCCATACCAGTATGCAGACAACATGGTTAGCGGGGTTCCTCACGCTGTGGAGTTGGGAATCTGTACGCCCAAGCCTTACCTCTTCCAGGGAGGAGGCTGTCGAACTCTCTAGAAGGGAAGGCAGGTCTTTCTCTCACTGCTGTCTGCACACTGGCTGGAGAAGCACGACTTCTCAGCAGCTTGATGTTTAAACGTCGGGGTACCCTGGAAAAGCTCCCTGTGCTGGCCCGTGTCTTTGGGTGTGAACATCCAAAGAAAGTATGGCCCATGACTCTGCAGTGGGAATACGGCCTCAGTGGTCATGAGTCTGGGCCCTTTGGGGCATCTTTCTGCACAAGCAGGCCGTTACTTGATAGGTCTTGCCGAGCAGGAACACTTTACGTGACAGGGGAACACAGGGTCCCCCACGTGTTCATATATCGCGCCAATACCTGCTGAGGGGCCAGGGTGACTTTTCCGCCCGGCTTGTCCCAAAGAGAAAGTAAGGGCAAGGCGTGGGTGTGGAATGCCCTCACGGCCCCCAGAGCAAAACCCTCAAGTGTGGATACTTGTGTCCAGGGACCGTGGTCAGAGGCCTGAGTGTTCTGTGTCCAAGGGATTACAGCCCTCATGCTGCACACCCTGCAGCCCCGGGTGTCCTCCCGTAGCCGCTGCACTCCCTGGGGAGACCCAGGGTCCAGGAGCTGCTAAACCCACTGCACAACTGTATGTGCTGCCTAGCGGCCTCTTCAACCACAACACCAGCGTGTGTGAGCTCCAGAGTGCTGTCCCTCGACAGGGGACACCCTCGGCAACTCAGGAGCCTTCTGACTTCCATGTCTCTGAACCACATGTGTCCCTCATTAGCCTGTCGGGATCGTCCTGTTGTTCTCTGTGTACAGGAAATGTCTTGCATTGCCTCTGCTCCTCTGTCTCCCTGAGTGAGCCCTGGCGTGTCTGTGTCCTTTCCTGGCTTTGCCTGTGCCAACGCCTCTCTGGTGATGCCTCCTTGACTGGCCTAAGTGGGCACAGCTGTACCCGTGTAACCGCCTTCGTCTCTGCACACCTGCATGCTGTGTCAGCTGCGGTTCTGCTTGCCTGTCTTGTCTTTGGTGTATGCTTCTGCGCTTGAGTGTGTTTCCCTCTGAATTCAACCCCTTTCTTCCACTGACAGATCCAATTGCTGTCCTGCTGTCAGGTGGAGGGGCTTCTGCGTGTTCTCTTATATGTTCCCGGAGCCAGAAATCCTTCCGTGCCCGTAGGACCTTCGTCAGAGGATTGGCCATGCACTCACTGCCAGCCAGTTAATGTCCACAAATGCAGCTGCCTTGCTGTGAGCATGAAGTCACACCTCTATTTTCCGTCCTTCTGTTTTCAAACCCTTAGGACCCTAGGGGCTCAAATGTCACTGGCTTGCACGTTGCAGATACAGGCTTAAAGTGTGAAAAGCGGTCTAGCAACGTTTTCCCACTTACTCTTTTGCCAAGTGGCATGTTCCTGGCTGGGAGAGACTTCCCCCTGCCAGCGTGTGTCTCGTTTCCATGTGCCTCCTGTGTGTTCTGTTCCCTCATTTGTCCATTACTTCCTCCCTGGGAGTCTGATTCATGTTTGCGGGAACCATGCAGACACCTTTGACTGCAGGGTACTGAGCTCAGCTTAGTCCACCAGGACTAGTGCATGACTGAGGAACACAACGGGCAGTCACGGAGGTGCCCGTATCCTTCACGTGCAAGCGCTCCATCCAGCCACCTTCACCGAGACATTTCTCAGCAAACCTTCTATGTTTGTGGTGAGAGCACTTAGCTCTGAGAAACATGACGATGCGGTGAAGCGTTCCTTACGGCTGCCCTGGCAAGTTAGATCCCCAGAACTCATGCACATGGCATGAATGCCTCTTCACACCCTAGGCCCGACACCTCCTCATCGCACCCTCCCCTGCTTAACACCTCTCTACTCTCTGGTGGACTGCATGCCTTTAACTCCTTTTAATCTCCTCAGGAGTCCATCAAGCAGGGGTCACCACCACTGTGTTTCTGTCAGGGGTTGGCCTCTTTCAGGGAGCCCAGTGCTTTCTGCACTGATGCTCAATGCACCCGCTGAAGGGTGAGCCAAATTAAGCCTAACGGGAACCCTTTGGCCCTACGTTTCCCATATATGTGCCCGGTGGCAGAGGTGCACAAGGAGCCTGTCTGCATGGGTCTCCCAGGTCATCCACAGGGTACAAAGTACCGCCTCAGGAAGCTGATCCGCATCACATGGGCATAGCTCTGCTTGCACGTGTTAGCCTCTAGGTCTCCGCCAGCGTTGGCCTGCAGGCTGCTCTCAAACATTATTTGTGGACGTGAGGCATGTGTCCCCATGCTACCAGAGCTAGGGTAGCACAAAGCAGCCTTCACTCATAGCAGATAAGGCAAGGAAACGTTTCGATGCCAAATGGGAGAGTTACAGAGGCCGCACACCCACCTTCACATTCACAGGCTGTGCACGTTTTCTAGCAGTTCCGTCAAAAGAGAGCATTTCCGACACACACTCATGGCCTTTAGTGGAACCATGCCACCCCCCTGTTCCAGACAGTGGGACGACTCAGACCGACACCGAGCGGGGTACAATCTGCCTCCCCAGACACACACACACACACACACACACACACACACACACACACACACACACACACACACACACACACACACACGGGATTCTCTCCTGGTATCTCCTCCCCTGCTTCCCTCTCTGTCCTCAGGCTCCGGCTGGGTCCCACCCATGTCTTTCTCTCCTGACTGGCTGTGTCACTTTGTCTACTTTCATTTCCCTCCTCTCCCCTCCTTGTCCGTGCTTCTCGATCCTTTCTCCCTCCCACACCCTATGTTTGCATCGTAAGTGTGCAGACGGTTTCTTGTAAGCCTTGTTATTCCTTCTGGACTCAGAAGGCTTGTGACAACATTGGTCTTCACGGGAATATGCCAAGACACCCTGCCGTGAGGAGGGGTCAGAGCACATGCCAACATCACAAGCTATGATGGGCTGCTGGCAACCCACACAGGTCAGGTATATGAAGGAACTGTGAGGAGTCCAGGCAGTGGAGTCTCTCCCTGCTGTGTGCAGACAGCGTGGGAGGTACAGGAAGCCAACAGACAGCCCAGTGTCGATGGGGTCTGATGCATTTGCAGAGGCTGAGGAGTGTGGGGGCTAGTGTTTCCTGGTCTTTCTGCACATGCCCTGATCTAGTCCCTTGCTCTTAGCCTGGGAGGGTTGGGGGGGTGGGCTGTGTCTGTTTCCACAGCATCTGAAGGCACAGCTCCTTGACACAGCACAGATTCTGAATCACCCACAGTTGTCGGCCATGATCGTTGTCCAGGACAAAGACGTGCTCAGCTACCTGGTCGACTTGGAGGTCAGACCGGGGAGGCTGTGGCTGGGGGCCATCCCGTCGGGTGTGGGATTTGGGCAGGAGAGGGTGAGGCAAAGGTGCTCACCCTCACAGCCAGGCTAGGAGGTCAGGACCCCGAGGGAGGACACTTGCCCCCTCCTGTCCCATTGCTCACCGCAGGTGGAGGAAGTGGGCCATCCCAAGTACCGCTGCAGAGTGATGTTTTTCTTTGTGGAGAACCCGTACTTCTGGAACCCAGTGATCATTAAGGAGTATCAGCTTAGCTTTGCTGGTAGGGTGTGGGTCCCATGATGGTGCAGGGCAGGAGGCTGATGAACATGCATCAGGGGCAGGAGGGAGGGGGAGGAGGAGGTGGGTGGGGAGGAGGCCATCAGGTTGTTCCTCAAAACCTCTCTTCCTGCAGGCTACAGGGTATCACGTGCCACTCCAGTCCAGTGGTTCTGCGATTATGAACATGGAGATCCCAGTTTCAGGCATGACCCCACCAGCTTCACTTGTTCAACTGGCTGTGTGAGCACAGCTGCCAGGGACAAACAGGATTGCCGAGGTGGGGCCCCTGAGGCCTTCCTCAGCAATGGGAATGTGGGTGGCCCCCAGCCAGAGAGGAGAGTGGGCTATGCCCAATGTGGCGCTGGCCTGTGTCCCCTACCAGATCATCAGCGAGGACCTGTGGCCCAATCCCCTGCAGTACAACTGAGGGAGGAAGGGAACAGAAGACAGCGACCAGAGCGCGCACATGTCGGTGAGAATGCCAGTATGTGGTGTTTTGACACGTGTGTTGTATGGGCAAGGGAACGTGGGCCAGACATTGGCTTGGAAATGGAAGGTCCGCCGAGACTGGGACCCAGGTAGCATGGGGAGCGGGTGGGAGGATGACAAGGGACCTGCAGGGACTCAGCTGCAAACACACACTGGGACGATGCCTGCAAACCAAATGCAGTTGTGCTGTGGACTGGGGCTTTGCAGAGCAACTGGGGAGGAGCAATGCTTCTCCACCACAAATGCTCCCCGTGGATGTCCGCCCTCTCCCGGGCTTCCCCCTGCTCCTTCAGTCTGGTTTTGCCTGCCAGTCTTTGGGACTGGAGCTGCCGTGACCCCAGGCGCCACTGTGGTGACAATCTCGCACTTCCTTCCATGTGCCCCACCACACCATGTCCTCCCGCAACCTGACAGCCATTCTCAAAGTAGTCCAAGGCCATTGGGGGCTGGAAATGAATCCCTGGGTGAGAAAGCAAGAGGGATCACAAAAGGGCGAGGCACAAGAGTGACACCATCTGGGATGTATTTGCAAATACCCCGTATCACTCTTGGTGTCTGTTGCGTGGGGGTGCGTGTGTGTGCGTGTAAGCGAAAATGTCTGGGTGTGCTCATATGCGTCAGGGGCTCTGCATCTGTGTGGGCGTGAAAGACACAGAACTTCTATGTTTGCCCATGCAGAAACAATGCAGGACGCGAGCAGTGCTGGAAGAGATGGGTGGATGCGTCTCCTCTCTTCTTTGAGCCCCGGAGACAATTGGGGAAATGATCTCATGTGGCAGCCTTGAAGAGTTGCCACGATGTGTATGTGGACACATACAGGAAGCTAAAAACCCTTCTGTGTGTGTGTGTGTGTGTGTGTGTGTGTGTGTGTGTGTGTGTGTGTGTGTGTGTGTGTTTATGGGGGACCCAAGGATGGACGACGAGAACGGGACCTGAGTGTGACTGTCCTAGCCGCTGCCAGGGTGATTTTGTGTGTGCAGGAGAGGTGCAGTACTGGTGTGGGGCAGGTGTTGCCATGTGCACAGAGGCCTGCCTTCCTGGGCAGGCAGAGTCTGGAAGGAGGAGGAGGAAGAGACAGACCTGTTACGTGGAGACTTGTTGTATAGGCCAGAGCCAAAAGGCAGGGAAGGGGATTGCACAGCGGGACCAAATTGGTCCATTGCGTCCAGGTACAGTGTGGCCAGGACTTGGGGAGATTCAGCCAGCACCCTTGCTCCCAGAGGGGTGTCGTCTCCTTGGTGAGAGAGAATCCAGTGAGCAACGCCTCCAGTGAGGGTCAGAGCTAAGGCCCCATGTCTCCTGAGAACTCAGGAGTAGGCAGGCTTCTCACAGTCGATCCCAGTATACCTTACTGCTGCCTCCCACACCCGGGGTCCCTTTGACCCCGAGCCCTGTCCTGAGACAGTGGCTCAGGATGGGATATGTGTGAGGAGAAGAGACAGGTGTGGGTTGTGGGCAGCAGCGAGGCTTATGAGTGGGATTTCATGGAGAGAGTACGTGCGAGGGTGGAGACCCAGCGTGATTTGCTGTGAGTGTGTGTGGGAGTCTGTGGCAAACTGGGCCTGAGATCCGTGGTGGTGCCGGCAGTGTGTGCGTGCATATGTTCATGCGATTGTGTAGCTGTGTGTCTCTCTGTGTGCGGGAGTGGGTGTGTAGGCCGCCGGCGAGACAAGGAGAGACACAGAGGTCTCTGTGGATGAGGTGCTTATGTGGGACGGTCAGGTGCCAGAATACAGGAGTGCAGTCCCTTCCCTCCTGAGTCCTGATGGTAATCGCTGGGATGGGTGCAACTGTTGCTCTGCCAGGGGGGCTCAAGTCAGGATGCAAAAGGGAAATTGGTGCAAGGTCAAGACAGGGACCGAGGGGAGGAAAGCCTGTGCCCAGTGGCCAGTGGACCACTTGTGAGTGAGTGTGCTTGTATGTGTGTTAGTTTGTGTCTATGTGAGAGTGAGTGAGTGAGTGAGTGTGTGTGTGTGTGTGTGTGTGTGTGTGTGTGTGTCTGTGTGTGTGTGTGTGTTGAATTGCCCTGGTGGCCTACAGTAGCATATACGGAGGGGCTACAAGGTTGTGCCCAGGCCTTGTGCACAGAGTAGCTAACGAACCCAAGCTATCAGGCTACGTTGTGTGCAGAAGGCGTAGGTAATTCACTGGAGGGAGGTTTCCAGCAAGAATCTCTGCTCTAGGCAGACGTGCCATGTTTTGTCACCAGTCAGCTCTTCCTCGGGGCTCTCCTCTCTGCTTCCTGTGCACCAGGCCCAGGGAAAGGGAGGAGCTTGGACCCTAGACCTCAGGTGACTTGCGTCCCCCAGGAGTGCCGCAGCAGTGTGGTGTGTGGGGATCCGTGTGTGGATGGGCAGGTGAGCAGCCTGCCAGCTGCTCTCTTAGGGGACAGTTCGTTGCCAGCAACACTTCTCCCCGCAGCACAAGATCACCCCTGCCGCTGCGGCTGGGCTCCGGACATGTCAAGGTGTGTCCCAGAACTCTGTTCCCCTTGCACGTAAGTGGTGCCAGCATGAGCCTCTCAGTCCCTGTGCGGGCGACCCTGAGTAGCCTCAGGCTTTGTCGACTCCTGGCCTCATGTAACATGGGGAACTGGGTTCCTTTCTCAGTGTCTCAGCGGTTGCATGTCGATGGAGGATGCTGTGGACATTGGAGGCAGGAATCCCGTCCTTGCTCCACCCGCCCCACCCCAAACCGCAGCGGGCAGCACGTGGCCCACTGTGTGTGCGCTTTGGGGAGTCTAAAGCCTTACAGCCCACCCCCCGTATTCTTCTCAGGTGGTGGAGGGTCAAAGGGGCCTAGGGAGGAACACTGGTCCCAGTCTGCTGCCGGCTGTGCCCACAGGTGTGTGTGCCCAGCTCCTTGACGCTGAAGCTGCAAGGCGTTCTCACTGCCCCCAAAGCCCCATCCCTAGCATTTGTGTGTGGGCCAGATGGAAGTGAAGTCCCAGTGATCCTGCGGCATCACAGCGGGTGGTCACATCTGTGCCTGGCTACCCGCCTACCTGCCTTCCCCACAGCCCTTTGCCCCCATACAGGGCTTTCGGTAAAGACGCGGCCACCATCCAGCATGAGAGGAAAGGCTGGACAGTGTCCCAGTACTGCTGGTCATGTGTTGGCTGCTGCCAGCTTGAACAGCATGGAGACCCCATGACCCAGTGGAGGAAGTCCGACCTGTCCTACAAGGAATTGGGGACGACTGTAGGGATGCATCAGGTCCCATGGAGTAACCTAGCCCTGACCTTATCTGCCTAGGGGGTGATCGAAGCGCCTTGGGGTCCCAGGCATGGCATGTGTGTCGGTGAGCTTCCTCCTGGATGGCGCTGCCGACACAGGGCTGGCTGGTCAGGGGTCGCATGTGAGGACCGTTGGGGCCTGGCCACTAGATCCGATACTGCTATAGGTATGGTTGAAAAGACAGAGCACGATACGATTGTCCTTTGGGTGTCCCTGCCCCAGGGACCCTGTCGCTGCTCCCAGGTTCCCACTGCCAGGTCTCCCCGGGAGGCCTGGGAGGTTGCCAGGCTCCTTTTGCAGGGACACGATGGCTTGTGAGGGCCCATGCCCCAGGGTCCGGTGCTCATTTCGGATGGTTTGGAGCAGTGTGAGAGCTTTTACTCCCATTCTTAGAGGAGATTGTGGTGGTCTTAAGGGACAAAGATGTGCCTGGGGAAGAGAAGGATGACCAGAGGCAGCATTGGAGGACGAGGAGGAGGAGGAGGAGGAGGAGGAGGAGGAGGAGGAGGAGGAGCAGTTGGAGGAAGAGGATTGGGAGGCGTTAGAGCCAGAGGAGAAGGAGTGAATGATTGGGTGCAGGAGAGGGAACAAGTGGAGGAGGAGGATGTCCAGGATGAGGAGGAGCACGAGCCAAAGGAGGAGGAGCAGCTGGGGGAGGAAGTTGAGGAGGACGAGAGTAGAGGGAAGAGGATGAGGAGAAAAGGTAGAGCCAGGGTTGGAATAGCGTGAGCAGAAGTGTAGGAGCAGAAGGAGCAAGAGACCGAGGAGGAAGTGGAGGAGCAGGAGGAGCTGGAGGAAGAGGATTGGGAGGGGTTAGAAGAAGAAGTGGAGGAGGAGGAGGGGGAGTGAATGACGGGGTACAGGAGAAGGACAAATGGAAGAGGATGATGTCCAGCACGAGGAAGAGGAGGATCACGAGCCAAAGGAGCAGGGGCAGCTGGAGGAGGGAGTTGAGGAGGACGAGAGCAGAGGGAAGAAGAGGAGGTCAAAAGTCAGAGGTAGGGCAGGAAGGGCAGTAGCAGGAGAGGACCTTCAGAAGGAGGAAGATGCCTAGGAGGAAGAGTTGGAGGAGGAGGAGGAGGTGGAGGATCAGATGGAGGAAGAGGATTGGGAGGAGTTACGGGAGGAGGAGGAGGAGGACGTCGACGACGACGACGACGACGAGAAGGAAGAGTGAATGATCGGGTGCAGGCAAGGGAAGAAGTGGAGGAGGAGGAAGTCCAGGAGGATTTTGGAATCAAGGTAACGCTGGCTTCATAGAAAGAGTTTGGAAGTTTTCCTTCCATTTCTATTTTGGGAACAGCTTCAAGAGAATAAGTGTTAACGCTTCCTGAAATGTTTGCTGGCACTCCCCTGGAAAGCCATCTGGCCCTGCAGTCTTCTTCCTTCCGCAGGTTTTTGATTAGTGTTTTGATTTCTTTATTGGCTATGGATCTGTTCCAATTTTCCTCTTCTTCCTCTTTCAGCTTTGGTAGTGTATATATGTCTAGGAATTTGTCGATTTCTCCCAGATTGCCCATTTTATTGGCAAATAATTGCTCCTATTGTTCTCTTATTATTGTTTGCCTTTCTGCTGTGTTGCGTGTGATCTCTCCTCTTTCATTCTTGAGTTTATTTATTTGGGCCCTTTCTTTTTTCTTTTTTCATCAAACTAATGACTGGCTTATCAATTTTGTTAATTCCTTCAAAGAAGCAGCTTCTGGGCTCATTGATCTGTTTTCCTTTTTTGGTTTGTTTGTTTGTTTGTTTGTTTGAGGTTGTTTTTGTTTTTGTTTTGTTTGACTTTTGGTTTCCATAGCATTAATTTCCGCTCTAATCATTGTTAATTCCTGTCTTCTGAATGTTCTGCGTTTCATAGGGTGTTCTTTTCACAGCCTCTTAAGGCGTAAGGTGAGGTTGTGTCTCTGAGATCTTTCTTTCTCCTTTCGGAAGACCTGACTTACTAGATAGGTCCTCTTATTACCGACTCTGGTGCGTCCCAGAGGTTTTGGGTTGTGGTGTTATCAGTGACTTCCAGATACGTTTTCATTGACTTGCATATACTTTTTATACCCTCTTTAAACACTTGGTTTCCACATTCATTCTTTAGTAGGATGTTCTTCAGTCTCCCAGTATTTGTTAACTTTCCAAATTGTTTCTTGTAGTTGATTTCGAGTCTCGTAGTGTTGTGGTCTGAAGATATGCACGGTGTGACCTCGATCTCTTTGAACTTCCTTAGGGTTGACTTTTTTCCATATGATATGAAATATAGAGGAGAATATTCCATGAGCACTGGAGAAGAACGTATATTCTGCTGCTTTATTATGAAATGTTCTGAAGATATCTGTGAAGCCCATTTTGTCCAGTGTGTCATTCCAAGCCCCCGTTTGCTTGTTGATTTTTTGTTTAGATGATCTGTCTATTGCAGCGAGTGGGGTGTTGAAGTCTCCCGCTCTGATGGCATGACTAAGAATGATGTAACTTATGTTTGTGGTTAATTGATGTGTGTATTTGGTTGCTCTCAAATACGCCACATAAATGTTTTCCATTGCTAGGTCTTCTTGGTGGATAGACCCCTTGATTATGACATCATGCCCTTGTGCATCACTTGACACAGGCTTTACATTAAAGTCTAGATTGTCTCATAGAAGTATGGCTGCTTTGGCTTTGTTTTGTTGACGGTTAGCATGACAGATGATTCTCCATCCTCTTATTTTCACTCTGACCTTGTGTTTATAACTAAAGTGGGTGTCTTGTAAACACCATATCGATGGCGCTTGTTCTCTCATCCATTCTGTTCCCCTATGTCTTTTGATTGGAGCATTGAGTCCACTGACATTAAAATGAGTACTGAAAGATATGAATTCATGGCCATTATCTTCTTTGAAGTGTTGGAGAAAAAAAAATCTATATATCTTTATATCTATATCTACATCTACATCTATATATCTCTATCTCTATATATCTAATTATGTATTTCTATCTATAAATATAAATAAATATACATAAATAAAAATATAATTATAAGTATACGTATACATATACATAGATGATAGATGATGATAGGGAGATGATAGATAGATAGATAGATAGATAGATAGATAGATAGATAGATAGATAGATAGATAGATAGATAGATAGACAGACAGATAGATAATCATTTCTCCCCTCTTAGTGTCCCCCCTTAAAATTGCATGCAGGTGTGATTCAGCGGTCACAAACTCCTTTAAATTTTGTTTGTCTGGAACCTTTTTCTCTCTCCTTCTATTTTGAATGACAGCCTTGCTGGATAAAGAATTCTTGGCTGCGTAAGTTTCCAATTCAGCACTTTGAACAAATCCTACCCCTCCCTTCAGGCCTGCCAAGTTTCTCTGGATAGGTCTGCGGCAAACCTGATCTATCTTCTCTTGTAGTTTAGGGACTTGTTTTCCCTTGCTGCCTTCATGATTCTCTTTGCCTGAGTACTTTGTGAGCTTGACTATGATATGCCTTGCTGCCTTGCTGAGGGTCAGTTTTTGTTGAATGTAGTGGAGGTCCTAGGCGCTTCCTGGATTTTGATGGCTGTGTCTTTCCCCAGGTTAGCAAAATTTTCCACTATGATTTGCTCACCTAACCCTGCTGCCCCTATTTCTCTCTCTCCCTCTTCGGGACCCCTATGATTCTGATGTTGTTCCTTCTGCATGAGTCACTGATTTCTCTAATTGTTCAACCGTGCTCTTTTCCTTAATCTCCCTCGATTTTCCTGCTTCCATATTCTCCATCAGTTTGTCCTCCATATCGCTGATTCTCTGTTCTGTCTCATCCATCCTTGACACCGCTGCATCCATCCGTCATTGCAGCTCAGTTATATCATTTTTAATTACACTCTGGCCAGCTTTTACTTCATGTTTTCTCTGCACAAAGGGACTGTAATCTACATTGGACCGCAGCTAGTATTCTTATCATCGTGCTTCTACATGCTGCTTCACACATCTCGCTTGTATCTGTGTTGGTTGAATCCCTGGCTCTCGTTGCTTCATGCTCTTTCTTTCTGGGTGAATTCCTTCCTTTCGTCATTTTGAAGGGAGAAAAGGAACTCATGAGGTAGAAAATTCAAATGAACTATCCAAAGTATAAAATGTTAAAAGTAAAAAATTAAAAACACACACGTAAAAAAGGG
Source organism: Puma concolor (assembly GCF_028749965.1). Lineage (NCBI taxonomy): Eukaryota > Metazoa > Chordata > Mammalia > Carnivora > Felidae > Puma > Puma concolor. The sequence continues at coordinate 336,760 of NW_028240224.1, forward strand.
AATGAATGATGCTAGATTCTAGGCATGTTTCATCTGGGTGTTGAAAGGGGTTTGACACGAGAGAAAAAAAAAGCGGGAGTGGAGAAAAATTTAGAAAGTAAAAAATATTACAACGGGAAATGTGAGAATTTGAAAAATCAAAACACTGAAATAGACTAAAAGCAGAATATGGGAGTAAAATAGAATTTGTGAATATAGACACGAAAGGAAAGAATAATGTAGAAGAATATTAAAGAAAATTAGTAAAATTTCCACCTGCCCAGTCTCCTTCGCCTCTCCGGGCACAGAAGCAACTCCCTTCCTGAGCCTCCTCGCTCTCCAAGTTCACTTCTCCATGTCACGTACCTGTTGAAGTCTGTGGTTCAGGATATGCAGATTGCTGTGCTAATCCTCCCATCAGTTTCCTGGGTGGGTAGGATGGTTTAGTGTTGGTCTGGCTGTATTTCATGCACACGAGACACTTAAGAAACTTCCATGCTGTCTGCCATCTTGGCTCCTCCCCAAAGAGGTGAGATCTATAGCACCAGTTCTCCGACATGATATATCCCACAGGACAGTTGTGGTCGATGACAAAGCGGAAAAGGACATGGACCAAAGAGGGAGGCCACCCTGGAGGGGGAGGCAGAGAACTGGCTCCAGACCCGGGAAGGGGAGGAGGGGCTCAAATGCTGGAGCCACGCCGACTTCCCTTCCTGCTGAATGTTCCTGAACAGCAACCAACTGTCTGGGTCTGGTCTGGAGATCCTTCACCCCAAGGACCCACGGTCAAAAAGTTCACTCCCCTGCCTCTGCCCCACCTCCACCACAGCCACAGCCATAGCCACTGCAGTGTGCGGAGGCCCACGGGGCCATGGGCGTGCTTCCCACATGCTGGTGGGCTCCAGAAGGAGGCAGCAGGCATTTAAAAACCTTGGGCCTCGACGCTCCACCTGATGGGCTAGACTATCTGGAGCCTCATGCCTCAAGTTCCCACTCCTTGTGCTCTATGGCCCTCCTAGCCTGAGGATGGGCTAGGGCCCCAAAGCAAATGAGTCATATTCCAGAAAACGCTGAGATTCCTGAGAATACCGGGCCTCCATTCTGCTGGAAGGGGGCGTTCGAGAGTCCAGGAATCGTGGCCACACCCCTGTCTTAGTCCCAGACAATTTCACCCATTCATACACATGCACACGCACAGACAAAGGCACCACACGCACACTCCCCCTCTGTGGCTATCTCTAGTTGTGACTTACTCTCCTTCCTCTGCCTCCTTCCATGTCCCTCTGGTCTCTGTCTTTCTCTGAGTCCCTGTGATCATTTTCTGTAGGGAACGCTTTCTCCCTCCCCCACCTCCATCTCTCTTTCTCTGTCTCTGTCTTGTCCCTGGACAGTCTCATTGCATCTGGGTTTCCGTGTGCTGTGCATGTCCATATGGACATAGTAGGCTGCTGATGGCACAGGGCTGCAAGGGAACACACAAAGGAACGCGTAAGTAACAGGGGTCAGAGCACATCCAGACCTCCTAAGCTGTGACTGCCTCCAGGCAGCCACCACAAGCTGGGTATACATGTGAACTGTGAAAGGTCAGTCCCTTGGACCTTGCCCTGTAGGTTGCAGCCAGATGGGAGGTACTGAAACCCAAAGGACTCCCCAGTGTTTAGAGGGTGTGAAGAAAGGGCAGGGGCAGAGGAGGCTGGGAACCTAGTCGTGACTGGTGTTTCTCCACATGCCATGTTCCAGTGCCATTGGTACTGGAAGGTTGGTATCAGTTGTGGCTCCCTTTCCTTGGCATCTAAATGCAAGCTCCCGTGACCCAATGGAAGTCCTGGATCTGCCCTAGTTTTCAGCCAGGTTTGGGCCCCAGGACAAATGCATGTGGGGTGTGAGGGGGGAAAGCAAGTGTGGGTCGTGAGGAGGAGCTAGCCTCGTGAGTGGGATGTGGCAGAGGGCATGCGTGAGTGCAGAGGTCCAGTAGAGTGTCTGCGAGTGTATTGTGGCTGGCGCCAGTGAGTACTTTTGCCTGAGACCTAGCGTTTGTGCTGGCAGCGCGTGCGTGTCTGTGTCCACGTGCCACGTGGCCGTGCATTTCTGTGCCGGAGTGAGTGTGTGTAGGCCGTTGGCTAGTGAAGGAAAGAGACTGGGGGCTTTCCTGGCTTGGTGGGTAAGGGCGAGGCTAAGTGCCAAAGTCCAGCGAGTGCAATCCCTTCGCTCCTGGGATCAACAGGGACCTAGCTGATCACCTTTTATGACAGGAGGAAAGCCTGGACTTTGCCTGGGTCCGCTCGTTCTGTGTTACCTTGGTCAGGGGCAAGTTGGGGATGGGCCTTTCATGGCCCAGTGGAGGAGGACCAACGTTCCCTGCAAGGAAGCGGGGATTAGTGGAGGGAGGCAGCAGATAGCATGAGTAAGTCTGGTCCTGCTCCTGGACCGGCCTAGGGGGATCATCGCAAGGCCTTGTGGTCCCAGCCAGGGTACGGGTCTCGTGAACATCCTCCTGGATGACCCTGCAGAGACAGGCCTGGCTGGTCTAGGGCCCCTTGCGAAGTTGGGGCCCGGCCCCTGGGCCCCAATATTGTGGTAGGTGTTGTTCAAACTGAAAGGCATTGCCTGCTCTCCCAGGCAGTCCCTGCAACTGGGACCCAAATTTGCTCCCACGTTCCTGCCAAGGGGTCTCCCAGCAATGCATGGGAGTTTGACAGGACCCATTTCTCTGGAGGGAGTGAGTTGCATAGGTCAGGTGCACCAGGCTCTGGGCCTGATTTCCTGTCTTGCCCACCCCCTACATCCTCTGCTGAGGGCAGCTTGAGGGCTCACCACTGGACCTGTTCCTCTCCCTTTCTGGGTAAATGTTTGCCTCTCTGTCTGTCACAGTGGCCACCCCCTCGCATCCCCCTACAACCTGTTCAGCCTCTACACATCCACCTGCGTTTCTATGCATTGCTCTCACCTGAAGCTGTGGTGTGCTGCCTCATATATCACAGCCACCCTGGAGCATTTCTGTACCCCGTACGTATCCTGACGTGGTCCAGCAAGTCTGTAGGTACCTCTTCTGTGTCACAGAAGCAACATGTTGGCCAGAGTTCCCGGCACACCAATTTGGCAATCCTAGAATCCCCGGCCTGCCTGGCAGACTCCTGGCCCCATAAAGAGAGAGGGGAACAGTGCATTCCACCAAAGGGAAAAGGCAATGCATGAGTGTGTTGACTGGCCAGGCAATGCATCTCGAGCCTCCAATCCTGCAGTGTCTCTGTGTGGTGTGTGTGTGTAGCTGCTGCTGTCTGAAGGAGACAGGCAGGGAGTCCACATCACCACTGCCCTGACAGGGAGGGAGACCACATCACTGCCCTCACTTCACACCTTCTGCAGCTTATTGGTTCCCCAAACTGGTAACGTGGCTTCGTGTAGACCCTGGGGCGTGTCCTCACTTGCGTCCCAAAGCTACATCCCCCAACCCCCTGATACCTTTCGGAGGCCCTTGAAATCATGCTGTCTGTGGCACAGGGGGACAGTGTTTTGAGTCAGCACCCACGCTCATGGCAGCCTGCTGCCTAAGTGAGTGGTTAAAGGAAATGGGACCAGGATGAACAGACATACGGCCAACGAAGGCCTGGGGAGGGTCCCTGTGAGAAGATGGCCAAGCACTGTGGGAGGAAGGGGACCGCTGTCTGTGAGACAGACACAAGCTCCAGGAGTCCCAGGGCCCATGGTCACGGGTCTTTCCTGTGCACTGCCACACACAGGAGGAATGGGCAGCCGATCATGAGGGGGGCGGTGTGTGCTTGCCAGTGTGTCACTTTCCAGGCAACAGGGACAAACGGCAAGAGCTTCGCGCATGCTATGTAGCCTCCCCTAGTGTGGCGTCCTCCCCACATCACACACCTCTTGTCACCGACCTTCCCTAGCCAGTGCACTGCTAGACTGCTGTCATGACAAACATGTCTCCTTGGAGCAAGGATGGATGTAGAGAGTATGCAAAGGAGGCTGAGCAGATGGAAAACCAGGGGGCACAGACAGCAGGCGCACAGCTGGAATGCGTCTCCCGGACAGCCAAGGTGATCCGCTCCGTGGAGTTGTCGGACTAGGGGCACAATGAACAAAGGTGGCGGTGTAAATGGGAAAAGCGTGGAGGTCCCCCTTTACCCGTGTGTGTAGATAGCCGCGTGCCCAGCGCACCGTGGAATTCAAAGGTCACTTTTGCATGCCCAGAAGCCAAACAGGACACTCAGAGGTCATGGAGGGCCGGCTGCAAGCCCCAGGGAGGAGTTGCATTGCATGGGGCCCAGAGCCTTCCTGCCTAGGCAACAGATGCGCCCCAGTTTCCAGGTGACCTAGGGGCGGGATGGCGAAGCCACGCACACCACCCTCCCTATGATTGGTCCTGAAGGCAGTGAAGCAGCCTGGGCGTGGCTTGGAGCTCCCTCAGCCTCAAAGCCGAAGGCGCACCTCTCACCACAAAGGCCTCCTAGGCGGCAGCAGCATAGCGATAGCTACGGGGAGGCATCCTGGGTACAGCAGCTTGCGCATGCGCCCGCTCGAACTTTGGGCTCTGTGAGGAAGGGGGAGCGAGTTGCCAGCCATTGCCCTCAGGTCTCCACTGACTGGGTCTGGGGAGGGGACCGTGCTCTCACCTCCCGCTTCGTCGTCGGTAGCAGCCACAGTTCCTGTCTCGGGCCGGGCCTTATGATGCGCGACTCGTGTTTCTGAAACATTGGGGATGCCCGGAGGCCCCATGCCGCCTTCGACCGGGAAGGGGGCGGTCGAGAGACGAGGGCCCGTGGGGACAGTGGGTTTCCGGCAGGGCCGGAGGTGCCGCAGGCCGAAGGCTTGCAGGCCACCAGCGAACAGCCTGGGCAGGAAGGCCAGGCCCGACCCGAGGGGCAGGTGGGCAGCCCCAGCGAGATATCACTGCCTCTGGAGCATGGCATAGTGGTGGTGGAGGTGCTGTGGGGTCTGGTGGAGAAGGAAGTTGAGGTGGCGGCCGCAGAAGAGGACGCGCCTGGGGAAGAGGGGCATGACCAGAGGAAGAAGGGGGAGGAGGAAGAGGAGCAGGAGCCGGGGAAGGGGAAGGTCCAGGTTCACGAGGAGGAGGACGTGAAGGACGAGGGGGAGCAGCAGGAACAGAAGAGCAGAAGGAGGAGGAGGAGGAGGAAGAGGGGAGAGGCAGCAGGAGTAAAAGATTAGAAGGAGGAGAAGCAGAAGCCCAAGCAGAAGGAGGAAGAGCGGAAGGAGGAGGAGTTGGCGGAAATGAAAGGGGAGGAGCAGGAGCACCAGGGTATACAAGCGGCAGCGACGGCGGCGGCGGGGGCGGCGGCGGGGGCGGCAGTGGCATGGGAAGAGGACCAGGAGGAGGAGCGGGAGGAGGAAGGGAAGGCGTGGGAGCCATTAGAGGGAGAGCAGAATTGCAAACCGAGGAGGAAGAGGAGCAGGAGAAGGAAGCGCTGGAGGAGCAGCAGCAGGGCCAGGAGGAGGTGGAAGGAAAGGAGGACAAGGATGAGCGGGAGGAGGAGGAACAGAAGCCGAGTGAGCCGGAAGGCCGATGGGTGGAAGAAGCCCAGGAGCTGCACGTGAAGCAGGATAAGAAGGAGCAGTTCGAGACAGGCCTCCGTCCTTGCCCTTCCCCACTGGAAGCTCTGGAGGCCCTTCAGATAGAGCTACAGCCCGTGAATAAACAAGCCAGCCAGGAGCACGCTCAACTCAAACTCAGGATGGGGCAGAGCCGGCGGCATCATCTGGAACAGAGAAGTGCCCTTATCCAGCGCATCCGTGGTTTCTGGGCCAAACTGTGTCCTTCCTTCTGCTGGTGGAGGGTCCAGAGGGGGCTGGGCTTGCACAAGAGGAAGGAAAGGGAGGTGACATTTAGAGGAACCCAGGACAGGGACTGGAGCTAAGCCACGCTCCAGTGGCCAGGAAGGTGCAAACATGATCCCATCCAGCGGTCCTGGCTCTGCAATGAGTGTGGGAGGAGGGCAGTGCTGGGGTGGTGGAGGCACGTGTGCTTTACCTCGCACCTGACACGGAAACAGCGCTGAGAGAGTGCAGAGTGGCGGTGGAGGTCCAGGCCAGGACAGGGCAATGACCGAGGGCTTCTTCCCATGCAAAGCCACGTGGGGGCACGTTTCTGGGTCCCGCTAAGCATCTTGCTGCGGGGAAAGCGATGCGAATGACCACTGGTCGGCGCGAGACTGGATGTGTGCTGTGTGGCTGTGTGGAAGTAAGCGTCCTCAGTGTCCTCATGAGCACACAAGGCTAGGCGTGGATGCAGGCGTCTGGGCATGCACAGCCTCCTGTGCGTGTCTAGCAGAGCCCTGTGGAATCCTGAGACCCCGTGGGCCTGGATGCAGCCTGTGGGGAGGGCGTGAGGCCCTGGGGGAGGACCCCAGTCCCTGGGGGAGGACGCCAGGATGCGGTCCACACTGGTTCTCTGGGTCGAGATCTCTCATGCCCAGCACCTGAAGGCTCTTTGACCTGCAGCAGTTTGTGAACCACCCTCAGATGTCAGCCCTGATTAGTAAGCACGATGAAATATGCTTGGCCACATGACCAATTTGAAGGTCGGCCTGGGAGTGGGAGGCGGTGTGGGTGGGTGGCTGTGTGGGTGGGGGAGGTGGTGGGGAGAAGTGGTGTGTTCCTTCCTCAGGGGAGGGCGGGTCTCCTGGAACAAGATTTCACATTTCTGCCCCACATTCCTACCACGGCAGGTGGAGCAACACCAGTTTCCCAGGGAATGCCGGAAGATCCTGCTGTTTTTTGGCAAGAACTCCTACTTCCAGAATGAAGTCGTTATGAAGGAGTAGGTCCTTGGCCTTGCTGGTAAGTGTCCACTGAATGCATGGGCGGCAGTGGGTGGAGGGTTGAATGTGATTAGTTCTCTGGAGCCTTCTCACATACTCGTCTTCCTGCAGGGTATAGGGCGTCTCATTCCAGTCCCATCCAGTGGTACCCAAGGTACAGACAGGAGGCCTACAGACGCAGGCATGACAACAGCAGCCTCAACTTCTTCACCTGGTTCTCTGACCACAGCTTTGCCGGCTCTAGCAGGATTGCTGAGGTGGGGCCCTGTAACAAGGAAGGGAGGTGATTTTCATGGGTTCCCCCACTGCGTGGGACAGCTACCTGAGGCCTGACCTGTCTCCCCTACCAGATAATCATAAAGGATCTTTGGCGCAATGCCCTGCTGTATTTCAAGATGAAGGAGGCCCCAGGAGAGAGAACTGAGAGGGAAAGAGGTGAGCAGCCAAGGGTGTGGGCACTGAAATGTGTGCCGTGGGGCCCATGGCACAATTCTCTTCTGCATGGAGGCACCGAGACTCACAGTGGCACAGGAGGTGACACCAGGTCAAAAGGGCATCGGCCTGAGACAGGGCGTCTTAAGAAGTAACGTGTCAAAGAGGCTTTGCCCCTTTGGGGAGGCTGAAGGTGGGCAGTGGGCTAGACAACAAGAATGAGCAAAGCGGGACATCCAAAGCTGCCTCATCAGATAGCACGATGACAACTGTCATTCCAGGACCATGAATCCCACCCTCAGGCGTCCTACCACCATCCCACATGTTGTCTGGCTTCTGGAGCCACTTGTCAGCTTTGACACAGCTTATCACACCCTCCCATTCTACTTTCCGTTTGGAAACATTCAAGCAATGTTAAACAGGGCCAAGATAAGACTCTCACCTGTCCTGTGTGTGTGTGTGGGGGGGGTGGGTGTGTATGTATGTGGGTGTGGTTGTGTCTGTGTGTCTCTGTCTGTGTGTACCCTTATATCCCAGGGATATGCAAGATCTTGAGAAAACTATAAGGAGCATCACACTTCATGGACCCCAGTGGAAAGCCTTCCGACGCTCACCGATGGTCCACAAGATTCTCCTGCCCACGAAATAAGGACAAGGCTGGTGGTGACACGTGGCACAGGGTGGGGGTCCAATACATTCGAAGAAATAAAGAATGGGAGATAAACAGCATGAAGTGTTTGTGTGTGTTTTCGGCTCAGGTACGCTCTGGGGCATGTCCATGTATACATGTGGCTGTCCAGAGGTGTAAGTGTTCTGTGCCTGCACATTGGAGTTCCAAGAAAGGGCAGGACGTAGGACATTGTCCTTAGGGATGGGTCACACATTGGGATTGCATGTGAGGTCAGTTAGATTGAACCAATGGGGAGTTGAGTGAGGGAGGACAGGGCACAAACCTGATCGAAAGGCCAGCGCCCAGGTTGATATCTTTCCTGGGAAAATGAGGAAATTCAAGGAAATGCAGAGGCCAGCACAGGCCAGGGATATCCAATACTCAGGGTTTGGGGATGTCCATGATGGTGCCCCCAGAATCACGCATGGTGACATCCTCAGTAATGTTGACTGAACCGCCACACAGAGAGGAATTCTCCATGGTGTCTGCATGGTTCAGCAAACATGAATCAGACTCCCAGGTAGGAGGTAATGGACAAATGAGGGAACAGAACACACAGGAGGCACACAGAAACAAGACACACGCTGTCAGGGGGAAGTCTCTCCCAGCCAGGAATATGCCACATGGCAAAAGAGTAAGTGGAAAACATTGCTAGACCACCTTTCACACTTACGCCTGCATCTCAATGTGCAAGCCAGTGACGTCTCAGCCCCTAGGGTACAAAGGGTTTGAAAACAGAAGGATGGAAAATAGATGTGTGACTTAATGGTCACAGCAAGGCAGCTGCATTTGGAGACATTAACTGGCTGGCAGTGAGTGCATGGCCAATTCTCTGACGAAGGTCCTACGGGCACGGAAGGATTTCTGGCTCTGGGAACATATAAGAGAACACGCAGAAGCCCCTCCACCTGACAGCAGGACAGCAATAGGATCTGTCAGTGGAATAAAGGGGTTGAATTCAGAAGGAAACACACTCAAGTGCAGAAGCATACACCAAAGAGAAGACAGGCCAGCAGAGCCGCAGATGACACAACACGCAGGTGTGCAGAGACGAAGGCGGTTACACGGGTACAGCTGTGCCCACTTAGGCCAGGCAAGGAGGCATCACCATAGAGGCGTTGGCACAGGCAAAGCCAGGAAAAGACACAGGCACTCCAGGGCTCACTCAGGGAGACAGAGGAGCAGAGGCAATGCAAGACATTTCCTGTACACAGAGAACAACAGGACGTGGTTCAGACATGGAAGTCAGAAGGCTCCTGAATTGTCGAGGGTGTCCCCTGTCGAGTGATAGCACTCTGGAGCCCACACACGCTGGTGTTGTGGTGGAAGAGGCCGCTAGGCAGCACATACAGTTGTGCAGGGGGTTTAGCAGCTCCTGGACCCTGGGGCTCTCCAGAGAGTGCTGCGGCTACGGGAGGACACCGGGGGCTGCAGGATGTGCAGCCTGAGGGCTGTAATCCCTCGGACACAGAACACCCAGGCCTCTGACCATGGTCCCAATACACAAGTGTCCACACTTGAGGGTTTGGCACTGGTGGCCATGAGGACATCCCACACCACACCTTGTCTGTACCTTCTCTTTGGGACAGGCCTGGTGAAAAAGTCACCCTGGCCCCTCAGCAGGTATTGGCGGGAGATATTAACATGTGGGGGACCCTGTGTCCCCCTGTCCCATAAAGTGTTCCTGCTCGGCAAGACCTATCATGTAACGGCCTGCTTGTGCAGTAAGATGCCCCAAAGGACCCAGCCTCATGACCACTGAGGCCGTATTCCCACTGCAGAGTCATGGGCCATACTTTCTTTGGATGTTCACACCCAAAGACACGGGCCAGCACAGGGAGCTTTTCCAGGGTACCCCAACGTTTACACATCAAGCAGCTGAGAAGACGTGCTTCTCCAGCCAGTGTGCAGACAGCAGCGAGAAAAAGACCTGCCATCCCTTCTAGAGAGTGTGACAGCCTCCGCCCGGGAAGAGGTAAGGCTTGGGCGTACAGATCTCCAACTCCACAGCGTGCTGACACCCCGCTGACCATGTTGTCTGCATATTGGTAGGGCCAAGAAGCCTCCATGCATTGGGACTGCCAACGCCTTCTCTGGAATAGAGCCACTGCAGGGAAGGCTCTTGTACTACAGAGCTGTGCAGTGGGGATCCTGGGGGGCTTGGGCAGCTTGGGAGACAGGAAGATTAGTGTGGGGATGTCAGTCTCAGGCATGCTGTGCTGGGGGCCGTGTAACTTGGGGATAGAGAAGAGCCTGTGATGGACAGGGCTGAACTCTATCTATTGCATTGCTAGCACGGTGGAGCTTTTGCACCATCCCTAGCACAGACATCTCTAGCAAGCAGCCATCTGCTGTGTAAGGAGTACCCCAGCACTCACCTCTTCCCAGGTGAGGCTCGTCCCAGTCCTTTCTAAGCTCCAGGCCTGCCTGGGACCTCTGCACAGAATGCTAAGGCTGCACAAGTCCATCGTTCCCTATGTGGCTGAGGCAGCCTTTGTCCAGGCACTCGGGCCAAGGAACGCAGGCTGCCTGGGACGAGGCGACTTCTCTGAGTGCCTGCTGGTGTTTGCACTTGGGATTCTTCTCAAGTTTCACGTGGCGTGTTGGACACATGACATAAGCCTGTGGCCCTAGAGGAATTGCAGCACCCGACTCATCAGGGCTGATGATGAGAGGGCAGCGGGAACACGGGAGAGGATGGCGTGTCCGTGGCCTTTAAGAGCCCCACCTCCCCGCAACCCTCCACTCTGTTGGCTTGAAATCTGGGCCACCCAATCGTAACCGGAGGTCATTTCAGAAACAGCGAAGTTCACACAAGGACATCAGCACTAGGACCTGGGGTGTTTGCTATGTTTCAGATATTGTTCTAAACTCTTTATGTGATCATTATATTCATCTCTTGGTCTTACATATATGAGAACGAAAGCACAAAAGCATTAAAAACATCTGTGCCGATGATCATACACCTAGTAGTGGTGAGGCAGGATGTAAACTTGGGTGAGTTGGCACTAGAGGACACTATTTCATGCCACCTCTCAGTTCCATCACATGCCACCTGTGTTGACCTTGCGAGCAGACAAGTTCCTTAACCTCGGAACTTCTTCAATTTGCTGATGAGTAAAAGGAGGTTAATAGTAACCCCTCCCTCATAGGGCCCTAAGGAGAATGACAGAAAGTACTTGTGAAATGTTCAGAACCTCACCTGGTATGAGTAAGAACTAAGTAAGTGTTGGCAAGAAACATCTCAGCCAGGCTAGCTGGTCCCCAAGTCTTACTCATTTGCTCCAGTGTTAGAGTTATGAGGTTATGCTAGTTTTTCAAAGAAATGACTTGCATCACTTTCATTCTCTTGCTGATTTTTCTTAAACCAGTTGTAGTCATATACATTGTCTCCAAAACATTCATCGTCTGTTTTATTGATATCTGTACATAGGATTTTTTAATAACCAAAAGCTCCTTAATGTTACCATGTTTTACTTTAATAATTTGGTTTCCTTGAATTTTCTGTTTACAAGAAAAAAAGTTTAATTTTACTGACTTGGTAACTTGGTTAACTTTTTAATTTCTTGGTTAAATACAAAAGTTTTTGTATTTAAGGAAAACATCTAACACTTTCAAGTTGCCCTTGTACAGCTTTGATCATATCTGACAATTACTTTTTGGTGCTATTCCTAATCAACCTGCTTTTTGGGTGTTATCCCAATCACATTGTTCGGTGAGCTCCTTTCTGGGTCACATTTGTTCCCTCTCCAATTGCTCTCTCAGGCTACTCTCACCTCAGGGCTTCTCTTCTAAGCCTGAAATTCTCTTGACTCTGTTTATCTCCTTCCAACAAGTGTCGATTATACATAACTGCGATGAAGGAAGGAAGATCAGATTTTTCATGAGTCTTCCTGATGAAATTACATGATCCAGGCTCACAAGGCAACAATTTAGCATTCTCCCATTCAAACAAGAAATAATTAGAAATATGGTCAGAGAATTGGCGCCATTTGCCATAAGAGAAGTAAAAGGAGAAGGAGGAGGAAGGGAGGAAGGCAGGAAGGCAGGAAGCCAGGCAGGCAGGCAGGAAGGAAGGAAGGAAGGAAGGAAGGAAGGAAGGAAGGAAGGAAGGAAGGAAGGAAGGAAGGAAGGAAGGAAGGAGGGAACTTAACAAGAAACATGAAAGAAGTATATAAATAAGCCTTTCAGAAACTTTAAACACATCTGAGAGATATTAAAAAAAAAAAAAAGCTTAAATATAAACATTCCCTGTGTAGGAATAGGAAAAGTTATTATTGTAAGAATGCCTACTATCTCTAAATTACTATGGAAATTTGTTGCAAGCACAATAAAATATGGATTTTTTAAATCAGATCAGCTGGTTCTAAGATTTTTGTATAAATATCAAAATTCAAGCTGATCCAGAAAAATTTTTCTGAAAAGGAAGCATATGAATTAGGCGAGTTCTACCAGATAGTAAATTATGTTATAAAGCAAATGTGGCCCAGCTGAATGAATTAATCATCATAGAGAATTCAGAACTAGGTTCAAAGCATATGCAAATTTAGTATATAACTAAGTGAACCTTTCAAAGCAAATGCATTGTTCGAATAATAGTAACAGTGATACTATTCATGAAGTTTCAATACTTTTCTTATAAATGTCTTAATTTGCATTATGTCATATTGTTATATGCTATAATATTGTTACCTATCTTATATGTTTTCTTATAAAAATGCATGTATAAAATCCTAGGAGAAAACAAGAAAGTTATTTTTCTATTCTCTATTGGGAAAAGCCTTCTTAATATTTACTGAGCATTTATTGCTAAGAAATTTTAAGCACTTACGTATTTATTTATTGAATTATTGAATTCCCACACTGTGATAATGCCCGTTTCACAAAAGAGAAAGCAAAGAACAAAAAAGGTAAGGGGACTTTATTTGTTTCCCTATAGCTCAAGATGGAAGTACATAGTCAGATAGTTTTACTCTAGAGCGTGTGTTCTCAAACGTGATGATAACAACTGACAAACACTAGAGACAGCTGAGTCAATGGTGGAGCCCAGTGGAAGGCCATGCGCTCAATCCCTCCTTGGCCTTAAAAGGTAGGCAGTATCTGTCTGCACTTGTCCACAGGTGGGTCATTGTTAGCATAGGCATAAAATGTCTTGGCATCATTACTTAACCTGTGAACAAGTGGCAGTATGGCCCTGGTTGCAGAGAAAGAAATTTTGCCTACCACCAGGGAGCGATGTGTGAGAGGCAGTCTTATAAACTGGGAAATTAGTTATGCTGCACCTGACAGCACCTTAACCTGGAAATACAAAATTTCATTTTAAACAACCTATGCGTTTCCCCCTAAGAGTAAAACAAACAAACAAAAAAAACAAACAAACAAAAAAAAAACAACAACACAAAAGCCCAGGAGGCAAGCTTACCCTATACCTGCAAGGAGGATGGCTTCCCACATGCTTTGTTTACGAAGTATCTTTTATGTGGATCAAAGGAATCTATAACTTTCTTAGGTAAGATTTATGTGTCAAAGCATTCATTTTTGCCAACGCTCCGACACAGTCATCTGCAGAATCACTTTAAATCTTATCTCACTGCCTCCCCCAGTTTTATTACAAATGGAGAAGATATGTTTTTATGTAAGTCAATCTATGAAGTCCTAGGAGAAAACATGGGGGAATTATTCTTATAATCCAGAATGACAATGATCTTTCTAAAATAGGGATGGACGTCAAGCTCAGATGTAACGATAGTAGAGAAGGATCATTTTTATTATATTGAACATATATATTTTTTTAATTTTGTAAAGAAAAAACAAAGCCAAAAGAAATAAAAAAGGAAAAGAAAAAATAAAGTGAGGTGCCTGGGTGGCTTGGTAGGTTAAACGTCCAAAATCGACTCAGGTCACGATCTCATGGTTTGTGGGTTTGAGCCCTGCATCTAGCTCTTTGCTGAAAGCTCAGAGTCGGGAGTGTGTTTCAGATTCTGTGTCTCCCTCTCTCTCTTCTCCTTCCCTGCTGTCTCTCTCTCTCTCTCTCTCTCTCTCTCTCTCTCTCTCTCTCTCTCACAAAGTAAATAAACATTAAGTTAAAAAAATAAAAATCAAAATAAAATGAAGGCAAATGAAATTTAGTGGAAATATTTGCCCCACCAATAGAAACACAGAAGAAAAATTCCCATAATGCTTGTATTGCTTTTTTTAAGCCACACTGTAAAACAAAACAAAAATCTAATAGAAGGAATAGAGGAAAGAAAAAGGAAGTTCACCAGAAAACAAGCATAAATGACTTTTAAAAACTGTAAAGACATACAACCACAGTTTTAGAAAGCAATTGCAAATAAAAATGAAATACTACTACTCTTGTATTGGACAAAAACTTTGGTAATGCACACTATAGATAAGGGAAGAGGAAAGAGGCATTTCAGAAATGTAATTGGCGAACTGGTACCTCTTCTTTGGAAGACAGTTTAACATGATAATGGTAAAAATAACAGTAATAACATTTATTGAGTATTTGGCATGTTGGACAGACACTGATCTATTTCACATAATTTAATTTAATTATTCCTCATAATAACCAAATGAAGTGCTTTATATTACTACCCCTCTGAGAAATCAGAGGCACAAGAAGATTAAGACATGTGCTGTGAATGGAGTAGCTGAAATCAAACTCAGTAATAAAAATTCACTTTAAAATACCAACTTGACAATATCCATAAAAACTCAACATATTTATACCTGTTATCTGTATACCTTCTTGAGGGTTAGGTTTTTCCCTACAACACAGAAGAAGGAAGAACTATGGTTTTAACAGGGTAAAAGTGGATTTCTCTCCCAAATCAATGAACTTTGGAGGTATACAGCTTAAGTCTGATTGGGCAGCTGCATTCTATGAAGTGCATAGAAATATGGTTCCTACCAGCTCTTGCTGGAAGAATCTCAGTTCACTTTCCATCCAAATGGTTTGGCCTAGAGTTCAGGATCCAAGGCAGCATGTGAATGACATCAAAGAAAAAATAAAGGACACAAGGCACACAGCTGTCTCAACTTTCTCAGAAGGTGCCACATGACACTTCCTCTTATATTGCTTTGGCTGCAAGGGAAGCTGGGGTATGTAGTCCTAATTCTGAGTACCCATAGGCACAGCTCAGCGCTGGTAATAACCTGCAAGGGAAGGAGGTGGAGGAATGGATGTGGAAGAGGTTCTTTCTGTCCTTCTGATACCACAATTCCAGTTCTAGGAAATTTCCCAAGATTTTTACATTACAAATCTTCCTTGATTTAGGATGGACTCACCTCTAGATAAAACCAGTGTGAGTGGAAATTAATCTAAGCCAAAAGTGCATGTAACACACGTAATGTGCTGAATATCATAGTTTAGTCTAGCCTGTATTATGTGTGTTCATAATAGTTGCATGAGCTGAAATTATGAGACATAATCTAACACACAGCCTATGTTCCATTAAAGTTTAACTGTCTCATGTATTTCAGTGAATACTGTGTTGAAAGCATAAACACAACGGTTGTGTGAGTACAGAATGGCTGTAAGCATATAGATTGTTCACCACCATGATCATGTGGTGGACTGGGAGCTGAGGCTGGTTGCTCTGCCAGGCATCACAGGAAAGGGTCGTATCGTCTCTCATTAGCACTGGGAGAGGTCAAAAACTTAAATTTGAAGTACAATTTATCTTTGAAAACGTTTAATGTTTATTCAAGTTTTGGAGAGAAAGAGAGACAGAAAGAGTGCGAGCAGGGGAGGGGCAGAGAAAGAGAGAGACACACACAGAATCTCAAGTCAGCCCCAGGATGCAAGTTGTCAGCATAGACTGAGGCAGGCTTGAACTCACGAACCGTGAGATCTTGACATGAACTAAAGTCAGATGCTTACACCACTGAGCCAGCCAGGTGCTCTTCAAAGGACAATTTGTAAACAATGCTATCATTTTCACACCATTGTAAGGTCCAATAACTATAAGTCAAACAATATTAAGCCAGGGACTGCTATTCCTCCATTCATGCTTGCAGATATATTTTTGATCATCCTATGCCTGCCAGTAAACTCACGTCCATGGACTGCATCGTTGAGGCTTTCTTGTCGTCTGGCTTCCATCCATAGTTGGCAGGTATACTAATAGGTAGCCAGAGAGCAAAAGAAAAGCAGTCATTATATGTACTCTGAACTCTGGAATTTTGGCAGTGGCTTATTCCTCAGTCTATGGCCACATCTCCTGTTAGGTGGCTTCTCTCCCAGCCATGGGCTCATTGGCTTCTAGTAACACTTGTCCTTTCCTTGTCCCTTGGTGCCTGGAGAGGTGAAGTCTTCTCTTGCTAGTCCCCAAGGACTCAACCACTTAGTTTGGAGGCCGTTTATCTCACCAGCACCTGTGTTCATATTTCCTCCTTTAAACTCTTTCCAGGTAAGGTTTTCAAGGCACCACCCACACTCTGCTGGACTCTGGCAGGCAAACATATGTACAAGGACTTTCACTGCAGCATTGCTTTCTATAGTCGTAGACTACAAACAAATTAAATACACATAAACAGGGGACAGATTAAATACCTCTAATGCAGCCAGGGTAGGAAATACCATGAAGTCTATTTAAAAAATAATGTCCCATTGGACCAGACACTTTAATTTTTAATAGCGCAAATCTCATGTCATACTTTTTCACAATCACAAAAATCATGTATCTATAAAATGGAGAGCTGTAGATAATATCTTGGTACCAGCTTGGTACTATATATATATATATATATATATATATATATATTATATATATATATATATATATATATATATATATATATATATATATATATTTATATTTATATTTATATTTATATTTATATTTATATTTATATTTATATTTATATATCTATATCTATATCTATATCCATATCCATATCCATATCCATATCCATATCCATATCCATATCTATCTATATCTATATCTATATCTATATCTATATCTATATCTATATCTATATCTATATCTATATCTATATCTATATCTACATCTACATCTACATCTACATCTACATCTACATCTACATCTACATCTACATCTACACCTACACCTACACCTACACCTCCACCTCCACCTCCACCTCCACCTCCACCTCCACCTCCACCTCCACCTCCACCTCCACCTCCACCTCCACCTCCACCTCCACCTCCACCTCCACCTCCACCTACATCTACATCTACATCTACATCTACATCTACATCTATCTATCTATCTATCTATCTATCTATCTATCTATCTATCTATCTATCTATCTATATATCTTTCTATATACTCTCTCAGCTTACAACTCTTAGAATATCGTAAATTCTCCCACGATTGGCTAAAGGACCCTAAAGTTGAATTCAAACGCTCTAGTGTTACTCTGGGTTGAATTCATAGGGTCAAAAGTCTTTACTGAGCCCTTAGCCTTCAGACCCATTCCTTCCTTTATTTCTCAATTGAGCTTCAATTTATTGAGTGGCTAGTTTTTTCCAAACTGTAGAAGGTGCTAGAAATTAATGAATGGATAGTCCAGGTCCACAGAAATATTAAGTCCTATGTTGCAGACACGAGAGCGTAAGAGGTGTTGGGGCACCTGGGTGGCTCAGTTTGTTAAGGGGCCGACTTCAGCTTGGGCCGTTATCTCACAGCTTTTGAGTTCAACATCCATGTAGGACTCTGTGCTGACAGCTGAGAGCTGGAGGCTGCTTTGGTTTCTACACCTCCTTGTCTCTCTGCCTCTCACCCACTGATGCTCTGTCTCTCTCTCTTCCAAAAATAAAAATAAATAAATAAATAAATAAATAAATAAATAAGTAAATAAATAAATAAATAAATAAATAAATAAACATTAGGAAAAAAAATTAAGTGTAAGAGGTGTCAATTGAAGTGTGTATAGAGATTAGAGTCGGGGCATAGAAAGAGAGTGTTGGATCAGGATAAGTAACTAGAGCAACTTCCTAAGAGTATGAGTGACAGTGGGTAGTAATAAAAGGTGAGTAGGGGTGCCCTAAGAAGACTCGTGAAAGGGACGTCATGTAACGCATTGGAAACAACGTAACTTGAAGCAGGAAAGCAGGACACTTGAAGTAATGTATGACCTTTGATAGAAGATTAAAATGGTGAGTTAAGCTGTCAGATGACATCATCACTGTCATCATCACTGTTGAAAGAATCAAAAGGGTAGGGGAAAGGGATGAATTAAGAGTGTCTACTACATCACCAGACACATTAAAGATACTCAACATCACTAATCAGAGAAACCTGAATCAAAACCACATTGACACATCAATTCACACCTGACACAATGCCTAGTATGAGCAAGACAAGCAATAACAAGTATTGGTGAGAAGGTAGGAGAAAAAGGAACACCAATGTACACTTGGTGGGAACGTAAATAGTTGCAGCCACTCTAGGGAACAGAATGAAGGTTCGTCAAGAAATTAACTCAGAAATACTACATCATCCAATAATTCCACTACTGTAGATCACTATCCAGCCTCTCCCTTAACCCTGAAGGAATTTTCTCTCTGCTGGAGCAATGTCTCCAACCTCTAGCACCTACACGGCATTTATCTTTGTTCCTCATTCTGGCACCTTGATTCTGCTTGCTGAGACATCTCTTAAATGGAGTCCCCATCTGATTCTTTTTTTTTCTTCATGGGGATCACTACATGTCCCAGAATGTTATGACATCAAAACGAATATGGCCTGTTTTTCATTCCTTCATGTGACCAATGGGACCAAGTCTACTGGACGTAGACTGAGTTTCACTCCAAATGATGATCGACTCAACGTGCTACTTTGCCCAAGAAATATACTTGTATCTTAGAAGATCCTCAGAAAAATAACAGTGTTACCCAACCCACCCAGCAGACTTGGCAAGTAAGGCAGCCTGCTAAGAACACATCAAAATGCAAACATGTTTTCTCGTGCTGCATCTTTTAGCAGGTATGCAGGTAGTCCAAAGCCAAAGAAGTAAATTATTTTAAGTTAGGGAATGAAAGGAAGGTAAACTGCCATAAAGGTATTTTAAACTGTTGGGAAAAAGGAGAATATGAATGTCATAAACTCACAATCACTCATACAGGACATCATACATATATTCCAGGAATTTTAAGAGAGAAACATGTGGTTCATATGGTAGAGAAACCGCCACTATTGCCACTCTCTTTATGCTCTGACAATAACGTGGTCACCATGAAAGCTGCCTGACACCTACTAAAAAACCCAATTAATGACAGATGATAATGGAGCGCCCATGCAATACCATGGTAGACATGTGTGGGCAGAGGTTAGGAAGCCCAGAACATGGTCCCTGCCCTTAAGAAACCTGAAACGTAAGGGAAAGTGAAGTGAAACCAATAAGAGTTAAAACCTGTGTTAAAATAACTGGTTGACTTCTAGGCAGCATCAAGAATCAGACATGTTATTTCTGTGGAACTGTGAACATCGCCTCTGTGTTAGAGAGTTCTCTTGAGTTTTCTAATGTTGCGAAACACTGGCCTTTTCTGAGCCTGGGCAATTCCCAAACTTGTGCATTGCGACACAAGCCTGTCAGATCAGCGGGCTCCTTATATGCTGCTTCCTGCAGAATGAGCTGGCAGTTTTATCTGTCTTCCACACCACCTGGCTTAGCAAATTAGATCATATTAGGGCTATTGTCTCAGAGACAATAAGAGGCATCTGTAACTGAAAGAGACCATGATGATATCTTCTAAAGAGACTTTGAAGACTAGAAAGGTCAACAAGACGAGTATAACTATCATCATTGTTTTTTTTTAACCCGTCCTTCTCTTCCTCTCTTATACATGCTAACCTTTAGTAAAATATCTAAAATCAACACATTTCTTTTATCTTGGCACAGAGTGTTGTGAGAAAGAGTAACTTACATTATGCAGCACATTTTTATGTACAAAATCCTTCTGCATATATGAACTCTTTTGGTCCTCAAAGCAAACACTATAGAAGTAAGAATTGTTGACACAATTTACAGAAGTTCATTGGGGGTTTCGGCTCCATTCATTCCACCACTACAGGTGAGGAAACAGTTACCTTTCCCACTCTCATGAGCAGGAGTTCCCCTCCTTATAGATCAGACAAGTCTTGTTCTAAATGTCACCACTGTTTCGAGGCTCTGCCTCTCCTACCTGCCAATTCTTTCTACTAATTCTCTCCATTCAATTCAATTCAATTCAATTCAATTCAATTCAATTCAATTCAATTCAATTCAATTCAGGACATTCGATTCAATTAACTCAATTCAATTCAACTCAATTCAACTCAATTCAATTGGCAATTAACAAAGGCTACCCATAGGTCAAACTGTATACTAGGAACTGCAATGACCAAACTGACCCCCTCAAGGAGTGGCCAAATTATCTAGGGAGACAGGGACGCAAATTATTACAACATGTCAAAGTTACAGTACAGGGCACTGCACATGGTACCACAAGGGTTCCAAGAAGGGACTAATTAACTCTGCCTGGTGGGATTAAGTAAGTAATGGTTGAGGCAATTTTGAAATATGAGTGATTATGGTAGAGAGGGCTTCTCAGGCAGATGCAACCTTACCTATGCCAAGGTAAAGAAGTGGGGAACCGAAGGAAGTTCCATCTACTTCCTGGACATAGGAACATCCTATGTAATTGGAGGAAAGCAGCACAAAAGTTATTTGATGGCCACTGACTAGAGTGAGGTCAGAAGGCTACTTCCTCACACCCCTAGACCTCTAGTTCACAACTTCCTTCTCCACAAACTTCCAACTGTTCCCAACCCTTCTTCACTCTGGTCTTATAACTTTGCCTATTACCGCACTGAGAAAACCAGGTCGGTGAAAAGAGAATTTGCAAAATCACCTATCGCATCTACCATTCCATCTACATCTATTTCCTTGTGCTCTGCTTTCACCAACATTCATATGAAGGATCTGTTCATTCCTCTCTGAGCCAATTATCTTTTGGACACTAGACCAAAGTCACTCTTGCCCTGTTAAGAACATTTCTGTCAGCAATTCTACCCCACTCTGCCATATCATCATTTCCATCAGCAATATGGAAATTAAAAAAGTGCTTTTATTTCTCAAATTTTAGAAAGAAAAAGGAAAGCCCTCTCTTGACCCTGCTCCCTCCCCTTCCCACTGCTGCCTCGCTTTTCTCCCTCATTTTGTCACAATGCTCCTTGAAAGAATTGCCTTACTCCCTGTCTACAGTCATTCTCCTCCAATTCTCTGTTGATTCCACTCCCATTCGGCTTTTCCCCGGTGCTACTGAAATGGTTCTCATCACATGTCAATGACATCCACTTTGCAAAACACAGTGATTATTTATATTTTAATAATTTTTCAAGTGTATGTATTCATTTTGAAAGAAAGGGAGAGTGAGCAGGGGAGGATATGAGACAGATGGAGGCATAGAGAGAATCCTAAGCAGACTCCACACTGTCAGCATGGAGCCCGACCTGGGGCTTGAACCCACAAACCATGAGATCATGACCTGAGGTGAAACCAAGCGTCTGACACTTAACCAAGTGACCCCCCCATGTGACCCTGATGATCATTTATTTGACCTCATCCTATTTGACTTGCCATCAGCACTTGACCAATTTGATACCTCCTTCCTTGAAACACATTCCTTACCAAGCTTCCTGGACTCGAGAGCCTCCTCATGTCCCGCCTATTCCTTCAGTGGCCACTGTGTCTAGTTTCCTTCGCTAGGTTTTCCACATCTTGCAGTACTTTAAGAGTTAGAGACCCCAGAGCCCAGTCCTTGCATGTCTTCTCGCTCATCCATTCACACTCCCTAGCTGATCTCATGCGATCGCATGCTAAGTAATCCAGCCTACAGTCCACACTAAACTTCTTAGTTTAAACTCCAGATGCCTATATCTAACTACATTCACAAAAAGGCAGCTTGGATGTCTGATAAGCATCTCAAAATCACCATGTTAAAAGAGCAAGTCCTGATGTTTCCCGTAAAACCCATGATCTCTAACAGACAACTTAAAACTACTACCAACCTGTGGTCCAGCACCAAAGAACAAATACAAAACAAAAACAAAACCAAACAAACAAACAAACAAAAAAAACCGAACTTGGTGTCATCTTTTATATCTGTTTTTCTCATACCTTATATTCAAACCACAAGCAATCCTATTATATCCACATTTATACTATACACATGATCATAATTTTCTTACTATGTCCCCTTCTTCCATCCTTATTCAGGATGGAAGTTATTTCAGGATTACTACAGTAACCTCCTTATTTTGTTGCTGTTGTTGCTTGTATGCATGCTTCCCACTCCATCCTGCTCCCCAGACAGTAGTCAGAGTGATTTGTTTAACATACAAATTAGGATCACCTGGGTGGCTCAGGTCGTTAGCCATCTGACTCTTGATTTGGCGCAGGTCATGATCCAGAAAGCATGACGTTATGGGGTCAGAACCTGTATTAGGATCTGTGCTAGGCATGAATTAGTCATGGAGCCTGTTTGAGATTCTCTCTCTCTGTCTCTCTGTCTCTCTGTCTCTGTCTCCCTCTAAACCCCTGTGAGCACTCTCATTAAATTAAATTAAATAGATAGATAGATAAATAGATAGAAAGATAGATAGATGATAGATAGATAGATAGATAGATAGATAGATAGATAGATAGATAGATAGATAGATAGATGATAGATAGATAGATAGATAGATAGATAGATAGATAGATAGATAGATAGATAATTAAATGAAACTAAAATGTGAATTTGGTCAGACTACTCAACTGACTCTCCATCTCATCGAAAATAAAAGTCAAAGTCCTTATAATGACTTTCACATTCTTCATGATATGCACCCCACACATACCCTCTCTGACTAAATACCAAATGAGTAAATGAGTGAATGGTTGGTAGAGAAGAGGAACATAAGATTAGATTAACCTTATAGAATTAATCAGATGATGAGCAACGTTCTAACTAAGCCAAGAAGTGTCTTCAGGTTGATTTGAATACAATGGGTAGTCATCAACGACATTCGGGCACCATAACTATCTCCTGTTAACTGTTTCTAGGATCCAATTCATATGTCACCTTTTACATTAATCCTCACTCTTTACCAATCTCCCATTCCCACATGAAATCCATCCAAAGGAAACTTTGCTACTCCTTTAATGTGTCACATTTTCAAACTTCCGTGTCTTGCTCTCTCTCTCTCTCTCTCTCTCTCTCTCTCTCTCTCTCTCTCTCTCTCTCTCTCTTTTCCTGCCTGCAATGCCCTTCCTTACTCTGTTGATTTGAAATATGTCTTCTCTAGAAGACTCACTTCCAGTGACTCTCATTTGTGTAAAGCACTCCCTGGGTACCCTAGAGAATCATGTGTTTTCTTCTTTGCAATTCCTGGGTACATTTATCCACCTCTATTACAGATGTTGTCAGCTCCGTATAGTTAATTTGTTTACACAGTGGCAAATCCCTGGATAACAAGGTCCAGTATTAGGTCTAGGTAAGACCTCTGTTCTTTGTATACAGTGCCTACAACCTAGTACGTGCTCAATGCATGCTTGATGAATGGAAATGAGGCAGGAGAATAGAATGAAAATTAGTAGGGTGAATATATAAGAGAAACCAGGAGAGTCAAATGTTATCAAAAACAAAAGAAGAGATAGTTTCAAGAGGTAAGGAGTGGTCCGTGTTTCACAGTTTGGTGTTTTGATTTTCGTGAGTTTGAAATAAGTTACAGGTATCATTGCATTTAACAAGTAGGAGATATGTGGAAATTAAATAGTCAAATTTCAGTAGCATATGGCAGAAATTACCTTATATCCAAGCAGTGACTTAATATGAGGAATTGTGTGTTCAAACCATCAAGAGAAGTGTTAGTTAAGTGGGGTGTACACTGCACTCCCAGAATCCAAAGACAGCCCTGCAGAATTGTCTTGGCAGAATAACCCCAGCAGACTCACTGCTCTGTCCAGGCAGACTCACTGGTGTTCTGGGCCTAGGGTATCACTAGGTAAGAGTCAAGTGTCAGTAGGTTGGGTTCTTATCTGGAGAAATCTACTTCTGAGATTATTTGGGTTTCGGACAATTAAGTTCCTTGCAGTTATACAGCTGAGGTCTTCATTTTCAGATTGTGGGATGGCCAGCCAGAGAAAACTCTCTGCTTTGCATGGGTTTATGATGCATGGGTTCATGATGATTCTAGGTTGATCCAGAAAATCTCTCTATAATACAACACGACTATAGAAATGGTCTCTCTTCATATTCATGGGTTGTCAGCTGTAAGGTATGGAATGTTGGGGGCTATTTTTTTTTTCTTTAGAATAATGTCTACCACATTCTGTTTAAAAAAAAAAAAAAACAGCCGTAGAACCAATAGATAATGCTTTCACCTTCTGAATTATTAAGATTCAACAGAGAAAAATTCTGTTTCTCATATATATATAATATATATTATAATATATAATATATTTATATTTATATTTATTTGTATTTAATTTATATTATTTATATTTAATATAAATATATAATATATTATATAATATATATTATAATATGTAATATATTTATTTATATTTATATTTATTTATATTTAATTTATATTATTTATATTTAATATAAATAAAATTATATATTTATGAATGTTTTATTTATATTTTTGTATTTATTTTTATTTATTTATTTATTTATTTATTTATTTATTTATTTATTTATTTCTTATAAGAAATTGGCTCCCATAAAGGTGGACGCTGACAAGCCCCAAGATCTTCAGGATGTGTTGGCTCGATGGAAACCCACGAGATCTGATGGCATAGTTCTTGTCCAATGGCTGGCAGGCTTGAATATCAGGTAGATCTGCTCTTTCACTCTGAATCTGGGGAAGAGGCCAATGTCCCAGTTTAAAGACATTCAGGCAGGCAAGAGTAATTCCCTAGTATCCCTGGGAGAATCATCCTTATTGTATTCAGGCCTTCTCACTGATTACATAAGGCCCACTTACATTAGGAAAATAATCTGTTTTACTCACTGTACAGACTCAAGTATTTCCCATCACAAAACACCAGAAAAACGTTTCACCAAGCATCTGGACCTCTGTGGCCCAGTAAAGTTGACACATAAAATTAGCCAACATATTTTCCAAATTTCATGCAAGCACATGAAGCGGATGCACCTAAGCCCTATCAAGAACCCAAGCTACAGAGGCACCAGGCAGCTTGATAAGGTGCATTAGCACAGCGTCTTTCAAATATTTTATGCCCAATCTACTGTAAGGAACACATATTTCGCCACAGCCCAGTATAAGCATACACATACACAACATATAAATAAATGAAATAAACACCATTTCATGAATTATTGGTTATCCGTACTAAGGGTAAATGTACTTTTATCTTTTCTTATTGGTTCTATTTAATTTTAATCCATTCTTCCCTTGATCCACAGCTTCATGACCTTCCAAAAACAAGGCATAATTAGTAAGGTGTACTGACTTTCAGGGTCAATCTTTGGGAAGTAATATTCCTTCAGTTATATGTTTCACAATGTCTGACATGCAATACTCTCTTTGTTAAGTTGAATTGAATACAGAAAATGGGCTTCCAATTCAGTCTTAAGACATACTAAGAAAATTCCGAATCCATTTATCGGGGTAGATCCATAACTATCGAACAAAATGAAACAACAGGTACCAAGAGATGTACTTTGGATGTCTCCAACCCTATTCAGGAAGGCTAAGTTTACAAGCCCACTGAAACACAGGGGACCATTTCTTTCTTGGGGAAAATGACCAACAACGGAATGTTCACGTGCAAAGAGCAGACAGGACTAATTATTACAAAGACGTGTTGAAGCATGTAGAAACTGTCCACTTCTATGCCACTGATAATTAGTGCTTGTCTCCCTTTGGTTATCATGTCAATGCATAAGGCACAGTTAGAGAACATTGTTACCCAACAATGGCAGCTCTCAGGTTTCATGTTTCTGTTAAACGCCCTCATAGGTTGAACTGTGTCTCTGCAATAGGTAAGGCCCTAGAGAAGAATTCACCCACTTTGCACCACTCACTCTCCCTGATTAAGCTGTTCTGCAAGGAAACGGCTTACTTTTTTATTTTTTATTTTTTTTTCAACGTTTATTTATTTTTGGGACAGAGAGAGACAGAGCATGAACGGGGGAGGGGCAGAGAGAGAGGAAGACACAGAATCGGAAACAGGCTCCAGGCTCTGAGCCATCAGCCCAGAGCCTGACGCGGGGCTCGAACTCACGGACCGCGAGATCGTGACCTGGCTGAAGTCGGACGCTTAACCGACTGCGCCACCCAGGCGCCCCTTACTTTTTTAAATGATTGCTTTTTGTTCCTTGGATAAGCAGCAGACATATTTCTGAGTGCAGCATTTCTATTTAACTGTACTCATGCCCTAAAGAGATTCTAGGGATCAGCTCAGGGAGTCCACTTGAATTGATATTCTTCATCTCTATTGAAACATTACTGGCAGACGTTCACAGTCAGATTTCATTCTGTCTGACTGAGAGAAACGGAGGAATTTGGCTTTCTGAACCAAGACCACATGATGGAATGGTCTGCACTCAGTTGCAAAAGATTGTGAATGAGGAGGAGACAGGGACATTATATGATCCAGGATGTGAGGTTGTAGGGTTAGCTTATGGTGGTTGTAACCAAACCTTAATATTGTGTGGAGACTAGACAACCTTGAAATCCCTATAATGTGATGGTCTGGGGACTCTTACCATATAGATTGTCAAAAATCTTGTTATATGTCTGATACAGAAGCAATAGAACTCATTCACTTAATATAGATTTAATGAGCATATACTATGTGGTATTTAGAGCTCTACTCTTGTTGAGGAAGTGAATAAAGTACTACAACTTTATTGGAGTACGGGGTGATCAACGGGGCTCAAACAGACTCTGGTCTCTAGCTTAGAGACCTCGCTTCTGGGTTCTTCTTCCTTTGTTTGGTGCATGTGCGAAAACCCCCACAGATATGGAAGCTGACGACTATACATTACCCTCCCCACTTGACTCCATGCTCAGACCTTTGGTGAGCCACATTCCCTGACCAAACTCTCTGAGTGCCACTTGGTTTTTCCTCCAGTGTTCCAGCCTGGTTCGAAAACATTCTAGATTGCTGACCAGGAAACCCAACCGCACTGGTCCATTGTTGCCACCTGTTTGGGAAACCAGCGAGATGATGGCAAAGCAAAGGCTCACAAGGGAGAAAGTGCATGCTCTGCCTGAATTTCAGCAGCCTACTTCTCCGTTGTCTTGGGCATGTCCTGCTCCATGGAACTGGTAAGGCCGGGGCCCCGAAGAAGCCAAGTATACCCAACAGAGCAGAAGGGGGACATGATCAATCCCCAGAGGACTTAATAGGTGTCCCAGGTAGAAAATTTTGTGGAGGGAAATGTAACAGACTCTGGTGTGTATGCGCGCGTGCGTGTGTGTCTGTGAGAGGGAGAGAGACAGAGAGAGAGAAAGAGACAGAGAGAGAGACAGAGAGAGAGGATGTACAGCTAAGCAAGGCTTGCCTGTCGAGTTAGAGTTTGTGGCCTTATGGACGGGCGCCCTTAAGGTCCCCAAAAGTCTATGGAGTCTGAATGGGCTCCCCTGTGTCATTGTGAGAGTATAAAGTCTAGGGCGGTATCGGATCAGATCCCATCACAAGTCACAAAGCCGAGTCCACTATAGCCAAACCTCACCTAAACTTTCCCTCAGGAATGCGACCAGAGGAATATCTGAATACCCTCCCATCTGGCGGTATACCTAAGTTTGTCCGTCTTTGTGTCACCAAATATGAGAAAAATAATAATGGGATGAAAACAGAGTAAGCCTACGATTTTAGAGGTCGTGATCAAAAAATGTTAAAATGGGTTTTCAGGTTACCATGGGGTGACAACGACACCCAAGAAGTTAAGGAAATTTTGTGAACTAGAATGGCCCACATTCAATGTAGGATGGCCTCCAGAAGGGACGTTAGATGCTCAAATAGTGCAGCAGGTTTGGCTAATAGTCACTGGGAAACCAGGCCACCCTGATCCATTTCCGCACATCGACTCCTGGCTTGAAATTGCCCCAAATCTACTGCCTTGAAGGTGATTCATCATTAGCAAACAGAGCCAGGCAAAGGTTTTACCCACTTTATGTGGAGGCTCACCCAGGGAGCCAAAGAAGCGACCCACTGCTCCTCTAATATTTGAAGGAGATATGGAGGAAGATATTGTCTTTCCACCTCCTCATGACTCTTCAAGCTCCGTCCCCCCGCCCCCTGAGCTTGAAACTCCTCCTGCATCTGTCTCTCCAGCCACAGCCAGAGTGAGTGCAGTTGCCACTGCAGTCAGTGCCGCCCATCTCCCCGCCGCTCTCAGACCCAGATAACCCACCCCAACATGGGCCAGCAGCCAGACTGCGCCACAGACCCAGACCTTAAACTCTCCGAATGTATGTAACGCAGACGAGAGAGCCTGAAAGACAGAATGAAGATGGACTAGTCCATAGCAGCCATTCCATGATGTGTTATCTACCTTTCTCTACAACCGACCTCCTCAATTGGAAACACAACACTCCACCACACTCCGAAAAGCCACAAGCAATGGTCGACTTGATGGAGTCCCTCTTGCAGACCTACTGACAGACTTGGGAAGATTGTCAACAGTTACTCCATACTTTGTTGAATTAAAAATAAGGATGACAGAAACATGACAGTACCTAGAAGATCACACATCTCCAGGAATCAATGACCCTACTGTCTGGGCTCAAGCTGCATGCCTGAAGAACACCAAACATGGGATTTCACCACAGAAGGAGGACAGGGCCACGTCTGAGGATACCAGGAAGCCCTCCTTCAGGGAGTCTGAGCTGGAGTCAACAATCCCATGAACATGACTAAAATATCATCAGTCACACAGCACGCGGGGGTCTCCGGGAGACTACTATGAAAGATTCTGTGAAGCGTACCGTGTATACGTCCCATTTGACCCCGTGGTACCAGAAAGTCAACAGATGGTAAATACCTCTTTTGTGGCACAGGCTGCCCCAGATATCCGACGAAAACTCCAGAAGTTGGAGGGCTTTGCCATATGAATATCACTCAGCTGTTAGAGGTCGTCAATACAGTTTTCACCAACAGAAATTTGCAGCTGAAAGAGAAGTGAAGACTAAAAAAGAAGGCTACCTTTCTCACAGCAGAACTAAAGAACAGATGCTACTGTTTTTTAGCAGCATCGAAAAATCCCAACCACAAAAAGGGGGGAAAACCATAGCCCCCTTAGCTAGAGATCAGTGTGCATACTGCAAAGGCAAGGAAAACTGTAAGAATGTCCGAATTTGATGGGGACCTCAAAACCCAGCCAATATCTGGAGAAACCTCGAGGTGAGAACCTTCTTGATCTGGCCGGAGTAGAATTGGACTGAGGGGGACCGGACTCTTTCTTTCTTGGCCCCCATGAACCCACGGCTGAAATGAGGTGGAGGGCTGAACAATAAATTTCATGGTTGAAATACTTTTCAACTGGGGCTGAATACTCCTTGGTTACTTCCCTGGTAGCGCCCATAGGCCAAAAGACAGCAACCATACTTGGGGCTACTGGGACACAGGCAATGCAACAGCCCTTCTGTCAAGCTCAACAAGGTGCACTTGGGGGTCACAAGGTGCGGCATGAGTTCCTCTACTTACTTGACTGCCCGATTCCTCTCCTGGGCCGCGATCTACTCTCCAAACTTGGTGCCCAATACCTTTTGAACCTCTGGACACACTAGCCTCCAATTAAACCCAAGGCAGAAGGAAATGTTGGTCGTGGCTATACCCCTACCAAGGGATAAAGAATGGAGACTGTTCTGTGCCCAGGCCTTAACTTGTCACCCCTAAGAATTCAGGCTTATGTTCCCCTCCCTATGGGCTGATGATAACCCGCCTGAAATACCTTGGAATCGGGTCGCAATCATTGTCGACCTGATCCCTGCAGCTCAACCTCAGACACCAAGGCAGTACCCCCTTCCACTAGAGGCTAGAATTGCCTACAAGAGCACCTGACCATGCTCAGAGAAAGAGGTATTCTAACTGAATGCCAATCAGTTTGGAATACCTCACTCTTGCCAGGCAAGAAGCCAGGAGGAGGACACCAACCAGTACAGGATTTGAGGGCCATTAGCAAAGTGACTCTTGCCTTACACCCAGTCATTACGAACCCTCAGAATACTCTCCTCAGCCAAATTCCGTGGTCAGCCAGAAGGGTTGCGTGCTTCGACTTAAAGGATGCTTTCTTCTGCCTCTGCCAGGCTCCGCAAAGGCAACCATGATTTGCCTTTGAATGGACTGAGCCCATTACAGAGCGCCAGAGGTAGCTGACCTGGACACTACTTTCCCAAGGTTTCAACAACTCGCCCATTCTTCTGTGGGAAGCCCTAGGTTCAGATCTCGCTGACTTCGGAAGGACACCGCAGGGTATGTCCTTCTCCAATATGTAGAAGACCTCCTTTCCAGCGACACCCAGGAAGACTGTATGAAAGGTAATCAGGCCCTCTTACAGTTCTCATCCTACTTGGGGTACCAGGCTTCTTGGAAAAAGGCACAGATTCGTCAGCAGCAGGGCCAATACTTAGGCTCCCTCCTCACAAAAGGAAAAAGTGAACGAGGACCGGGAGGGAAGAAAGTGTGGCACCACACTGCCACAACCCCAAACAAAACGAGGCTTGTGTGAATGTTTAGGGGCCAGAGGTTTCTGTCGCATTGGGAATCCTCAGATGCTCAGCCATAATGATGTCCCTCTATGACCTGTTGGGAGGACCAAACTGGGAGCTCATCACATGGACTGAGGAGGTGAGGGCCGCTTTCACAGAAATAAAGTTGGCTCTGGGAAAAGCCCCAGTCCTTGGTTTGCCTGACATAGACAGACGCTTTAACTTCCTCACACATGAAAAGGAGTGCTCACTCAGAGCATGGTGCCTCGGCAATGGCCAGTGTTCTAACTGTCAAAAAAAAAAAACCAAACTTGATCCTGTGGCTGCAGGATGGCCCCTGGGCCTCAGAGCTCAGAGCCACAGTCCTGCTCATCAAGGTTGCAGACAAGCTCACACTGGGCCAAACATTTAATGTTAAGGTCCCACACACGGTCGTGTGGCTCACAAGCACCCAAGGATATCATTTCCTCTCCATTTCTCAGCTGACACATTCCAAGGCCTTCTCTATGAGAACCCAAGGCTCACTCTTGAAACAGTGTAAGAACAGTAATCCTGGCCAACTTCCTTCCCACAGAGGAGGGAGAACCTGACCATGACTGTTCTGGAGTAGTAGATGAAGTCTACGCCGGCTTCCCAGACCTCCAAGACCAGGATATAACAAGCCCAGGGGTCACCCTGTTCAGCGCTGGGCGCAGCTATTTAGAGGAGTGCAGCCAAAGAGCAGGGTATGCCGTATTCACAACCACGGAAGTCGGGAAGCCAAGGCCTTGTCAGAAGGATGGTCGGCACAATGGGCTGGACTCAGTACGCCTTAATCTCAGCCATCATCCTTCGCAAAGGTAAATGAGTTAATATCTACATCGATTCCCCGTATGGCTTCGCTACTGTGCATGTACATGGGGCCATCTATAAAGAAAAAGGCCTCCTTACCGCTTCAGAGAAAACTATCAAAAACGAGGAAGAAATACTAAAGCTTCTTGAGACCATATGGCTACCAGACAAAGTAGCTATCCTACACTGTGAGGGACCTCAGAAATGAGATGACCCCATAAATCAAGGAAATCACCTGGCCGACAAAACAGCCAGAGTGTCTGCCTGAGGTGACCTAGGTGACGCTCCTCCCTACACTCTGACTCTTGCGCCCCAGAAGGAAGACTCCACACCCATGTACACAAGTGAAGAAAGAAGTTGGGCCTTGACAGAAGTGGACACACTAAGCAAAGACGGATGGTGAGTCTTGTCCCGTCATCTATGTGAAAGCACCTAGTGAAGGAAGATAACTAACTCACCCTCTTAGGGAAAACTGCTCTCGAGTTCCTCCTCAGAAAGAACTACGATATCAGCCAGCTGCTGGCATTATGCCAGGCTGTCAGTGAATAATGTGTAACGTGTGCCAAAAAAAATGCTTGCTCTGCCCCACGGCCCTTGCCTGGCTCACAAAGGATGGACTTAGGGGTGGACTTTACCAACATAAAACCAAATAAAGAGTTGAGGTACCTCGTTGTAATAATCTGCACCAACTTGGGATGAGTCCAAGCTTTCCCGACCAGAATGGAATGAATTCACGAAGTGGCCAAAGCTCTTCTATGGGAGTTTGGGCTTAACCACACACAGTAATAATGGACCTGCGTTTGGAGCGGACATTGTACGAACCCTAACAAAGTCCCTTAACATTGCCTGGAAACTGCACACTGCTTAACGCCCCCAGGGCTCAGGGAAAGGTAGAGAAGATGAACTGCATCCTCAATGAAATCCTGGCCAAGTTCCACCAAGAGACTAACCCCCTATGGCCGGATTTGCTTCCGCTGGTCCTCCTGTGTGCCCAATGCCCGCCTGGGGCACTGGGATTCTCCCCTTTTGAGTTATTATATGGGCGATCCTCCCCCCGACCCCCACGCACACACACACATATTTAGGAAAGCTCCCAGGAGACCTACACCAGATTGCAGACAAAGAAATAAGATAACACCTCCAGAAATTGGGGGCAGTCCTAAACAAGTTAGAGATACACCATAGAGAGGGTCACAATTTCCTTAGGGACCCCGTTCACTTCTTTCAGCCAGAGGACTCTGTGTGGGTCAAAGATTGGAAGAAGGAACCTCTTACACCATACTGGACTGGGCCTCACACTGTTATTCTAACAACTCCTACAGCCCCCAAAACTTCAGGTATCACCCCATGGGTCCATCACTCCACAGTTAACAAGTCCAACTCAGAAGTACCCACAACCTGGCGAAGTGATCCAGATCCAGTCATCCCGCTTAAACTGACCCTCAAAAGGGAACTGACCCCTGAGGTGTCCAGCCCTGCTCCAGCCACACCATGGGAGATGGCTGGCCTGCACACAGCAGGAGCTTGAGGAATCAATGCGTGAACCAAGCCCAGGGGTTTGAATGCAACTCTGCCAACCCTTGCCCCTTACTGGTGTCATAAGCCTGGTCTTACTTCTTACTGTTGGGCTGATAGAGACTGCGCCAACTATCTGGATATGGTGCAAAAGATGCATCCTGGGCCTCACATACCTCCTCTGGATGGGAGGGTTACCAAGTATTGCCTGTATATTATGATAACCACTCTCACCCTCACAACTGCAGCTTATCGACTTTGCCCACACAATTGTCATAGGACAATAAGGGGGTCCAGGGTGTTCAGCACCTTTCCCTCCCTCCACAAAGATTGCTACATGGGAAAAACACCCACTCTCTGTCAGTCACCTGGTGCCCCAAGTGCTAAGTATTGGACCGAGGATATAACCAAAACTATCAGTAACCCAAGTCACAACAAGGGCATCCAGAGAGGGAAGCGAGCTTGCTACACTTACCTTCTTCAATGGGGAATCTGAAACAGGGGAGGGCTGCACCACAGGGCCCTTCAAAAATTTGTAAAGCATACCCAGGATAGGGTAATACAAGCCATAAAGGCGACCACTCTGCCAGCGGCCTACCAATGTTTGAAACTTCAGCCGTCAATCAGATGCCTACCAATTCCCCACTCCAGCATTGGGCCAACACTGCTCTACTAGTCCTCCATAAGATAGATAATCACATGCAAACCTGCTGGATGTGCTTGCCCCTCAGCCAGAGGACTTACTTAGCTACTCCGATCCGTTTGACCTAGGAAGCTCCTGAATACCTCAAAACCAACACCTCTGTCTTAATTGGACCCCTGGCCACTAGGGTCCATCTCCCAATGCCGACAATCTAATCCGTACAGTCCCTGAATTCCCTCTCTAGGAGGAAGAGAGAGAACATTAATGAGGACTACAACCCTATGTTGCACCCTTGGGGTGTTCTATCTGTGTTCTAATTCGGCCTATCGATGCTTAGAGGCCAACTGGACTCAGAAATGTTATTCCATCCTCCGGACCCCAGATATTTGTATACACTGAAGATCAGTTCCTAACAACCTTTAGCCCCAAGTCTCAGGCTAAACGGGCAATCCTGCTACCCATTCTGATAGGCTCAAAAATTGTGACAGCAATAGGAACTGGATAAGGGGGCATAGGTTTATGCATAGGACTGTACCATAGACTATCTCAAGAGCTAAATGAAGACATGGAATGGGTGGCCGAGTCTCTGGTAACTTTAGAGAACCAAATAAACTCTCTGGTGGCAGTAACCCCCCAAAATAGACAGGCCCCCGACCTCCTCTCTTCAGAAAATGGAGGGACTTGCATCTTTTCAGAGGCTGAATGTTGCTATTTTTTAAACCAGTCAGAAATACTTACAACTAAGGTTAAGGATCTAAAAAAGTAAAATAATAATAATAATAATTAATAATAATAATAATAATAATAATAATAATAATAATAATAATAATAATAATAAAATAATAAAAATTCACCTTAGACAAGGGGAAAGTAACAATCAATGGAACAAATGAGATCTCACGGATTGGGATCCTGGCTTCCTGCCGTGACAGGGCCCCTCTTCTTCATAATTTTACTTGTACACATTGGCCTCTGTACATTGAATACCATAATACATTTTATTGAAAACACTGTTGCTCGCCAAACTACTGCACGCATCTTAGCCTTCTGAGGGTACCAACCTAAAAAACTGAAAGGTGATACCTACTGAAAAGGTTTCTTAAAAGTCATAAAATGGGATAATGTTGGAGAAGTGAATAAAATACTGCACCAAAGATGGCCGGTGGGACTAAAATGAACTCTGGGCTCTATCTTAGAGACCCCTCCTCCTGGTTCTTCTTCCTTTGTTTCCTGTGTGCAAGAAAACCCCCACAGATATGGCAGCTGATGACTGTAAATTTCCTGCCCCACTTGCATTCAGCGCTCAGATGTTTGGAGAAACAGGGTCCTCTGAGCCCGCCGTTCCACTAAGATCTGCAATCCAAAGAAGATCTCCGAGCGCCACTTGGTTTTTCCGCCAGCGTTCCAGCCTGGTTCTGTACCATTTGAAACACAGAAGTGAGCAAGACAGACCAAGTCCCTTCTTATACAGTATAAGGAGGCAGAGCACCATTAACTGGTAAACAAGTAATTAACAAGTGTACAAGGGTAATGGGGTGCTGGGACTCAACCAGCTCCAAGTGTCGAAAGCAAACATATGCTATATCACCCATCTCATGTATGGATCATAGTTCTAAGTGATGTGACATTTATAATTGATACACGTGATAACTGCCAGGGGATTTCCCCTTTTCCCAAGTTACATTTATTTTGAAGAACTTATGTGAGTGTATGAAAGATATTGGGGATTCCGAGAATCAGTAGATGCTGGTGGACCAGGTTTGAAATAGCAGCCCCAGAGGTCAAAAGACACAATATCCAATCATGTTTTGTGTGTTTGTTTGTTTGTTTGTTTGTTTTTAAGAACTTCATTAATGTTTAACTGATATACACAAACTTTACATATTTAAAGTACGTAACTGGGGGAGCACCTGGATGGCTGACACTTGAGCATCAGACTCTTAATTTTGGCTCAGGTCATGATCCCAGGTTCGATTAAGTCCTTTATTGGTCTCCGTGCTAAGCATGGAGTCTGCTTAAGATTCTCTCTTTCTCCCTTGCCTCTCTCCCCCACTTATGAACGCTTCATCTCTCTCTCTGAAAAAAAAAAGCCCTAATAAATAAATTACTTAATTAATAATTAATAATTAATACTAATACTAATAAGTACAATTACATAATTTGGTAAATTTTGGTCACATATCCACCAATGTGTACATAACAAGGAAAAGAATATGTCTGTCATCACTAAAAATGTCCTTGTATCCTTTAGATATCCCTCCATCCCCCACGTCTTCCGGATTCCCATTCCTAGGCAATCTCTGGTCTGTTTTCTATCCCTACATATTATCTTGCGTTTTCTAGAATACTATACAAATAAAATTATATAAGACATACTCCTTATTATTTAGGAGTGGGGAGTAGACTTCTTTCACTTAGTATTTTGAAGATCATCCATAGTGTTGTGTGTATCAATAGTCTGTTACTACTTTGTTTATCCGTTCACATGTCAGTGGACATTTGTATTATTTGCACATTTGGCGTATTTATTTCTTTTTATGAGAGAGAGAGTGAGAGGGGAAGTGAGAAGGAGAGGGGAGGGTGGAAGTAGAGGTGGGGGAGAGATAGGGAAAGGGAGATGGAGACGGAAAGGGATATAGAGAGGGAGAGGGAGATAGAGAGGGAGAGGGAGAGGGGGAGGGAGAGAGAAAGAGAAAGAGCAGAGGGAAAGAGAAACAGAATCTTAAGCAGACTTCATGCTTAGTGTGGACCTCAATGTGAGTCTCAATATCACGACCCTAGGATAATGACCCCAGCCGAAATCAGGAAATCTACCAACTGAGGCACCAGGTGCTCCTTAGCCTATTGAAAACAAAGCTTCTATAAACATTCATTTTTTTCTTCTCTTTTCGTTTCTTTTCTTTTCTTTTCATTTATTTTCTTCTCTTTTCTTTCTTTCTGTCTTTTTTTTTTTTTTATTTGTATGATCGTATACTTTGATCCCTCTAGGGAAAATACTTGAGAGTAGATTTGGCTGAGTCATAGAATAGATTGCATGTGCAGCTTTTTAGGATACTGTCAAACTGCTTGCCCAAGTAGTTTTATCACTTTTACATTCTCATCAGCAGTGTGTGAGAATTCCAGTTCTTTCATATCCTAGCTAACACTTCGGAGCCCTGTCTTTTGATTTTAGACACCTTGTAGGCATGAAGTAGTAGTTGATCTCATTGTATCTCATTTATCTCATTGTAGTTTATATTTGCATTTCCCCTCATGATGCTGAACACATTTTCATGTGTGTATCTGCTGTACATATATCTTTTTTGGTAATGTGTCTTCTCAAATCTTTTGCCTTTTTTTTGGATTATTTAGCTTCAGAATATTGAATCTTGCAGATTGCCCATACGTTCTGGATATAAGTCCAATTTCACATAGATGACTGGTATATGTATTCTCCCAGTCTCAGTCTTGTGATTTCAAAGTCTTTGTTCTTTGAAAAGCAAAAGTTTTAGTGTGATAAATTCCAATCATATTTTTTTCTGTAATGAATCATATTGTTCGTGGTGTAGCTAACAAATGTTTGCCTAAGCCCAGATCATAATGGTTTCTTCTTTAGGTACTTTAAAAATGTTATCATACTGTATTCTAGATTGCATGTGTTCTGATGAGAAATCTTTTCCCTCCCTTTCCCTGAATTAAAGCAATTTGATTGTGGGGTGCCTTGGTGTAGTTTTCCTCATATTTCCTGTCCTTGAGGTTCATTGCCCTTATTGGAACTATATATTTTTAGTTTGCATCAACCTTAACAACTATAAATTCAAATTAGTTTCATTATTTACTCAAATTAGTTTTCTTGTCTGTGTTCCTTGGAGATACAATTACATGTATGTTGGATGGTTTGCAGGCATATTTTGTCTGTGTGTTTCATTTCAGACGATTTCCATTGCTATGTCTTTAGGTTCATCAACCTTTTTTTCTGCACTGTCTATATGCCTTTAATTCCATTCAGTAAACATAGACCAGATTTTTTATTTTAGTCATTGCTTTTGTCATGCTAAGTTTGGTTTAGGTCTTACATACCACTTGCATGTCTCTATTTAACATGCTCATTCTGCCCTATAATTTCTTGCATATACTGGTAATAGTTATAACAACTATTTGAATTTTCGGAGGTATAAATTATATCATTTGTGTAATTTCTGGGTCAGTGTCAGTTGAGTTCCCCTTCCTTACGTGTCTTAATTTCCTGCTTCTTTGTATGCCCGATAATTTTTTATGGGTTGTGAAACATGGTCAGTTTTAGCCTGTTAGATGCTGGATACTTTTAGATTCCTAAAAATATCCTTGCCTCTGATTTGGGACAGGGTTTAGTTACTTACAAATAGCTTGATCCTTTCAGGTCTTTCTTTAAAGATATTTTGGGCAAGGCACAGGCAGCACTTAGTTTACGGATAATTTTTGTCCAGCACTGACACAAAAATCAAGTATTTTCCAAATGGCAGGTACATTGTGAAGTCTTCCACACTGGCTGTCAGGCATTATTCCTGACCCTGTATGGCAGTGGTTATTGTTCCTTCCCCTGGTCTCAGTGTCCTCATACACAAGAGTTTATCAATATTCCATTGAATACTCAAGGCAGACCATCTGTTGATCTCTGGAGTTCTCTCTGTGAACAACTTTCTCTTCTTTGGTACTCTGCTCTGTGAAATATAGCAGTCTTCCTGAATCAGTGACTACCCCCTCCACAATTCAGGGAAAATATTGGGCTATGCCAGCTTCCTCCTCTCTATACCACAGACTCAAAACCCAGCCTAGTCAATAAGCTAGGGCACTATAGGAACCATGTCACTTATTTCCGAATATCAAGGATCACTGCCCTTCACTGCCTCATGTCTGATGTTTTGAGAACAGCTTCTTATATATTTTGTCTACGCTTTTAGCTGCTTCCATAAGGAGTATAAATCTGGTTTTTGTTATTACATTTGTCTGGAAGTAGACGTGTTAACACCAGTTTACATTTTAGTATTGAGTCTTACTTCTCTGGCTTTGTTCTTTCATCTTTTTATTCTCCTTTGATGATAGATTTAATGGGGACATATGGAGAATGGCCATTGCTAGACATAGGGAGAAACTAGCATTGAGCTGGCAGATTGGAAGTATAGTTAGAAAAGAGAAAAAAGGGAAAGAATGAGAATATGCAGTCAAATCTTGAAGAAAGGAATTGATGGCGATTGTCAAAGCCATGTGAAATCCCAGCTCCCACTTTAACACACATAATATGAGAATTGAAACTAGTGTCTTCAACTTGGAATGCTTAATCTGCCAGTGAGCTTTACTAATTTTTACTGGTCTTCATAATTCCGTAACAAAGGCCGAGGTTTGGAATTTCTCACCTTTGTTTCTCAGAGAGGAAACACACCAATCTCACCCAGAAAGCAGTGCTTGGGTGAAAACTAGACGTTTTAAATGATTTTTTTTTTTACTGCTTTGTTCACATGATTCTTTAGCAGTGTTCGCCTGGGAATAGAACAAACTGTGGCACAGAAGAAAACACACTGGACATGGAGGAGGAGTCTAGGGTTGTTGTCTAACACGGTTATAAACAAGTTATGGGGGAGGCACTTGACTTTCCTAGGTCTCAATTTCCTCACCTGGAAATTGGAATAAGGACTCCATATGAAGGGCCATTGTGAGATTAAATGAGTTGATGCATGTGCCATTTTTACAGAGCCTAACACTTAATATTACATGCAAGCGTCTGTGTATTATTTCTTCTAGAGGGAGGGATTTGCATTTTTTTTTCAGTGGAAGGAAAGAGATGAATATACAACTGGACTATCAAATTTGAGGTGGATAGAGGACTGGCTTACTGGTCTATCTCCTTGTACTCTTTCACCATCCTGGCCCTGGGCTGCCTCCAAATTGAAGAATCAGTGTCAGAAAACCTGAGATTCCTCCGTAGGTATCTGACCCCAGACAGAATATTAGCCTGTCTTAGCTGTTCAAATGAGGATAATGATGGCTATCATCCGTGGAGCACTTGTTCCGTGTTGTCAGGTGTTGGATTAAGCACCTTGCCAATAGTGTCATTTAATCTTTTTGACCCTTTGTTATTATTTCCATTTTATAAATTAGGCAACAGATTTCAGATATGTTAAGTAATTGGTCCAAGATAACACAAACACGAGTGGGGTGGCTGGGATGGGCACCAACTCTGCTCCTATGCCAACATGCATGCTCTCACCAATGTTACACTGCCTTCCCATGAGCGTGTTAAGGGTTTGGAAAGCCACCCCTGATAAAGTAACATGGAGATTGTTGGTGCCCTTGCTAAGATCTTTTTCCCTTACCTTACCGAAAACATTTTCATATCAACTGAAACACTAGTCCCTGCGCAAGACAACTTTCCTCGAATTTATCTTAACGCTATACACTGGTCAGAATATAAAAAGCAACGACTTCAGAACTTGAAAGTTAGCAATAGGAGGTGAATGAGGGAAGGGAAGCAAAACAAGAATGACCCTGTGATGGTTATTATTACGTGTCTACTTGAGTTGGCCGTGGGTTGCCCAAGGTTAAACATTTTTTCTCGTGATATTTGTAGAGTGTTTCTGGGTGATATTAGCGTTTGATTTGTGGACTCAGTAAAGCACTGTCGTCGCCAGTGAGTGTGGGCAGCATTCAATCTCCTGAGGTCCCGAAGAGAACACAGGGTAGAAAAAGGAGGAACCCATGTCCCACCGCTTCTTTTCTCAGCCTTAGAAGGTGATCCGGCTTAGAGGCAGAGCAGTGGGTAGGGGTAGGGTTGGTTCCCCGGAAGTGCCTTTGGTCCAACCACCCACAGTGATGTGATTTCCCTGCAGGACTGAAATGAGGGCCCATGTGCCCTTATGGTTCAGGGCTACCGTTGGAAGGGCGGAGACAAACGTATGCTTGGGACAGACTGAAAGTGTCTCAGGATCTCCTCCTCCAACTCCAACAAGGCCGTGGAAATGTCATGGAGAGAGTGTGACTTCCACTCAGGATTTTCCCCAATGGTAACTGGCCCCAATCCGTTATTTCTTTTAGACGTCCATGCTAGGTGCCTTTAGGGCCAGAGCCCAGGCCTGCGTTAGGGTAGGTCCCAGCTACCTGGATGTAGATTTCCTGGTTTCCCAATACCTTTTGTTGAAGAGACTGTCTTTCCCTCATTGTTTATTCTTGCCTCTTTGTTATAGGTTAATTTACCACATAAGCATGGGTTTATTTCTGGGCTTTCTATTCTGCCCATCGACCTATGTGTCTGTTTTTGTGTCACTACCCATACTAATTGGTTTACTTGAAGCTTTGTAGTACATCTTGAAATCTGGGACTTTGATACCTCCAGCTATGTTTTTGTCTTTCAAGATTATTTTCACGATTCAGGGTCTTCTGCGGTCACATAGAGATTTTAGTATTAGTTGTTTCAGTTCTGTGAAAAGTGCCTTTGGTATCTTGATAGGGATTGCATTGAAACTGTAGAGAGTTATGAGTAATATGGACATTGTAATGATATTAATTCTTCCAATCCATGATCATGGGATATCTTTCCATTTGTTTGTGTCATCTTCAATTTCATCACTGACTTATGGTTTTCACACTACAGGTCTTTCACTTCTTTGGATAAGTTGAGACGTGGCTATTTTACTCTCTCTCTTGTTTTGGTGCAATTATGAACTCGTGCTGTTTTCTTAATTTCTTTTTCTGTGACTTCATTATTATTATATAGAAACCCTACCAATTTCTGTGTATCAGTTCCGTATCTGCAACTTTCCTGAATTCGTTTATTACTTCTAGTAGTTTGGGGGGAAAGTTTTAGGGTTTTCTATGCATATTCTTACGTCATCTGCGGATAGTGACAGTTTAGCCTGTTTACAAACGTAGATGAATTTAATTTCTTTTTTCTTATCT
The DNA here is from genome assembly GCF_028749965.1 of Puma concolor. Lineage (NCBI taxonomy): Eukaryota > Metazoa > Chordata > Mammalia > Carnivora > Felidae > Puma > Puma concolor. The sequence goes on from NW_028240224.1 coordinate 378,214, forward strand.
GATTCCTGTGGCTAGGACTTCTAGTGTTATATGAAACAAGAGTGGCAAAAGTAGTCATATTTATCTTTTTTTGATCTTAGAGGGAAATCTCTCAGTTTTTCACCATTGAGATGTTAGGTGTGAACTTTCTAATATAAACAATATATAAAATAATATTTTCATGTGTTGAGGCATGTCCGCCCTCCCGACTTTGTTGAGAACTTTTACCATGATACATGTTAAGTTTTGTCATATGCTTTTTCTGCATTTATTGGTATAATCATATGATGTTTACCCTCCGTTTTGTTGAGGTGGGATATTATGTTGATTGATTTGATGAGCCATCTTTGTTTCCCTGGAATAAAAGCCACGTAATCATTTTAGCGTGTTGTTGAGTGGAGTTTGATAATATTTTATTGAGGATTTTAAAGTCTATTTGTTTTGATTTAGGTGTTGCTACCTGGTTCTGAGTTGTTGTTGTAGTTTCATGTTATTTTTGTTGTCCTTGTTGTTGTTTGCTTTCATTTGAGTGGGAAATGTATCTCCATCCCTTCACTTTCAGTCTGTATGTGTCTAGGTTGAAGTGAGTCTGTGCTATGCAGCATATGGATGAGTGTTGTTTTTTATCCATCCTGTTACCCTATGTACTTTGACTGGAGCACTTCAGGCATTTATATTTAAAGTAATTGTTGATCGTTATGTACTAATTGTAATTTTGTTGTTTGTTTCCCGGTTGCTTTGTAGTTCTGTTTCTTTTTTCCATACTATCTTTCTTTCTCATAGATGAATTTGTGTTGTGCTTCACTTGGCTTTCTTTTCCCTTATTTTTCATGTATTTTGTGTTTTGAGTTTGTTATCACAAGGCTTACATATAACATCCCAAGGAAACAGCAGTTTATGTTAATTTGGTGGTCACTTAAATATACACACATTCAAGAAATTTAAGAAGACTAACTTTTGGGGCAACTGGGTGGCTCAGTCAGTTAAGTGTGCGATTTCAAGCTCAGGTCATGATCTCACAATACGTGAGTTTGAACCGCATGTTGGACTCTGTGCTGACAGCTCAGAGTCTGGAGCCTGCTTCAGATTCTCTGCCTCCCCCACTCTCTGTCCCTCCCTGTTAACACTCTCTCTCTCTCTATCTCTCTCTCCAACATGAAATAAAACATATATTTTTTAGTAAAATAAAATACAAACTGACTTTTTTAAGTCCTCCTCCATATTTTATGTGTATGTTGTCATATTTTACATATTTTATTCATAATTCTGTAATATCTAAGTATGAATTTCCCTGCTTAACATTTCTTGCATTGCTGATTAGTGGTGATAAACTTCCTTATCTTCTGTTTGAGAAACTATTTATCTCTTTTTTTTCAAATGTTAATGATAATCTTTCCAGGTAAAGTTTCTTGGTCGTGGGATTATCTTTTCAGGCCTTTGAAGATACCATGTCACTCTTTCCCAGCATGCCAACTTTCTGCTGAAAAATCGGCTGACAACTTTAGGTGTTTGTTTGTTGAGATATGTTTTTCAAATCATAGGTAACTTTTGCTTCTCTCTTAAAACTTTTGAAATTCTTTATTAATCTTTTACTTTGACACTTTAATTATTACGTGTCATAGTGTGGGGCTCCTTGGTTTCATCATGTTTGGAACTCTGTGCTTCTTGTCCTAGATGTCTGTTTTCTTCCCTAGTTTTGGAAAGTCTTCAGTTATCTTTTGTTCAAATACTTTTTGTACCCCTTTTCCTTCTTGTGGAATCCCTATTATGTGCATTTTTGCTCACTTGATATTTCCAAAGTATCCCTTAACTTATCCTCATTAGAAAAAAAAATCTTTCTGCTGTTTCTTTTCGGTGCTTTCCCTTAATCTGTCTTCCATATCCACTGATATGTCCTTCCTCATGTCGTCTTCTAATGTGGATTCCCTCTAGTGTTCTTTTTTTTCAGCTATTATCTTCTTGATCTCTGATTTTGTGTGTGTTTGCTATCTCTTAATTAAGGGTCTCACTTAGTTCTTGTCTTTTCTCTGTAGCCCGGCGAGCATCTTGACCATTATTAATTTATATTCTTTATTTAATTGAGGCAAAATGCTTACCTCCGTTTCAGCTCTTTTCTGGGTTTTTTATTGTTCTTTATTTTGGAGCATATTTCCCTGTCTTTTCATTTTGCTTCTCTTTCTGCATTTGTTTCTATAGACTGGCAGAGTAGCTACTTCTCCTACACTTGAAGGAATTGTCTTATACATGATTGTCCCCCTGGGTAGACACTGTGTGCAAGTTGGTGACATTTGCTGGCTGGCCGAAGTCGTGGCTTGCATGGACCGGGAATCCTGGGGCTATCTACATAGCAGGCGCCCTGTCAGGATAGTTAACGCTGAAGTGAAGGCAGACTGGGGTGTCCCAGGATTCTGTGTGTTGAGGGTACAATGGCAGGACAGCTGAAACTGAATTGAATGCAAGTTGAGGCATGCTGGGGTGCTGTGTACAGGTACCCTGTACAGGGTGGCTAGAACATAAGCAGTCTGGGGGTCAGGATGTCCTCGATGTCTCTATGCAAACGATTCCTGGGCAAGATAGTTGAAGCTAAAGTGTGTACAAGCTGAAGGCACCTGGGGCTGTACATGCAGAGGATACCTTGCCAATATAGTTGAAGCTGAAGTGGATATAAACTATGGTGTACCAGGACTTTCCACGGATGGGTGCCCTGAAGGGGCCGTGGGAGCTGAGGTGGGTTACAGTCCAGGAATGGCTCTTTTTATATGCTAGTTGCTCTTTCAACTGCATTGATTAAGGGGGGAAAAAAGCATGTCGTGTGTGTGTGTGTGTGTGTGTGTGTGTGTGTGTGTGTGTGTGTGTGTATGTGTGTGTGTGTCCAGTGCAATTGGGGCTGGTGTGTATTGTGAGCCTGGAACCTAGAGAGGCACCAGGCCAGCTGCAGCAACTGGACCCTGTTCTGGTGTATGCATTTAAGGTGGATGGAGAATGTGGGGCAGCTGGGTGGCTCAGTGGTTCGAGTATCTGACATCAGCTCAGGTCATAATTTCACAGTTCATGAATTTGAGAACCACATTGGGCTGGATGCTGTCAGTGTAGAGCCTTCCCTGAATCGTCTGTCCCCCTCTTTCTGCCCCTGCTCTGCTTGTATTCTCTGCTTCTCAAAAATAAGTAAACATGAAAAAATGTGGATGTAAAATGTAACCCTGCCACTCTCCCTTCTCTATGACCCAGAGAGAACTCCTGTGCCTCCTCTGACGTTGACAGAGTTCTAATGCTCTCTTTTATATGACAGTTGTTCTTTTCAAACTGCAGTGTTGTTTTTTTTTTCTTTCTGTTTTCTGCCCAAGGACAGAGGAGTCTGTTTCTGTTCCTTCCCCAACTGCCCTTGGCAACGTTAGGGGTGAGTGTTTCCTTTGTTACTGTCTCACTGTCTTGCTGTTGTCTTTTGATTTTCTATGTTTTGTTAGGCACCTTCTGTGCAGTCAGTCCTCAGCTCTTCAGGAGGAATTGTTATATCAATAGGTGCAATCCCCAGGGAGCTGGACCAATTGGAAGTACACCTTCTGGCTGGTTCACCAGAAAATGTAGTCATGGAGTTCAGGCACAAGAGCAGCTCGCTCCAGGGGACCCAAAAAAGGTGAGGTTTGGCTACTCATTACTGACAAAATCGCAGTTCAAAGGAACTAGTGGAGGTGAAACAAATGGGGAACTTATTCAGAGGCCGACACCAGAGATACAGCAGACTCCCATCAAAGACTCTCTGTAAAGTGCTGAGAATACCTCCAGGCTTATGTAAGGAAAATGTGGGACAAAAAGAGGTAGGTACACACAGATGGTCACTAAGGTCAGGTTGGTCATTGTCTTGGGCTTGAGGGTGGAGTCGTATTGGCTCAGGGAGTCCTTATTGCTAGATGGGTAGTTTCAGTTCCCATGAGATGATACTTTGCTTTCAGGATCCTGAATTAAGATATAACCTGAGAGTGGGGAGGGGACGCCTGGGTGGCTCAGCTGATTAAGCATCCGACTTCAGTTCAGGTCAGGATCTCATGGCTCCTGGGTTCGTGCCCCACATTGGGCTCTGTGCTGACAGCTCAGAGCCTGGAGTCTGTTTCCAATTCTATGTCTCCCTCTCTCTCTGCCCTCCCCCCACTTGCGCTCTGTCTCCCTCTGTCTCAAAAATACATAAACATAAAGAAAGAGAGAAGCTGGAAAGAAAAAGTGAATCAATTAGAAAGTTTAAGGTCGATGTGGAGGTAGTTGAAACCTTCTTTCACCTTGGAGGAGTTGAGTTCAAGGCCTTCCTACACAGCCATCTTGAACCGAAACGAGAATAGGGTCCCTCTGAATCCTAATTTGATTGGGGAAAGTTTGGGAGAAATCCAAGGAAGGAGACAATAAAAGCAGGGAATCAGCCAGTCCTATGTACAAATCGACATAAACACCAGTACCTCCCCTGATTACAAGCGTGCCATGTACAGAAAAAGGCATAGAAAAGGCCTTCGCATTGGGAAAAGTAAAAATAAAAAGTACCTCGATTCTTTTATTTATTGATTTTTCAATTCGTATTTTGGAAAGAGAGAATGAGCAGAGACACGGAGAGAAAGAGACAGAGGGTAAGACAGAGAGAGAAGCTTAAGCAGGGTCCATGCTCAGCACAGAACCCCAAACGGGACTCAATCCCCTGACCATAGAACCATGACCTGAGCTGCTGAACCCAGCAGTCTGGTAGTCAACTGATGGAGCCATCAAGGTGCCCTGAAAACTGCCTCAGCTCTTAAATCATGTGATTATCAACATGAAACAAATTCTAAGGAGTATGTATCAGTTTTCTAGACCTCAAACATAATTAAATAAGCCCCAGAATACACGGTCAATATATAAAATTCAGTCTCATTTTTATACATAAGCAATGAACAATTAGAATATGAACTGTTTTTTAAAGAACCATTTAAAATCACACCAAACATTGAAATACTTACATTTAAGTCTAACAACCATGCACAGGATCTGTACGTGAAAAGCCACAGAAGGCTGATTGGGTAAATCAAGGAAGATATAAATAAATGGAGAGATTTGCCGTATCTATCCATGGAAGCCTCGCTAGTAACATGTCAATTATCAACTTGATCTAGAGATTCAACATAATCCCAGGCGACATCCCAGGATTTTTTTGTGGATATCAGCAATCTCATGCTAAAATATGTGTGAAAAGACAAAGGAACGAGAACAGCCAAACAGCTCTGAAAAATAACCAAGTTGGAGAACTCATGTTGCACCATTTTAAGACTTACTATAAACGTCCAGTAATCAAGGCAGTGTGATATTGAAGAAAGATGGACACACAGATCAAGAGATAGAACAGAGAATCCAGAAACTGACCCCATACACAAGCATCCTCACCCAACTTCTGATAATGACATATAGCCAACCTAACAGAAAAAGGGAGATAGTCTTTCACAAGTGTTACGGGAACAATTAAGTGTTCGTATGCAATGGTAATCAATAAACTAAGTAACAAATTGTTTAATCAATCATTTCATTGATTAATGAATTAAGTAAAAGAAGCCTTGACCTAAATTCATCACTTATACAATCATTCACTCAAATGGATCATAGATGTAAGTGTAAAGTACAAAATTAGAAAACATTCTTTTTTTTTTTTTGAACGGTTATTTATTTTTGGGACAGAGAGAGACATAGCATGAACGGGGGAGGGGCAGAGAGAGAGGGAGACACAGAATCGGAAACAGGCTCCAGGCTCTGAGCCATCAGCCCAGAGCCCGACGCGGGGTTCGAACTCACGGACCGCGAGATCGTGACCTGGCTAAAGTTGGACGCTTAACCGACTGCGCCACCCAGGCGCCCCTATAAAACATTCTTAAGAAAGAAGGAGTGATGTTGATTCATTGAATCATTCAGTAAATACTTTTGAAGCATTTAGAATGAGACAACAGAGTCTACGCCCTGAGGATCCACTAGGGAACCAAAGGAGCAAGGATCACTGCGTTCTTGGTGCTCAATAGTCCAGTCGGGGAGACTGACAAACATAATGGAACTAGAAACTACGGTAGAGAATAATGAATGGGGAAAAAACAAGTAAATACATCTTGGAGAGGATATAAGCATTGGGGGAGAGGTGTGAAATACTAGACAGGGTGAAATACTCGACACAGAGGGCTCTACTGAAAAAGGTGTCAGTTGAATAAATACCTCACGGAAATGAGAGAACTACCTGCTGACAGGAAGGTGATCTAGGCAGAAGGACCCATGAATTCCCCAAGGCAGGAGGGTGAACGTGTGTACTGATGGGAAGCAAGGAGGCCAGCATAGACAGAGAAACGAGGATGAGAAGAAGGAGGAATAAAGAGGTGGAAGTTGTGGGTCAAGTAGGAGAAAAAGAGTTGAGGGAGAGAAGGGTGTAAAGACTGCCAGCAATAGACAAGGTGAAGCGAAATCTGGTAATACCTGTTCCTCCGCCTCACATTACAGGCTGTAGTTCTTTTTATTTTTTAACTGACATTTACTAAAGTGTGTCTACACCATGAAAAGCTAATTCCACTTGTAGCAACTATTCGAAGCAAGAAAATGGAACATCCTAAATGATCAATAGCCGTGTTTAAATAAGTTATGGCATGGGGCACCTGGATGGCTCAGTCGGTTTGGCATCCTAATTCAGCTCGGGTCATGATCTCAGGGTCCGTGAGTTCGAGTCCTGCTTTGGGCTCTGTCCTGACAGCTCAGGGTCTGGAGCCTGCTTCGGATTCTGTGTCTCCCTTTCTCTCTGCCCCTCCCCCGTTCATCCTCTGTCTCTATCTGTCTCAAAAATAAATAAATATTAAAAAAATTATTTTAAATAAATTATGGCATGCTATGAGGCCTTTACAATTCATAGCCCTACAGAACATTTGTGACTTAGCGAAATGCTCGTATCACTAGAGGACCAAAAATGGGATTCACAGCTACATAGCAAATTTTGGTTAATGCATATACATATACCTCTTCCCTGATGATTATACCACAGTGTTAGAGGTGGTTACCTCCAGGGGCGCCTGAATGGCTCAGTCAGTTAAGCATCTGGCTCTTGATTCCAGCTCAGTTATGATTCCACTGTGTGTGCGATCAAGCTCCACACTGACAGCGTGGAGTCTGCTTATGATTCTCTCTATCTCTCTCTCTCCTCCCATCCCCCATCTTGCTCATCTCTCTCTCCTTCTCTCTCTGTGCCAAAAATACATAAACATAAAAAACGTGTTTACATATGCTTATCCACAGGTGTTTGACTTATGACCATATTTCTTTCTTTCTTGTTTATTTTCTAAATTTTCTGCAATAAACTTAAGACTGCCGTAATCATAAAGTAACGTTTCAAATAAATGATTTAGTCTAGTATCAGTTAAATAAATAAAATGTGTCAATTCATAAATTTATTAGGTCCATTCAACATATCAAGGATAGTTTCAAACAGTCCAGTGTTATTCCTTTAGCAGACACCCTCCCATCTGATTTGACATTGACTCAAACGCTTCACCAAGAAAGATTTCTAAACTTTGACCATGTTTGATTCTTTATAAAAGTTTCTGAAAGCATGCAAGACCGCATCCTTGCCTTCAAGAAACTTTCAATATTTGAGGGTACAAAAAACCCAAACACCATACAAAGCACAGTGAGACTTCAAGGTCAAGTTTCATGTAGCTGGAGAAGTCCACTGAGCCGAGGTGATCAGTAAAGGCGTCTCAGAGGCATAGCACAAAGAATCTTAAAGGATGACCAAATTTCTAGTTGGCAGGCAGAAAGGAGGAAGACAAAGGAGACAAAAGCAAATGTGAGGGAATAAAGGAGGGGCAGGCATTCCGAGAACAGTGAGAACAACACTGTTGGAGCTTGAGGTTCTTCTACAACAATGGCCATTAAGTATTTGTGACGATGACAAAGACTGGGTAGAAGATGATGGACCTACATAACCCATCACGTCCATACTCTTATGTAAGAAGCTCTTGGTGACAGCGAAGAATTGGAGACCATCCGTTAGAACCTAAAGATGGTAATAACGAAGCAAGTTATAGAAAGAAAACAATGAAAAGATAAAATTCTAAGCAAAATTCTCTAAGCATATGAATTAATACCCAATCAACAATCAATTGAAATCCATGACCAACTTAAGACCCCTCTTGTGTTTCTCTCTTAATGGGGCATTGTATTCAGTGGCTCAAGAGAGAAAGAGACTCATTGTCAGTCCTCCCCTCCTCAACGTCTTTCCTGTGATCCACTCAGCAGCAGGGGCTCTCAACTCCACCTCCAACGTAGGCCAAGCCAGCTAGTTTCTCACCACCTTCCGCCTACTCTCCATTTTCGTTCTTAGCCCCATGGTGACCTTCCCTTCCCACCAAAATCCCAGTTCATTCTTTTCACTGCATCTGGAATGCAATCCAAAACTCCTGAATCTGAGCAGTTCATTCCTCTGCTTACGACCACACTCTAGTCCCCACTGTACTCAAAATGACACATAGAATCTGTAATGTGACCACCAGACGTTGGCAGTCCTGCCTTGTCACCCCTCTAATGCCATCTTTCCTGATTCTCCTTTCATTAGGTGACCGGGACGGTCTCTTCTCCTGGTTGCTCAAATTAGACCCACGTAGGTTCCGCTTAGAATGCATTTTGTGTTCGCTGGTTTCCTTACCAGTTCTTGCTATGGCTCCAAGTTTGAAAAAAGGACTTTTCTCCCCAAGAAACCTTTGTTGGCCAATCCTGTAATCTACACTTTGTCCCCTGTGCCATTCCTTCTCAGAACATTTAGTCTTTTATTTAACAGCATTTGCCACACGTTGTAATTACACCTGTCCCATTTGTAGCTAAGATTTGAAACATCCTGAATATATGGAGCGTGCATGTTGGATTATCACTGTGTACTTGAACCTAATAGCACCTGACACCTAAGGTGTTCAATAACAGTATCCACGATGCCTGAAATAGGGGATGTTTAACTATCTCCCGGCGTGCTAGACTGCAATACACATTCAGGATTTCAATAATCTCTACCACCAAATTTAGTATACATATACAAAAAGGGAAGGGTCACGTCCTCACGCATAGGAGAAACATTTTGTCTCGTTGATAGCTTCTATGGTGTAGCTTACATTTTGACCTACATAAGACCCCACCCTGGAGATACAGTTTGTATGGATGTAGTGACAACTATGAGGAAATCAAAACAAAATACAGTGTTTATGGAGTGTAATGTGCCAGGAGTTTTTCCACACGTTTTACAGGCATTACCTATAATCTCACCGCTATACTGGACATAGGCGTTATACTTCCCCTTTAGAAATTGGAAAAGCAAAATCGGAGATATCATTTGCCTACAATCTAATATCTGGCTGGTAGAAGAAATCGATGGGGCCAGGTAAGTTACAAAATCCACAATTTTGCCCAAGGTAACCTCTGGGAAATCAGAAAATGAGCGGCTTTCATAAGTGCAGCTGCCTAGAGCTTTTCAGAGGAGCTGTCTGTGTGGCGCCGGGGCTTTGGCGCCATCACATCTCCAGGATCTCACTACCAGGAGTAACCCCCATTGTTGGGAAGGGCAAGAACACCCATCCGTGGCAACTTAACGTGTTTTAACCCCTGTCAAGATAGAGCAAGCCTCCAATTACTTCATTTGGTACTTCAAGGAACACATCAAAGCACACCTAGTGGGATTTTCAAAAATCACTCTGAGATGAGAACACAAACACAAAAGTCATAGCAACACGAAGCAAGTAACACTTTCCAAAACACACGTCCTGAAGGGCCAGGCCATGGAGAGGGTATGAGCCCACTTTAAAGTAGCAGTGCTCTCAGGTGCAGAGCACATAAAACAAAACAAAACAAAGCAAAACAACAACAACAACAACAACAACAACAACAACAACAACAACAACGTTAAAACACATAAGGGATAGAAAACTATCCAAAATGATGAAACGCAAGAATTCCCCTCAGACGAAATTCCAGGAAGAAGTGACCGTTAAAGAATTGATCAAAATAGATAAAAGCAGTATAACAACAAGAAGGTAGAATCATAGTCATAAGATTAATCACTGGGCTTCAAAAAAGGTATAGAAGACAACAGAAAATTTATCATTGCAGTGATAAAAGACCTTAAACATAGCCATGGTTAATTGAAAAGTCAATGACATAGAGATTGATTTTCATCACTGATAAAAAAAAAAAAAAAAAAAACAGATAAGCTGGAACGTTGGATGTCCATTACCAAAGTTAGTAGTTATGCAATTGTAGCAAAAGCTAATTCTAGAAAAAACGATTAAATAATGAAAAACAGAAAGCTAAAATATGTCAAGGTTTAAATACCTTGCATGAGCGTGCAGCTGTATAGTTGTTTAAAATTCTAGGATATCACGGGGCGCCTGGGTGGCGCATTCGGTTAAGCGTCCGACTTCAGCCAGGTCACGATCTCACGGTCCGTGAGTTTGAGCCCCGCGTCGGGCTCTGGGCTGATGGCTCAGAGCCTGGAGCCTGTTTCCGATTCTGTGTCTCCCTCTCTCTTTGCCCCTCCCCCGTTCATGCTCTGTCTCTGTCTGTCCCAAAAATAAATAAACGTTGAAAAAAAAATTTTTAAATTCTAGGATATCAAATAATATTATGTGATAGCCATTGTAACACATGCAAAGTTCACCATGTCGACCTTTGCTCTTCTCAATGTGGAGTAATAAGTTATTGGGCCTTATAGAGTATCTGAAAAAATGAATATTAAAAAGTTTTTGAAAGTATATGTTTCTAGTGAGTTTGGTCATGTCAAATAAAGTGTGTTATTTCCAACACCTATTCACGTGCACTCTTAGTATGGCTAGAGTCCATAAAAAGTTATTGCACCATTGCAATAAACAGGATTACCAGTGCAATCTATTTTTTTAATTCCATTTGTTCATTTATTTGAATGCCAGAATAGTGCATGGAGAATGTACCCTGTAGGTTCTGGATTCTCTCATTGATTCCAAATGTCTTATTGGGGCTGCTACCATAAAGACGGTAAAACAATATTATCTGTACCATGAACATGTAAAATTTGGCAAACCTCACGAGTATTACAATTTTGCTGTTTAGCATATGTGTTTACAAATACACACGTGTGCACTGGGTGAAGTTAGATGTTTCATACTTCTATCCATATCATGAGGGATTCAATACGTTTTAAAGAGTTAGATTCCAGTTACCAATTCTAATCTGGGATAACATGCACAGTTCTTGCTTATTTGTCACTTATTGTGCAATTATGAAGTTAACATAGGGCCCAAAGGGTAAATTCTTTTTAACTACACTTGACTGAACATATATCATTGAAAGTCAAGCTTTGGCCTTTCAAAGATGACATGAGAGTGAACGCGGAGAACCCAAAAGACTCCATGAAAACGCTGCTAGACCTGATACATGCATTGACCAAACTCACAGGATACAAAATCCGTGTAAAGAAACTGATTGCATTTCTATACACCAATAAGGAAGCAACCGAAAGAGAAGTCAAGAAATCAATGCCAGTTACAATTTCACCAAGAACCGTAAAATACCTAGCAAGAAAACTAACCAAAGATGTAAAAGATCTGTACAGTGAAAAGTATAGAAAATGTATGAAGGAAAATGATGAAGACACATCAAATACAGAAAAAAAAAAAAAACAACAATCCATGCCAAAGAGTGGAAGAATGAATACTGTTAAAATGTCAATACTACCGAAAGCAATCTACACATTTAATGCAATACCAATCAAAATTGTACCAACATTCTTCTCCAGACTAGAGCAAGCAATCTGAAACTTTGCACAGAACAACCAAAGAACCTGAGTAGTCAAAGTTAACTTTAAAAAAGAAAGCCAAAGTGGGAGGCAGCCCAGACTTTCGCCTCTCCTATGAAGCTGTAATCGTTAAGATAGTATGACTTTGGCACAAAAACAGGCACATGAACCAATGAAACAGCATAGAGAACCCAGAAGGGGCCCCACAATTGTATGGTGAACTAATCTTTGACAAAACTGGAAAGACAATACAATGGAGAGAAGACAGCCTCTTTACAAAGGGTGCTGGGAGAACGGAACAGTAACATGATGAAGAATAACCTAGATGACTTTCTTACAACGTGCACAAAAATAAAGGCAAAATGGATGAAAGCCTTAAATGTGAGACAGGAAACCATCAAAACACTAGAGGAGAAAAGAGGAAAAAAAACCCTTTGACCTCAACTGCAGCAATTTCTTCCTTGGCATGTCTCAAAAGACAAGGGAATGAAAAGCAAAAATGAATGATCAGGACCCGGTCAGGATACAAATCTTCGGCACTGCAAAGGAAACAATCAGCAAAATTAAAAGGCAACCGATGGAAGGAGTGAAGATGTTTGCGAATGACATATTAGATAAAGGTTTACTACACAAAATGTATAAAGAACTTACCCAAGTCACACCTGGAAAATGTAATACAGTGAAACAATAGGCAGAAGACATGAATAGACACTTTTCCAAAAGAGACATCCAGATGGCCCAAAAACACATGAAAGGATGCTCAACATCACTCATCATCAGGAAAATACACATCAAAGCCACACTGACATACCACCTCACACTAGTCAGTGTGGCTAAAATGAGCAACTTAGGAAACCACAGATGCTGGTGAGGATATGGAGATAGAGTAACCCTCTCTCACTGTTGGTGGGAAAGGAAACTGGTGCACCACGGCAAGCATGAAACCTACACACATCACAATGACTCTAAACGCATATCTTTCCATAATAATACTGAATTTCAATGGACTAAATACTCCAGCCAAACAACATAGTATATCAGAATGGATAGAACAAACAAAAACAAAAAACAGAACAAGACCCATCTATTTGCTGTCTACAAGAGACTGCTTATAGACATGAGGACACCTTCAGATTGAAATTGAGGGGATGGAGAACTATCTATCATGCTACTGGAGGTCAAAAGAAACCTGGAGTAGCCAAATTATATCATACAAAGTAGAGTTTAAATTAAAGGCTTTATCAAAAGATGACGAAGGGCTTTCTATATTAATTCCAGGGTCTCTCCATCAGGAAGAGCTACAAATTTTAAATGTCTACCCACCGAATTCGGAGACACACAAATATATAAACAATTAATTAAAAACATACAGAACCTTGTTGATAAGAATGTGGTAATTGCAGGGGACATTAAATTAAACACAGAAAAAAAGATGGAAAATCTCTAAAAGCATGGAGGTTAAAAAACATCCCACCAACGAATAAATGGGTCAACCAGGCATCTTGAGAAGAAATTAAAAGATATAAGGAAACAAATGAAAATGAAATACAACAATGCAAACCCTTCGGGATGCAGCAAGGGCAGTCCAGACAGGGAACAACAAAAACAAAACAAAACACAACAACAACAACAACAACGACGACGACGACGACGACAAGAAACATTGCTATCCAGGCCTATCTCAAGAAACAAGAAAAATCCCCAATACAAAATCTAACAGCACACCTAAAGGAACTAGAAGCAGGACAGCAAAGACACCCCAAAGCGAGCAGAAGAAGAAAAATTATAAAGATTAGAGCAGAAATAAACAATATGGAGTTTAAAGGAAAACAGTAGAGCACATCAATGAAACCAAGAGTTGTGTTTCTGAGAAAATACACAAAATTGATAAACGTCTAGCCTGGCTTCTCAAAAAGAAAAGAGAGGGGACCCAAATAGGTCAAATCACGAATGAAAATGGAATTATTACAAAGAATCCCTCAGAAATTCAAGCATTCATCAGGAAACACTATAAAATCTTCTATGCCAACAAACTGGACAACTGGAAGAAATGGACAAATGCCTCCATACCCACACACTTCCAAAGCTCAAACGGGAAGAAATAGAAAATGTGAACGGACACATAACTAGTGAGGAAATTGATTCAGTTATCAAAAATCTCCCAATAAATAAGAGTCCTGGTCCAGGTGGCTTCCCTGGCGATTTCTAGCAGACATTTAAAGCAGAGATAATAGCCATCCTTCCCAAGCTGTTCCAAAATATGGAAATGAAAGGAAAACTACCAGACTCATTTTATGAAGCTAGCAAACGGTGATTCCCAAACCAGACAGAGACACACAAAAGAAGGAGAATTACAGGCCAATATCCCTGATGAATAGGGGTGCAGAAATTCTCAACAAGATACTAGCAAATCACATTCAATAGCATATAGAAAGTATTATTCAACACGATCAAGTGGGATTCATTCCTGGCCTGCAGGGCTAGTGCCATATTCACAAATCAATCATTGTGCTACATCACATTAATAAAAGAAAAGATAAAAACCATAGTACACTGTCAATGGATGCAGAAAAAAGGATTTTAGAAAATACTGCATCTTTACTTAATACAAACCCTCAAGAGAGTTGGGATAGAAGGAAACTACTTTAAACATCATAAAAGCCATTTATCAGAAGCTCACAGTAAATATCGTCCACAAAGGGGAAAAACTGAGAGCATTCCCCCTGAGATCAGGAAGAAAACAGAGATGTCCACTCTCACCCCGGTTGTTGAACATAGTGTTGGAAGTCTTAGCATCAGTAATCAGAGAGCACATGAAATTAAAGGTATCATCATTTGCAACGATGAGGTCAAACTTCCACTTTTTGCAGATGGCATGACACTATACATGGAATTTCGGACAGACCCCATCAAAAGTCCTCTATCACTGATACATGAATTCAGCAATGTTGCAGGGTACAAAATCAATGTACAGAAATTGGTTGCGTTTTATAAACCAATAATGAAGCAACAGAAAGAGAAATAAAGAAACGGATCCCATTTACAATGCACCAAGAGTCATAACGTACCTAGGAATGAAGCTAACCAAAGAGGTAAAAGATCTGTATGCTGAAAACTATAGAAGGCTTGTGAAGGAAATTGAAGAAGATACAGAGAAAGCGAAAAACATTCCATGCTCGTGGATTGGAAGAATAAATATTGGCGAAATGTCAATACGACCCAACGCAGTCCTCACATTATAGGCAGCACCAATCACATTGCACCAGCACTCTTCTCCAAGCTGGAACAAACAATCATAAAATGTGTATGGAAACACAAAAGACCCTGAATAGCCAAAGTAATACTGAAGAAGAAAACCAAAGTGAGAGGCACCACAATGCCAGACTTTAGCCTCTACCGCAAAGCTATAACCATCAAGACAGCATGGTATTGGCACAGAAACAAATACATAGACTTAATGGCATAGAATAGAGACCCCAGAATTGGACCCACATACGTATGACCAACTAATCTTTGACAAAGCAGGAAAGAATATCCAATGGAAAAAAAGACAGTCTCTTTAACAAATGGTGCTAAGAGAAGTGGACATCAACATGCAGAAGAATGAAACTAGACCAGTTTCTTACACCACTCACAAAAATAAACTCACAAATTGGGGCGCCTGGGTGGCGCAGTCGGTTGGGCGTCCGACTTCAGCCAGGTCACGATCTCGCGGTCCGTGAGTTCGAGCCCCGCGTCAGGCTCTGGGCTGATGGCTCAGAGCCTGGAGCCTGTTTCCGATTCTGTGTCTCCCTCTCTCTCTGCCCCTCCCCCGTTCATGCTCTGTCTCTCTCTGTCCCAAAAATAAATAAACGTTGAAAAAAAAATTAAAAAAAAAAATAAACTCACAATGGATGAAGGACGTGAATGTGAGACAGGAAACCATCAAACCCTGGAGGAGAAAGCAGGAAACATCCTCTTTGACCTCAGCGTCAGCAAGTTCTTAGCTGACACATCTCCAAAGGCAAGGGATTTAAAGCAAAATGAACTATTGGGATCTCATGAACATAAAAATCTTCTCCACAATGAAGGAAACAATCGACAAAACTAAAAGGCAACTGAACGAATGGGAAAAGATGTGTGCAAAGGCATACTGGATAATTGGCTAGTATCCTAAACCTGTAAAATGAACTCCCCAACTCCACACCCGGAAATCAAATAATCCAGTGAAGAAAAGGGCAGAAGACTTGAACAGACACTGTTCTAAAAAAGACATCCAGATTGTCAAGAGACACACGAAAAGATGCTCAACAGCACTCCTCGTCAGGGAAATCCAAAGCAAACCCACACTGAGATACCACCTCATGCCAGTCAGAGTGGCTACAATGAGCAAATTAGAAGACTATAGATGCTGGTGAGGATGCGGAGAAACAGGAACCCTCTTGCACTGTTGGTGGGAATGCATCCTGGTGCAGCCGCTCTGGAAAACAGTGTGGAGGTTCCTCAAATCATTAAAAATAGATCTACCCTAAGACCCAGCAATAGCACTGCTAGGAATTTACCCAAGGGGTACGGGAGTGCTGAGACATAGGGGCGCATGTACCCCAATGTTTATAGTACTACTTTCAACAACAGCCAGACTATGGAAAGAGCCTAGCTGTCCATCAACTGACAAGTGGATAAAGAAGTTGTGGTTGATGTATACCACGGAATACTACTTGGCAATGAGAAAGAACGAAATCTGGCCATTTGTAGCAACGTGGATGGAACTGGGGGGTATTATGCTATGTGAAATAAGTCAGGCGGAGAAAGACAGATACCATTTGTTTTCATCCATGTTTGGATCCTGAGAAACTTAGCAGAAGACCATGGGGGAGGTGATGCGGGGGAAAAGTTATAGAGAGGGAGGGAGGCAAACCATAAGAGACTCTTAAATACTGATAACAGACTGAGGGTTGATGTAGGGTTGGGGGAAAGTGGGTGACGGGCATTGAGGAGGGCACTGTTGGGATGAACATTGGGTGTTGCGTGGAAACCAATTTGAAAATAAATTACCTTTAATGAAAAAGGAAATCCAGGGGTTGCTCTTACTGAATATGAGGATAGCTTTCCATTTTCAGCACTTTCTGAACGTGAGGTAGTACTGGCTTAAGGTGCGTAGAGGAAAGTTTGGTTTGTGTGTTTAAGAAAAGGAGTTGAGTAAAGACAGAGGCCTCTGACATGTATCACGTTGACCTTGGCAAGTGTCTCTTCTGATTATTACCATGACTTATCCCTTTTCTTGATTCACATAGTTTGGTGTCATCCTTTCATGAGGAAGTGGATTTCAATTGATCATGGTAGGTGGTCCTTATAATATTTTGTGAATTATTTGTGTACGTGGTGATGATGGATGGACCATGCTGGTTGCTTTCAAAAGCACTTACACGGACGGTGTAACACGTTTTCTGTTCCTGGAATCCCATACGGTCTTTTACTACCTTGTGTATGACTTACCTGAAATATCATGAATTGGTAGGTACCAAATAGGTTTTAGTGGCACTGAATGCCCTAATGGCCACTCACGCAGAATTCGTTGACGCTTTGCTCTTAAGGACACAATGACTCGGTCTTCCCTAAGCTGCGTGAAAGTGAGCATGCACACTAACTAGGCAAACTGTTTGCTGCTGCTGTGAAGAACAGCTTCCTGATCTGTGAGCTATAGCAACACACATATGGAACCCTAAGCAAGGCACAGTGTATCTGTATTTTTGAAAGAGTAGAGTAGTTAGTTCAATTTGGGTTTCAGTGCGTTGCATGACAAGGCATTTAATTAGCTAAAACCCTCTAACAGTCATGTTTGATTACAAGTTGTGTGTACTCTCCACCGCGAAGTGTCATCTCATGTTGGATGGAATTACTGGAGGCTGAGGCACCAGTGCATTCACGTCGAGGACAACCCTCTTGAACTCATCAAGAACTATGGGCCTTCTCGGGTAAGATTACGTGCAGGTCTTTCTCAAGGGCATAATCTTTTTTGTTTTTTTTATAAAATTTTTTTTCTTTTCAACGTTTTTATTTTATTTTTGGGAGAGAGAGACAGAGCATGAACGGGGGAGGGGCAGAGAGAGAGGGAGACACAGAATCAGAAACAGGCTCCAGGCTCTGAGCCATCAGCCCAGAGCCCGATGCGGGGCTCGAACTCACGGACCGCGAGATCGTGACCTGGCTGAAGTCGGACGCTTAACCGACTGCGCCACCCAGGCGCCCCTCTCAAGGGCATAATCTTTTTTTTTTTTTTTTTTAATTTTTTTTTCAACATTTATTTATTTTTGGGACAGAGAGAGACAGAGCATGAACGGGGGAGGGGCAGAGAGAGAGGGAGACACAGAATCGGAAACAGGCTCCAGGCTCTGAGCCATCAGCCCAGAGCCCGATGCGGGGCTCGAACTCACGGAGCGCGAGATCGTGACCTGGCTGAAGTCGGACGCTTAACCGACTGCGCCACCCAGGCGCCCCAAGGGCATAATCTTAAACAGAGCCCAACCTAAGGCAGCTTTGGGCAGCAGGCAGTGATAGGATAGGCAGACATTGTGACCTCACAATGGTCTCCTAATGCCTGGTCTCCTAGCAACTGCGGTGTAACTCTCACAGCCTGCTGCCTGATTTGGCTTCAGGTAGGAAATTCATCAGGACCCGGCGGCGGCGGCGAGACCTGGCAAGCGCGGGCGGCCCCTAGCGGCCTCACCTGCTGAGCCGCATAAAGAGGCGGCTGCGCAGGCCCCGGGAGGCCCTGGCCCCGGCCGCCCAGGGAGGAGCCTCTAGCGCTGCAGGAGGGGCCGCGCTGGAGGCGCCTGAGGAGAAAGTGGTGTACACGCGGTGGCAACATTCGCCACTGTCGCTGGCCAACAGCAACAAGGCGCTGATCGACGCTTTCAAGTTATTCGTGCCCCGCAGCACGGAGTTCATGAGCTCAGACGCGGAGCTCTGGAGCTACCTCTGCAGCCTCAAGCACCAGTTCTCCCCCCGCATCCTGCGCAGCAAGGACGTCTATGGCTACTCCTCCCTCCTGGCCCAGGTCCCGGATCCCCGGCACCAGCCCCCCGAGGCCCGCCTCCAGAGGCGCCGGCCAGCTGCCAGGAGGAGGCGCCACGGAGCCCGGAAGGTCGCCGCTGGCCAGAGGAAGGTGCCGCCCCCGCCGCCGCCATCCCACGAGGACAGCAGCCCCCGCAAGCCCACGGCCCCCGGGCCCAGCTCCGGGGGCCGCACCCTGGAGGAGAGTGGGAGGGCGGCCACCCCAACGCTGACCACCTTGCCCAGCATCCGCGTAGTCGGCGACGTGTGGGTCAAGAGCAGCCTGGCAGAAGCGCGGAACCAAGCGCGCCAAGTCCTGGGAGTGAACCTGGAACCCGTGGTGAGACTCCGCCGCGTCCCAGTGCCTGGGCGTGAGATGCGGGCCACAGCCGCGCGACATCCCAGCCCCGGGATGGGTTGTGCCTGGAGGCATGAACCAGTGAGAGCCGGGCCCGCATCGCCTAGTGCACTTTACCGGCGAAGAAGCACCAGACGGTCCCGGCCCGCGCCCCCGGGATGCGGCGCCGCCTTCTGGGACTCCGGGGCAGCTGTGCCCTCTGCTGCCTCCCAGCACCGGGTCTGCGGAGGGAGGCGACCCCTGGACCGCAAGGGAGGTCCCCTTTCTTCCTAACCCCAGATTGAGAGGTCTCCAGGACTGTAGGGGCAGATCCATGATCTCTCTTGTTCCCTCATTGCTCTGAAGTCGTCAGAAGAAGCCATTCCACCCCCACCGTCTCCAAAGGAATTAGGTTCCATGCTTGTGTAATAAAGCTAGAGTTTCTTTGCCATTCACCCACCTCCCGGCTCCTCCCGCCAATTTCTTTCTTTCTTTGTGTGCATGTGTATGTATATATATATCTTCTAGGAAGATTTAAAGTACATATTCTTTAAATGTTTAGAAGAGACAGTAGAGAAAAAAGGGTGTGACTTAGGGGTCTGCACTCAGATTAAAATAAGATTACTGAAGTACAGTATACATTCAAAAGGACATATATTATTTTTTTCATGTTTGTTTATTTTTGAGAGAGAGACACCGTGTGAGCAGGGGAGGGCCAGATAGGGAGCCACAGGATCCAAGCAGGCTGCAGGCTCTTAGCTGTCAGCACAGAACCTGATGCGGGGCTCGAACTCACAAACCATGGGATCATGACCTGAGCCAAAGTTGGACATTTAAGTGACTAGCCACCCAGGCACGCAAAAAAGAACATATATTATTAAAAGTATTTTGAGCACAGCTTCATGCAATCCAGTTCAATATACTTGTGGAATCAGCACTCATTAAAAAAGGTACCAGGACCTCAAGGGACTACCTGTGCCTCTTTCAGTCACGGTCTATCTCTCCTTTGGGACGGCAATTATTCTGACTTCTTACAGAATGTACAACTTTTGCTTGTTTTTGGACTATATAGAAATGGAATTATGTGTCCTACACCTAGCTTCTTTCACTCAAACTTATGTTAGTGATATTCATGGTATTGTATGTATAGATCCTTTCTGCTCATTGGTGGATAGAATTTCATTATATGAATAGTTTACAATATTTCTGCAACTCTTGGTGGACATTTAGGTAGGTTCTGGCTTAGGGCAATTATGAATAAAGCTTCAGTGAACATTATAGGACACGTCCTTTGGTGAACACTTTTTTCAATAGTCTTTATTTATCTAGGAGAGAATTTGCTGGGTCACATGTCATCCAACTTATCAGCTTTGGTAAGGTTCCTCCAAAGTGTTTCCAAAATGGTTATACCAATTTACACAAACTACTTTCTATAGTAGTGCCTGCGTAGTGCCTGTGGGCTCTGAATACTTGATAGCTTTGCCAACACTTGCTAAAATATTATCTTTTTCATGTTATCTATTCTGGCAGGGGTACAGATTTTTTTTTTATTTGAGAAATATCAATCCAAGTATTGTATACAAATAGTTAAAAAAAAAAAAAAACACAACATCCAAATTGCAGATCAGTGCTTGCAATAAAAAATCAAAAGCTTTGTTTCCCCCATGAACACCTCTTCCCCAGAGGCAACACTTTCTTTTGTTTTCTTTTTTCTTTTTTTTTAAATCAGGGTTTTTTTAAACAGACCATTTTTTAAGGACAATTTTAGATTTAGAGTCAAATTGCACAAAAATACAGGTTCCTCACCCCCAGTAGTTCTATAGTACCTTGCACTAATGTGGATACATTAATTATAAGTGGTGGATGAGCCATTCTTGTTGACACATTATCATTAGACACATTATCATTAACTAACAGTTAGGGTTTATTTTGTGTTATATAGATTCATAAGTTTTGAGAAATGTATAAAGGTATGTATCTACTATTGCAGTATCATACAGAATAGTTACACCACCCTAAAGTGCCTGGTGCTCCGTCTATTACCACTTCCTCTCTCCCCCTAAACCCTAATGGCCACTGGTCTTTTTACTGTCTCCGAAGGTGTTTTGTTGTTGTTGTTGTTGTCGTGGTCCTTGTCGTTGTTTTGTTTTCTTTTGTTTTGTTTTTCCAGAACGTTATCATAGTTGGAAACGTAAAGCAAATGGCTTTTTCATATTGGATCCCTTCACTTAGTAATCCACACTTAAGTTTCCTCCATGACTTTTAAGTAGCTCCCTTTCTCCCTCTTTCCTTCCCTCCTCTTCGGTCTCTCTGCCTCCCTTTCATTGAGGGAGTTTATTTTCTAAAACAGCTTGTAAAGAGCTGGTCTACAGAAAAAGACTGGAAAGTGCAGATTTCCCCTGTTCTCCCTCCTACCCCCCAAAACATAGTTTTCCCTATTGTAAACTTCTTGTGTCAGTGTAGTGCATTTGTTACAACGGATGAGCCCATATGAAAACTATTATTAACTAAAGACCGAAGTTTAGCTTAGCATTCACTGTGGTGTGCAGTTCGCTGAGTTTTGACAAACGCACAATGCCATGATTCAAAGCATTTCACTGTCTTACAAGATGTTTCACTGTTGTAAATATTCCCTGTGCTTCAACGATTATTCATCTCTCCCTTCCCCCCTGAGTTCCTGGCAACCACAGGTATCTTTACTGTCTCCATTATTTGAGGCAATATTTTTAACTGTTCCAGGTTTATATTCTTTTGTTAGGAATCTTCATGAAGATAAGTAATATACTATACTGCTGCTTATTGATTTGTCAGTTTTAAGCACCGTCTACTGACTTCCTATGTGAAGTTGACGTATAGGTCGCTTAAGCCACCTGTCTTCTCTCTCCTCACCTTCCGATATATTCCCGAACTTCTATCTGTATACTGTTTCAGTCAGGTCCAGCCAGCCGGTGAGTCACTATAGGTATTTTAAACAGTTACACACGTGATTGGAAAACCAGAAGCCAAACACAGGATGGCGAAGCAATCAGGAATTAGTATCATCAGAAAGCTGTTTCCACCCGCAGAGTTAGAGAAATTCAGAACCATACCTAGCAGGAACTGAGAACATGGGAGAAGAGGCTCTTGGAAAGAAGCTAGAATTTGGAGGAGATAAAATCACTGGTAGGAAGTGGAGCGGGAGAGAGAAAAACCTCTGGGCTTATACCTTCCTCCCTTTCTCCCATCAAACACCCATTGGTCAAAGCCCTCTGGAAGCCAGTTGGCAAGGAAACAGGAAACACAGTCTGTAGGAGAAGTGCAGGAACTGGATCTGAGGGCAAAAACACATAACGGATGAAGTTACATGTAGGTACTAGTTAGGGTTCTCCAGAGACTCAGTATCAATAGGAATTGGTTCACAGGATTCCGGAGGCTGAGAAGGGCAGACCCAGGAGATCGAGTAGTTCAGTTCCAGGCAGACTCCCAAAGCCTAAGAATCAGGAGAGCTGATGATGTATGTTCCATTCCAAGTCTGAGCCTGAAGTCAGGAGACCAATATCGCAGCTTGAAGACAGTCAGATAGACACAGTGGATTCTCTCTTACTCCGCCTTTTGTTATATTCAGGTCTTCAATCGATTAGTTGAGGCCACCCAGTGTTTGGCAAGGCAATATGTTTTGCTTAGTCCACTGATATACAGATGTTAATTGTACTAAGAAATGTCCTCACTGACTCACTAGAAATACTGTTTAGCCATATATCTGGGTACCCTGTGGCTTAGCCCATTTAAAACATGAAATTAACCATCACAAGATATAATTCTATGTTTATATGTATGTATGTATGTACGTATGTATGTATGAATGTATGTTATTTGAGAGAGAGAGAGAGAGAGACAGAGAGAGAGAGAGAGAGTATGCTCAAGCAGGATAGGGGCAGAGAGAGAGAATTCTGAGCTGTCAGTGCAGAACTTAATGCTCATCTTAGTCTTATGAACTGTGAGATCATCATCTGAGCCAAAATCAAGAGTTGGATTGTGAACTCACCGAGCCACTCAGGTACCCCACAAGATGTAATTTTAAAATAGAGACCTATTTCCCTTACCTGTACTATCATTTTTCATTCCTTACAGTGTAAGATAAAGGTCTTCCTTAACCTTGCTGCACTTTTTCTCTGTCTCCCATCAGCTTTGGGCTTCTGTTTGTCATTGTTGTTAACACTGCTGTTATGCTCTGCAATCAAGTCTCTTTAGAGGGTTCAAGGTTGATTCTAAAACTTGAAAACTAATAAATTGTTTAAATTATTGGGATTATTAAATAGTATGCAAACATTAGATTTACCACACTTTTCCAGGAGTCCTTGGACCTGCTGAATGAGGACATCTCTAGCATCAAGGTGAAATGGATCCTTTCTCTTTGTATTCCACCAGTGCTTTAAACCATGCCATGTTTCAATTGGCTCATTCAGACTAAGGCCGTCTTATGGATATTTTCTGGTTCTCCTTAATTTTCTAATTGCACTCTTTGTTTTTTTTTATTTATATATGAAATTTATTGTCAAATTGGTTTCCATACAACACCCAGTGCTCATCCCAAAAGGTGCCCTCCTCAATACCCATCACCTACCCTCTCCTCCCTCCCACCCCCCATCAACCCTTAGTTTGTTCTCAGTTCTCAACAGTCTCTTATGCTTTGGCTCTCTCCCACTCTAACCTCTTTTTTTTTTTCCTTCCCCTCCCCAATGGGTTCCTGTTAGCTTTCTCAGGATCCACATAAGAGTGAAACCATATGGTATCTGTCTTTCTCTGTATGGCTTATTTCACTTAGCATCACACTCTCCAGTTCCATCCACGTTGCCACAAAAGGCCATATTTCATTTTTTCTCATTGCCACGTAGTATTCCATTGTGTATACCAACCACAATTTCTTTATCCATTCATCAGTTGATGGACATTTAGGCCCTTTCCATAATTTGGCTATTGTTGAGAGTGCTGCTATGAACATTGGGGTACAAGTGCCCCTATGCATCAGTACTCCTGTGTCCCTTGGATAAATTCCTAGCATGCACTTCTTTGTTTTATTGCACTCTTTCAGTGTTCTCAAATCATGCCACTTTATGACATCTTCCTGCTAACCTCTTAGCGGTTTCTCACTGGACCCTTCTCTTTTCCTGCCTCATGTAGGCGGTGTCTCAGTAGGTCTGCTTCATAGCTTCCTTCCTGTGATTTTCCTCTGCTACGCTCCCAGTTTGTTTCCATGGTTTCATGGTAATATGGCTATCTGGGAAGTTAGGGAGCATTTAAAAGCCTGGACTCTTGAGCCAGACGGCCTGGGGTTAGACTTTACTTGTTCCACTTACCAACTGTGTAAGTTGGTTGTTGGATGAGGTATTTGGCTTCCTTATAATCCTGTTTCCTCCTCTCGAAGATAAGAATGGTAATTGTATATACTGTATAAGTTTGTTGTGTGGTTCATATGTAATAATATATGAAAATAACCCATAACAGTGTCTGGCACAAAAATAAACACTCTGTTAATGTTGCCTATTATTAAGCATATTTTTTCTTTATTTTTTCTCTCCTTGTTTTGCTGGAGTACACCTTCAGATAACTTCCTAATGAAGAATGCGTAGAATCGAATGTTCTGTGTCTTTGCACGTCTGAAGATATCTTGAGTCCACTCTCAAATTTAATTGATAATTTTGATAGTGTAGAATTCTAGCTTCTTTTTTTAATTGATTTATTTTGATTTTTTTAAAGTTTGCCTCCAAATTAGTTAGCATGTAGTGCAACAATGATTTCAGGAGTAGATTCCTCAGTGCCCCTTACCCATTTAGCCCATCCCCCCTCCCACAACCCCTCCAGTGACCCTCACTTCTTCTCCATACGTATGAGTCTCTTCTATTTTTCCCCCTCCTTGATTTTATATAATTTTTGTTTCTCTCGCTTATGTTCATCTCTTCCACTCATAGAATCCTAGCGTCTAATGGCCAGTTGTCCCTTCCATCGATTTTCCCCTAATCAGAACACCATTGGAACTACAATATCTGCTCTTTAGAGTGTTTTTAACTGACTATAACTTCCACCTTCTTCTAGTTTTCAAAATCATTCAGTACGTCTGGCCTATGCTTACGGAAAAGGGAATGGAGGTCCCCCTTTTGAAGGGCTTAAAAGAGAATTTATGAACATATTTTAGACTCCCACAGCCTGTCTGCGGGCCTCCTATTATTCACTCTCATCCTGCATGAAAAGTATCCTCACCCTACCCCAAGAATCCTCCTTCTTAAAGACCCAACCCTTGTAACATCAGCTCAAAGTCCTGGATATTGTTATCTAAATTAGGTCCAGGTGTGAATGAGTCTCCTTGGGCGCACTGGTCCTCGACTACACTTTTAATCTGAAGACCTATGAATGAAGACCTATGAATTCAGCATACAACCAACACGGGCATGTGGTAACCAGAAATCACACACACAAAACACACACACACACACACACACACACACAGAAAAAACAAACAAACAAACAAGCAAACACACAAACACACCAACAAAACACAAACATTGCTGTTCCAAAAGAAAGGAAGGAGGTAATCATGAATGAGTCCCTGGTCCATAGCAATTCTGAAGTTCAGCTGGTACAGGTAGGCAGTCCTTTCATTGGGTCTTAAGACCTGGGAATGATTTTCCATGGCCCTAGCTCCTCCGGGGTTCTGGCTTTCAACCTCCAAGTCATTCTTCCCTTCTCATGAAAGGTAGCCTGTGTCTACAGCCTTATGGTTGTCTCGACCTACTTACTGATTGGAGGAGATTGTGGGTCCAAAGCCTTCTTTCATTTTACTCTCTGGGATTAAGGAAACCCTTCTCTAACATGGACTTTTCCAAACATTTATAAGGAAAGACACTCCTAAACTTCAAGTGATATTGTAACAGAGAGAACCCTGTGCCCCACAGTTTACTCTGCGAGGGTATGCTTATGAGATAGAACGCTGGTCTTCTCCAAGACCCTTCTTCATTTAGGAAACTTTTCTAGCATCTTTTCCCCAACGTCATCTGCTGCGGGATGTTGGTAATAATTTCACCTTCAATAAGAGTGACAACATTGATGTTATCTGTGCTAACAAAACATGAAATTGTATTTGAATGGCATTGAGTAAGTGCAAGTAGTATCGGTTAGGGACGTGTTCAGCTGCCACAAAAAGGCTGCCGCCAGTGGCATAATCAAAGTGAGTTTTACTCACAAAGAGGCTTTAGGCTGTGCTCCATTAAGGCAACAATGTCATCGGCAGCAGGCTGCATGCAATGGCAGAGCTGCCAATTTCTTTATGACCTCCTACAAAATTTTGGAAAAAAGGTTAGCAGCTATTAATATAATAATACCAATGTTTTTAGCATTTACCGTCTTCAAGATGCAGCACATGTGTGAGCATTTCAAGCTCACAGCACATCTGTGAGGTACAATTGTTGATGTCTTTTGGAGGTCATTCATTTTCTTCTTAAGTCAAAAATTAGCTGTCATATGTCTAGGGCATGTGGCTTCACCAAATCCCCTCCTAGGTTTCCTTGGCTTATCAATGCATCAAGCAAACTCATAGGAATTCTAGAATTTAATCCTTGTGGGCCATGGAGAAACCAGTTCTGCCTTATCACATCACATTACATACTCAGGCCATTCAGTATACTCTCAGATGAACCTTTGGAAGGTGCTCCTGTATTAGCGTTGTATTTCTGTTGGCAAGAACCTTACCACGTTTCCTTGTTTTAATTCTTAGCATCATATACCAACTGCAATATCATCACGGAACAATGGTGGCCTCCAATGTAGCATCATCAGCTCTGGAAACTTCAGATATGGCCACGGTAACAGTTAAGGTGGACTCCAACCAGTTCTTGGCCACTTGGACTTGTCTGATTCTCTCTGTTTATCTACCTCCCACCCCACACTCCCAGCCCCAGCAGCAGTGACAATCTGGTCAGTCAGGGAATCTCCAGCAGATACAGATGCAGATGCAGATCATTTCTCTGGATAATCTTTATGGTTGACTGTGGCCTGGGTAGCAGGACTGGTTCAGACAGAAACACCTGATTTGCGTGCCATCAAGCCGTCTCTGTGTCCTCTCTGAGAAATGAGACAGTATGCATTTCAAACACTTCAAGTCTCCTCTTCTTCCTGCACACTTCTGTGTTTTGTTGCTTTCATCCACCTACCAAAGCAACCCAAACTTTATGCTAAAGAGAGTGGGGCTCCTGTGTCCTTTGCAGATGGGAATGCTGTTACTAGTTTGGGTTATCTTAACAAAAGCTGGCACATTACCTAAAAATGTAGAATTCTGTGTGAATTCCGAATCCGCACCTGTAGGAAGCCCTCCATGATTCCGTTGATTAGGGAGAGGTATCAGACCATACTGTAAGAAACCCTGCCTTCGAATGCTACAGCTCTATGGACTTTCAAAGCACTATTTTTAACCTGGTTATCCAAAGTCGTTAAGTCTTTGTGACTATACATTCAGAACTTTTTTAAGATCTGGATCGTAGTCTCCAATTTTTTCATGGCCTTCCTAACCCATTGATTCCCAGAGTTCTCTTTATTTTTGAATCGTTCTCTTGGGCATTTGACCACACCTGTCAAATAAAAAATAACCTCAATTTGAATATGAACATTTAAGAGCAGTCACGTGTTCAGTGCCCAAATATTTTATTATTTCTGTTAAGAGTTTATTCTGTCTGTGGATGGTGAAGAAACAAATGCCTGTTTTTTCTTTGTTTGTTTGTTTGTTTGTTTGTTTTCATTTTCCCCACATAAGTAAGTAGATGTGCAAGGCAGAATGCTAGGTACCTGTCAAGGGTAATAGGACGTTCAGGAGTGTAAATGAGATTTCTGTCATCAAAAAAAGAAAAAAAATATTTGATGAACTAAGATAAGCTAAGCTTTAAAAATGAAAGGAAAATAGCCATGAACTCAGATAAAAGTTAGGCAATGAAGTACTTTTCCCTAGGGCAGCAAGGAGTTATGAGAAATACCATAATCTGCAGAGTGTGTACTACAAAGCTCTACTGACACGATGATAAAGCTCACCTTTAAAGCTTGCTTTGTGTACTGATATTATTCCTTTCTTCTTGAAATCTAAAGAAGCTTTTTCTCTTTGGCTGTTAACATGAAATGAAAAGACACTTTCCCCCTATCTTTTCTTCTGCCGTATTTACACTGAGCTTCTTACAAAAGTCTTTTATGTATTCGTTGCTTTTTATCTTCATCCTTTGTCGAAAACAAGCCTTGAGATTGGGAATGATGTGGACTATTTCTAACCCAAGCTCACAGGACTTAACTTCTCATAAAACCCATCATTTGAGGAGGCAATGAACTCGTATCATGGAGTTCCTTGTGCAGCCCATGGGCAGGATTCCACTGAAAGAATCGATAGCATCATGGAGACCCTGTCTCTGGAAGGAACTAACAACAAATAAGGATTTGACCTTATAGGCTGATCTTCCTAGGAATCTAGGAATCAAGAGGGCCAGAAGTGGGATGGTGGGAGAGGGACACTGGAGAAGGGCTGAATACCCGGGTTCACTTGAAGCCAACTGAGCAGAGGAAGGCTCTGTCCTGGAGGAGCTTGGGTCAGTAGGGATCAGCTCCCAATTGTTACAGACTTAGTGAAAATACACTCATGAGAGCGTACAAGAAGGATGCTTCCAGAACTCTAAGAGGTTATGTTCCTTTCTTATGTCTTTCTTTATGGAAAATGTCTTGGGGGTGCTTACTTCCCCTTTGTGTGTCCACAGTTCTTCTTCCCACTAGTTGTGTTGTCATGAACCTCCTTACGTAGCCCTTGCTCCCCTCCTAGACCATGTGTTCCTCATGGGCAGGACTCACCTTAGCCATCCGTGTGTTGTTACTACAGTGCCAGCCATGGGCAAAGGACCCTGTCCATACTGAATGAATGCAATGTTTTATAGAGTTTCAGTTCCCAATTTTTACAGAAGAACTAGCTGTCTCACTTCAATTTGATGTGTAACAGCAGCAGTCTATAAGGGGGAGTCTCTCTCACATTCTCTCTTTTTACAAACACCTGCATCATCAACTTTTGATTAACTCTTACCCTTTTGTCATCAGATGAATTGGGTGGAACCTTTGCCATCTCTTACGATCTTCTTTGCAACCCAACACCACTTAAATTCCCTATCCTACAGTAAATTCTTGCTTAGCAAGAAGCAATATAGTTCAGTGAGTAAGAGGGTGGACCCTGGAGCCAGGCTGCCTGGGATCTCAAATCCTATTTTGCTCTATTTCTAGCAGCAGACCTTTGGACAACTTACTTTTTCTCTTTGCTACTCAGTTTTCTCAGCTGTAAAATCAGGCACAACCTAACACCTTCACCATAGAGCTCTGAAATGAATTCAGTGGGGTAACAACGGTAAAACACTCAGAATAATGCATGGAAGCCCCTTCACTGCGAGTCAGTAAACACTCGCCTCTATCAGTGATGTAATTACGGTTTTGACAAAGTCGCTGCTTGCTTACTTAAAACCTTCACATTGGCTGTGTTGAATGTACAGAACAGGTGAACTATGGAAGGCACCATGTCAGAGTCAGGCTTCCTTGGTAGAATGAGGCCCAATTCCCTGATGCTGGGGATTGCAAGAGGATACTCAAGGGCACAGAGAGGCACAAGGCTCTCGGGACAAACCCATAATGAGATGATCAGAAAGCCATAGGAAAACAGAGGGAACAAACTAATTTCTCTTTAGTTCCCACCATACACCAGTACAGTTCTCTGCAATTCACACATGTTTCCCTCTCAAGCAAACATAACAGGCCTGTGGGAAAGGTATTATTATTCCCACTTAACAGGCAACTAGACTAATGCTTAGAAAGCTTACATAACTTGCCAAATATCACATCTATGCGGCAGAGCTAGGATTTGAACCAGCATCGGTCACATCCCACTGCCTCTACCAAACTTGAGAAACATCTTTGGAAGAAGTGAAATACGTTAATCCTAATCATGCACCGAATCACATAGGACTGGATATTATAGGCCCATGAAATCCCAAGGCGGAAAAAAAAATTAATTTACGAAGGCTATTTTGCTTATTGTTATATTCCTCAGAGTGCACCGCTTAAGTGTTCGCTATTTACGAAATGACTGAGTTTATGAGGGAATGGACAGAAGTGTGAATACCTATGCTCATACGATTACAACATGTAGTTTGGTTGAGGATCTTGAAACACTCTGCCTTACATCTAAACTCATCAGAGTAACGGGAACGTTAGAGCTGTCATAGCAGGTGAAAGAGAAGGTTACTTATCATACCACTTGTCCCAAATTACTCGTAGACCAGTTTCAAAATCAGCACACAAACATAAGACAGTGAGAGACAGACAGGAAAGCTCAGAGAGAGGGAGAGAGACAATCCCAAGCAGGTTCTACGCTTCCGCACAAAGCCTGATGCAGAACTGGAGCTCGCAAACCATGAGATCATGACCTGAGTCGAAAGCAATACAGTCACATGCCTAACTGACTGAGCCATCCAGGAGCTCTCACCTTTGTTCACATAGTAATTCCCAGGTTTTTACGTAGATAAATGACAGACCTCACAAACAAGAACAAAACAGATTAGAACGATGGTTCAAAACCAAGGATTGCAAGATTGCAGTAAGGACGTAATATGTGGGAGTAATCGGGGTGGGTGGGAGGAAGAAAGGGCCAGGGGGCAGATGGAGGGTCTGTAAATGGACGTTGGCATTCTAGCAAAGGTGGAGAGTTGTTACTTCCACTCCTTTCCTCCAGAACTTGTTGCCCCAGCATGTGGTGTCCACTGACCATATGCTTCAGAGCTGGAGGATGGATAAGCTGCCCATTGTAATCAGGGGAAAACATTCCACCCACAGAATTCACTAATTCCCCTGTTCTGTAATGTTTACCCTCTCACTGGCATTGCTAAAAGCACCTACTTTCTCTACACCACCATAGAACAGGTGGATTTTCCCTTGTCAGCCTTTGCTCGCTTGCTTGTCCGTTTATTGGTCCACCTGTGGCTTTATTCACCACTCACCGAAAACTGACAGGGACTCTGTGTGCCAGGCTCTGTTCTCGAGGTATACCCCTGCCTCCGTGGTGGTTGTGGGTAATTCTTGACTTCTGGGCTTCCAGGTACTACATCACGCGTGGCTCTCCATCACCCTCTGTTGCTTTTTCATTGTCATTGGGCAGGTGTCTGTCTGCTTCTTCTCTCTAATTATGTACACGGTAGAAATCAGTGCTTTGAGGGTATGGATGACTGCAGTGAACAGAGTCCTGGACGTGTCTTTCACCTTGGGGAATTGTGCATATTTGTGTTTCAAAATCTAGTTTATCCTAGAGGTAGACATTTGAAACAAAGCACACACAGTCCAGACGGGGCTCAAGAAACAAAATCGTTGGATGTGTCCCCAGGCCTGGTAGCAATGCAGGTGCGCTAGAGGCCTACAGATGCGGAGCTAGACTGTTGTTGGATGACAGCTTCACTGTGCATCTTCAGCTAGGAAGTGGTACAGCTGGAATGAGAATTCTCCTAGTGTGATTCTTGGCCAGTGTTTTCCTGCTCACTCATCGGCCTGGGAGGGCTGAGACCTTTTGGAACTTTGTTGCGTTTTGCTGCAGAATCAAACACTAGCTAGGTTTCTCAGGTACGTATAGAATGGGCTGTGACAGCAAGGTGGGGCGGGGGTCAGGGAGACCTGGCAGGAGGGAGGAAAGTGAACAGGCAGGAGAGGGGGAATGACAGAGGCTGTTTTCTTCCATTTTGTTCTGGGAAGACCTTAGTGAGGATGTCTTGTCCTGAGTACTGGTGAAGTTTATATACTGGCCGTGGAGTTGGGCGGGCACCCTAGAGAGAGTCCTGACAGTCTGAGGGAAGTGTGTGTGTGTGTGTGTGTGTGTGTGTGTGTGTGTGTGTGTGTGTGTGTGTGTGTCAGAGAGAGAGAGAGACAGAGACAGAGAGAAACAGAGAGAGGAGAGAGAGAGAGAGAGAGAGAGAGAGAGAGAGAGAGAGAGGGAGGGAGGGAGGGAGAGAGAGAGAGAGAGAGAGAGAGAGAGAGAGAGAGAGAGAGAGAGAGAGAGAGAGAGAGAGAGAGAGGAGTCCCAGTAAGGGAATGTGATATTTATTCGGATTGCCTCTTCAATTCATTTTGAAAGGATTCAAATCACAGGGAATTTTTCTTAAAACTGAAAGTATGTACTGAGATTAATCCTAATAACATGAATAAGAAAATAAGATCTAGAACATGATGTCCATCAATTTATAAATCAATCCTTCTGGAGCAGAGGGGTCACCATGGTTGAGAAGTAGGGGGATCTGTACATCCCATGTCTCTCAAACAAAGTGCTGAAGCCAAAGCATTTTGAACCCCAAAAGTCTGCGAGGAAATCAGACTGAATTCTCCCTGAAGGAAATGAGACACCTTGAGAGATGACAGGTGGCTGATTGTGAACTGGGGTACATAAATTGGGCCAAGAAGGAATGGAGGGAAGAGATCCCCTTCTGCGGAGAGACAAAAGTAAGAGAAAGAGTGGCTGCGGAAGTGTAGGGCTGTATGTGGATAAGAGGAGAACCTCGGACTGGGACTGACAGGGATCTTATCTCTAACTGTGGGGCTTTCTTGGGTCTGGGGCTAGGATCCCTGTATGTGCACATGGGGAGAAGAGGAGCCAGCATTGGTTTCAGGGGTAGAGCAGGGGCACAGTCCACAGAAGGAGACAGTAGCCCCTCCCTGGTGGGCTGTGCAATAGAACAAAGCCTGCCCGCATCCACCACCCCCCCGGATCAGTGTCTGGGTCTAGGGCGCAGTCTGCAGTAGGAGAAAGTGGCCCCCTCACTGGAGGCGTCGCTGTGGGACAAAACAATGCCTGCCTGCATCCATCATGCCCAAGCTCAGCAGTGAGGTCAACAGCGCAGTCCACAGCAGGAAAAGGCGGGACTCCCTGAAGCACAGCAGCACAAAGAAAGCCAGGAAGACATTTGGAGCAGCACAGAGAGGCACTGCCCCAGTGCCAGAGCACACGGAATGGGTCTGTGAACCTCCACAAGCGCTGTGCCAAAGGAGTCAGCGGAGCAAGAAGGACCACCCTGCGTGTGCTCTCGGCACAATGAGGACAACTGGAACGGAGTACACCAGGTCATGCAGAAGAGGCTGGGCATCACCATTTCCCCCCTGCCACCACCACCAAGGCGGGGCCTCAGGGATCAGTCCAAGGGTCCAGAGTGGAGGTGGGACCAGCCTACCCCAAACCACGCCCCTCTGTGCTGGGTACCTGCTTGTCTGATGGAGCAGGATAGGTGCTGTGGAACCAGGCAGCTCCGTCTTCCGGGCCGGTGATGCTGCCTAGACTGGAGTAATTCCGGGACAATTCTTGTTCTTTAGACGTATTCTCCCTTCCTATCTCTTCCCTCCTTTAGGTTGATAACTTTGCTTGTTGGTTTGTTTAAGCAGACATTTATAATCCATTCCCTTGATACATTTCCTACCTATACTTGTATACTTGCCTTTCTCTCTCTCTGGGATAATCAAGCCATCTAGTTTCTCTGTCTGGCTAAACTTATCTTCCTTTTGTTCCCCCACCTCCTTCCTTATTTTCCTTTCTCTCTGTTTCCATTAAGCCATTTCGCCTCCCAGCCTGGTCAATATATATATGTTTTTCCTTTTCCCCACTCCTGTCATTTCTCTCTTTATATGTGTTCTTCCAACAACAACGTCTCTATCTTGTTCTTTACTTGTAGCTGGTGTTTCTGGTCTGTTTGTTTGTTTTGTTTTGGTTTTTGATTTCAGACTGTTTTTCTGTGTGTGTGTGTGCGTGTGTGTGTCCATTTATTTATTTTATTTGCACGTTGCCTTACATGTCTCTCTTTCCTGTTTGTTGGTTTGTTTGTTTTCCTTTCCAGGGCTACTTCAAGGAACAAATAAAAGCACACCTTGTGGAGGGTCAAACACATCATTACGAGTAGAGAACTCAAACAGCCAATGTCACAATAACAGAGAGCAAGTAACACTCTCCAAGAAACACTACCTGCAGGGCTAGAACCGGCAGAGGGCGTGAGCCCCCTTTCCTATAGCAATTCTTGCAGGTGCAGAGCAAATAACAAGCTTGTAAACCTCCTAAGAGAGAGAAACTAGCCAAAATAATGACACAGAAGAATTCCCCTCAAAAGAAATTCCGGGAAGAATTGGACAGCTAACGACTTGATCAAAACAGATATAAGCTACATATCAGAATTTAGCATAACAGTCCAAAGATTAATCGTTGGGATTGGCAAAGTCATAGAAGACAGCATGGAATCAATTATTGCGGAGATCAAGGAAATAAAAAGTAGTCGTGATGAATTCCAATGCTATAAATGCGGTGCAAATTAAAATGGAGGCAGCCACAGCGCGGATTGAAGAGACAGAGGGGAGACTAAATGAATCAGAAGGTAAAAATATGGGGAAAAGGAGGTGAGAAAAAGATAGAAAAAATTGAGGATCGAGAGGGGAGAATTAGAGAACTAAGTGATGAAATCAAATGGAACAATATCCATATCACAGGATTTCCAGAAGAGACAGAAAAGGGGTGTGAAGATGACCTTGAACAAATCATAGCTGAGAACTTCCACAAGCTGGGGGAGGACACCGGCATTGAAACCCAACGGGCACACAGAACTCCCTTCAGATGTAACCTGAGTTCATCTTCTGCACAACATAGCATGGGGAAACTGGCAAAATACAAGCATGAAGAGAGAATTCTGAAAGCAGCTAGGGATGAATGGACCTTCACATACAAAGGTAGAGAAGTATTGGGATAGGAGCAGACCCATCCACTGAAATCAGACAAGCCATAAAGGACTAGTGTAATCTTCAATGTGATGAACAGGAAAAATATGCAACCAAGAATCCTTTATCCACCCAGCCTGCCATTCAGAATCGAAGGAGAGGTAAAGGTCTTCCCAAACAAACCAAAACTGAAGGAATTCACCACCGCTAACTAAACCCTCCCTACAAGAGATCCTAAGAGGGATTCCTTGAGGGAAATGTGGCAAGTATCACAAAGTACCACAGACACCAGTACAAGCATGAAAACTACAGACATCACAATGCCTCGGAACCATCGCTTTCCATAACAACAGTGCATGGAAGTGGAATAAATGCTCCAACCAAAAGACACAGGGTATCAGAATGGATAATACAAAACAAGACCCATCTGTTTGCTGTCGTACAAGAGACTCATTTCAGACCTGAGAACACCTTACCCTTGAAAGTGGGGGGATGGAGAACTACCTTTCATGCTACTGGGAGTCAAAAGGAAGCTGTAGTAGCCATACTTCTATCAGACACACTTGACCTGAAATTAAAGTTTGCAGCAAGAGATGTTTAAGGGCATTATTAAATAATTACAGTGTCTGTCCATCAGGAAGAGCTAACAATTATAATGACTATGCACTGAATTCCGAAGCACACAAATATTTAAAACATTTAATCACAAACATAAACAATCTTATTGATAAGAATGTAGTAATTGCAGGGGTTTTAATACTCAACTTACAACAATGGACAGAAAATCTAGACAGAATCAGGAAAGAAACAATGGTCCTGAATGATACATTGGACCAGAAGGACGTGACAGATAATTTAGGACTCTACATCCCAGAGCAGCAGAGCACACTTTCTTCTGGAGTGCACGTGGAACATTCTCCAAGAGAGACCACATACTGGGTCGCAAAAAGCCTTCAATAGATATAACAGCATTGAGATGACACCATGCACACTTTGAGATCACAATGTTTGGAGCTTGACATAAAGTACAGGAAAAAGTCTGCTCAACCTCTAAAAGCATGCAGGTTAAAAAACATCCTACTAAAGAATGAATGAGTCAACCAGACAATTGACATAAGGAAACAAATAAAAATGAAAATACAACAATCAACGCTTTTTGAAAAAAAATTAATTAAAAAGATGGAAAAAGGGTTACTGAAGCTGAGTTTTGCATACTTGAGAGAGCATGTTATGCACTAAGGAGTCCGAGTGCTTGGGGTAAAGGCCATTTCCATACCTTTCTTAGTTCTGTGACCTTGAGCAATTATAACATCTCCTTCAGCCTCAATTCCTTCTTCTGGACACAGGGTCAATTGAGATGCTTTATGAGGTAACGTGCCTGCCACAGGGAAGTGATTGGTAGCTGTAAGTTCATTGCTCTGCCCCTCGTATTCCCAGGACTCCTGCCAGGGAGCCTGGAGGCCTGCGTGCTGGCCTGAATCTGCAGCATTTTCAGGCAAATTGTTCACTTTGTGATTAAGGCTTCCCATTTCACTGAGCCCTTGATTCACCCCATGTGTTCTGGCAGCTGCTGCCCTGCGTGGGTTCCCTCCTCCTTTTTGAGACCCTTACTTGGTGTTGTGGGATACAGTGATCACACCACCTGAGCATCAGTTATTAGCAATAAGCGTGATTCCTCTGAGTACCTATGGTATTCTGATTATTCCCACATAAAGCTAGTGTTCTGCAGCTCTGATTATCTGCTAAATTATACCAAGGCATAGTTTAGAAGATTCTTTTGTTGTTGTTGTTTTTTTTGTTGCTGCTGTTGTTGTTGTTGCTGCTGCTGCTGCTGCTGTTGTTTTTGTTGTTTAGAAATCATTTGCTTCAGGTTCATCTAGTCTATCCAGTAACACCTGCAATAACAGTGAGATAAACTTTGGTTTTACCTTTTTTCACTTTTTACCGCCAGTGGATTTTGTTTTTGTTTTTGTGTTTCAGCCTCCCTTTGGAAATTCTATTTCTTCCATCTTCTCGCTCATGTGTCCTAAAGAGACAACTGATTGTTTACCAGTTGCTGTCTCTGGGAGGCTGTTGCTGTTTGCCAGGTGTTAGTATTGGCATGCCAGGCCTGGGGTGTTCATTCTTTCAACAGATTTTTGTTCCAGATCTTCATGACAAAGGCAACAGAATGAAGAAGGTACTGTGTTGAAGCAGTTAGATTTCATCATTATCCACGTGGATAATCCCACGACCAAGAAAACTTTACCTGGAAAGATTATCATTAACATTTGAAAAAAAAAGAGATAAAGAGTTTCTCAACCAGAAGATAAAGAAGTTTATCACCACTAATCAGCAATGCAAGAAATGTTAACCAGGATAATCATAATTAGATATTAAAGAATTATGAATAAAATATGTAATATATGACAACATAAACATAAAATATGGAGGAGGGACTTAGAAAAGTTACTGTTTGTATTCTATTTTACTAAAAAATATATGTTTTATTTCATCTTTGAGAGAGAGAGAGACAGAGTGTTAACAGGGAGGAACAGAGAGTGGGGGAGGCAGAGAATCTGAAGCAGGCTCCAGGCTCTGAGCTGTCAGCACAGAGTCCAACGTGCAGTTCAAACTCACGTATTGTGAGATCATGACATGAGTTCGAAATTGCACACTTAACTGACTGAGCCACCCAGTTGCCCCAAAGGTTAGTCTTCTTAAATTTCTTGAATGTGTGTATATTTAAGAGACCACCAAAATAACATAGACTGCTGTTTCCTTGGGATGTTATATGTAAGCCTTGTGATAACAAACTCAAAACACAAAATACATGAAAAATAAGGAAAAGAAAGCCAAGTAAAGCACAACACAAATTCATCTATGAAAAAGAAAGAGAGTACGGAAAAAAAGAAACAGAGAACTACAAAAGCAACCAGAAAACAAAGAAAAAAATTTCAATTAGTACATAACGGTCAACAATTACTTTAAATATAAACGGCTGAAGTACTCCAGTCAAAATACATAGGGTAACAGGATGGATACAAAACAACACTCATCCATATGCTGCCTATCACAGACTCTCTTCAGACCTAGACACATACAGACTGAAAGTGAAGGGATGGAGATACATTTCCCATGCAAATGAAAGCAAACAACAACAAGGACAACAAAAATAACATCAAACAACAACACCTCAGAACCAGGTAGCAACACCTATATCAAACCAAATAGACTTTAAAATCCTCAATAAAATATTAAACTCCACTCAACAACACACTAAAATGATTCCGTGGCTTTTATTCCAGGGAAACAAAGATGGCTCATCAAATCAATCAACATAATATCCCACCTCAACAAAACGGAGGGTAAACATCATATGATTATACCAATAAATGCAGAAAAAGCATATGACATAATTTATCATGTATCCATGGTAAAAGTTCTCAACAAAGTCGGGGGGGTGGACATTCCTCAACACATGAAAATATTATTTTATATATTGTTTATATTAAAAAATTTACACCTAACATCTGAATTGTGAAAAACTGAGAGCTTTCCCTCTAAGATCAAGAACAAGATAAATATGACTACTTTTGCCACTCTTGTTTCTTATAACACTAGAAGTCCTAGCCACAGGAATCAGATAAGAAAAAAGGAATTAAAGTCATCTACGTTTGTAAACAAGCTAAACTGTCACTATCCGCAGATGACATAAGAATATGCATAGAAAACCCTAAACTTTCCCCACAAAAGTACATGAAGTAATAAACAAATTCAGGAAAATTGCAGATACGGAACTGATACACAGAAATTGGTATGGTTTCTATAAAATAATAATGAAGTCACCGAAAGAGAAATTAAGAAAACAACACGTGTTCATTATTGCACCAAAAAAAGAGAGAGAGTAAAATAGCTACGACTCAACTTATCCAAAGAAGTGAAAGACCTGTAGTGTGAAAACCATAAGTCAATGATGAAATTGAAGATGACACAAACAAATGGAAAGATATCCCATGATCTGGATTGGAAGAATTAATATAATTACAATATCCATATTACTAATAACTCTCTACAGTTTAAATGAAATCCCT
Organism: Puma concolor; assembly: GCF_028749965.1. Lineage (NCBI taxonomy): Eukaryota > Metazoa > Chordata > Mammalia > Carnivora > Felidae > Puma > Puma concolor. The sequence continues at coordinate 417,182 of NW_028240224.1, forward strand.
ATCAAGATACCAAAGGCACTTTTCACAAAACTGAAACAGCCAATTCTAAAATTTGTATGGGACCACAACGACCCTGAGTCATGATAATCTTGAAAGACAAAAACATAGCTGGAGGTATCAAAACCCCAGATTTCAAGATGTACTACAGAGCTTCAAGTAAACCAATTAGTATGGGTAGTGACACAAATACAGACACATAGGTCGATGGGACAGAATAGAAAGCCTGAAATAAACCCATGCTTATGTGGTAAATTAACCTATAACAAAGGAGGCAAGAATAAACAATGGGGGAAAGACAGTCTCTTCAACAAATGGTATTGGGAACCCAGGAAATCTACATGCAGGTAGCTAGGACCCAACCCTAACGCTAGCCTGGGCTCTGACCCTAAAGGCACCTAGCATGGACGTCTAAAAGACATAACAGATTGGGGGCAATTACCATTGGGGAAAATCCTGAGTGGAAGTCACACTCTCTCCATAATTTTCCACGGCCGTAATGGAGTTGGAGGAGGAGATCCTGAGACAGTTTCAGTCTGGCCCACGCATACGTTTGGCTCCGCCCTTCCAACGCTATCCCTGACCCATAAGGGCACATGGGCCTTCATTTCAGTCCTGGAGGGAAATCACATCACTGTGGGTGGTTGGACCAAAGGCACTTCCGGGGAACCAAACCTACCCCTACCCACTGCTGTGCCTCTAAGCGGGATCACATTCTAAGGCTGAGAAAAGAAGCAGTGGGACATGGATTCCTCCTTTTTCTACCCTGTGTTCTCTTCGGGACCTCAGGAGATTGAATGCTGCCCACACTCACTGGGGACGATAGTACTTTACAGAGTCCACCAAATCAAATGCTAATCTCACCCAGAAACACTCTACAAATATCCCGAGAAAAATGTTTAGTCTTGGGCACCCCACGGTCAACTCAAGTAGACACGTAATAGTAACCATCACAGGGTCATTCTTGTCTTGCTTCCCTTCCCTCATTCACCTCCTATTAGTAACTTTCAAGTTCTGAAGTCGTTGCTTTTTATATTCTGACCAGTGTATAGCGTTAAGAGAAATTCGAGGAAAGTTGTCTTGCGCAGGGACTAGTGTTTCAGTTGATATGAAAATGTTTTCGGTAAGGTAAGGGAAAAAGAACTTAGCTAGGGCACCAACATACTCCACGTTACTTTATCAGGGGTGGCCCTTAGCTTTCCAAACCCTTAACACGCTCATGGGAAGGCAGTGTAACATGGGTGAGAGCATGCATGTTGGCATAGGAGCAGAGTTGGTGCCCATCCCAGCCACACCACTCGTGTTTGTGTTATCTTGGACCAATTTCTTAACATATCTGAAACTCAGTTGCCTAATTTATAAAACGGAAATAATAACAAAGGGTCAAAAAGATTAAATGACACTATTGGGAAGGTGCTTAATCCAACACCTGACAACACGGAACAAGTGCTCCACAGATGATAGCCATCATTAGCCTCATTTGAACAGCTAAGACAGGCTAATATTCTGTCTGGGGTCAGATACCTACAGGGGAATCTCAGGTCTTCTGACACTGATTCTTTAATTTGGAGGAAGCCCAGGGCAAGGATGGCTGAAAGAGTACAAGGAGGTAGAGCAGTAAGCCAGTCCTCTATCCACCTCTTATTTGATAGTCCAGTTGTATCTTCATCTCTTTCCTTCCACTGAAAAAAAATGCAAATCCCTCCCTCTAGAAGAAATAATACACAGACGCTTGCATGTAATATTAAGTGTTAGGCTCTGTAAAACTGGCACATGCATCAACTCATTTAATCTCACAATGGCCCTTCATATGGAGTCCTTATTCCAATTTCCAGGTGAGGAAATTGAGACCTAGGAAAGTCAAGTGCCTTCCCCATAACTTGTTTTTGACCGTGTTAGACAACAACCCTAGAATCCTCCTCCGTGTCCAGTGTGTTTTCTTCTGTGCCACAGTTTGTTCTCTTCCCAGGCGAACACTGCTAAAGAATCATGTGAACAAAGCAGTAAAAAAAAATTCATTTAAAACGCCTAGTTTTCACCCAAGTACTGCTTTCTGGGTGACAGTGGTGTGTTTTCTCTCTGAGAAACAAAGGTGAGAAATTCCAAACCTCAGCTTTTGTTACGGAGTTATGAAGACCAGTAAAAATTAGTAAAGCTCACTGGCAGATTAAGGTTTCCAAGTCGAAGACATTAGTTTCAATTCTCATATTATGTGTGTTAAAGTGGGAGCTGGGATTTCACATGGCTTTGACAATCGCCATCAATTCCTTTCTTCAAGATTTGACTGCATATTCTCATTCTTTCCTTTTTTTCTCTTTTCTAACTATACTTCCAATCTGCCAGCTCAATGCTAGTTTCTCCCTATGTCTAGCAATGGCCATTCTCCATATGTCCCCATTAAATCTATCATCAAAGGAGAATAAAAAGATGAAAGAACAAAGCCACAGAAGTAAGACTCAATACTAAGTTGTAAACTGGTGTTAACACGTCTACTTCCAGCCAAATGTAATAACAAACACTAGATTTATACTCCTTATGGAAGCAGCTAAAAGCGTAGACAAAATATATAAGAAGCTGTTCTCAAAACATCAGACATGAGGCAGTGAAGGGCAGTGATCCCTGATATTGGGAAATAAGTGACATGGTTCCTATAGTGCCCTAGCTTATTGACTAGGCTGGGTTTTGAGTCTGTGGTATAGAGAGGAGGAAGCTGGCATAGCCCAACATTTTCCATGAATTGTGGAGGGGGTAGTCACTGACAGGAAGACTGCTATATTTCACAGAGCAGAGTACCAAAGAAGAGAAAGTTGTTCACAGAGAGAACTCCAGAGATCAACAGATGGTCTGCCTTGAGTACTCAATGGAATATTGATAAACTCTTGTGTTTGAGGACACTGAGACCAGGGCAAGGAACAATACCCACTGACATACAGGGTCAGGAATAATGCCTGACAGCCAGTGTGCAAGACCTCACAATGTACATGCCATTTGGAAAATACTTGATTTTTGTGTCAGTGCTGGACAAAAATTATCCGTAAACTAAGTGCTGCCTGTGCCTTGCCCAAAATATCTTTAAAGAAAGACCTGAAAGGATCAAGCTATTTGTAAGTAACTAAACCCTGTCCCAAATCAGAGGCAAGGATATTTTTAGGAATCTAAAAGTATCCAGCATCTGACAGGCTAAAACTGACCATGTTTGGCAGCCCATAAAAAATTATCAGGCATCCAAGAAGCAGGAAAATAAGACACGTAAGGAAGGGGAAATCAACTGAAACTGACCCAGAAATTACACAAATGATATAATTTATACATCCGAACATTCAAATAGTTGTTATAACTATTATCAGTATATGCAAGAAATTATAGGGCAGAATGAGCATGTTAAATAGAGACATGCAAGTGGTATGTAAGACCTAAACCAAACTTCGCATGACAAAAGCAATGACTAAAATAAGAAATCTGGTCTATGATTCCTGAATGGAATTAAAGGCATATAGACAGTGCAGAAAAAAAGGTTGATGAACCTAAAGACATAACAATGGAAATCGTCTGAAATGAAACACACAGACAAAATATGCCTGCAAACCATCCAACATACATGTAATTGTATCTCCAAGGAACACAGACAAGAAAACTAATTTGAGTAAATAATGAAACTAATTTGAATTTATAGTTGGTAAGTTTGATGCAAACTAAAAATATATAGTTCCAGTAAGGTCAATGAACTTCAAGGACAGGAAATATGATGAAAACTACACCAAGGCACCCCACAATCAAATTGCTTTCATCCAGGGAAAGGGAGGGAAAAGATTTCTCATCAGAACCAATGCAATCTAGAATACCGTAGGATAACATTTTTTAAGTACCTAAAATAAGCAACCATTATGATCTGGGGTTAGGCAAACATTTCTTAGCTACACCACCAACAATATGATTCTTTACAATAAAAACATATGATTGGATTTTATCACACTAAAACTTTTGCTTTTCCACGAACAGAGACTTTGAAATCACAAGACTGAGACTGGGAGAATATATTTACCAATCATCTCTGTGAAATGGGACTTATATGTAGAACACATGGGCAATCCGCAAGATTCAATATTCTGAAACTAAATAATCCAAAAAAAGGCAAACGATTTGAGAAGACACATTACCAAAAAAGATATATGTACAGCAGATACACACATGAAAATGTGCTCAGCATCATGAGGGGAAATGCAAATATAAACTTCAATGAGATAAATGAGACACAATGAGATCAACTACTACTTCATGCCTACAAGATGTCTAAAATCAAAAGACAGGGCTCTGAAGTGTTAGCTAGCATATGAAAGAACTGGAATTCTCACACACTGCTGATGAGAATGTAAAAGTGATAAAACTACCAGGGCAAACAGTTTGACAATATCCTAAAAAGCTGAACATGTAACCTATTCTATGACTCAGACAAATCTGCTCTCAAATATTTTCCCTAGAGGGATCAAAGTATACGATCATACAAATTCAAAAAAAAAAGACAGAAAGAAAGAACAGAGAAGAAAAGAAATGAAAAGAAAAGAAACGAAAAGAAAAGAAAAAATGAATGTTTATAGAAGCTTTTTTTTCAATAGGCTAAGGAGCACTTGGTGCCTCAGTTGGTAGATTTCTTGATTTCTGCTTGGGTCATTATCCCAGGGTCGTGATATTGAGACTCACATTGAGCTCCACACTATGCATGGAGGCTGCTTAAGATTCTTTTTCTCTTTCCCTCTACTCTCTCTTTCTCTTTCTCTCTCCCTCCCCCTCTCCCTCTCCCTCTCTATCTCCCTCTCCCTCTCCATCTCCCTTTCCCTATATCTCCCCCACCTCTCCTCTCACCCTCCCCTCTCCTTCTCACTCCCTCTCTCTCAATCTCTCTCTCTCTCATAAAAAGAAATAAATACGCCACGTGTGGAAATAATACAAATGTCCACTGACATGTGAACGGATAAACAAAGTAGTAACAGACTATTGATACACACAACACTATGGATAATATTCAAAATACTAAGTGAAGTAAGTCAACTCCCTACTCCTAAATAATAAGGAGCATGTCTATATAATTTTATTTGTATAGTATTCTAGAAAATCAAGATAATATGTAGGGACAGAAAACAGACCACAGTTTGCCTAGGATGGGAATTGGGAAGACGTGGGGGCGGAGGGATATATAAGGGATACAAGGACATTTTCGTGGTGACAGACATATTCTTTTCCTTGTTATGTATACATTGGTGGATATGTGACCAAAATTTACCAAATTATGTAATTGTATCTATTAGCATTAGTATTAGTATTAATTATTAATTATTAATTAAGTAATTTATTTATTAGGGCTTTTTTTTTCAGAGAGAGAGATGAAGCGTTCATTACGGGGGGAGAGAGGCAAGGGAGAGTGTGAGAATCTGAAGCAGACTCCATGCTTAGCATGGAGCCCAATAAAGGGCTTAATCGAACCTGGGATCATGACCTGAGCCAAAATTAAGAGTCTGATGCTCAAGTGACAGCCATCCAGGTGCTCCACCAATTACGTACTTTCAATATGTACAGTTTGTGTATATCAGTTAGACATTAATGAAGTTGTTAAAAACAAACAAACAAACAAACAAACAAACAAACAAAACATGATTGGATATTGTGTCTTTTGACCTCTGGGGCTGCTATTTCAAACCTGGTCCACCAGCATCTACTGATTCTCGGAATCCCCAGTATCTTTCATACACTCACATAAGTTCTTCAAAATAAATGTAACTTGGGAAAAGTGGAAATCCCCTGGCAGTTATCACGTGTATCAATTATAAGTGTCACAACACTTAGAACTATGATCCATACATGAGATGGGTGATATAGCACATGTTTGCTTTCGACAACTTGGAGCTGGTTGAGTCCCAGCACCCCATTACCCTTGTACACTTGTTAATTACTTCTTTACCAGTTAATTGGTCCTCTGCCTCCTTATACTGTATAAAAAGGGGCTTGGTCTGTCTTGCTCACTTCTGTGTTTATAATGGTCCAGAACCAGGCTGGAACGCTGGCAGAAAAACCAGTGGCGCTCGGAGATCTTCTTTGGATTGCAGATCTTGTGGAATGGCGGGCTCAGGAGACCCTGTTTCTCCAAACGTCTGAGCGCTGAATGTAAGTGGGGCAGGAAATTTACAGTCATCAGCTGCCATATCTGTGGGGGATTTCCTGCACACAGAAAACCAAGGGGGAAGAACCAGGAGGTGGGGTCTCTAAAATAGAGACCAGAGTTCGTTTTAGTCCCACTGGCCGTCTTTGGTGCAGTATTTTATTCACTTCTCCAACATTGTCCCATTTTATGTCTTTTAAGAAGATTTTTAGTAGGTATCACCTTTCAGTTTTTTAGGTTGGTACCCTCAGAAGGCTAAGATGCCTGCAGCAGTTTGGTGAGCAACAGTGTTTTCAATAAAATGTATTTTGGTATTCAGTATACAGGGGCCAATGGGTACAAGTAAAATTATGGAGAAGAGGGGCCCTGCCAGGGCAGGAAACCAGGATCCCAATTCGTGAGATCTCATTTGTTCCATTGATGGTTACTTTCCCCTTGTCTAAGGTGAATCATTATTATTATTATTATTATTATTATTATTATTATTATTATTATTATTATTATTATTATTATTATTATTAGTTCCTTACCCTTAGTTGGGAGTATTTCTGACTGGTTTAAAAAATAGCAACATTCCTACCCCGAAAATTTTCAATTCCCTCCATTTTCTGAAGTGAGGAGGTCGGGGGCTTGTCTATTTTGGGGGGTTACTGCCACCAGAGAGTTTATTTGGTTTTGTAAAGTTACCAGAGACTCGGCCACCCGTTCCATGTCTTCATTTAGCTCTTGAGATAGTCTATGGTACAGTCCTATGCATAAACCTATGCCCCCTTATCCAGTTCCTATTCCTGTCACAATTCCTGAGCCTATCAGAATGGGTAGCAGGACTGCCCGTTTAGCCTGAGACTTGGGGCTAAAGGTTGTTAGGAACTGATCTTCAGTGTATACAAATATCTCTGGGGTCCGATATATGGAATAACATTTCGGAGTCCAGTTGGCCTCTAAGCATCGATAGGCCGAATTAGAACACAGATAGAACACCCCAAGGGTTCAACATAGGGTGTAGTCCTCATTAAGGTTCTATATCTTCCTCATACAGAGGGAATTCAGGGACTGTACGGATGAGGTTGTTGGCATTGGGAGATGGACCATAGTGGCCAGGGGTCCAATTAAGACAGAGGTGTTGGTTTTGAGGTTTTCAGGAGCTTCCTAGGTCAAACGGATCAGAGTAGCTACGTAAGTCCTCTGGCTGAGGGGCAAGCACATCCAGCAGGTTTGCATGTGATTATCTATCTTATGGAGGACTAGTAGAGCAGTTTTGGCCCAATGCTGGAGTGGGGCATTGGTAGGCATCTGATTGACGGCTGAAGTTTCAAAGGTTGGTAGGCTGCTGGCAGAGTGGTCGCCTTTATGGCTTGTATTACCCTATCCTGGGTATGCTTTACAAATTTTTGAAGGGCCCTGTAGTGCAGCCCTCCCCTGTTTGAGATTCCCCATTGAGGAAGGTAAGTGTAGCCAGCTCGCTTCCCTCTCTGGAGGCCCTTGTTGTGACTTGGGTTACTGATAGTTTTGGTTATATCCTCGGTCCAATACTTAGCATTTGGGGCACCAGGTGACTGACAGAGAGTGGATGTTTTTCACATGTAGCAATCTTTGTGGAGGGAGGGAAAGGTGCTGAACCCCCTGGACCCCCTTATTGTCCTATGACAATTGTGGGGGCAAAGTGGATAAGCGGCAGTTATGAGAGTGAGAGCAGTTATCATAATATACAGACAATACTTGGTAACCCTCCCATCCAGAGGAGGTATGTGAGGACCAGGATGCATCTTTTGCACCATATCGAGCTTGTTGGCACGGTCTCTATCAGCCCTACAGTAAGAAGTAAGACCAGGCTTATGACACCAGTAGGGGGCAAGGGTTGGCAGAGTTGCATTCAAACCCCTGGGCTTGGTTCACGCATTGATTCCTCAAGCTTCTGCTGTGTGCAGGCCAGCCATCTACCACGGAGTGGCTGGAGCAGGGCTGGACATCTCAGGGGTCAGTACCCTTTGAGGGTCAGTTTTAACGGGATGGCTGGATCTGGATCATTTCGCCAGGTTGTGGGTTCTTCTTAGTTGGACCACTTAACTGTGGAGTGATGGACCCATGGGGTGACACCTGAAGTTCTGGGGGCTATAGGAGTTGTTAGAATAACAGTGTGAGGCCCAGTCCACCATGGTATAAGAGGTTCCTTCTTCCAATCTTTGATCCACACAGAGTCTCCTGGCTGAAAGAAGTGAACGGGGTCCCTAAGGAAATTGTGACCCTCTCTATGGTGTATCTCTAACTTGTTTAGGACTGCCCCCAATTTCTGGAGCTTTTAGCTTATTTCCTTGTCTGCAATCTGGTGTAGGTCTCCTGGGAGCTTTCCTAAATGTGTGTGTGTGCGTGGGGGTGGGGGGAGGATCGCCCATATAATAACTCAAAAGGGGAGAATCCCAGTGCCCCAGGCGGGCATTGGGCACACAGGAGGACCAGCGGAAGCAAATCTGGCCATGGGGGTTAGTCTCTTGGTGGAACTTGGCCAGGGTTTCCTTGAAGGTACAGTTCATCTGCTCTACCTTTCCGTGAGCCCTGGGGACGTTAAGCATTGTGCAGTTTCCAGGCAATGTTAAGGGACATTGTTAGGGTTCGTATAATGTCCGCTCCAAATGCAGGTCCATTATTACTGTGTGTGGTTAAGCCCAATCTCCCATAGAAGAGCTTTGGCCACCTCGTGACTTCATTCCATTCTGGTCTGGAATGCTTGGACCCATCCCAAATTGGTGCAGATTATTACAAGGAGGTACCTCAACCCTTTATTTGGTTGTATGTTGGTAAAGTCCACCCCTAAATCCATCCTTTGTGAGCCAGGCAGGGGCCGTGGGGCCGAGCAAGCATTGTTTTTGGCACACGTTACACATTATTCACTGACAACCTGGCATAATGCCGGCAGCTGGCTGATATTGTAGTTCTTTTTGAGGAGGACCTCTAGAGCAGTTTTCCCTAAGAGGGTGAGTTAGTTATCTTCCTTCACTAGGTGCTTTCACATAGATGACGGGACAAGACTCACCATCCGTCTTTGCTTAGTGTGCCCAAATCTGTCGAGGCCCAACTTCTTTCTTCACTTGTGTACATGGGTGTGGAGGCTTTCTTCTAGGGCACAAGAGTCAGAGTATAGGTAGGAGCTTCACCTAGGTCACCTCAGGCAGGCACTCTGGCTATTTTGTCGGCAAGGTGATTACCTTGATTTATGGGGTCATCTCATTTCTGAGGTCCCTTACGGTGTAGGATAGCTACTTTGTCTGGTAGCCATATGGTCTCAAGAAGCTGTATTTCTTCCTCGTTTTTGATAGTTTTCTCTGAAGCGGTAAGGAGGCCTTTTCCTTTATAGATGGCCCCATGTACATGCACAGTAGCAAAGCCATATGGGGAATCAATGTAGATGTTAACTCATTTACCTTTGCTGAGGATGATGGCTCAGGTTAAGGCGTACTGAGTCCAGCCTATTGTGCCGAACATCCTTCCGACAAGGCCATGGCTGTCCGATCTTCCGTGGCTGTGATGACCGCATACCCTGCTCTTTGGCTGCACTCCTCTAAATAGCTGCTCCCATCGCTGAACAGGGTAATCCCTGGGCTTGTTATACCCTGTCTTGGAGGTCTGGGAAGCTGGCGTAGACTTCATCCACTACTCCAGAACACTCATGGTCAGGTTCTCCCTCCTCTGTGGGAAGGAACGTGGCCAGGTTTAGTGTTCTTACACTGTTTCGAGAGTGAGCCTTGGGTTGTCATATAGAAGGCCTTGGGATTGTGTCAGCTGAGAAATGGAGAGGAAATGATATCCTTGGGTGCTTGTGAGCCACACGACTGTGTGTGGGACCTTAACATTAAATGTTTGGCTCAGTGTGAGCTTGTCTGCATCCTTGATGAGCAGGACTGTGGCTCTGAAGTCTGAGGCACAGGGGCCATCCTGCAGCCACAGGATCAAGTTTTTGTTTTGTTTTGTTTTTTTGGTTTTTTTTTTTTTTGGCAGTTAGAACACTGGCCATTGCCGAGGCACCATGCTCTGAGTGAGCACTCCTTTTTGTGTGTGAAGAAGTTAAAGGGTCTGTCTATGTCAGGCAAACCAAGGGCTGGGGCTTGTCCCAGAGCCAACTTTATTTCTGTGAAAGCAGCCTTCACCCCCTCAGTCCATGCGAGGAGCTCCCAGTTTGTTCCTCCCAACTGGTCATAGAGGAACCTCATTATGGCTGAGAATCTGAGGATTCCCAATGCGACAGAACCCTCTGGCCCCTAAACATTTACACAAGCCTTGTTTTGTTTGGGGCTGTGGCAGTGTGGTGCCACACTTTCCTCTTTCCCGTCATTCTCTTTTTCTTTTTGTGAGGAGGAAGCCTAAGTATTGGCCCTGCTGCTGACGAATCTGTGCCTTTTTCCAAGAGGCCTGGTACCCCAAGTAGGATCAGAGCTGTAGGAGGGCCTGTGTACCTTTCATATAGTTTTCCTGGGTGTCACTGGAAAGGAGGTCTTCTACATCTTGCAGAAGGACATACCCTGCGGTTTCTTTCGGAAAGTCAGCGAGATCTGAACCTAGGGCTTCCCGCAGAAGAATGGGCGAGTTGTTGAAACCTTGGGAAAGTAGTGTCCAGGTCAGCTGCATCTGGCGCTCTGTAACGGGCTCAGTCCATTCAAAGGCAAACAATGATTGCCTTTGCGGAGCCAGGCAGAGGCAGAAGAAAGCATCCTTTAGATCGAAGCACTCAACCCTTCTGGCTGACCATCGAATTTGGCTGAGGAGAGTATACTGAGGGTTCGGAATGACTGGGTGTAAGGAAAGAGTCACTTTGCTAATGGCCCGCAAATCCTGTACTGGTTGGTGTCCTCCTCCTGGCTTCTTGCCTGGCAAGAGTGAGGTATTCCAAACTGATTGGCACTCAGTTAGGATACATCTTTCTCTGAGCTTGGTCAGGTGCTCTTGTATGCCCATTCTAGCCTCTAGTGGAAGGGGGTACTGCCTTGGTGTCTGAGGTTGAGCTGCAGGGATCAGGTCGACAATGATTGGGACCCGATTCCAAGCTACTTCAGGTGGATTATCATCAACCCATAGGGAGGGGAACGTAAGCCTGAATTCTTAGGGGCGACAAGGTACGGCCTGGGCACAGAACAGTCTCCATTCTTCTTCCCTTGGCAGTGGTATGGCAATTCCAGAGTTTCCTTCTGCCTTGGGTTTAATTGGAGGCTCGTGTGTCCAGTGGGTTCAAAAGGTATCTGGGCCCCAAGTTTGGAGAGTAGATTGTGGCCCAGGAGAGGAATCGGGCAGTCAAGTAAGTAGAGGAACTCATGCCGGACCTTGTGACCCCGAAGTGCACCTTGTTGAGCTTGACAGAAGGGCTGTTGCATTGCCTGTGTCCCAGTAGCCCCAAGTATGGTTGCTGTCTTTTTTCCTATGGGCGCTACCAGGGAAGTAACCAAGGAGTATTCAGCCCCAGTTGAAAAGTATTTCAACCATGAAAGTTATTGTTCAACCCTCCACCTCATTTCAGGTGTGGGTTCATGGGGGCCAAGAAAGAAAGAGTCCGGTCCACCTCAGTCCAATTCTACCCTGGCCAGATCAAGAAGGTTCTCACCTCGAGGTTCCTCGAGGTTCCTGGCTGGGTTTTGAGGTCCCCACGAATTCGGACATTCTTACAGTTTCCCTTGCCTTTGTAGTATGCACACTCGTCCCTTGCTAAGGGGGCTATGGGCTACCCCCCTTTTTGTGGTTGGAGTTTTTCGATGCTGCTAAAAAACAGCAGCATCTGTTCTTTAGTTCTGCTGTGAGAAAGGTGGCCTTCTTTTTTAGTCTTCGCTTCTCTTTCAGCTGCAAATTTCTGTTGGTGAAAACTGTATTGACGACCTCTAAAAGCTGAGTGATATTCATCTGGCAAAGCCCTCCAACTTCTGGAGGTTTCGTCGGATATCTGGGGCAGCCGGTGCCACAAAAAAGGTATTTACCATCTGTTGACTTTCTGGTGCCACGGGGTCAAACGGGACGTATACATGGTACGCTTCACAGAATATTTCATAGCAGTCTCCGGGAGACTCCCCAGGGTGCTGTGTGACTCATGATATTTTAGTCATGTTCATGGGATTGTTGACTCCAGCTCAGACTCCCTGAAGAAGGGCTTCCTGGTATCCTCAGACGTGGCCCTGTCCTCCTTCTGTGGTGAAATCCCATGTTGGGTGTTCTTCAGGCATGCAGCTTGAGCCCAGACAGCACGGTCATTGATTCCTGGAGTTGTGTGATCTTCTAGGTACTGTCATGTTTCTGTCATCCTTATTTTTAATTCAACAAAGTATGGCGTAACTGTTGACAATCTTCCCAAGTCTGTCAGTAGGTCGGGAAGAGGGACTCCATCAAGTCAACCATTGCTTGTGGCTTTTCGGAGTATGGTGGAGTGTTGTGTTTCCAATTGAGGAGGTTGGTTGTAGAGAAAGGTAGATAACTCATCATGGAATGGCTTGTCTGGACTCGGTCCATCCTTATTCTGTCTTTCAGGCTCTCTCGTCTCCTTTACATGCATTCGGAGAGTTTTAGGTCTGGGTCTGAGGCGCAGTCTGGCTGCTGGCCCATGTTGGGGTGGGTTTTCTGGGTCTGAGAGTGGCGGGGAGATGGGCGGCACTGACTGCAGTGGCATCTGCACTGACTCTGGCTATGGCTGGAGAGACAGATGCAGGAGGAGTTTCAAGCCCCGGGGAAGGGGAGAGAGCTTGAAGAGTCATGAGGGGGTGGAAAGACAATATCTTCCTCCATATCTCCTTCAAATATTAGAGGAGCAGTGGGTCGCTTCTTTGGATCCCTGGATGTGCCTCCATAAAGTGGCTAAAACCTTTGCCTGGCTCTGTTTGCTAATGATGAATCACCTTCAAGGCAGTAGATTTGGGGCAATTTCAAGCCAGGAGTCGATGTACGGAAATTGATCAGGGTGGCCTGGGTTCCCAGTGACTATTAGCCAAACCTGCTGCACTATTTGAGCATCTAACGTCACTTCTGGAGGCCATCCTACATTGAATGTGGACCATTCTAGTTCACAAAATTTCGTTAACTTCCCGGGTGTCGTTGTCACCCCATGGTAACCTGAAAACCCCTTTTAACATTTTTTGACCAGGACCTCTAAAATTGTAGGCTTACTCTGTTTTCGTCCCATTATTAATTTCTTTCTCATATTTGCTGTCACAAAGACGGACAAAGTTAGGATATACCGCCAGATGAGAGGACTATTCAGATACTCCTCTGGTCGCATTCCTGAGGGAAAGTTTAGGTGAAGTTTGACTATAGTGGACTCGGCTTTGTGACTTGTGATGGGAATCTGATCCGATACCGCCCTCGACTTTATACTCTCACAATGACACAGGGGAGCCCATTCAGACTCCATAGACTTTTGGGGTCCTTAATGGTGCCCGTCCATGAAGCCACAAACTCTATCTCGACTGGCAACCCTGGCTTAGATGAACATCCTCTCTCTCTCTCTCTCTCTCTCTCTCTCTCTCTCTCTCTCTCTCTCTCTCTCTCTCTCACACACACACACACACACACACACACACACACACACATGCACACCAGAGTCCATTACATTTCTTTCCACAAAATTTTCTACTTGGGACACCTATTAAGTCCTCTGGGGATTGACCATGTCCCCCTTCTGCTCTTTTGTGTATGCCTGACACTTCGGGGCTTCGGCCTTATCAGTTCCATGGAGCAGGACCTGCCTAAGACAACGGAGAAGTAGGCTGAGGAAATTCAGGCAGAGCATGCACTTTCTCCCTTGTGAGCCTTTGCTTTGCCACCACCTTGGCGTTCTCCCAAACCGGGGGCAACAATGGGCCAGTGCGGTTGTGTTTCTTGTTCAACAATCTAGTATGTTATGGAACCAGGCTGGAACACTGGAGGAAACACCAAGTGGCACTCAGAGAGTTTGGTCAGACAGTTTGGCTCTCCAACGTTGAGCGTAGAGTCAAGTGGGGAGGGTATTTTATAGTCGTCAGCTTCCATATCTGTGGGGGTTTTCGCACATGCACCAAACAAAGGAAGAAGAACCCAGAAGCGAGGTCTCTAAGCTAGAGACCGGAGTCTGTTTGAGTCCCGCTGACCATCTTTGGAGTACTTTATTCACTTCTCCAATAATAGTAGAGCTCTAAATACCACATAGTATATGCTCATTAAATCTATATTAAGTGAATGAGTTCTATTGCTTCTGTATCGGACATATAACAAGATTTTTGACAATCTATATGGTAAGAGTCCCCAGACCATCACATTATAGGGATTTCAAGGTTGTCTAGTCTCCACACTATATTAAGGTTTGGTTACAACCACCATAAGCTAACCCTACAACCTCACATCCTGGATCATATAATGCCCCTGTCTCCTCCTCATTCACAATCTTTTGCAACTGAGTGCAGACCATTCCATCATGTGGTCTTGGTTCAGAAAAACCAAATTCCTCCGTTTCTCTCAGTCAGACAGAATGAAATCTGACTGTGAACGTCTGCCAGTAATGTTGCAATAGAGATGAAGAAGATCAATTCAACTGGACTCCCTGAGCTGATCCCTAGAATCTCTTTAGGGCATGAGTACAGTTAAATAGAAATGCTGCACTCAGATATATGTCTGCTGCTTATCCAAGGAACAAAAAGCAAGCATTTAAAAAAGTAAGCCGTTTCCCTGCAGAACAGCTTAATCAGGGAGAGTGAGTGGTGCAAAGTGGGAGAAGAATTCTTCTCTAGGGCCTTAACCATTGCAGAGACAGTTCACCCAATGGGTGTATAACAGAAACATGAAACCTGAGAGCTGCCATTGTTGGGTAACAATGTTCTCTAACTGTGCCTTATGCATTGACATGATGATCCAAGGGAGACAAGCACTAATTATAAGTGGCATAGATGTGGACAATTTCTATATGCTTCAACACCTCTTTGTAATAATTAGTCCTGTCTGCTCTTTGCACGTGAACATTCCGTTGTTGGTCATTTTCCCCAAGAAAGAATTGGTCCCCTGTGTTTCAGTGGGCTTGTAAACTTAGCCTTCCTGAATAGCGTTGGAGACAGCCAAAGGGCATCTCTTGGTACCTGTTGTTTCATTTTGTTTGATAGTTATGGACCTACCCCGATACAAGGATTCGGAATTTTCTTAGTATGACTTAAGACTGAATTGGAAGCCCATTTTCTGTATTCCATTCAACTTAACAAAGAGAGTATTGCATGTCAGACATTGTGAAACATATAACTGAAGGAATATTACTTCCCAAAGTTTGACCCTCAAAATCAGTCACCTTACTAATGATGCCTTGTTTTTTGGAAGGTCATGAAGGTGTGGATCAAGGCAAGAATGGATTAAAATTAAAATGGAACCAATAAGAAAATATAAAAGTACATTTACCCTTAGTTCGGATAACCAATAATTCATGAAATGTTGTTTATTTCATTTCTTTATATGTATGTTTATGTGTATGTGTATGCTTATACTGGGCTGTGGCGAAATATGTGTTCCTTACAGTAGATTGGGCATAAAATATTTGAAAGACGCTGTGCTCATGCACCTTATCAAGCTGCCTGGTGCTTCTGTAGCTTGGGTTCTTGATAGGGCTTAGGTGCATCCGCTTCATGCACTTGCATGAAATTTGGAAGATATGATGGCTAATTTTATGTGTCAACTTTACTGGGCCACAGAGGTCCAGATGCTTGGTGAAACGTTTTTCTGGTGTTTTGTGATGGGAAATACTTGAGTCTGTACAGTGAGTAAAACAGATTATTTTCCTAATGTAAGTGGGCCTTATGTAATCAGTGAGAAGGCCTGAATAGAATAAGGATGATTCTCCCAGGGATACTAGGGAATTACTCTTGCCTGCCTGAATGCCTTTAAACTGGGACATTGGCCTCTACCCCAGATTCAGACTGAAACAGCAGCTCTACCTGAGATTCAAGCCTGCCAGCCATTGGACAAGAACTATGCCATCAGATCTCGTGGTTTTCCAGCTAGCCAACACATCCTGAAGATCTTGGGACATGTCAACGTCCACATTTATGGGAGCCAATTTCTTATAAGAAATAAATAAATAAATACATACATACATACATAAAACATTCATAAATATATAAATATATTTATATTAATACATTCATATTTTATATGAATGTATTAATATAAATATAAATATATTATATATTATAATATATATTATATATGAGAAACAGAAATTTTCTCTATTGAATCTTACTAATTCAGAAGGTGAAAAATATTATCTATTGGTTCTACAGCTGTTTTTTGTTTTTTTAACAGAATGTGGTAGACATTATTCTAAAGAAAAAAATATAGCCCCCAATGTTCCATACCTTAAAGCTGACAACCCATGAATATGAAGAGAGACCATTTCTATAGTCGTGTTGTAATATAGAGACAGATTTTCTGGATCAACCTAGTATCATCATGAACCCATGCATCGTAAACCCATGCAAAGCAGAGTTTTTCCTGGCTGGCCATCCCACAAGCTGAAAATGGAGACCTCAGTTGTATAACTGCAAGGAACTTAATTGTCCGAAACCCAAATAAACTCAGAAGTAGATTTCTCCAGATAAGAACCCAACCTACTGACACTTGACTCTTACCTAGTGATACCCTAGGCCCAGAACACCAGTGAGTCCACCTGGAAAGACCAGTGAGTCTGCTGGGGTTATTGTGGCAAGACAATTCTGCAGGGTTGTCTTTGGATTCTGGGAGTGCAGTGTACACCGCACTTAACTAACACATCTCCTGATGGCTTGAACACACAATTCCTCATATTAAGTCACTGCTTGGATATAAGATAATTTCTGCCAATATGCTACTGAAATTTGACTATTTTATTTCCACATACCTCCTACTTGGTAAATGCAATGATACCTGTAGCTTATTTCAAACTCAAGTAAAACAAAACACAAAACTCTAAAGAACGGACCGCTCCTTACCTCTTGAAACTACCTCTTCTTTTGTGTTTGATAACATTTGACTCTCCTGGTTTCTCTTATATATTCCCTCTACTAATTTTCATTCTATTCTCCTGCCTCATTTCCATTCATGAAGCATGCATTGAGCACGTACTAGGTTGTAGGCACTGTATACAAAGAACAGAGGTCTTATCTAGAACTAATAATGGACCTTGTTATCCAGGGGTTTGCCATTGTGTAAACAAATTAACTATACTGAGTTGATAACATCTGTAATAGAGGTGGATAAATATACCCTGGAATTGCAAAGAAGAAAACACATGATTCTCTAGGGCACCCAGGGAGTGCTTTACACAAATGAGAGTCACTTGACGTGAGTCTTCTAGAGAAGACATATTTCAAATCAACAGAGTAAGGAAGGGCATTGCAGGCAGGAAAAAAAAAAAAGAGAGAGAGAGAGGGCAAGGCACGGAAGTTTGAAAATGTGACACATTAAAAGAGTAGCAAAGTTTCCTTTGGATGGATTTCATGTGGGAATGGGAGATTGGTAAAGAGTGAGGATTAATGTAGAAGGTGACATATGAATTGGATCCTAGAAACAGTTAACAGGAGATAGTTATGGTGCCCGAATGACGTTGATGACTACCCATTGTATTCAAATAAACCTGAAGACACTTCTTGGCTTAGATGGAACCTTGTTCATCATCTGATTAATTCCATAAGGTTAATCTAATCTTATGTTCCTCTTCTCTACCAACCATTCACTCATTTATTCATTTATTTCTTTAGTCAGAGAGGGTATGTGTGGGGTGAATATCATGAAGAATGTGAAAGTCATTATAAGACTTTGACTTTCATTTTCGATGAGAGGGAAAGTCAGTTGAGTAGTCTCACCAAATTCACATTTGACTTTGTTTTATCTATCTATCTATCTATCTATCTATCTATCTATCTATCTATCTATCTATCTATCTATCTATCTATCTATCTATCTATCTATTTAATTTAAAGAGAGTGCCCGCAGCAGTTTAGAGGAGAGAGAAACTGAGACAGAGACAGAGAGACAGACAGAGAGAGAGAGAGATCTCAAACAGGTTCCATGCCTAATTCATGCCTAGCTCAGATCCTAATGCAGGTTCTGACCCCATGACGTCATGCTTTCTGGATCATGACCTGTGCCAAAATCAAGAGTCAGATGGCTAACCACCTGAGCCACCCAGGTGACCCTAATTTGTATGTTAAACAAATCACTCTGACTACTATCTGGGGAGCAGGTTGGAGTGGGAAGCAAGCATACAAGCAACAACAGCAACAAAATAAGGAGGTTACTATAGTAATCCTGAAATAACTTCCATCCTGAATAAGGATGGAAGAAGGGGACATAGTGAGAAAATTATGATCATGTGTACATTATAAATGTGGATATAATAGGATTGTTTGTGGTTTGAATATAAGTGATGAGAAAAACAGATATAAAAGACTCCACCAAGGTTTTTTTTGTTTTGTTTTGTTTTGTTTAGTTTGTTTTTGTTTTTGTGTTTGTTTTTTTGGGCTGGACCACAGGTTGGTGGTAGTTTTAAGTTGTCTGTTAGAGATCATGGGATTTAGGGGAAACATCAGGACTTGCTATTTTCACAAGGTGATTTTGAGATGCATATCAGACATCCAAGCGGCCTTTTTTTGAATGTAGTTAGATATAGGCATCTGGAGTTTAAAGTAAGAAGTTTAGTGTGGACTCTAGGCTGGATTACTTAGCATGCGATCGCATGAGATCAGCTAGGGAGTGAGAATGGATGAGAGAGAAGACACACAAGGACTGAGCTCTGGGGTCTCTAACTCTTAAAGTACTGCAAGATGTGGAAAACCTAGCAAAGGAAACTAGACACAGTGGCCACTGAAGGAGTAGGCGAGACATGAGGAGGCTCTCGAGTCCAGGAAGCCTGGTAAGGAATGTGTTTCAAGGAAGCAGGTATCAAAATGGTCAAGTGCTGATGGGAAGTCAAATAGGATGAGGTCAAATAAATGATCATCAGGGTCACATGGGGGGGTCACTTGGTTAAGTGTCTGACTCTTGGTTTCACCTCAGGTCATGATCTCATGGTTTGTGGGTTCAAGCCCCAGGTCGGGCTCCATGCTGACGGTGTGGAGTCTGCTTAGGATTCTCTCAATGCCTCCATCTGTCTCATATCCTCCCCTGCTCACTCTCCCTTTCTTTCAAAATGAATACATACACTTGAAAAATTATTAAAATATAAATAATCACTGTGTTTTGCAAAGTGGATGTCATTGACATGTGATGAGAAGGATTTCAGTAGCACCGGGGAAAAGCCGAATGGGAGTGGATTGAACAGAGAATTGGAGTAGAATGATTGTAGACAGGGAGTAAGGCAATTCTTTCAAGGAGCGTTGTGACAAAATGAGGGAGAAAAATGAGGCAGCAGTGGGAAAGGAAGGGAGCAGGGTCAAGAGAGGGCTTTGCTTTTTCTTTCTAAAATTTGAGAAATAAAAGCATTTTTGTAATTTCCATATTGCTGATGGAAATGATGATATGGCAGAGTAGGAGAGAATTGCTGACAGAAATGTTCTTAACAGGGCAAGAGTGACTTTGGTCTAGTGTCCAAAAGATAATTGGCTCAGAGAGGAAAGAACAGATCCTTCATATGAATGTTGGTGAGAGCAGAGCACAAGGAAATAGATGTAGATGGAATGGTAGATGCGATAGGTGATTTTTCAAATTCTCTTTTCAGTGACCTGGTTTTCTCAGTGTGGTAATAGGCAAAGTTATAAGACCAGAGTGAAGAAGGGTTGGGAACAGTTGGAAGTTTGCGGAGAAGGAAGTTGTGAACTAGAGGTCTAGGTGTGTGAGAAAGTAGCCTCTGACCTCACTTGAGTCAGTGGCCATCAAGTAACTTTTGTGCTGCTTTCCTCCAATTACATAGGATGTTGCTATGTGCAGGAACTAGATTGAACTTCCTGCGGTTTCCAACTTCTTTACCTTGGCATAGGCAAGCTTTCATCTGCCTGAGAAGCCCTATCTACCCTAATCACTCATATTTCAAATTTGCCTCAAACATTACTTAGTTAATCCCACCAGTCAGAGTTAATTAGTCCCTTCTTGGAACTCTTGTGGTACCATGTGCAGTGCCCTGTTCCGTAATTTTTGACATATTGTAATAATTTGCGTCCCTGTCTCCCTAGATAATTTGGCCACTGCTTGAGGGGGTCAGTTTGATCATTGCAGTTCCTAGTATACAGTTTGACTTATGGGTAGCCTTTGTTAATTGCCAATTGAATTGAGTTGAATTGAGTCGAATTGAATTGAGTTGAATTCAATCGAATGTACTGAATTGAATTGAATTGAATGGAGAGAATTAGTAGAAAGAATTGGCAGGTAGGAGAGGCAGAGCCTCGAAAGAGTGGTGATATTTACATCAAGACTTGTCTGATCTATAAGGAGGGGAACTCCTGCTCATGAGACTGGGAAAGGTAACTGTTTCCTCACCTGTAGTGGTGGAGTGAATGGAGCCGAAACCCCAAATGAACTTCTGTAAATTGTGTCAACAATTCTTACTTCTATACTGTTTGCTTTGAGGACATAAAGAGTTCATATATGCAGAAGGATTTTGTACATAAAAATGTGCTGCATAATGTAAGTTACTCTTTCTCACAACACTCTGTGCCAAGATAAAAGAAATTGTTGATTTTATATATTTTACTAAAGGGTAGCATGTATAACATAGGAAGAGAAGGACGGGTTGAAAAAAAAAAACAATGATGATAGTTATACTCGTCTTGTTGACCTTTCTACTCTTCAAAGTCTCTTTAGAAGATATCATAATGGTCTCTTTCAGTTACAGATGCCTCTTATTGTCTCTGAGACAATAGCCCTAATATGATCTAATTTGCTAAGGCAGGTGGTCTGGAAACAGATGCAACTGCCAGCTCATTCTGCAGGAAGCAGCATATAAGGAGCCCGCTGATCTGACAGGCTTGTGTCACAATGCACAACTTTGGGAATTGCCCAAGCTCAGAAAAGGCCAGTTTTTTGCAACATTATAAAACTCAAGAGAACTCTCTAACACAGAGGTGATGTTCACAGTTCCACAGCAATAACATGTCTGATTCTTGATGCTGACTAGAAGTCAACCAGTTATTTTAACACAGGTTTTAACTCTTATTGGTTTCACTTCACTTTCCCTTACGTTTCAGGTTTCATAAGGGCAGGAACCATGTTCTGGGCTTCCTAATCTGTGCCCACACATGTCTACCATGGTATTTCATGGGCGCTCCATTATCATGTTATTAATTGGGTTTTTTAGTAGGTGTCAGGCAGCTTTCATGGTGACCACGTTATTGGCAGAGCATAAAGAGAGTGGCAATAGTGGTGCTTTCTCTAACATATGAACAACATGTTACTATCTTAAAATTCCTGGAATATATGTATGATGTCCTGTATGAATGATTGTGAGTTTATGACACTCATATTCTACTTCTTTTTCACAACAGTTTAAAATACCTTTATGGCAGTTTACCTTCCTTTCATTTCCTAACTTAAAATAATTTACTTCTTTGGCTTTGGACTACCTGCCTACATGCTAATAGATGCAGCACTAGAAAACATGTTTGCATTTTGATGTGTTCTTAGCAGGCTGCCTTACTTGCCATGTCTGCTGGGTGGGTTGGGTACCACTGTTATTTCTGGGAGGATCTTCTAAGATACAAGTATATTTCATGGGCAAAGTAGCATGTTGAGTCCGTCATCATTTGGAGTGAAACTCTGTCTAAGTCCAGTAGACTTGGTCCCATTGGTCACATGAAGGAATGAAAAACAGGCCACATTCGTTTTGATGTCATAACATTCTGGGACATGTAGTGATGCCCATGAAAAAAAAAAAATAAAGAATCCGACTGGGGACTCCATTTAAGAGATGTCTCAGCAAGCAGAATCAAGATGCCAGAATGAGGAACAAAGATAAATGCTGTGTAGGTTCTAGAGGTTGGAGACATTGCTCCAGCAGAGAGAAAATTCCTTCAGGATTAAGGGAGAGGCTGGATAGTGATCTACAGGCCGCTTGTTACCACCTCCAGGCCATGATCTTTCTACTCCCCTGCAATTCCTGCCTTCACCTCCTTAGTCCATCTATTCAATCCCAGAGTGCCACCCTTTTCTTCATGGAAATTTCTGGAGTCCCTTCTTACTCTTCTTTCTTCTCACGTTGCTCCTACCTCTGTTGTGGGCAATTTCAGAATCCTGGTAAAATTGCTCTAGCAATGTAGCTTCAGGGTTCTTTAAATTTCCTGGCTCCCACAACCTTAAGAGTCAGTTTCCTCCAGTAGCTAACTTCCGTGATGGTACTCTGAGCTCTATGATCATCCAGATGTCTCCTGCTAGAATGTCAAACTCAACGTGCCAATATCTCAGAAGATAACCTCCCCTAACCAGGTGTCTCACTACTTGACTTCACAACTTCTCTTCTTCAGCCCGATAGAGACTTGTGGTCCCTGCTTCCTCCCTCTCATTTCCCTGCATATCATCCCTTGTGGCTCCACTTCCCTTCCTAATGCAGTGTATACACCTCAGTATGTCACTTTGTGCTGGAACGTCCTAGTCCTCTGCTGCATCTGCGTTGGTGGCCTTGAAGCTTGGATGAGTCCTCCACTCTGTCAGCCCATCCTCTGTCTCACTCAGCCCAGTGAACTGTTACAGGGACTCACAGTCACTAGGGTCACTCACTCTAATTTTATGGTTGCGGATGTCAACATACCGCCAGAGCTTCTTGCCAATCTTAAGCGGTCTTCTCCCCACAGCAGCTATTCCATACCTCCATCATTACCCTCAACCTATCTTTTTCACCTTTCCCTGGGAAACGGCTCTTGTCTCATAGATAGAACGTAGATTGTAGACACCTTCAAACTCTCACTCAGACCTCATAATGACACCTTTCAACACAACTTTCAACCCCAACCCCAGTATGAGAGACAAAATGTTCCTACTCCCACTCTAGATTCATTAATTCATTCGGCAATCACTGAGATCCAACTGAGTCCTATGAAACACTGTGCTATATGCTTGGGACATTAGAGATGAGGGTGTAGACCCTAATCACAAGGAGCTTACAATTATGTAGGGGAGACAGTTATTATGGTGTAATGGTCCAAAGATGCACGGAGCATGAGGAGAGTGTGAAGGCAAAATCCATGTAACTCAGCCTTCAGGGGAAGGAGATAAAGTGTTGTAAGGGACTTTTCAGATGGGGTGGTATCTTGAACTAATCCTTAAAGTGTGAGTAGGTATTAATTAGGCAAGGTTGGAGTAGGACGGGGACAAGAGGTTCAGGCATTACACAGTAGAGAAAAATCACACTGAATATAGGGAGAGGGTATAAGTAAAAATTGGAAATTGAGTCCTTCCAATTCTTGACTGTGTCCTACGCTTTGCGAAGAGGTCATCTCACAAAGAACCTCAAACGAGCACATGTTCCCAAAATTTCCTTCTCCTTTTTTTATTCTTTATCCTAGTGTAATTCCTCTCATTTCCTCACCAGTATGATTCAATTAGTAACTCACTTCTGTGGATACTATGGCAACCACATTTCCTCTATGCCGCACCCTTCTGTATCTTTGTTTGGCATCAGTGGAGCCTCATGATGGATCTCATATCTCTACTCCCCTTAGAGTGGACTTTGTAACCTGCAAAAGTTATTCCATCACTGCCTTCCAAGCTGTGGTTCCCCCACACTCCAGCATGAGAGAAAACACCTTTCCCATCCGCACCCTGCCCCCACCTTTGCATCCTTACTTGTCCTGGGCCAATTGTTCATGCCCTTAGACACTCTCATGATCAACTATCAGCAAATTCCTTAATATGCCCTATTGTTTTATGCCTAGATGTCTTCCCCATCAACATGGGTATGTTTTGATGCAGCGTCTTAATTGGTACATATTTTAAGGCAGGCTAAAATAATTATCAAATATCTAACCTATTCTCTCTTTTTTTTTTTTATTTCCCGGATAACAACGGTAATAGATTCTCTTTTTTTACATTTTTAATTTTCTATTATTGAAGTATAGATTACATAGAGTGTTATTTTAGTTTCAGGTGTATAAAATAGCGATTTGATAATTCTATACATTATTCAGTGCTCTCCGTGGTAAGTGTAATCACCATTTTTCACCATATAGTGTTGTTATAATATCAACTATATTTCCTGTGCTGTACTTTTCATCTCTGTCAGTTATGTATTTTATGACAGGAAGTTTGTAACTCTTAGTCACCTTTCCCTATCTTACACACCCCACCCACTTCTCTTCTTGTAACCACAAGTTTGTTCTCTGTATTGAAGAATCTGTCTTTTCTTTTTCTGTTTTGTTTTTTAGCTTCTACATAAAAGTGAAATTATATGGTATTTCCTTTTATCGTTATAATCCCACGTGGCATAATACCCTCTAGGTTCACACATGTTGTTGCAAACGGCAAGGTTTATTCCCTTTTTTTTAAATTAAAATATATTCCATTATATGGACACTACATTTCTTTATGAATTCATCTGTTGACAGACTCTTGGGCTGCTTCCATAGCTGGGCTATCATAAATAATGCTTTAATAAACACAGAGGTGCATGCCTCTTTCCAAATTGGGGTTTACCTTTTCTTTGGGTAAATACCCAGGAGTGGAATTATTGGATGATATAGTACTTCTGAGTTAATTTCTTGAGGAACCTGCATTCTGTTTCCTAGAGTGGCTGCACCTATTTACATTCCCACCAAGAGTGCATTGGTGTTACTTTTTCTCTTACCTTCTCACTAATACTTGTTATTTCTTGTCTTGTTGATACTAGGCATTCTGTCAGGTGTGAATTGATGTGTCATTGTGGTTTTGATTGAGGTTTCTCTGATTAGTGATGTTGAGCATCTTTAATGTGTCTGGTGATGTAGTAGACACTCTTAATTCATCCCTTTCTCCTTCCCTTTTGATTCTTTCCAGGGTGATGATGACACTGATGATGTTATCTGACAGCTTAACTCACCATTTTAATCTTCTATCAAAGGTCATACATTACTTCAAGTGTCCTGCTTTCCTGCTTTAAGTTACGTTGTTTCCAATGCGTTACATGACGTCCCTTTCACAAGTCTTCCTAGGGCTCCCCGACTCACCTTTTATTACTACCCACCGTCACTCATACTCTTAGAAAGTTGCTCTAGTTACTTATCCTGATCCAACACTCTATTTCTATGCCCCGACTCTAGTCTCTATACACACTTCAATTGACACCTCTTACACATAATTTTTTTCCTAATGTTTATTTATTTATTTATTTATTTATTTATTTATTTATTTATTTATTTTTATTTTTTGAGAAGAGAGAGACAGAGCATCAGTGGGTGAGAGGCAGAGAGACAAGGAGATGTAGAATCCGAAGTAGCCTCCAGCTCTCAGCTGTCAGTGCAGAGTCCTACATGGATCTTGAACTCACAAGCTGTGAGATAATGGCCCAAGTTGAAGTCGGCCCCTTTCCCAACTGAGCCACCCAGGTGCCCCAACACATCTTACACTTTCATGTCTCCAATAGGACTTAATATTTCTATGGACCAGGACCATCCATTCATTAAGTTCTAGCACCTCCTACAGTTTGGGAATAAAATAGACACTCAATAAATTGATGCTCAATTGACAAATAAAGGAAGGAATGGGTCCGAAGACAAAGGGCTCAATAAAGACTTTTGTTCCTATGAATTCAACACAGAGTAACACTAGAGCATTTGAATTCAACTGGAGGGTCCTTTAGTCAATCGTGGAAGAAATTACCATATTCTAAGAGTTGTAAGCTGAGAGAGAAAGATTTTTTTGAAGAAATATAAAGGTAGTTTAATTTCCTAAGAGGCCAAGCCTTGAAAGCTTATCTATAAGAACTATATAATGTAAGATGATTCTGGATCATGAAGAAACTCAAGTGCAGTGAGAGCCGTGACAACATGGGGAACACACAGTAAGGACAACAGTAGTCCCGAAAGTGCTGTCCTGTGTGAGAAAAGAGAGTTTAGTGACCCTGTATGGAGGGAGAGGATACAGGGTGGGCAGAGTAGGGAGGGGAGGAAGTTGGGATCCAAACTGCAATATTGAAATATCAGAGGAGTGTTATGGTCATATTCATAAACTTCCCTATATGTATCCTAAGGAAAACTTTTTTTTTCCTTTAACGAGCTTTTTAAAGGTAATATACACATGGTAAAAATTCATATAGTAGCAAAACAAGTTATTCAATGAAATTAAATCTATGTCTTCGCTAGGCCTCCATTATTCTTCCCCAGAAGAAGACCACTTTTAACAGTTTGTAGGGTTTTTTCCAGAATCTCAAGTATATCATATGCATATCTCACATGAAAAAAAAATATATATAGCTGGTACCAAGATATTATCTACACCTCTCTATTTTATAGGTACATGATTTTTGTGATTTGAAAAGGTTTGACATGAGATTTGCCCTGTGAAAAATTAATGTGTCTGGTCCAATGGGACATTATTTTTTAAATATACATCATGGTATTTCCTACCCTGGTTGCATTCAAGGTATTTAATCTGTCCCCTGTTTATGTGTGTTTAATTTGTTTGTAGTCTACGAGTATAGAAAACAATGCTGCCGTGAAAGTCCTTGTGCATATGTTTGCCTGCCAGAGTCCAGCAGAGTGTGGGTGGTGCCTCGAAAATCTTACCTGGAAGGAGTTTAATGGAGGAACTATGAACACAGGTGCTGGTGAGATAAACGGGCTCAAAACTACGTGGTTGAGTCCTTGGGGACTAGCAAGAGAAGACTTCACCTCTCCCAGGTATCAGGGGACAAGGAAAGGACAAGTGTTACTAGAAGCCAATGAGCCCACGGCTGGGAGAGAAGCCACCTAACAGGAGATGTGGCCATAGACTGAGGAATAAGCCACTGCCAAAATTCCAGAGTTCAGAGTACATATAATGACTGCTTTTCTTTTGCTCTCTGGCTACCTATTAGTATACCTGCCAACTATGGATGGAAGCCAGACGACAAGAAAGCCTCAACGATGCAGTCCATAGACGTGAGCTTACTGGCAGGCATAGGATGATCAAAAATATATCTGCAAGGATGAATGGAGGATTAGCAGTCCCTGGCTTAATATTGTTTGACTTATAGTTATTGGACCTTACAATGGTGTGAAAATGATAGCATTGTTTACAAATTGTACTTTGAATAACACCTGGCTGGCTCAGTCGTGTAAGCATCTGACTTAGTTCATGTCAAGATCTCAAGGCTCGTGAGTTCAAGCCTGCCTCAGGCTATGCTGACAACTTGCATCCTGGGGCTGACTTGAGATTCTGTGTGTGTGTGTCTCTCTCTCTGTCCCTCCCCTGCTCACGCTCTTTCTGTCTCTCTTTCTCTCCAAAACTTGAAATAACATTAAACATTTTCAAGGATAAATTGTACTTCAAATTGAAGTTTTGACCTCTCCCAGTGCTAATGAGAGGTGATACGACCCTCTCCTGTGATGCCTGGCAGAGCAGCCAGCCACAGCTCCCAGTCCACCACATGATCATTATGGTGAACAATCTATCTGCTTACAGCTATTCTATACTCACAGAATCGTTGTGTTTATGCTTTCAACACAGTATTCACTGAAATACATGAGAGAGTTAAACTTTAATGTAACATAGGCTGTGTGTTAGATGATGTCTCATAATTTCAGCTCATGCAACTATTTTGAACACACAAAATAGAGGCTAGACTAAACTATGATATTCAGCACATTATGTGTGTTAAATGCATTTTTGGCTTAGAATAACTTCCACTCACACTGGTTTTATCTAGAAGTGACTCCATCCTAAATCAAGGAAGATTTGTAATGTAAAAATCTTGGGAAATTTCCTAGAACTGGAATTGTGGTATCAGTAGGACAGAAAGAACCTCTTCCACATCCATTCCTCCACCTCCTTCCCTTGCAGCCCAAGCAATATAAGAGGAAGTGTCATGTGGCAGCTTCTGAGAAAGTTGAGACAGCTGTGGGCCTTGTGTTCTTTATTTTTTCTTTGATGTCATTCACATGCTGCCTTGGATCCTGAACTCTAGGGCCAAACCGTTTGGATGGAAAGTGAACTGAGATTCTTCCAGCAAGAGCTGGTAGGAATTAGATTTCTATGCACTTCATAGAATACAGCTGCCCAATCAGACTTGAGCTGTATACCTCCAAAGTTCATTTACTTGGGAGAGAAATCCACTTTTACCCTGTTAAAACCATAGTTCTTCCTTGTTCTGTGTCGTAGGGAAAAACCTAACCCTCATGAAGGTATACGGATAACAGGTATAAATATGTTGAGTTTTATGGATATTGTCAAGTTTGGTATTTTGAACTGAATTTTTAGTACTGAGTTTGAATTCAGCTACTCCATTCACAGCACATGTCTTAATCTTCTTGTGCCTCTGATTTCTCAGAGGGGTAGTAATATAAAGCACTTCATTTGGTTGTTATGAGGAATAATTAAATTAAAATATGTGAAATAGATCAGTGTCTGTCCAACATGCCAAACACTCAATAAATGTTAATACTGTTATTTTTACCATTATCATCTTAAACTGTCTTCCAAAGAAGAGGTCCCAGTTCCCCAATTACAATTCTGAAATGCCTCTTTCCTCTTCCGTTTTCTATAGTGTGCATTACCAATGTTTTTGTCCAATAGAAGAGTAGTAGTATTTCATTTTTATTTGCAATTGCTCTCTAAAATTGTGGTGGTACGTCTTTACAGTTTTTAAAACTCATTTATGCTTGTTTTCTGGTGAACTTCCTTTTTCTTTCCTCTATTCCTTCTATTGGATTT
This sequence comes from Puma concolor, assembly GCF_028749965.1. Lineage (NCBI taxonomy): Eukaryota > Metazoa > Chordata > Mammalia > Carnivora > Felidae > Puma > Puma concolor. The sequence goes on from NW_028240224.1 coordinate 446,088, forward strand.
TTGTTTTGTTTAACAGTGTGGCTTAAAAAAAAAGCAATACAAACATTATGGAAATTTGTCTTCTGTGTTTCTGTTGGTGGTGCAAATATTTTGAATAAGTTTCATTTGCCTTTATTTTATTTTTTTAATTTTTTTAACTTAATGTTTATTTTGTGAGAGAGAGAGAGAGTGCGAGCAGGGAAGGAGAAGAGAGAGAGGGAGACACAGAATCTGAAACAGACTCCTGACTCTGAGATTTCAGCAAAGAGCTAGATGCAGGGTTCCAACCCACAAACCATGAGATTGTGACTGAGTCGAATTTGGACGCTTAACCTACCAAGCCACCCAGGCACCTCACTTTATTTTTCCTTTTCCTTTTCTTTTTGTTTGGCTTTGTTTTTTCTTTACAAAATTAAAAAAATATATATTCAATATAATAAAAATGATCCTTCTCTACTATCGTTACATCTGAGCTTAATGTCCACCCCTATTTTAGAAAGATCATTGTCATTCTGGATTATAAGAATAATTCCCCCATATTTTCTCCTAGGACTTCATAGATTGACTTACATAAAAAATATCTTCTCCATTTGTAATAAAGCTGGGGAAGGCAGTGAGATAAGATTTAAAGTGATTCTGCAGATGACTGTGTTGGAGCGTTGGCAAAAATGAATGCTTTGACACATAAATCTTACCTAAGAAAGTTATATTTTCCTTTGATCCACATAAAAGATACTTCTTAAACAAAGCATGTGGGAAGCCATCCTCCTTGCAGGTATGGGGTAAGCTTGCCTCCTGGGGTTTTGTGTTTTTGTTTGTTTGTTTGTTTTGTTGTGTTTTACTCTTAGGGGGAAACGCATAGGTTGTTTATAATGAAATTTTGTATTTCCAGGTTAAGGTGCTGCCAGGTTGAGCATACTAATTTACCAGTTTATAAGACTGCCTCTCACACATCGCTTCCTGGTGGTAGGCAAGATTTCTTTCTCTGCAACCAGGGCCATACTGCCACTTGTTCACAGGTTAAGTAATGATGCCAAGACATTTTTATGCCTATGCTAATAATGACCCACCTCTGGACAAGTGCAGGCAGATACTGCCGACCTTTTAAGGCCAAGGAGGGATTGAGCCCACAGCCTTCCACTGGGCTCCACCATTGTTTCTGCTCTCTCTGTTGTATGTCAGTTGTTATCATCACGTTTGAGAACACACGCTCTAGAGTAAAACTATCTGACTATGTACTTCCATCTTGAGCTATAGGGAAACAAATAAAGTCCCCTTACCTTTTTCGTTCTTTGCTTTCTCTTTTGTGAAACGGGCATTATCACAGTGTGGAAATTCAATAATTAAATAAATAAATACGTAAGTGCTTAAAATTTCTTAGAAACAAACGCTCAGTAAATATTAAGAAGGCTTTTCCCAATAGAGAATAGAAAAATAACTTTCTTGTTTTCTCCTAGGATTTTGTAGATGCATTTTTATAAGAAAACATATAATATTAATAATATGACATAATGCAAATTAAGACATTTATAAGAAAAGTATTGAAACTTCATGAACAGTATCATTGTTACTATTATTCGAACAATGCATTTGCTTTGAAAGGTTCACTTAGTTATATACTAAATTTGCATATGCTTTGAACCTACTTCTGGATTCTCTATGACGTTTCATTCATTCAGCTGAACCACATTTGCTTTATAACATAATTTATTATCTGGTAGAACTCGCCTAATTCATATGCTACCTTTTCAGAAAATTTTTTCTGGATCAGCTTGAATATTGATATTTATACAAAAATCTTAGAACCAGCTGATCTGATTTAAAAAAATCCATATTTTATTGGGCTTGCAACAAATTTACATAGTAAGTTAGAGATAGTCGGCATTCTTACAATAATAACTTTTCCTGTTCCAACACAAGGAATGTTTATATTTAAGCTTTTTTTTTTTAAATATCTCTCACATGAGTTTAAAGTTTTCTGAAAGGCTTATTTATATACTTCTTTCATGTTTTTTGTTAATTCCTCCCTTCCTTCCTTCCTTCCTTCCTTCCTTCCTTCCTTCCTTCCTTCCTTCCTTCCTTCCTTCCTTCCTTCCTTCCTTCCTTCCTTCCTTCCTTCCACCTCCTTCTCCTTTTACTTCTGTCATGGCAAATGGCGCCAATTCTCTGACTATATTTCTAATTATTTCTTGTTTGTATGAGAGAATGCTAAATTGTTACCTTGTGTGCCTGGATCATGTAATTTCATCAGGAAGACTCATGAAAAATCCGATCTCCTTCATCGCAGTTATGTATAATTGACACTTGTTGGAAGGAGATAAACAGAGTCAAGAGAATTTCAGTCTTAAAAGAGAAGCCCCTGAGGTGAGAGTAGCCTGAGAGAGCAATTGAAGAGGGAACAAATGTGACCCAGAAAGGAGGTCACTGAACAATGTGATTGGGATAACACCCAAAAAGCAGGTTGATTAGGAATAGCACCAAAAATAATTGTCAGATATGATCAAAGCTGTACAAGGGCAACTGAAAGTGTTAGATGTTTTCCTTAAATACAAAAACTTTTGCATTTAACCAAGAAATTAAAAAGTTAACCAAGTTACCAAGTAAGTAAAATTAAACTTCTTTTCTTGTAAACAGAAAATTCAAGGAAACCAAATTATTAAAGTAAAACATGGTAACATTATAGAGCTTTTGGTTATTAAAAACTCCTATGTACATATGCCAATAAAACAGACAATGAATGTTTTGGACACAATGTAAAGGACTACAACTGGTTTAAGAAAAAGCAGTAAGAGAATGAAAGCAATGCAAGTCATTTCTTTGAAAAACTAGCATAACCCCATAACTCTAACACTGGAGCAAATGAGCAAGACTTGGGGACCAGCCAGCCTGGCTGAGAGGTTTCTTGCCAACACTTACTTAGTTCTTACTCATACCAGGTGAGGTTCTGAACATTTCACAAGTACTTCATGTCATTCTCCTTAGGGCCCTATGAGTGAGGGTTTACTATTAACCTCCTTTTACACATCAGCAAAGTGAAGAAGTTCACAGGTTAAGGAACTTGTCTGCTCGCAAGGTCAACACAGGTGGCATGTGATGGAACTGAGAGGTGGCATGAAATAGTGTCCTCTAGTGCCAACTCACCCAAGTTGACATCCTGTCTCACCAGTACTAGGTGTATGATCTTCGGCACAGATTTTTTTAATGCTTTTGTGCTTTCGTTCTCATATATGTAAGACCAAGAGATGAATATAATGATCATAAAAAGAGTTTAAAACAATATCTGAAATATAGCAAACACCCCTTATATAGAATCCTATTATTACTGTTATTATTATTATTATTATTATTATTATTATTATTATTATTATTATTATATTATTATTATCATTAAAACAGGACGGGACAGAGAATACCTAAAAAGATATAATAACACATATGGAAACAATGAATTTCCTGATACCTAAAATATCAGAAAATCCAGTGATTTAATTAGGTGGTCTAAAGTGTTTTTTTTTTCTTTTTCTTATAAATTGAATTTATTTTTAAATATTTTATGGTTTTGAAACAATATCTTATTTCTTACTGAGAGAATGCAAACAGGATCAGAGAGAGAGGAATAGCATATCTGAAGTGGGCGTGATGCCTAAAGCACTGAGCCCAATGTAGGGCTTCAACCCACGAACTGCAAGATCATGACCTGAGCCAAAGTTGGATGGGCAACCAACTGAGCCACCAGGATGCCCCTATTTTTTTTTCACATATAGTGTTATATTAGTTTCAGAGTACAATATAATGATTCAGCAATTCCTTACAATACCCAGTACTCATGGCAACAAGTGCACTCCTTAATCCCCATCACATATTTCACTCACTACATCTGAACCCCCCCCACACACACACTGGTAACCAGCATGTTGTTATCTATAATTAAGTGTATGTTTCTTGATTTGTCTATTACTCTGTTTCCCCAACATTTGATCATTTGTTTAGTTTCTTAAATTTCACATATGAATGAAGTCATATGGTATCTGTCTGTCTCTGACCGACTTATTTTGCCTAGCATTATATTCCCTAGCTCCATTCATGTTGTTGCAGATGGCAAGATTTCATTATTTTACATGGCTGAGTATTATTCCCCTGTGTGTGGGTATTATACAGAATATACCACATCATATAATTATGTGTGTATAATACCACATTATAATACCACATCATGCATACATACTAAATCTTTATCCATTCATCATTTGATGGACACGTGGCTGTCCCATAATGCTGCCAAAATTATCAGGGTTCTTGTCTCTCTTTGAATTATCGTTTCTGGATTCTTTGGGTAAATACACAGTAGTGTGATTGCTGCAGTTGTAGTTTTCACGTTCTGAGGAACCCACTATGTTTTCCACAGTGACTGCACCAGTTTGCATTCCCATCAACAGTGCAAAAGTTCTTTTTCCATATCCTCATCAACACCTGTTGTTCATTGTGTTGCTGATTTTAACTATTCCAAAGAGTGTGAGGTGGTATCTCATTGTCCTTTTGACTTGCAATTTCCTGATGGTAAGTGATGATAAACATCTTTTCACGTGTCTGTTGGCCATCTGGATGTCTTCATGGAGGAGTGTCTGTTAAGGTCTTCTGCCCATTTTGTAATTGGATAATTTCGTTTTTCAGTATTGAGTTTTGTAAGTTCTTTATATAGAGGATACTAATCCATTACTGGATATGTCATTTGCAAATAGCTTCTCCTATTCTGTAGGTTGCCTTCATTTTTGTGGAGTTTTTCCTTAGCTGTGCAGAAGCTTTTTATTTGGATGCCATCCCAATAGTTTATTTTGCTTTTGTTTTTGTATTTTTGCTTTTGTCTCAGGAGATATACCTAGAAAACGTTTCTTTGGCTAATTTCAAAAAATTACTGCCTGTGTTCTCTTCTAGGATTTTTATCTCTAATCCATTTTGGATTTATTTTCATGTGTTTTGTAAGAAAGTGGTCCAGTTTCGTTCTTTTCCACATTTCTGTTCAGTTTTCCAACACCATTTGCTAAAGAAAATACCTTTTTCCCATTTTATATGCTTTCTTGCTCTGTCAAAGATGAATAGACCAGATACTTGTGGGTTTATTTCTAGGTATTCTGTTCTGTTCCTTTGGTCTACGTTCCAATTTGTGCCAGTACCATGCAGTTTTGATAACTACAGCTTTGCAGTATAACTTGATATCTGGAGTTTGTGATGCCTCCAGTGTTTCTTTGTTTGTCTGTCTGTTTGTTTGCTTGTTTGTTTGTTTGTTTGCTTGCTTGCTTAAGATTGCTTTGCTCTTCAGGTTCTTTGGTGGTCCCATATAAAGTTTAGGACTGTTTGTTCTAGTTCTGTGAGAAATGCCGTTGGTGTTTTCATCGGGGTTACATTAAATATGTAGATCGCTTTGGTAACATAGACATTTTGACATTATTTGCCCTTTCAATCCATGAGCATGGAATTATCCATTTCTTGGTGTTGACTTCAGTTTCTTTCAACCTTATTTAATAGGTTTTAGAGTATAGGTTATCCACCTCTTTGTATATGTTTACCCCTAGATATCTTATTTTTTTGGTCCAATTATAAATGGGATTGTTTTCTTAATCTGTCTTTCTGCGGCTTCATTATTAGTGTATACAAATGCAAGAGATTTCTATATGTTGATTGTACCCTATGACTTTACTGAATTCGTTCTTCAGTTCTCACACTTTTGTCCGTGGAATCTTTCAGGTTTTCTACAGTAGAGTATCATGTCCTCTATAAATCGAGAACATTTTTCTTCTTCTTTATTGATTCCATTGTCTTTTACTTCTTTTTAGTGTCTAATCGCTGTGGCTAGGAGTTCTAGTACTGTGCTGAATAAAAAAGTGGTGGGAGTGGACATCCTTGTCTTGTTCCTAAGCTTATGGGAAAAGCTTTCAGGTTTTCCCCATTCAAAAAGATTTTAGCTATGAGTTTTTCATAGATGGCCTTTATTATGTTGAGGTATTTTTCCTCTAAACCTAATTTGCCGAGGGTGATTATCATGAATGGATGTTGTAGTTCTTCAAATGCTTTTCCTGCATCTGTTGAAATGATAATGTGGCTCTTCTCCTTTATCTCATTGGTGTACTGTAACGTGTTAATTGATTTGTGAATATTGGACTATACTTGCAAACTAGGAATAAATCTACCTCAATTGCGGTGAATACTTTTTTTTTATTTAATTTTTTTTCAACGTTTTTATTTATTTTTGGGACAGAGAGAGACAGACCATGAACGGGGGAGGGGCAGAGAGAGAGGGAGACACAGAATCAGAAACAGGCTCCAGGCTCTGAGCCATCAGCCCAGAGCCCGACGTGGGGCTCGAACTCACGGCCCGCGAGATCGTGACCCGGCTGATGTCGGACGCCTAACCGACTGCGCCACCCAGGCGCCCCTGAATACTTTTTTTAAAATGTATTATTAGAGTCAGTGTGCAAGTATTTTCTTGAGAATATTTGCATCTATGTTCATTAAACATATGGGCTTGTCCTTCTTTTTCTTAGTGGAGTAGTTTTCAGATTTTGATATCAAGTTAATGCTGGTCTCATTGAATGAAGTTGCAATTCCTTTGAGAAGAACAGGGAGTAACTCTTCTTTAAGTTTATAGTAGAATTATTCTGATCCTGGACTTTGGTTTCTTCAGAGCTTTTGGATTAGTAATTCACGTTTGAGATTCTATCTCACCGTCACTGTGCCCCACCTCTGTACTCTCTCTCTCACTCTCTCTCTCTCTCTCTCTCGTCTCTTTCTCTCTCTCTTTCAATAACTTTTAAAAAGATAAGTTGAGACATTTTAAAATCAAATAAAATATCATCAATTTGGGCAATATTGTCAGATGGAATGAATTTGAGAGGCTTTTTAATATTGACTTCAAACTTGTCATCCCAATTTTCAATCAATAAAAATTTGAGAAGTGTTGCAAGATTGAAAATCAAATCATATTTTGAAGGAGTTTTAAAAAATCATATAATAAAGCATAACAAATTTGAGAATGAATGTTGAAAATAAAATTGTGAACAAAACAAAATACCTAATTTTTTCATCAACCAAATTGCTCACACGCTCACACCGACAAGACTCTTGAAGGAGTCCCAGTACTGATGCCCTTGTGTGAACTTCGCTGTTTCTGAAATGACCTCAGGTTACGAATGGATGGCCCAGATTGCAAGCCAACAAAGGGGAGGTTCACGGGGAGGTGGGGCTCTTAAAGGCCACGGACACGCCATCCTCTCCCATGTGCCCGCTGCCCTCTCATCATCAACCGTGATGAGTCGGGTGCTGTTCTTCCTCTGGTCCACAGGTTTATGCCGTGTGTCCAAAACCCCACGTGAGACTTGTGAGAAGACTCCCAAGGGCAAACACCAGCAGGCCCTCAGGGAGGTCGCCTCGTCCCAGGCAGCCTGCATTCCTTGGCCTGAGTGCCTGGACAAAGGCTGCCTCGGCCACATAGGGAACGATGGACTTGTGCAGCCTTAGCATTCTGTGCAGAGGTCCCGGGCAGGCCTGGATGTTAGAAAGGACTGGGACGAGCCTCACCTGGGAAGAGGTGAGTGCTGGGGTACTCCTTACACAGCAGATGGCTGCTTGCTAGAGATGTCTGTGCTAGTGATGCGGCAAAAGCTCCACCGTGCTAGCAGTGCAATAGACAGAGTTCAGCCCTGTCCATCGCAGGCTCTTCTCTATCCCCAAGTTACATGGCCCCCAGCACAGCGTGCCTGGACTGACATCCCCACACTAATCTTCCTGTCTCCCAAGCTGCCTAAGCCCCCCAGGATCCCCACTGCACAGCTCTGCAGTACAAGAGCCTTCCCTGCAGTGGCTCTATTCCAGAGAAGGTGTTGGCAGTCCCAATGCATGGAGGCTTCTTTGCCCTCCCCAATGTTTCGGAAACACAAGTCGCATCATGCGGCCCCGGCCCGAGACATGAACTGTGGCTGCTACCGAGGAGGAAACAGGAAGTGAGTGCACGGCCCCCTCCCCAGACCCAGTCAGTGAAGACCTGAGGGCAATGGCTGGCAACTCGCTCCCCCCTTCCTCCCAGAGCCCGAATGTCTAGGGGGCGCATGCACATGGTGCTGTACCCCGGATGCCTCCAGGTGGCTATCGCTATGCTGCTGCCACCTAGGAGGCCTTTGTGGTGAGAGGTGCGCCTGTGGCTTTGAGGCTGAGGGAGCTCCAAGCCCAGCCCAGGCTGCTTCACTGCCTTCAGGACCAATCATAGGGAGGGTGGTGTGCCTGGCTTTGGCGGTCCCGCCCCTAGGTCACCAGGAAACTGGGGCCAGCCTGTTGCCTAGGCAGGAAGGCTCTGGGCCCCATGCAGTGCAACTCCTCCCTGGGGCTTGCAGCTGGCCCTCATTGCCCTCTGGGTGCCCTGTTTGGCTTCTGGCCATGCGAAAGTGACCTTTGCATTCCACGGTGTGCTGGGCACGCGGCTATCTACACACACGGGTAAAGGGAAACCTCCACGCTTTTCCCATTTACACCGCCACCTTTGTTCATTGTGCCCCTAGTGCGACAACTCCACGGAGCGGATCACCTTGGCTGTCCGGGAGACGCATTCCAGCTGTGCGCCTGCTGTCTGTGCCCCCTGGTTTTCCATCTGCTCAGCCTCCTTTGCATACTCTCTACATCCATCCTTGCTCCAAGGAGACATGTATGTCATGACAGCAGTCTAGCAGTGCACTGGCTAGGGAAGGTCGGTGACAAGAGGTGTGTGATGTGGGGAGGACGCCACACTAGGGGAGGCTACGTAGCATGCGCGCTGCTCTTGCCTTTGGCCCCAATGCCTGGAAAGTGACACACTGGCAAGCACACACCGCCCCCCTCATGATCGGCTGCCCTTTCCTCCCGTGTGTGGCCGTGCACAGGAAAGACCCGTGACCATGGGCTCTGGGACTCCTGGAGCTTGTGCCTCTCTCACAGACAGCGGTCCCCTTCCTCCCACAGTGCTTGGCCATTTTCTCACAGGGACCCTCCCCAGGCCTTCGTTGGCCGTATGTCTGTTCATCCTGGTCCCATTTCCTTTACCACTCACTTAGGCGGCAGGCTGCCATGAGCGTGGGCGCTGACTCAAAACACTGTCCCCCTGTGCCACAGACAGCATGATTTCAAGGGCCTCCGAAAGGTATCAGGGGGTTGGGGTTGTAGCTTTGGGACATAAGTGAGGGACACGACCCAGGGTCTACACGAAGCCACGTTACCACTTTGGGGAACCAATAAGCTGCAGAAGGTGTGAAGTGAGGGCAATGATGTGGTCTCCCTCCCTGTCAGGGCAGTGGTGATGTGGACTCCCTGCCTGTCTCCTTCAGAGAGCAGCAGCTACACACACACACCACACAGAGACACTGCAGGATTGGAGGCTCGAGATGCATTGCCTGGCCAGGCAACACACTCATGCATTGCCTTTTCCCTTTGGTGGAATGCGGTGTTCCCCTCCCTCTTTATGGGACCAGGAGGCTGCCAGGCAGGCCGGGGATTCTAGGATTGCCAAATTGGTGTGCCGGGACCTCTGGCCAACATGTTGCTTCCGTGACACAGAAGAGGTTCCTCCAGACTCGCTGGACCATGTCAAGATACGTACGGGGTACAGAAATGCTCCAGGGTGGCTGTGATATATGAGGCAGCACACCACAGCTTCAGGTGACAGCAATGCATAGAAACGCAGGTGGATGGGGAGAGGCTGAACAGGTGGTAGGGGGCTGAGAGGGGGTGGCCACTGTGACAGACAGAGAGGCAAACATTTACCCAGAAAGGGAGAGGAACAGGTCCAGTGGTGAGCCCTCAAGCTGCCCTCAGCAGAGGATGTAGGGGGTGGGCAAGACAGGAAAGCAGGCCCAGACCCTGGTGCACCTGACTTATGCAACTCACTCCCTCCAGAGAAATGGGGCCTGTCAAACTCCCATGCATCGCTGGGAGACCCCGTGGCAGGAACGTGGGAGCAAATCTGGATCCCAGGTGCAGGGGCTGCCTGGGACAAGCAGGCAATGCCTTTCAGTTTTAACAACACCTACAACAATATTGGGGCCCAGGGGCCGGGCCCCAACTTCGCAAGGGGGCCTAGACCAGCCAGTCCTGTCTCTGCAGGGTCATCCAGGAGGATGTTCACCGAGACCCGTACCCTGGCTGGGACCACAAGGCCTTGCGATGATCCCCCTAGGCCGGTCCAGGAGCAGGACCAGACTTATGCTATCTGCTGCCTCCCTCCACTAATCCCCGCTTCCTTGCAGGGAACGTTGGTCCTCCTCCACTGGGCCATGGAAGGCCCAACCCCAACTTGACCCTGGCCTAGGCAACACAGGACGAGCAGACCCAGGCAAATCCAGGCTTTCCTCCTGTCATAAAAAGTGATCAGCTAGCTCCCTGTCGATACCAGGAGAGAAGGGATTGCACTCGCTGGACTTTGGCACTTGAGCCTCGCCCTTACCCACCAAGCCAGGAAAGCCCCCAGTCTCTTTCCTTCACTAGCCAACGGCCTACACACACTCACTCAGGCACAATGATGCACGGCCATGCGGCACATGGACACAGACACGCACGCGCTGCCAGAACAAACGCTAGGCCTCAGGCAAAAGTACTCACAGGCGCCAGCCACAATACACTCACAGACACTCTACTGGACCTCTGCACTCACGCATGCCCTCTGCCACATCCCACTCACGAGGCTAGCTCCTCCCCACGACCCACATTTGCTTTCCCCCCTCACACCCCACACGCATTTGTCCTGGGGCCCAAACCTGGCTGAAAACTAGGGCAGATTCAGGACTTCCATTGGGTCACGTGAACTTGCGTTGAGATGCCGAGGAAAGGGAGCCACAACTGATACCAACCTTCCAGTACCAATGGCACTGGAACATGGCATGTGGAGAAACACCAGTCACGACTAGGTTCCCAGCCTCCTCTGCCCCTGCCCTTTCTTCACACCCTCTAAACACTGGGGAGTCCTTTGGGTTTCAGTACCTCCCAGCTGGCTGCAACCTACAGGGCAAGGGCCAAGGGACTGACCTTTCACAGTTCACATGTATACCCAGCTTGTGGTGGCTGCCTGGAGGCAGTCACGGCTTAGGAGGCCTGGATGTGCTCTGACCCCTGTTACTTACGCGTCCCTTTGTGTGTTCCCTTGCAGCCCTGTGCCATCAGTAGCCTACTATGTCCATATGGACATGCACAGCACACGGAAACCCAGATGCACTGATACTGTCCAGGGACAGGACAGAGACAGAGAAAGAGAGATAGAGGTGGGGGAGGAAGAAAGCGTTCCCTAGAGAAAATGATCACAGGGACTCAGAGACAGACAGAGACCAGAGGGACATGGAAGGACGCAGAGGAAGGAGTGTAAGTCACAACTAAGGATAGCCACAGAGGGGGAGTGTGCGTGTGGTGCCTAGGCCTGTGCGTGTACATGTGTATGAATGGGTGAAATTGTCTGGGACTGAGACAGGGGTGTGGCCACGATTCCTGGACTCTCTAACGCGCCTTCCAGCAGAATGGAGGCCCGGTATTCTCAGGAATCTCCGCGTTTTCCGGAACATGACTCATTTGCTTTGGTGCGCTAGCCCATACTCAGGCTAGGAGGGCCATAGAGCACAAGGAGTGGGAACTTGAGGCATGCGGCTCCAGATAGTCTAGCCCAGCAGGTGGAGCGTCGAGGCCCAAGGTTTTTAAATGCCTGCTGCCTCCTTCTGGAGCCCACAAGCATTTGGGAAGCACGCCCATGGCCCCATGGCCCTTCGGACACTGCAGTGGCTTTGGCTGTGGCTGTGGTGGAGGTGGGGCAGAGGCAGGGCAGTGAACTTTTTGACCGTGGGTCCTTGGGGTGAAGGATCTCCAGACCAGACCCAGACAGTTGGCTTCTGTTCAGGAACCATCAGCAGGAAGAAAAGTGGGCGTGGCTCCAGCATTTCAGCCCCTCCTCCCCTTCCCGGGTCTGGAGCCAGTTCTCTGCCTCCCCCTCCAGGGTGGTCTCCCTCTTTGGTCCATGTCCTTTTCCGCTTTGTCATCGAGCACAACTGTCCTGTGGGATATCTCATATCGGAGAACTGGTGCTATAGATCTCACCTCTTTGGGGAGGAGCCAAGATGGCAGACAGCATGGAAGTTTCTTAAGTGTCTCGTGTGCATGAAATACAGCCAGACCAACACTAAACCATCCTACCCACCCAGGAAACTGACGGGAGGATTAGCACAGCAATCTGCATATCCTGAACCACAGTCTTCAACAGGTACGTGACATGGAGAAGTGAACTTGGAGAGCGAGGAGGCTCAGGAAGGGAGGTGCTTCTGTGCCCGGAGAGGCGAAGGAGACTGGGCAGGTGGAAATTTTACTAATTTTCTTTAATATTCTTCTACATTATTCTTTCCTTTCGTGTCTATATTCACAAATTCTATTTTACTCCCATATTCTCCTTTCAGTCTATTTCAGTGTTTTGATTTTTCAAATTCTCACAACATTTCCCTTTGTAATATTTTTTACTTTCTAAATTTTTCTCCACTCCCGCTTTTTTTTCTCTCGTGTCAAACCCCTTTCAACACACAGATGAAACATGCCTAGAATCTAGCATCATTCATTCCCTTTTTTACGTGTGTGTTTTTAATTTTTTACTTTTAACATTTTATAATTTGGATAGTTCATTTGAATTTTCTACCTCATGAGTTCCTTTTCTCCCTTCAAAATGACGAAAGGAAGGAATTCACCCAGAAAGAAAGAGCATGAAGCAACGAGAGCCAGGGATTCAACCAACACAGATACAAGCAAGATGTCTGAAGCAGCATTTAGAAGCACGATGATAAGAATACTAGCTGCGGTCCAATGTAGATTACAGTCCCTTTGTGCAGAGAAAACATGAAGTAAAACCTGGCCAGAATGAAATTAAAAATGACATAACTGAGCTGCAATGACGGATGGATGCAGCGGTGTCAAGGATGGATGAGACAGAACAGAGAATCAGCGATACGGAGAACAAACTGATGGAGAATATGGAAGCAGGAAAATCGAGGGAGATTAATGAAAAGAGCACGGTTGAACAATTAGAGAAATCAGGACTCATGCAGAAGGAACAACATCAGAATCATAGGGGTCCCGTAGGGGGAGAGAGAGAAATAGGGGCAGCAGGGGTATGTGAGCAAATCATAGTGGAAATTTTTGCTAACCTGGGGAAAGACACAGCCATCAAAATCCAGGAAGCACCGAGGACCCCCATTAGATTCAACAAAAACTGACCCTCTACAAGGCAGCAAGGCATATCATATTCAAGCTCACGAAGTATTCAGGCAAAGAGAATCATGAAGGCAGCAAGGGGAAACAAGTCCCTAAACTACAAGAGAAGATAGATCAGGTTTGCCACAGACCTATCCAGAGAAACTTGGCAGGCCTGAAGGGAGGGGTAGGATTTGTTCAAAGTGCTGAATTAGAAACTTACGCAGCCAAGAATTCTTTATCCAGCAAGGCTGTCATTCAAAATAGAAGGAGAGAGAAAGAGATTCCCGGACAAACAAAATTTAAAGGGGTTTGTGACCGCTGAATCACTCCTGCATGCAATTGTAAGGGGGGACACTCAGAGGGGAGAAATGATTATCTATCTATCTATCTATCTATCTATCTATCTATCTATCTATCTATCTATCTATCTACCTACCTATCATCATCTATCATCTCTCCATGTATATGTATATGTATATGTATATGTATATGTATATGTATATGTATATGTATATGTATATGTATATGTATATGTATATGTATATGTATACTTATAATTATATATATTTTTTAATTTATTTATTTATATTTATAGATAGAAATATATAATTAGATATATAGAGATATATAGATGTAGATGTAGATGTAGATATAGATATAAAGATATATAGATTTTTTTTTCTCCAACTCTTCAAAGAAGATAATGGCCATAAATTCATATCTTTCAGTACTCACTTTAAATGCCTGGGTGGCGCAGTCGGTTAAGCGTCCGACTTCAGCCAGGTCACGATCTCGCGGTCCGTGAGTTCGAGCCCCGCGTCGGGCTCTGGGCTGATGGCTCGGAGCCTGGAGCCTGTTTCCGATTCTGTGTCTCCCTCTCTCTCTGCCCCTCCCCTGTTCATGCTCTGTCTCTCTCTGTCCCAAAAATAAATAAACGTTGAAAAAAAATTTTTTTAAAAATAAATGTCAGTAGAGTCAATGCTCCAATCAAAAGACATAGGGGAACAGAATGGATGAGAGAACAAGCGCCATCGATATGCTGTTTACAAGACACCCACTTTAGTTGTAAACACAAGTTCAGAGTGAAAATAAGAGGATGGAGAATCATCTGTCATGCTAACCGTCAACAAAACAAAGCCAAAGCAGCCATACTTCTATGAGACACTCTAGACTTTAATGTAAAGACTGTGTCAAGTGATGCACAAGGGCATGATGTCATAATCAAGGGGTCTATCCACCAAGAAGACCTAGCAATTGAAAACATTTATGTGGCGTATTTGAGAGCAACCAAATACACAAATCAATTAATCACAAACATAAGGAACCTCATTCTTAGTCATGCCATCAGAGCGGGAGACTTCAACACCCCACTCGCTGCAATAGACAGATCATCTAAACAAAAAATCAACAAGCAAACTGGGGCTTGGAATGACACACTGGACAAGATGGGCTTCACAGAGATCTTCAGAACATTTCATAATAAAGCAGCAGAATATACTTTCTTCTCCAGTGCTCATGGAATATTCTCCTCTATAGATCATATCCTGGGGATAAAAGTCAACCCTAAGGAAGTTCAAAGAGATCGAGGTCACACCGTGCATATTTTCAGACCACAACACTACAAGACTCGAAATCAACTACAAGAAACAACTTGGAAAGGTAACAAACACTGGCAGACTGAAGAACATCCTACTAAAGAATGAATGGGCAAACCGAGGGTTTAAAGAGGGTATAAAAAGTATATGCAAGTCAATGAAAATGTATACGGAAGTCAGTGATAACACCACAACCCAAAACCTCTGGGACGCACCAGAGTAGGTAATAAGAGGACCTATCTAGCAAGTCAGGTCTTCCTAAAGGAGAAAGAAAGATTTCAGAGACACAACCTCACTTTACGCCTTACGAGGCTGTGAAAAGAACACCCTATGAAACGCAGAACATTCAGAAGACAGGAAATAACAATGATTAGAGCGGAAATTAATGCTATGGAAACCAAAGTCAAACAAAACAAAAACAAAAACAACCTCAAACAAACAAACAAACAAACAAACAAACAAACCAAAATAGGAGAACAGATCAATGAGCCCAGAAGCTGCTTCTTTGAAGGAATTAACAAAATTGATAAGCCAGTCATCAGTTTGATGAAAAAGAAAAAGGAAAGGGCCCGAATAAATAAACTCAAGAATGAAAGAGGAGAGATCACAAGCAACACAGCAGAAAGGCAAACAATAATAAGAGAACATTAGAAGCAACTATTTGCCAATAAAATGGGCAATCTGGGAGAAATGGACAAATTCCTAGACACATGTACACTACCAAAGCTGAAAGAGGAAGAAGAGGAAAATTGGAACAGACCCATAGCCAGTAAAGAAATCAAATTACTAATCAAAACCCTGCCGAGGGAAGAAGACTGCAGGGCCAGATGGCTTTCCAGGGGAGTGCCAGCAAACATTTCAGGAAGCGTTAACACTTATTCTCTTGATGCTGTTCCCAAAATAGAAATGGAAGGAAAACTTCCAAACTCTTTCTATGAAGCCAGCGTTACCTTGATTCCAAAACCAGAAAGAGACCCCACTGAAAAGGAGAAGTATAGACCAATTTCCCTGATGCACATGGATGCCAAACTACTCAACAAGATATTAGACACTCGGGTCCAACAATACATTAAGATGTTATTCACCACGACCCAGTGGGACTTGTACCTGGGAGGCAGGGCTGGTTCAACATCCACAAAACAATTCACGTGATTCATCACATCAAAAAAAGAAAGGACGAGAACCACAGGATCCTCTCAATCGATGCAGACAGAGGGTTGACAAAATACAGCATCCTTTCCTGGTAAAAACCCGCAAGAAAGTAGGGATAGAAGGAGCACACATCGAGATCATAAAGCCACGTATGGACGACCCGACATTACTATCATGTCAATGAGCAAAAGCTCTCAGCTCAAGTCACGAAAGAGACAGGAATGTCCACCCTCTCCACTGTTATTCAACATAGTATTGGAAGTCTTAGCCTCAGCCTCTTCATCCTTCTGCTCCCCCTCTTCAGCTACTGCTCTACCAGCCCTGGCTCTACCTTTTCTCCTCATTCTTCCCTCTGCTCACGTCCTCCTCAATTTCCTCCCCCAGCTGCTCCTGCTCTTCGACTCGTGCTCCTCCTCTTGATCCTCCCGGACTTCCTCCTCCTCCACTTCTTCCCTCGCCTGCATCCGATCATTCACTCTTCCTCCTCGTCGTCCTTCTCCTCCTCCTCCCGTAACTCCTCCCAATCCTCCTCCTCCATCTGATCCTCCACCTCCTCCTCCTCCTCCAACTCTTCCTCCTAGGCATCTTCCTCCTTCTCCAGGTCCTCTCCTGCTACTGCCCTTCCTGCCCTACCTCTGACTTTTGACCTCCTCTTCTTCCCTCTGCTCTCGTCCTCCCCAAATCCCTCCTCCAGCTGCCCCTGCTCCTTTGGCTCGTGATCCTCCTCTTCCTCATGCTGGACATCATCCTCCTCCATTTGTCCTTCTCCTGTACCCAGTCATTCACTCCCCCTCCTCCTCCTCCACTTCTTCTTCTAACCCCTCCCAATCCTCTTCCTCCAGCTCCTCCCGTTCCTCCTCTTCCTCCTCGGTCTCTTCCTCCTTCTGCTCCTACACTTCTGCTCACGCTATTCCAACCGTGGCTCTACCTTTTCTCCTCATCCTCTTCCCTCTAATCTCGTCCTCCTCAACTTCCTCCCCCAGCTGCTCTTCCTCTTTGGCTCGTGCTCCTCCTCATCCTGGACATCCTCCTCCTCCACTTGTTCCCTCTCCTGCACCCAATCATTCACTCCTTCTCCTCCTGCTCTAAGGCCTCCCAATCCTCTTCCTCCAACTCCTCCTTATCCCCCTCCTCCTCCTCCTCCTGCTCCTCCTCCTGCTCCTCCTCCTCTTCCTCCAATGCTTCCTCTGGTCATCCTTCTCTTCCCCAGGCACATCTTTGTCCCTTAAGACCACCACAATCTCCTCTAAGAATGGGAGTAAAAGCTCTCACACTGCCCCAAGCCATCCGCAATGAGCACCAGACCCTGGGGCATGGGCCCTCACAAGCCATCGTGTCCTTGCAAAAGGAGCCTGTCAACCTTCCAGGCCTCCCGGGGAGACCTGGCAGTGGGAACCTGGGAGCAGCGACAGGGTCCCCGGTGCAGCGACACCCAAGGGACGATCGTATCGTGCTCTGTCATTTCAACAACACCTATAGCAGTATCGGATCTAGAGGCCAGGCCCTAACGGGCCTCACATACGACCCCTGACCAGCCAGCCCTGTGTCGGCAGCGCCATCCAGGAGGAAGCTCACCGACACACATGCCATGCCTGGGACCCCAAGGCGCTTCGATCACCCCCTAGGCAGATAAGGTCAGGGCTAGGTTACTCCATGGGACCTGATGCATCCCTACAGTCATCCCCAGTTCCTTGTAGGACAGGTCAGACTTCCTCCACTGGGCCATGGGGTCTCCATGCTGTCAAGCTGGCAGCAGCCAACACATGAACAGCGGTACTGGGACACTGTCCAGCCTTTCCTCTCATGCTGGATGGTGGCCGCGTCTTTACCGAAAGCCCTGTATGGGGGCAAAGAGCTGTGGGGAAGGCAGGCAGGCGGGTAGCCAGGCACAGATGTTACCACGCGCTGTGATCCCGCAGGGTCACTGGGACTTCACTTCCATATGGCCCACACGCAAATGCTAGGGATGGGGCTTTGGGGGCAGTGTGGACGCCTTGCAGCTTCAGTGTCAAGGAACTGGGCACACACACCTGTGGGCACAGCCGGCAGCAGACTGGGACCAGTGTTCCTCCCTAGGCCCCTTTGACCCACCACCACCTGAGAAGAATACGGGGGGTGGGCTGAAAGGCTTTAGACTACCCAAAGTGCACACACAGTGGGCCACGTGCTGCCTGCTGCGGTTTGGGGCGGGGCGGGTGGAGCATGGTCGGGATTCCTGACTCCGATGTGCAAAGCATCCTCCGTCGACATGCAACCGCTGAGACACTGAGAAAGGAACCCAGTTCCCCATGTTACATGAGGCCAGGAGTCGACAAAGCCTGAGGCTAATCAGGGTCGCCAGCACAGGAACTGAGAGGCTCATGCTGGCACCACTTACATGCAAGGGGAACAGAGTTCTGGGACACACCTTGACATGTCCCGAGCCCAGCTGCAGTGGCAGGGGTGATCTTGTGGGGCGGGGAGAGGTGTTGCTGGCAACAAACTGTCCCCTAAGAGAGCAGCTGGCAGACTGTTCACCTGCCCATCCACACATAGATCCCCAAACACCACACTGCTGCGGCACTCCAGGGGGACGCAAGTCACCTGAGGTCTAGGGTCCAAGCTCCTCCCTTTCCCTGGGCCTGTGGCACAGGAAGCAGAGAGGAGAGCCCCAAGGAAGAGCTGACTGGTGACAAAACATGGCACGTCTGCCTAGAGCAGAGAGTATTGCTGGACGCCTCCCTCCAGTGAATTATCTACGCCCTCTGCACACAACGTAGCCTAACAGCTTGGGTTCCTTAGCTACTCTGTGCACAAGTCCTGGGCACAACCTTGTAGCCCCTCCATATTTGCTACTGTAGGCCACCAGGGCAATTCAACACAGACACACACACACACACACACACACACACACACACTCACTCACTCACTCACTCACACACTCACTCTCACGTAGACACATACTAACACACACACAAGCACACTCACTTACAAATGGTCCACTGGCCACTGGGCAAGGGTTTCCTCCCCTCGGTCCCCGTCTTGACCTTGCACCAATTTCCCTTTTGCATCCTGACTTGAGCCCCCTGGCAGAGCAACAGTTGCACCCATCCAAGCGATTACCATCAGGACTCAGGAGGGAAGGGACTGCACTCCTATATTCTGGCACCTGACCGTCCCACATAAGCACCTCATCCACAGAGACCCCTGTGTCTCCGCTTGTCTCGCCGGAGGCCTACACACCCACTCGTGCACACACAGAGACACACGGCTATGCAATCGCATGAATATATGCACGCACACACTGCCGGCACCACCACGGATCTCAGGCCCAGTTTGCCACAGACGCCCACACACACTCTCAGGAAATCACGCTGGGTCTCCACCCTCGCACGTACTCTCTCCATGAAATCCCACTCATAAGCCTCGCTGCTGCCCACAACCCACACCTGCCTCTTGCCCTCACACATATCCCATCCTGAGCCACTGTCTCAGGACAGGGCTCGGGGTCAAAGGGACCCCGGGTGTGGGAGGCAGCAGTAAGGTATACTGGGATCGACTGTGAGAAGCCTGCCTTCTCCTGAGTTCTCCAGGGACATGGTTCCTTAGCTCTGATCCTCACTGGAAGTGTTGCTCACTGGATTCTCTCTCACCAAGGAGACGACACCCCTCTGGGACCAAGGATCCTGGCTGAATCTCCCCAAGTCCTGGACACACTGTACCAGCACCCAATGGACCAATTTGGTCCCGCTGTGCAATCCCCTTCCCTGCCTTTCGGCTCTGACCTATTCAACAAGTCTCCACATAACAGGTCTGTCTCTTCCTCCTCCTCCTTCCAGACTCTGCCTGCCCAAGAAGGCAGGCCTCTGTGCACATGGCAACACCTGCCCCACACCAGTACTGGATCTCCTCTGCACACACAGAATCATCCTGTCAGCGGCTAGGACAGTCACACTCAGGTCCCGTCCTCGTCCTCCCTCCTTGGGTCCCCCATAACACACACACACACACACACACACACACACACACACACACACACACACACACACACAGAAACAGAAGGGTTTTTAGCTTCCTGTATGTGTCCACATAAACATCGTGGCAACTCTTCAAGGCTGCCACATGTGATCACTTCCCCAATTGTCTCCGGGGCTCGTAGAAGACAGGAGACGCATCCACCATTCTCTTCCAGCGCTGCTCACGTCCTCCATTGTTTCTGCATGGGCAAACATAGAAGTTCTGTGCCTTTCACGCCCACACAGATGCAGAGCCCCTGACGCATATGGGCACATGCAGACACATTCGCGTACACGCACACACACGCACCCCCACGCAACAGACACCATGAGTGATACGGGATATTTGCAAATACATCCCAGATTGTATCACTCTTGTGCCTCACCCTTTTGTGATCCCTCTTGCTTTCTCACCCAGGGATTCATTTCCAGGCCCCAATGGCCTTGGACTAGTTCTAAGAATTGTTGTCAGGTTGCGGGAGGACATGGCGTGGTGGGGCACATGGAAGGAAGTGCAAGATTCTCACCACAGTGGCGCCTGGGGACAGGGCAGCTCCAGTCCCAAAGACTGGCAGGCAAATCCAAACTGAAGGAGCAGGGGGAAGCCCGGGATAAGGCAGACATCCACGGGGAGCATTTGTGGTGGAGAAGCATTGCTCCTCCCGAGTTGCTCTCCAAAGCCCTAGCCCACAGCACAACTGCATTTGGTTTGCAGGCATCGTCCCAATGTGTGTTTGCAGCTGAGTCCCTGCAGTTCCCTTGTCATCCTCCCACCCGCTCCCCATGCTACCTAGGTCCCAGTCTCGGCGGACCTTCCATTTCCAAGCCAATGTCTGGCCCACGTTCCCTTGCCCATACAACACACGTGTCAACACACCGCATACTGGCCTTCTCACCGACACGTGCTCACGTCAGGTCACTGTCTTCTGGTCCCTTCCTCCCTCAGGTTGTACTGCAGGGGATTGGGCCACTGGTCCTCAATGATGATCTGGTAAGGGACACAGGCCGGCGCCACATTGGGCATAGTCCACTCTCCTCTCTGGCCGGGGGCCACCCACAACCCCACTGCTGATGAAAGCCTCAGGTGCCCCACCTCGGCAATCCTGTTTGTCCCTGGACAGCTGTGCTCACACAGCCAGTTGAACAAGTGAAGCTGGTGGGGTCATACCAGAGACTGGGAGCTCCATGTTCATAATCGCAGAACCACTGGACTGGAGTGGCACGTGATGCCCTGTAGCCTGCAGGAAGAGAGGTTTTGAGGAACTACCTGATGGCCTCTTCCCCACCCACCTCCCCCTCCCCCTCCCTCCTGCCCCTGATGCATGCTCATCAGCCCCCTGCCCTGCACCATCATGGGACCCACACCCTACCAGCAGAGCTAAGCTGATACTCCTTAATGATCACTGGGTTCCAGAAGTACTGGTTCTCTACAAAGAAAAACATCACTCTGCAGCGGTACTTGGGATGGCCCACTTCTTCCACCTGCGGTGAGCAATGGGACAGGACGGGCAAGTGTCCTCCCTCAGGGTCCTGACCTCTTTGCCTGGCTATGAGGGTGAGCACCTTTGCCTCACCCTCTCCTGCCCAAATCCCGCACACGACGGGACGGCCCCAAGCCACAGCCTCCCCAGTCTGACCTCCAAGTCGACCAGGTAGCTGAGCACGTCTTTGTCCTGGGCAACGATCATGGCCGACAACTGGGGGTGATTCAGAATCTGTGCTGGGTCAAGGAGCTGTGCCTTCACATGCTGTGGAAACAGACACAGCCCACCCCCCCAACCCTCCCAGGCTAAGAGCAAGGGAGTATATCAGGGCATGTGCAGAAAGACCAGGAAACACTAGTCCCCACACTCCTCAGCCTCTGCAAATGCATCAGACCCCATCGACACTGGGCTGTCCGTTGGCTTCCTGTACCTCCCACGCTATCTGCACACAGCAGGGAGAAACTCCACTGCCTGGACTCCTCACAGTTCCTTCATATACCTGGCCTGTGTGGGTTGCCAGCAGCCCATCATAGCTTGTGATGTTGGCATGTGCTCTGACCCCTCCTCACGGCAGGGTGTCTTGGCATATTCCCGTGAAGACCAATGTTGTCACCGGCCTTCTGAATCCAGAAGGAATAACACGGCTTACAAGAAACCGACTGCACACTTACGATGCAAACATAGGGTGTGGGAGGGAGGAAGAGATCGAGAAGCAGGGACAAGGAAGGGAGAGGAGGGAAATGAAAGTAGACACAGTGACACAGCCAGTCAGGAGAGAAAGACATGGGTGGGACCCAGCCGGAGCCTGAGGACAGACAGGGAAGCAGCGGTGGATATAGCAGGAGAGAATCCTGTGTGTGTGTGTGTGTGTGTGTGTGTGTGTGTGTGTGTGTGTGTGTGTGTGTGTCTGGGGAGGCAGATTGTACCCCGCTCGGTGTCGGTCTGAGTCGTCCCACTGTCTGGAACAGGGGGGTGGCATGGTTCCACTAAAGGCCATGAGTGTGTGTCTGAAATGCTCTCTTTTGACGGAACTGCTAGAAAACGTGCACAGCCTGTGAATGTGAAGGTGGGTGTGCGGCGTCTGTAACTCTCCCATTTGGCATCGAAATGTTTCCTTGCCTTATCTGCTATGAGTGAAAGCTGCTTTGTGCTACCCTAGCTCTGGTAGCATGGGGACACATGCCTCACGTCCACAAATAATGTTTGAGAGCAGCCTGCAGGCCAACGCTGGCGGAGACCTAGGGGAAGCAGGTCCAAGTCCCCAAGTCCCCCCATCCCCAACAACCGCCCCTGTCCAAGGCCTTACATTGGATCCCAGAACACACCAACCCAGGGCCAGGGACCACTGCCCAGCTCTCCTCCTTGGGGGCCATCGTCCCAAGGCACCTTGCTCTGAGGGCCCAGCCCTCCTGCACAACAGCCCCCGCCATCACCCACCACCACAAGGAAGGATACAGCCTGGGCCCAGAAGCCAGGGATGTGCTTGATGATGGCCCTTCTGTGATCCAGGTAAGAAATGTGCCTCCGAAGAATCCTGTGCTTCAGCCGCCATAAGGCCCTGGAATCTTGGGCATTCCCAGCGCTGATCTCCAGCTGAAGACGCTCCAGAACTGCCAGCGGGTCCTGGGCTGAGGCAAGACGCAGCACTGGCTCTTGCTGCTGCAGCTCCTGTGAGAGCTGGGGCCTCCACCTCTGCATCTGCCTCAGGCTTCTCCTCTTGCTCCGGAATCTCCTCCAGCTGCTGTCTCTCCTCCTCTACCTCCTCCTGCTCACGCATGTCCTCTGCTTCTGGCTTGGCTTCCTCAGAATTCTCCTCTCCAGTCACCTCTTCCTCGGTCGCCTCCCCGTCCTCTTCCTCCACCCCGATCACCACCTCAGCCGCCACCATTCCTTCATCCAATATCACCACCAATTCCTCCGCTGCGCTTGCCACCTGTATCTCACACCCGGTGTGGGTTTCTTGCACAGGATGGGCGCTTGCCACCCCTGAACCTGGGGACTGCGGGCAGCCCACGCCCTCCAGCGCCCCTGCATTCCCGCGGGCCAGGGACTCTCGACATTTCTCATCCAGGACGATCAGGGACCAGGGTCGACCGGAATCACCGCTTTTTCCGGACCGCGACACGCTGACCATGACGCTCGGCACCGGCCCCAGTGTAGCTAGGGCAGCCTCAGGACAAGGACAGGGAAATGGCAGCAGGTGGACGGTGCCTTGGCCGCAAGGCCTTGAGCTCCCTGCTGCCTACCGCCACAGCCCGCCCAAGTTGGGTGGAGGCACACAGGCTCTGGGATTTCACGACTCCGCATTGGCTGTGGCTGCTGTGGAGGAGAGGCTGAGACAGAGGCAGTGAAGAGTGTGTGCATGCGGCCTGGGGGCGAAGTGGTTCGAGGGCAGGTCAGGCCCGCTGGCCAGGTTGGTGGAGCAATCAGTTGCAAGACAGCAAGACAGGGTGTTGGCCACCAGCTAACGCGCGCCAGCGGCCGGTCCGGGCTATGGAGCAAGGGCCCAGCCGCCAGCCTGGACCCCGTTTGGCCGCATGTCCTCTTCAGTGCTGTCACCTTCCAGGCCTGACTCGCGAAGTCCCGTGTCACACAGTCTGTGTTCGCTTGTACACCCTTTCCCCAGAGGCCTCACTCCGGGCAGCAGAGCATTCAGCACAGGAATGTCCACAGCGTGATCCACTGCCTGCTCCACCCCTTTGCCCCTTTTTCATGAAGCTGGGGCAAGCCTGGAGAAGTCCTTAGGTGTCGCGCCTACCGGGGCCACATGGCCGTCTGCACGGTTTCTCCTCCTTGGCCATCAGCCTGAGGGCAGCGGTAAGGTGGGTGCCCACCCAGAACCAGTGACACCCACTCTAGACCCACCCCACCGCCGTGTCCTTGCAAGAAAGCAGCTCAGTAGAACTCACTGCACTGCAATTCAGAGCAAACAACAACCCCCACAGCCCCATCTGCCACTGTTGCCCTACTGATCTCCGTACAGAGCATCAGGGAGATGGGGTAGTAGGATTTAGCAGTTTCCTCTGGTCCGGAAATCTAACCTTCCACTAAAAGGAGGACGACTCCAAGCAGGGCGCTTAGGGGCTCTTCACCGAGAATTACAAACTTGTCTGTGTCTGTATCTGAGAAAGCCCCGTGCCTGTTGTCACTAGTACACATGAAAGTAGACGAGTTCCCTCCACATTTCCCAGGCGCCAACGAGAATTCTGAAGAAGCGTGCACGCAGGCACAGAATGTCCACTGAAAGAGACACACAGGGAGACAGAGATATAGAGGGAGAGAGAGAGACACATGCAAGCAGATGAAGGAAGGACGAGTGGATGGGAAGACCGGCCTAGAGAGGGAGAGTCACAGGGAGATTGGCGGGAGAGACAGGGAGGAGTAGCAAGACAAGAAGAGACAGAGGGGCACCTATTACAAGGAAGACAGGTGGAGACAGGGGGAGGCATTAGTGAGGGAGAGGAGGGATACAAAGACAAAGAGACCTGGAAGGGAAGTGGGAGGGAGGGGCAAGAAGAAGACAAGGGAGGGGGAGGCAAGGGGAGGGTAAGAGGAAGGACTGCAGGGGCAGCTGAGGCAGAGACAGGTGGGCTGACTCTGACGACAGGGCAACTGCAGTGTGCAGTTTCACCTGGTGAAGTTCACCTGTGCAATTTCCACAGAGACGAATGCTGTACAGTGGTCAGCCCTCAGCACAAATGGCACCGTTCTCACCTGGATCTTAAGGGCAGTCTGGAACGATCCCTGAACTAGAAGGAAGCTGCAGTGAGGTCATTCTGGGTGAGGAAGAGGGCACCGCAGGGAAGAAAGCAAGGACCCGATCCCCACAGGGCTGCTGGAAGCCCTGTACTTACCAGGAGCAGACAGGAAATGGGATTGCCGGAAAGAGACCGCAGAGACCTAAGGACAGCACGTGCGGGAAGAAATCACGTCCCCAAGCTCGGCAAATTCAAGCAAAAGCAGAGGCTGCACATCCATGGAAGTGAATGCTTTCCGAGTGGAACCAATGAGGTTCTCACAGATGCCCAGGAAATGTGCTCCACTCTGATGCCCCACACCTCTGGCAAGCTTCTCATCCAAAGTGACTCATCACAGAGAAAGGGTGCACCGTGAGCAAAAGAGCCAAGATCTCCTTCGCATCCCGGACGCAGACAGGTGATCCGCCCAGTAATCTCAATCCAACGTATGGTGATAAAGTTTACATTCCACAACAGTGATGGAGGAAACTCTCACCCGAGGGGAGGACAATGAGTGAGAACCGCATCCCAGGCTGTAAGGTAAGGACAGACGTCAAGCTGTATTGACAAGTCACGAGACCGTGACTCAAATGTCTGTACAGACACAGAGCGTCTGCACAAGCATGAGGGCTGGATAGTTGGAAGCAGGTAGCTCGATTTCTAAGTCTGGGCTGCCCATATGATATGAAAGGCTAACACGTGCAAGCAGAGCTATGCCCATGTGATGCGGATCAGCTTCCTGAGGCGGTACTTTGTACCCTGTGGATGACCTGGGAGACCCATGCAGGCAGGCTCCTTGTGCACCTCTGCCACCGGGCACATATGTGGGAAACGTAGGGTCAAAGGGTTCCCCGTCGGACTTAGTGTGGCTCACCCTTCAGCGGGTGCATTGATCATCAGTGCAGAGAGCACTGGGCTCCCTGAAAGAGGCCAACCCCTGACAGAAACACAGTGGTGGTGACCCCTGCTTGATGGACTCCTGAGGAGATTAAAAGGAGTTAAAGGCATGCAGTCCACCAGAGAGTAGAGAGGTGTTAAACAGGGGAGGGTGCGATGAGGAGGTGTCGGGCCTAGGGTGTGAACAGGCAATCATGCCATGTGCATGAGTTCTGGAGATCTAACTTGCACAGGGCAGCCGTAAGGAACGCTTCACCGCATCGTCAGGGTGCTCAGAGCTAAGTGCTCTCACCACAAATATAGACGGTTTGCTGAGAAATGTCCCGGTGAAGGTGGCTGGACGGAGCGCTTGCACGTGAAGGATACGGGCACCTCCGTGACTGCCGGTTGTGTACCTCAATCACGCACTAGTCTTGGTGGACTAAGCTGAGCTCAGTACCTTGCAGTCAAAGGTGTCTGCATGGTTCCCGCAAACATGAATCAGACTCCCAGGTAGGAAGTAATGGACAAATGAGAGACCAGAACACACAGGAGGCACACGGAAACGAGACACACGCGGGAAGGGGGAAGTCTCTCCTAGCCAGGAACATGCCACATGGCAAAAGAGTAAGTGGGAAAACGTTGCTAGACCGCTTTTCACACTTTAACCCTGCATCTGCAACATGCAAGCCAGTGACATTTGAGCCCTAGGGTCCAAAGCATTTGAAAACAGAAGGACGGAAAATAGAGGTGCGACTTAATGCTCACAGCAAGGCAGCTGCATTTGGGGACATTAACTGGCTGGCAGTGAGTGCATGGCCAATCCTCTGACGAAGGTCCTAAGGGCACAGAAGGATTTCTGGCTCCGGGAACATATAAGAGAACACGCAGAAGCCCCTCCACCTGACAGCAGGACAGCAATTGGATCTGTCAGTGGAAGAAAGGGGTTGAATTCAGAGGGAAACACACTCAAGCGCAGAAGCATACACCAAAGACAAGACAGGCCAGCAGAGCCGCAGCTGACACAACACGCAGGTGTGCAGAGACAAAGGAGGTTACACGGGTACAGCTGTGCCCACTTAGACCAGGCAAGGAGGCATCACCAGAGAGGCGTTGGCACAGGCAAAGCCAGGAAAGGACACCGACACGCCAGGGCTCACTCAGGGAGACAGAGGAGCAGAGGCAATGCAAGACATTTCCTGTACACAGAGAACAACTGGACGATGCCGACAGGCCAATGAGGGACACATGTGGTCCAGAGACATGGAAGTCAGAAGGCTCCTGAATTGCCGAGGGTGTCCCCTGTCGAGGGACAGCACTCTGGAGCCCACACACGCTGGTGTTGTGGTGGAAGAGGCCGCTAGGCAGCACATACAGTTGTGCAGGGGATTTAGCCGCTCCTGGACCCTGGGGCTCCCCAGGGAGTGCAGCGGCTACGGGAGGACACCCGGGGCTGCAGGGTGTGCAGCATGAGGGCTGTAATCCCTCGGACACAGAGCACCCAGGCCTCTGATCATGGACCCTGGACACAAGTGTCCACACTTGAGGGTTTGGCTCTGGGGGCCGTGAGGACATTCCACACCCACACCTTGCCCGTACCTTCTCTTTGGGACAGGCCGGGCGGAAAAATCACCCTGGCCCCTCAGCAGGTATTGGCGCGATATATGAACATGTGGGGGACCCTGTGTTCCCCTGTCCCGTAAAGTGTTCCTGCCTGGCAAGACCTATCAAGTAACGGCCTGCTTGTGCAGAAAGATGCCCCAAAGTGCCCAGCCTCATGACCACTGAGACTGTATTCCCACTGCAGAATCATTGGCCATACTTTCTTTGGATGTTCACACCCAAAGACACGGGCCAGCACAGGGAGCTTTTCCAGGGTACCCCGATGTTTACACATTAAGCAGCTGTGTAAGACAGCTGCTTCTCCAGCCAGTGTGCAGACAGCAGCGAGAGAAAGACCTGCCTTCCCTTCTAGAGAGTGTGACAGGCTCAGCCCTGGAAGAGTTATGGCTTGGGCGTACAGATCCCCAACTCCGCAGCATGCTGACACCCCCTGACCATGTTGTCTGCATAGTGGTAAGGGCAAGAAGCCTCCATGCATTGGGACTGCCAACACCTTCTCTGGAATAGAGACACTGCAGAGAAGACCCTTCTACTGCAGAGCTGTGCAGTGGGGATCCTGGGGGGCTTGGGCAACTTGGGAGACAGGAAGATTAATGTGGGGATGTCAGTCTCAGGCACGCTGTAATGCGGGCCGTGTAACTTGGGGATAGAGAAGAGCCTGCGATGGACAGGGCTGAACTCTGTCTATTGCAATGCTAGCACGGTGGAGCTTTTGCCGCATCCCTAGCACAGACATGTCTAGCAAGCAGCCATCTGCTGTGTAAGGAGTACCCCAGCACTCTCCTCTTCCCTGGTGAGGCTAGTCCCAGTCCTTTATACCATCCAGGCCTGCCCGGGAGCTCTGCACAGAATGCTAAGGCTGCACAAGTCCATCGTTCCCTATGTGGCCGAGGCAGCCTTTGTCCAGACACTGAGGCCACGGAACGCAGGCTGCCCGGGACGAGGCGACCTCTCTGCGCGCCTGCTGGTGTTTTGCCCTTGGGAGTCTTCTCACAAGTCTCACATGGCGTGTTGGACACACGGCATAAGCCTGTGGACCCAGAGGAAGAACAGCACCCGACTCATCACGGCTGATGATGAGAGGGCAGCGCGCACACGGGAGAGGATGGCGTGTCCGTGGCCATTAAGAGCCCCACCTCCCCGCGACCCTCCCCTCTGTTGGCTTGCAATCTGGGCCACCCATTTGTAACCTGAGGTCATTTCAGAAACAGCGAAGTTCACACAAGGGCATCAGTACTAGGACACCTTCAGGAGTCTTGTAGGTGTGAGTGTGTGATCAAATTTGTTGATCAAAAAAATGGGTGTTTTGTTTTGTTCACAATTTTATTTTCAACATTCATTCTCAAATTTGTTATGCTTTAATATATGATTTTTAAAAAGCTCCTTCAAAACATGATTTGGTTTTCAATGTTGCAACACCTCTTAAATTTTCATTTATGGAAAATTGGGATAAGAAGTTTGTAGTCAATATTTGAAAGCTTCTCAAATTCATTCCATCTGACAATATTGCCCAAATTGCTGATATTTTATTTGATTTTAAAATGTCTCAACTTATCTTTTTAAAATTTATTTATTTTGAAAGAGAGAGAGATAAAGAGACATCGAGACAGAGAAAGAGACAGAGAGGGACAGTCCAGAGGAGGGGCACAGAGGTGGTGAGATAAAATCTCAATCGTGAATCAGTAATCCAAAAGCTCTGAAGAAACAAAGTCCAGGACCAGATCAATTCTACTATAAACTTGAAGAAGAGTTACTCCCCGTTCTTCTCAAAGGAATTACAACTTCATTCTATGAGACCAGCATTAACTTGATATCAAAATCTGAAAACTAGTCCACTAAGAAAAAAAGGACAAGCCCATATGTTTAATGAACATAGACGCAAATATCCTCAAGAAAATATTTGCACACTGACTCTAATAATACTTTATTAAAAAAGTATTCACCACAATTGAGGGAGATTTTTTCCTGGTTTGCAAGTATAGTCCAATATTCACAAATCAATTAACACGTTACAGTACACCAATGAGATAAAGGAGAAGAGCCACATTATCATTTCAACAGATGCAGGAAAAGCATTTGAAGAAGGACAACATCCATTCATGATAAACACCCTCGGCAAATTAGGTTTAGAGGAAAAATACCTCAACATCATAAAGGTCATCTATGAAAAACTCATAGCTAAAATCTTTTTGAATGGGGAAAACCTGAAAGCTTTTCCCATAAGCTTAGGAACAAGACAAGGATGTCCACTCCCACCACGTTTTTATTCAAAACAGTACTAGAATTCCTAGCCACAGCAATTAGACACAAAAAGAAGTAAAAGGCAATGGAATCAATAAAGAAGAAGAAAAATGTTCTCGATTTATGGAGGACATGATACTCTACTGTAGAAAACCTGAAAGATTCCCGGGCAAAAGTGTGAGAACTGAAGAACGAATTCAGTAAAGTCATAGGGTACAATCAACATACAGAAATCTCTTGCATTTGTATACACTAATAATGAAGCCACAGAAAGACAGATTAAGAAAACAATCCCATTTATAATTGGATCAAAAAAATAAGATATCTACGGGTAAACTCATACATAGAGGTGAATAAACTATACTCTGAAATCTATTAAATAAGGTTGAAAGAAACTGAGGTCAACACCAAGAAATGGATAATTCCATGCTCATGGATTGAAAGGGCAAATAATGTTAAAATGTCTATGTTACCAAAGCGATCTACATATTAAATGTAAAACCGATGAAAACACCAACGGCATTTCTCACAGAACTAGAACAAACAGTCCTAAACGTTATATGGGACCACCAAAGAACCTGAAGAGCAAAGCAATCTTAAGCAAGCAAACAAACAAACAAACAAACAAACAAGCAAACAAACAGACAGACAAACAAAGAAACACTGGAGGCATCACAAACTCCAGATATCAAGTTATACTGCAAAGCTGTAGTTATCAAAACTGCATGGTACTGGCACAAATTGGAACGTAGACCAATGGAACAGAACAGAATACCTAGAAATAAACCCACAAGTATCTGGTCTATTCATCTTTGACAGAGCAAGAAAGCATATAAAATGGGAAAAAGGTATTCTCTTTAGCAAATGGTGTTGGAAAACTGAACAGAAATGTGGAAAAGAACGAAACTGGACCACTTTCTTACAAAACACATGAAAATAAATCCAAAATGGATTAGAGATAAATATCCTAGAAGAGAACACAGGCAGTAATTTTTTGACATTAGCCAAAGAAACGTTTTCTAGGTATATCTCCTGAGACAAAAGCAAAAATACAAAAACAAAAGCAAAATAAACTATTGGGATTGCATCCAAATAAAAAGCTTCTGCACAGCTAAGGAAAAACTCCACAAAAATGAAGGGCAACCTACAGAATGGGAGAAGCTATTTGCAAATGACATATCCAGTAATGGATTAGTATCCTCTATATAAAAGAACTTACAAAACTCAATACTGAAAAACGAAATTATCCAATTACAAAATGGGCAGAAGACCTTAACAGACACTCCTCCATGAAGACATCCAGATGGCCAACAGACACGTGAAAAGATGTTTATCATCACTTACCATCAGGAAATTGCAAGTCAAAAGGACAATGAGATACCACCTCACACTCTTTGGAATAGCTAAAATCAGCAACACAATGAACAACAGGTGTTGAGGAGGATATGGAAAAAGAACTTTTGCACTGTTGATGGGAATGCAAACTGGTGCAGTCACTGTGGAAAACATAGTGGGTTCCTCAGAATGTGAAAACTACAACTGCAGCAATCACACTACTGTGTATTTACCCAAAGATTCCAGAAACGATTATTCAAAGAGAGACAAGAACCCTGATAATTTTGGCAGCATTATGGGACAGCCACGTGTCCATCAAATGATGAATGGATACAGATTTGGTATGTATATATGATGTGGTATATAATGTGGTATGATACACACATAATTATATGATGTGGTATCTTATGTATAATACCCACACACAGGGGAATAGTACTCAGCCACGTAAAATAATGAAATCTTGCCATCTGCAACAACATGAATGGAGCTAGGGAATATAATGCTAGGCAAAATAAGTTGGTCAGAGACAGACATATACCATATGACTTCATTCATATGTGAAATTTAAGAAACTAAACAAATGATCAAATGTTGGGGAAACAGAGTAATAGACAAATCAAGAAACATACACTTATTTATAGATAACAACATGCTGGTTACCAGTGTGTGTGTGGGGGGGTCAGTGAGTGAAATATGTGATGGGGATTAAGGAGTGCACTTGTTGCCATGAGTACTGGGTATTGTAAGGAATTGCTGAATCATTATATTGTACATCTGAAACTAATATAACACTATATGTGAAAAAAAATAGGGGCATCCTGGTGGCTCAGTTGGTTGCCCATCCAACTTTGGCTCAGGTCATGATCTCGCAGTTCATGGATTCAAGCCCTACATTGGGCTCACTGCTGTAGCATCATGCCCACTTCAGATATGCTATTCCTCTCTCTCTGACCCTGCTTGCATTCTCTCAGAAAGAAATAAGATATTGTTTCAAAACCATAAAATATTTAAAAATAAATTCAATTTATAAGAAAAAGAAAAAAAAAACACTTTAGACCACCTAATTAAATTACTGGATTTTCTGATATTTTAGGTATCAGGAAATTCATTTGTTTGCACATGTGTTATTATATCATTTATGTATTCTCTGTCCCGTCCTGTTTGAATAATAATAATAATAATAATAATAATAATAATAATAATAATAATAATAATAATAGCAGTAATAATAGGATTCTATATAAGGGGTGTTTGCTATGTTTCAGATCTTGTTCTAAACTCTTTAGATGATCATTATATTCATCTCTTGGTCTTACATATATGAGAACTAAAACACAAAAGCATTAAAAAATTCTGTGCCAATGATCATACACCTAGTACTGGCGAGACAGGATGTCAACTTGGGTGAGTTGGCACTAGAGGACACTATTTCATGCCACCTCTCAGTTCCATCACATGCCACCTGTGTTGACCTTGCGAGCAGACAAGTTCCTTAACCTGTGAACTTCTTCACTTTGCTGATGTGTAAAAGGAGGTTAATAGTAACCCCTCCCTCATAGGGCCCTAAGGAGAACGACATGAAGTACTTGTGAAATGTTCAGAACCTCAACTGGTATGAGTAAGAACTAAGTAAGTGTTGGCAAGAAACCTCTCAGCCAGGCTAGCTGGTCCGCAAGTCTTACTCATTTGCTCCAGTGTTAGAGTTATGGGGTTATGCTAGTTTTTCAAAGAAATGACTTGCATCGCTTTCATTCTCTTCCTTTTCTTAAACCAGTTGTAGTCAGTTACATTGTGTCCAAAACATTCATTGTCTGTTTTATTGGCATATGTACATAGGAGTTTTAATAACCAAAAGCTCTATAATGTTACCATGTTTTACTTTAATAATTTGGTTTCCTTGAATTTTCTGTTTACAAGAAAAAAAGTTTAATTTTACTGACTTGGTAACTTGGTTAACTTTTTAATTTCTTGGTTAAATACAAAAGTTTTTGTATTTAAGGAAAACACCTAACACTTTCAAGTTGCCCTTGTACAGCTTTGATCATATCTGACAATTACTTTTTGGTGCTATTCCTAATCAACCTGCTTTTTTGGGTGTTGTCCCAATCACATTGTTCAGTGAGCTCCTTTCTGGGTCACATTTGTTCCCTCTCCAATTGCTCTCTCAGGCTACTCTCACCTCAGGGGCTTCTCTTCTAAGACTGAAATTCTCTTGACTTTGTTTATCTCCTTCCAACAAGTGTCAATTATACATAACTGCGATGAAGGAAGGGAGATCAGATTTTTCATGAGTCCTCCTGATGATATTACATGATCCAGGCTCACAAGGTAACAATTTAGCATTCTCCTATACATACAAGAAATAATTAGAAATATGGTCAGAGAATTGGCGCCATTTGCCATAACAGAAGTAAAAGGAGAAGGAGGTGGAAGGAGGGAACGCAGGAAGGCAGGAAGCCAGGAAGGCAGGAAGGCACGAAGGAAGGAAGGAAGGAAGGAAGGAAGGAAGGAAGGAAGGAAGGAAGGAAGGAAGGAAGGAAGGAAGGAAGGAAGGAAGGAAGGAAGGAAGGAAGGAAGGACGAAGGAACGAAGGAACGAAGGGGGGAAAGAAGGAAGGAGGGAACTTAACAAGAAACATGAAAGAAGTATATAAATAAGCCTTTCAGAAAACTTTAAACTCATCTGAGAGATATTTTTTTAAAAAAAGCTTAAATATAAACATTCCCTCTGTTGGAATAGGAAAAGTTATTATTGTAAGAATGCCAACTAAATTACTATGGAAGTTTGTTGCAAGCCCAATAAAATATGGATTTTTAAAATCAGATCAGCTGGTTCTAAGATTTTTGTATAAATACCAAAATTCAAGCTGATTCAGAAAAATTTTTCTGAAAAGGAAGCATATGAATTAGGTGAGTTCTACCAGATAAAAAATTATGTTTTAAAGCAAATGTGGTTCAGCTGAATGAATGAATCATCATAGAGAATCCAGAAGTAGGTTCAAAGCATATGCAAATTTAGTATATAACTAAGTGAACCTTTCAAAGCTAATGCATTGTTCGAATGATAGTAACAATGATACTATTCATGAAGTCAATACTTTTCGTATAAATGTCTTAATTTGCATTATGTCATATTATTATATGCTATAATATTGTTACCAATGTTATAAGTTTTCTTATAAAAATGCATCTATAAAATCCTAGGAGAAAACAAGAAAGTTATTTTTCTATTCTCTATTGGGAAAAGCCTTCTTAATATTTACTGAGCGTTTGTTTCTAAGAAATTTTAAGCACTTACGTATTTATTTATTTAATTATTGAATTTCCACACTGTGATAATGCCCGTTTCACAAAAGAGAAAGCAAAGAACAAAAAAGGTAAGGGGACTTTATTTGTTTCCCTATAGCTCAAGATGGAAGTACATAGTCAGATAGTTTTACTCTAGAGCGTGTGTTCTCAAACGTGATGATAACAACTGACAAACACCAGAGAGAGCAGAAACAATGGTGGAACCCAGTGGAAGGCCATGGGCTCAAACCCCTCCCTTGCCTTAAAAGGTCGGCAGTATCTGCCTGCACTTGTCCACAGGTGGGTCATTGTTAGCATAGGCATAAAAATGTCTTGGCATCATTACTTAACCTGTGAACAAGTGGCAGTATGGCCCTGATTGCAGACAAGGAAATTTTGCCTACCACCAGGGAGCGATGTGTGAGAGGCAGTCTTATAAACTGGGAAATTAGTTATGCTGTACCTGGCAGCACCTTAATCTGGAAATACAAAATTCCATTATAAACAACCTATGCGTTTCCCCCAAGAGTAAAAAAAAAAAAAAAGAAAGAAAAAAAAAAAGAAAAAAAAAAGCCCAGGAGGCAAGCTTACCCCATACGTGCAAGGAGGATGGTTTCCCACATGTTGTTTAAGAAGTGTCTTTTACGTGGATCAAAGGAAAATATAACTTTCTTAGGCAAGATGTAAGTGTCAAAGCATTCATTTTTGCCAACGCATCAACACAGTCATCTTTAGAATCACTTGAAATCTTATCTCACTGCCTTCCCCAGTTTTATTACAAATGGAGAAGATATTTTTTTATGTAAGTCAATCTATGAAGTCCTAGGAGAAATTATGGGGGAATTATTCTTATAATCCAGAATGACAATGATCTTTCTAAAATAGGGGTGGACATTAAGCTCAGATGTAACGATAGTAGAGAAGGATCATTTTTATTATATTGAACATATATTTTTTAATTTTGTAAAGAAAAAATAAAGACAAAAAAAACAGGAAAAGAAAAAAAAAAGTGAGTTGCCTGGGTGGCTTGGTAGGTTAAGCCTCCAAATTCGACTCAGGACACGATCTCTTGGTTTGTGGGTTTGAGCCCTGCATCTAGCTCTTTGCTGAAAGCTCAGAGTCGGGAGTCTGTTTCAGATTCTGTGTCTCCCTCTCTCTCTTCTCCTTCCCTGCTCTCTCTCTCTCTCTCTCTCTCTCTCTCTCTATCTCTCTCACACACACACACAATAAATAAACATTAAGTTAAAAAAATA
Source organism: Puma concolor (assembly GCF_028749965.1). NCBI lineage: Eukaryota > Metazoa > Chordata > Mammalia > Carnivora > Felidae > Puma > Puma concolor. The sequence continues at coordinate 481,878 of NW_028240224.1, forward strand.
AAAAAAATTTAAAAAAAGGCAAATGAAAATTAGTGGAAATATTTGCCCCACCAATAGAAACACAGAAGACAAATTCCCATAATGCTTATATTGCTTTTTTTTAAGCCACAGTGTAAAACAAGACAAAAATCCAATAGAAGGAATAGAGGAAAGAAAAAGGAAGTTCACCTGAAAACAAGCGTAAATGACTTTTAAAAACTGTAAAGACGTACCACCACAATTTTGGAAAGCAATTGCAAATCAAAATGAAATACTACTACTCTTGTATTGGACAAAAACATTGGTAATGCACACTATACATAAGGGAAGAGGAAAGAGGCATTTCATAAATGTAATTGGCGAACTGGTACCTCTTCTTTGGAAGACAGTTTAACATGATAATGGTAAAAATAACACTAATAACATTTATTGAGTATTTGGCATGTTGGACAGACACTGATCTATTTCACATATTTTAATTTAATTATTCCTCATAACAACCAAATGAAGTGCTTTCTATTACTACCACTCTGACAAATCAGAGGCACAAGAAGATTAAGACATGTGCTGTGAATGGAGTAGCTGAATTCAAACTCAGTATTAAAAATTCAGTTTACAATACCAAACTTGACAATATCCATAAAAACTCAACATATTTATACTTGTTATCTGTACACCTTCATGAGGGTTAGGTTTTTCCCCACGACACAGAACAAGGAAGAACTATGGTTTTAACAGGGTAAAAGTGGATTTCTCTCCCAAATCAATGAACTTTGGAGGTATACAGTTCAAGTCTGATTCGGCAGCTGTATTCTATGAAGTGCATAGAAATCTATTTCCTACCAGCTCTTGCTGGAAGAATCTCAGTTCATTTTCCATCCAAACGGTTTGGCCCTAGAGTTCAGGATCCAAGGCAGCATGTGAATGACATCAAAGAAAAAATAAAGGACACAAGACACACAGGTGTCTCAACTTTCTCAGAAGCTGCCACATGACACTTCCTCTTATATTGCTTTGGCTGCCAGGGAAGCTGGGGTATGTAGTCCTAATTCTGAGTGCCCGTCGGCACAGCTCAGCGTTGGTAATAACCTGCAAGGGAAGGAGGTGGAGGAATGGATGTGGAAGAGGTTCTTTCTGTTCTACTGATACCACAATTCCAGTTCTAAAAATTTCCCAAGATTTTTACGTTACAAATCTTCCTTGATTTAGGATGGAGTCACCACTAGATAAAACCAGTGTGAGCGGAAATTATTCTAACCCAAAAATGCATTTAACACACGTAAAGTGCTGAATATCATAGTTTAGTCTAGCCTGTATTATGTGTGTTCAGAATAGTTGCATGAGCTGAAATTATGAGACATTATCTAACACACAGCCTATGTTCCATTAAAGTTTAACTGTCTCATGTATTTCAGTGAATACTGTGTTGAAAGCATAAACACAACGGTTGTGTGAGTACAGAATGGCTGTAAGCATATAGATTGTTCACCACCATGATCATGTGGTGGACTGGGAGCTGTGGCTGGCTGCTCTGCCAGGCATCACAGGAGAGGGTCGTACCGCTTCTCATTAGCACTGGGAGAGGTCAAAAAGTTAAATTTGAAATACAATTTATCTTCGAAAACGTTTAATGTTTATTCAAGTTTGGAGAGAAAGAGAGACAGAAAGAGTGCGAGCATGGAAGGGGCCGAGAGAGAGAGACACACACACACAGAATCTCAAGTCAGCCCCAGGATGCAAGTTGTCAGCATAGCCTGAGGCAGGCTTGAACTCACGAGCCATGAGATCTTGACATGAACTAAAGTCAGATGCTTACACCACTGAGCCAGCCAGGTGCTCTTCAAAGTACAATTTGTTAACAATGCTATCATTTTCTCACCATTGTAAGGTCCAATAACTATAAGTCAAACAATATTAAGCCAGGGACTGCTAATCCTCCATTCATGCTTGAAGATATATTTTTGATCATCCTAGGCCTGCCAGTAAGCTAACCTCCATGGACTGCATCGTTGAGGCTTTCTTGCCGTCTGGCTTCCATCCATAGTTGGCAGGTATACTAACAGGTAGCCAGAGAGCAAAAGAAAAACAGTCATTATATGTACTCTGAACTCTGGAATTTTGGCAGTGGCTTATTCCTCAGTCTATGGCCACATCTCCTGTTAGGTGGCTTCTCTCCCAGCCGTGGGCTCATTGGCTTCTAGTAACACTTGTCCTTTCCTTGTCCCTTGGTGCCTGGGAGAGGTGAAGTCTTCTCTTGCTAGTCCCCAAGGACTCAACTACTTAGTTTGGAGGCCGTTTATCTCACCAGCACCTGTGTTCCTAGTTCCTCCATTAAACTCTTTCCAGGTAAGGTTTTCGAGGCACCACCCACACTCTGCTGGACTCTGGCAGGCAAACATATGTACAAGGACTTTCACTGCAGCATTGCTTTCTATAGTCGTAGACTACAAACAAATTAAATACACATAAACAGGGGACAGATTAAATACCTCGAATGCAGCCAGGGTAGGAAATACCATGAAGTCTATTTAAAAAATAATGTCCCATTGGACCAGACACTTTAATTTTTAACAGGGCAAATCTCATGTCATACCTTTTCACAATCACAAAAATCATGTTTCTATAAAATGGAGAAGTGTAGATAATATCTTGGTACCAGCTATGCATATATGCATATATATATATATATGCAAAGTACATACCTTGAGATTCAGGAAAAAAAAACCTACAAACTGTTAAAAGTGGTCTTCTTCTGGGGAAGAATAATGGAGGCCTAGCGAAGACATAGATTTAGTTTCATTGAATAACTCGTTTTGCTACTATATGAATTTTTACAATGTGTATATTACCTTTAAAAAGCTCGTTAAAGGAAAAAAAAAAGTTTTCCTTGGGATATATATAGGGAAGTTTATGAACATGACAATAACTCTCCTCTGATATTTCAATATTGCAGTTTGGATCCCAACTTCCTCCCCTCCCTACTCTGCCCACCCTTTATCCTCTCCCTCCATACAGGGTCACTAAACCCTCTTTTCTCATACAGGACAGCACTTCCGGGACTACTGTGGTCCTTACTGTGTGTTCCCCATGTTGTCACGGCTCTCACAGCACTTGAGTTTCATCATGATCCAGAATCATCTTACATCATATAGTTCTTAAGGTTAAGCTTACAAAGCTTGGCCTGTTAGGAAATTAAATTACCTTTCATATTTCTTCAAAAAAATCTTACTCTCTCAGCTTACAACTCTTAGAATATGGTAAATTCTCCCACGATTGGCTAAAGGACCCTCCAGTTGAAATCAAATGCTCTAGTGTTACTCTGGGGTGAATTCATAGGAACAAAAGTCTTTATTGAGCCCTTTGTCTTCAGACCCATTCATTCCTTTATTTCTCAATTGAGCATCAATTTATTGAGTGTCTATTTTATTCCCAAACTGTAGGAGGTGCTAGAACTTCATGAATGGATAGTCCTGGTCCAAAGAAATATTAAGTCCTATTGGAGACATGAAAATGTAAGTGTGTTGGGGCACCTGGGTGACTCAGTTGGTTAAGGGGCTGACTTCAGCTTGGGCCATTATCTCACAGCTTGTGAGTTCAAGATCCATGTAGGACTCTGTGCTGACAGCTGAGAGCTGGAGGCTGCTTTGGTCTACACCTCCTTGTCTCTCTGCCTCTCACCCACAGATGCTCTGTCTCTCTCTCCTCCAAAAATAAAAATACATGAATAAAAAATAAACACTAGGAAAAAAATTAAGTGTAAGAGGTGTCAATTGAAGTGTGTATAGAGATTAGAGTCGGGGCATAGAAAGAGAGTGTTGGACCAGGATAAGTAACTAGAGCAACTTTCTAAGAGTATTAGAGACGGTGGGTAGTAATAAAAGGTGAGTAGGGGTGCCCTAGAGGGACTCGTGAAAGGGACGTCATGTAACACATTGGAAACAACATAAATTGAAGCCGGAAAGCAGGACACTTGAAGTAATGTATGACCTTTGATAGAAGAATAAAATGGTGAGTTAAGATGTCAGATGACATCATCAGTGTCGTCATCAGCCTGGAAAGAATCAAAAGGGAAGGGGAAAGGGATCAATTAAGAGTGTCTACTACAACACCAGACACATTAAAGATGCTCAACATCACTAACCAGAGAAACCTGAATCAAAACCACAATGACACATCAATTCACACCCGACAGAATGCCTAGTATCAGCAAGACAAGCAATAACAAGTATTGGTGAGAAGGTAAGAGAAAAAGTAACACCAATGCACTCTTGGTGGGAATGTAAATAGGTGCAGCCACTCTAGGAAACAGAATGCAGGTTCGTCAAGAAATTAACTCAGAAGTACTATATCATCCAATAATTCCACTACTGGGTATTTACCTAAAGAAAACATAAACCCCAATTTGAAAAGAGGCATGGACCTCTGTGTTTATTAAAGCATTATTTATGATAGCCCAGCTATGGAAGCAGCCCAAGAGTCTGTCAACAGATGAATACATAAAGAAATGTAGTGTCCATATAATGGAATATAATTTAATTGTAAAAAAAAAAAAAAGGAATAAAACCCTGCCGTTTGCAACAACATGTGTAAACCTAGAGGGTATTATGCTACATGGGATTATTCCGATAAAAGGAAATACCATATAATTTCACTTTTATGTAGAAGCTAAAAAACAAAACAGAAAAAGAAAAGACAGATTCTTCAATATAGAGAACAAACTTCTGGTTACAATAAGAGAGGGTGTGGGGTGTGTGAGATAGGGAAAGGTGACTAAGAGTTACAAACTTCCTGTCATAGAATGCATAACTTACAGAGATGAAAAGTACAGCGCAGGATATATAGTTGACATTACAACAACACGATATGGTGAAAAATGATGATTACACTTACCACGGAGAGCACTATGAATAATGTATAGAATTATCAAATCGCTATTTTATACACCTGAAACTAAAACAACACTGTATGTGATCTATACTTCAGTAATAGAATATTAAAAATGAAAAAAAAAAAGGTCATCTATTACCGTTGTTATCTGGCAAATAAAAAAAAAGAGATAATAGGTTAGATATTTGATAGTTATTTTAGCCTGCCTTAAAATACGTACCAATTAAGATGCTTCATCAAAACATACCCATGGTGATAGGGAAGACATCTAGGCATAAAACAATAGGGCATATTAAGGAATTTGCTGATAGTTGATCATGAGAGTGTCTAAGGGCATGAACAATTGGCCCAGGACCAGTAAGGATGCAAAGGTGGGGGCAGGGTGTGGATGGGAAAGGTGTTTTCTCTCATGCTGGAGTGTGGGGGAACCACAGCTTGGAAGGCAGTGATGGAATAACTTTTGCATGTTACAAAGTCCACTCTAAGGGGAGTAGAGATATGAGCTCCATCATGAGGCTCCACTGATGCCAAGCAAAGATACAGAAGGGTGCAGCATAGAGAGAATGTGGTTGCCATAGTATCCACAGAAGTGAGTTACTAATTGAATCATACTGGTGAGGGAATGAGAGGAATTACACTAGGATAAAGAATAAAAAATGGAGAAGGAAATTTTGGGAACATGTGCTCGTTTGAGGTTTTTTGTGAGATGACCTCTTCACAAAGCGTAGGACACAGTCAAGAATTGGAATGAGTCAATTTCCAATTTTTACTTATACCCTCTCCCTACATTCAGTGTGATTTTTCTCTACTGTGTAATGCCTGAACCTCTTGTCTCCTTCCTACTCCAACCTTGCCTAATTAATACCTACTCACTCTTTAAGGATTAGTTCAAGATACCACCCCATCTGAATAGTCCCTTTACACACTTCATCTCCTATCCCTGAAGGCTGAGTTACATCGATTTTCCCTTCACACTCTCCTAATGCTCCGTGCATCTTTGGACCATTACACCATAATTTCTGTCTCCCCTACATGATTGTAAGCTCCTTGTGACTGTAAGCGCCTTGTGAGTAGGGTCTACCCCCTCATCTCTAATGTCCCAAGCATATAGCACAGTGCTTCATAAGACTCAGTTGGCTCTCAGTGATTGCCGAATGAATTAATGAATCTAGAGTGGGAATAGGAACATTTTTGTCTCTCATACTGCGGTTGTGGTTGAAACTTGTGTTGAAAGGTGTCATTATGAGGTCTGAGTGAGTGTTTGAAGGTGTCTACAATCTACGTTCTATTGATGAAATAAGAGCCATTTCCCAGGGAAAGGTGAAAAAGATAGGTTGAGGGAAATGATGGAGATATGGAATAGCTGCTGTGGGGAGAAGACCGCTTAAGATTGGCAAGAAGCTGTGGGGGTATGTTGACATCCACAACCATAAAATTAGAGTGAGTGACCTTGTGACTGTGAGTCCCTGTAACAGTTCACTGGGCTGAGTGACACAGAGGATGGGCTGACAGGGTGGAGGACTCATCCAAGCTTCAAGGCCACCAACGCAGATGCAGCAGAGGACTAGGACGTTCCAGCACAAAGTGACATACTGAGGTATATACACTGCATTAGGAAGGGAAGTGGAGCCACAAGGGATGATATGCAGGGAAATGAGAGGGAGGAAGGAGGGACCACAAGTCTCTATCGGGCTGAAGAAGAGAAGTTGTGAAGTCAAGTAGTGAGGCACCTGGTTAGGGGAGGTTATCTTCTCAGATATTGACACGTTAAGTTTGACATTCTAGCAGAAGACATCTGGATGATCATAGAGCTCAAATACCATCACGGAAGTTAGCTACTGGAGGAAACTGACTCTTAAGGTTGTGGGAGCCAGGAAATTTAAAGAACCCTGAAGCTACATTGCTAGAGCAATTTTACCAGGATTGTGAAATTGCCCACAACAGAGGTAGGAGCAACGTGAGAAGAAAGAGGAGTAGGAAGGGACTCCAGAAATTTCCATGAAGAAAAGGGTAGCACTCTGGGATTGAATAGATGGACTAAGGAGGTGAAGGCAGGAATTGCAGGGGAGTAGAAAGATCATGGCCTGGAGGTGGTAACAAGGGGCCTGTAGATCACTATCCAGCCTCTCCCCTAACCCTGAAGGAATTTTCTCTCTGGTGGAGCAATGTCTCCAACCTCTAGAACCTACACAGCATTTATCTTTGTTCCTCATTCTGGCATCTTGATTCTGCTTGCTGAGTCATCTCTTAAATGGAGTCCCCAGTCGGATTCTTTTTTTTTTTCCACATGGCCATCACTACATGTCCCAGAATGTTATGACATCAAAACGAATATGGCCTGTTTTTCATTCCTTCATGTGACCAATGGGACCAAGTCTACTGGACGTAGACTGAGTTTCACTCCAAATGATGACGGACTCAACATGCTACTTTGCCCAAGAAATCTACTTGTATCTTAGAAGATCCTCCCAGAAATAACAGTGTTACCCAACCCACCCAGCAGAGTTGGCAAGTAAGGCAGCCTGCTAAGAACACATCAAAATGCAAACATGTTTTCTAGTGATGCATCTATTAGCATGTAGGCAGGTAGTCCAAAGCCAAAGAAGTAAATTATTTTAAGTTAGGGAATGAAAGGAAGGTAAACTGCCATAAAGGTATTTTAAACTGTTGGGAAAAAGGAGTAGAATATGAGTGTCATAAACTCACAATCATTCATACAGGACATCATACATATATTCCAGGAATTTTAAGATAGTAACATGTGGTTCATATGGTAGAGAAAGCGCCACTATTGCCACCTCTTTATGCTCTGCCTATACGTGGTCACCATGAAAGCTGCCTGACACCTACTAAAAAACCCAATTAATAACAGATGATAACGGAGCGCCCATGAAATACCATGGAAGACATGTGTGGGCAGAGGTTAGGAAGCCCAGAACATGGTCCCTGCCCTTAAGAAACCTGAAACGTAAGGGAAAGTGAAGTGAAACCAATAAGAGTTAAAACCTGTGTTAAAATAACTGGTTGACTTCTAGTCAGCATCAAGAATCAGACATGTTATTGCTGTGGAACTGTGAACATCGCCTCTGTGTTAAAGAGTTCTCTTGAGTTTTATAATGTTGCAAAAAACTGGCCTTTTCTGAGCCAGGGCAATTCCCAAACTTGTGCATTGTGACACAAGCCTATCAGATCAGCGGGCTCCTTATATGCTGCTTCCTGCAGAATGAGCTGGCAGTTTTATCTGTCTTCCACACCACCTGGCTTAGCAAATTAGATCATAATAGGGCTATTGTCTCAGAGACAATAAGAGGCATCTGTAACTGAAGGAGACCATGATGATATCTTCTAAAGAGACTTTGAAGACTAGAAAGGTCAACAAGACGAGTATAACTATCATCATTGTTTTTTTTTTAAACCCGTCCTTCTCTTCCTCTGTTATACATGCTACCCTTTAGTAAAATATATAAAATCAACACATTTCTTTTATCTTGGCACAGAGTGTTGTGAGAAAGAGTAACTTACATTATGCAGCACATTTTTATGTACAAAATCCTTCTGCATATATGAACTCTTTTGGTCCTCAAAGCAAACAGTATAGAAGTAAGAATTGTTGACAAAATTTACAGAAGTTCATTTGGGGTTTCGGCTCCATTCACTGCACCACTACATGTGAGGAAACAGTTACCTTTCCCACTCTCATGAGCAGGAGTTCCTCTCCTTGTAGATCAGAAAACTCTTGTTCTAAATGTCACCACTGTTTCGAGGTTCTGCCTCTCCTACCTGCCAATTCTTTCTACTAATTCTCTCCAATCAATTCAATTCAATTCAATTCACTTCAATTCAGTACATTCAATTCAATTCAACTCCATTCAATTCAATTCAATTTAATTGACAATTAACAAAACTACCCATAAGTCAACCTGTATACTAGGAGCTGCAATGACCATATTGACCCCCTCAAGGAGTGGCTAAATTATCTAGGGAGACAGGGATGCAAATTATTACAATATGGCAAAAATTACGGTACAGGGCACTGCACATGGTACCACAAGAGCTCCAAGAAGGGACTAATTAACTCTGCCTGGTGGGATTAAGTAAGTAATGGTTGAGGCAAATTTGAAATATGAGTGATTATGGTAGAGAGGGCTTCTCAGGCAGATGCAACCTTACCTATGCCAAGGTAAAGAAGTGGGGAACCGCAGGAAGTTCAATCTAGTTCCTGCACATAGCAACATCCTATGTAATTGGAGGAAAGCAGCGCAAAAGTTACTTGATGGCCACTGACTCAAGTGAGGTCAGAAGGCTACTTCCTCACACCCCTAGACCTCTAGTTCACAACTTCCTTCTCCACAAACTTCCAACTGTTCCCAACCCTTCTTCACTCTGGTCTTATAACTTTGCCTATTACCGCACTGAGAAAACCAGGTCAATGAAAAGAGATTTTGCAAAATCACCTATCGCATCTACCATTCCATCTATATCTATTTCCTTGTGCTCTGCTTTCACCAACTTTAACATGAAGGATCTGTACATTCCACTCTGAGCCAATTATCTTTTGGACACTAGACCAAAGTCACTCTTGCCCTGTTAAGAACATTTCTGTCAACAGTTATCCCCCACTCTGCCATATCAACATTTCCATCAGAAATATGGAAATTACAAAAATGCTTTTATTTCTCAAATTTTAGAAAGAAAAAGCAAAGCCCTCTCTTGACCCTGCTCCCTTCCCTTCCCACTGCTGCCTCATTTTTCGCCCTCATTTTGTCACAACGCTCCTTGAAAGAACTGCCTTACTCCCTGTCTACAGTCATTCTCCTCCAATTCTCTGTTGAATCCACTCCCATTCCGCTTTTCCCAGGTGCTACTGAAATGCTTCTCATCACATGTCAATGACATCCACTTTGCAAAACACAGTGATTATTTATATTTTAATAATTTTTCAAGTGTATGTATTCATTTTGAAAGAAAGGGAGAGTGAGCAGGGGAGGATATGAGACAGATGGAGGCATAGAGAGAATCCTAAGCAGACTCCACACTGTCAGCATGGAGCCCGACCTGGGGCTTGAACCCACAAACCATGAGATCATGACCTGTGATGAAACCAATAGTCAGACACTTAACCAAGTGACCCCCCCCCACGTGACCTTGATGATCATTTATTTGACGTCATTCTATTTGACTTGCCATCAGCACTTGACCAATTTGATACCTCCTTCCTTGAAACAAATTCCTTACCAGGCTTCCTGGACTCCAGAGCCTCCTCATGTCTCGCCTACTCCTTCAGTGGCCACTGTGTCTAGTTTCCTTCGCTAGGTTTTCCACATCTTGCAGTACTTTAAGAGTTAGAGACCCCAGAGCCCAGTCCTTGCATGTCTTCTCGCTCATCCATTCTCACTCCCTAGCTGATCTCATGTGATCGCATGCTAAATAATCCAGGCTAGAGTCCACACTAAACTTCTTACTTTAAACTCCAGATGCCTATATCTAACTACATTCAAAAAAAGGCAGCTTGGATGTCTGATAAGCATCTCAAAATCACCATGTGAAAAGAGCAAGTCCTGATGTTTCCCCTAAAACCCATGATCTGAACAGACAACTTAAAACTACCACCAACCTGTGGTCCAGCCAAAAAAAAAAAAAAAAAAAACAAATACAAAACAAAAACAAAAACAAAACAAAACAAAAAAAAACCAACATTGGTGTCATCTTTTATATCTGTTTTTCTCATCCCTTATATTCAAACCACAAGCAATCCTATTATATCCACATTTATAATATACACATGATCATAATTTTTCACTATGTCCCCTTCTTCCATCCTTATTCAGGATGGAAGTTATTTCAGGATTACTATAGTAACCTCCTTATTTTGTTGCTGTTGTTGCTTGTATGCTTGCTTCCCACTCCAACCTGCTCCCCAGATAGTAGTCAGAGTGATTTCTTTAATATACAAATTAGGGTCACCTGGGTGGCTCAGGTGGTTAGCCATCTGACTCGATTTTGGCGCAGGTCATGATCCAGAAAGCATGACGTCATGGGGTCAGAACCTGTATTAGTATCTGAGCTAGGCATGAATTAGGCATGGAGCCTGTTTGAGATCTCTCTCTCTCTCTCTCTCTCTCTGTCTCTCTGTCTCTGTCTCAGTTTCTCTCTCCCTCTAAACTGCTGTGGGCACTCTCTTTAAATTAAAAAATAGATAGATGATAGATAGATAGAAAGAAAGATAGATAGATAGATAGATAGATAGATAGATAGATAGATAGATAGATAAAACAAACTCAAATGTGAATTTGGTCAGACTACTCAACTGACTTTCCATCTCATCGAAAATAAAAGTCAAAGTCCTTATAATGACTTTCACATTCTTCATGATATGTACCCCACACATACCCTCTCTGACTAAAGAAATAAATGAGTAAATGAGTGAATGGTTGGTAGAGAAGAGGAACATAAGATTAGATTAACCTTATAGAATTAATCAGATGATGAGCAACGTTCTCACTAAGCCAAGAAGTGTCTTCAGGTTTATTTGAATACAATGGGTAGTCATCAACGACATTCGGGCACCATAACTATCTCCTGTTAACTGTTTCTAGGATCCAATTCATATGTCATCTTTTACATTAATCCTCACTCTTTACCAATCTCCCATTCCCACATGAAATCCATCCAAAGGAAACTTTGCTACTCCTTTAATGTGTCACATTTTCAAACTTCCGTGTCTTGCTCTCTCTCTCTCTCTCTCTTTTTTTTTTCCTGCCTGCAATGCCGTTCCTTACTCTGTTGATTTGAAATATATATTCTCTAGAAGACTCACTTCAAGTGACTCTCATTTGTGTAAAGCACTCCCTGGGTACCTAGAGAATCATGTGTTTTCTTCTTTGCAATTCCAGGGTACATTTATCCACCACTATTACAGATGTTATCAACTCACTATAGTTAATTTGTTTACACAGTGGCAGATCCCTGGATAACAAGGTCCATTAATAGTTCTAGATAAGACCTCTGTACTTTGTATACAGTGCCTACAATATAGTACGTGCTCAATGCATGCTTGATGAATGGAAATGAGGCAGGAGAATAGAATGAAAATTAGTAGAGGGAATATATAAGAGAAACCAGGAGAGTCAAATGTTATCAAAAATAAAAGAAGAGATAGTTTCAAGAGGTAAGGAGTGGTCCGTTCTTTAGAGTTTTGTGTTTTGTTTTACTTGAGTTTGAAATAAGCTACAGATATCATTGCATTTACCAAGTAGGAGATATGTGGAAATAAAATAGTCAAATTTCAGTAGCATATGGCAGAAATTACCTTATATCCAAGCAGGGACTTAATATGAGGAATTGTGTGTTCAAACCATCAGGAGAAGTGTTAGTTAAGTGGGGTGTACACTGCACTCCCAGAATCCAAAGACAGCCCTGCAGAATTGTCTTGGCAGAATAACCCCAGCAGACTCACTGGTCTGTCCAGGCAGACTCACTGGTGTTCTGGGCCTAAGGTATCACTAGGTAAGAGTCAAGTGTCAGTAGGTTGGGTTCTTATCTGGAGAAATCTACTTCTGAGATTATTTGGGTTTCGGACAATTAAGTTCCTTGCAATTATACAACTGAGGTCTTCATTTTCAGATTGTGGGATGGCCAGCCAGAGAAAACTCTATGCTTTGGATGGGTTTATGATGCATGGGTTCATGATGATACTAGGTTGATCCAGAAAATCTCTCTCTATAATACAACACGACTATAGAAATGGTCTCTCTTCATATTCATGGGTTGTCAGCTGTAAGGTATGGATCGTTGGGGGCTATTTTTTTTTCTTTAGAATAATGTCTACCACATTAGTTTAAAAAAAAAAAAACAGCTGTAGAACCAATAGATAATACTTTTCACCTTCTGAATTAATTAGATTCAACAGAGAAAATTTCTGGTTCTCATATATATATATAATATATATTATAATATATAATATATTTATATATTTATATTTGTTTATATTTATGTAAATACATTCACATAAAATATGAATCTATTACTATAAATATATTTATATATTTATGAATGTTTTATTTATTTATTTATTTGTTTGTTTGTTTGTTTGTTTGTTTATTTATTTGTATATCTTATAAGGAATTGGCTCCCATAAATGTGGACGCTGACAAGTCCCAAGATCTTCAGGATGTGTTGGCTAGCTGGAAACCCACGAGATCTGATGGCATAGTTCTTGTCCAATGGCTGGCAGGCTTGAATCTCAGGTAGAGCTGCTGTTTCAGTCTGAATCCGGGGAAGAGGCCAATGTCCCAGTTTAAAGACTTTCAGGCAGGCAAGAGCAATTCCCTAGTATCCCTGGGAGAATCATCCTTATTCTATTCAGGCCTTCTCACTGATTAGGTAAGGCCCACTTACATTAGGAAAATAATCCGTTCTACTCACTGTACAGACTCAAGTATTTCCCATCACAAAACACCAGAAAAACTTTTCACCAAGCATCTGGACCTCTGTGGCCCAGTAAAGTTGACACATAAAATTAGCCATCATATTTTCCAAATTTCATGCAAGCGCATGAAGCAGATGAACCTAAGCCCTATCAAGAACCCAAGCTACAGAGGCACCAGGCAGCTTGATAAGGTGCATTAGCACAGCGTCTTTCAAATATTTTATCCCCAATCTACTGTAAGGAACACATATTTCGCCACAGCCCAGTATAAGCATACACATACACATACACATACACATACACATACACATAAATAAATGAAATAAACAACATTTCATGAATTATTGGTTATCCGTACTAAGGGCAAATGTACTTGTATATTTTCTTATTGGTTCTATTTAATTTTAATCCATTCTTCCCTTGATCCGCACCTTCATGACCTTCCAAAAAACAAGGCATCATTAGTAAGGTGTACTGATTTTGAGGGTCAATCTTTGTGAGGTAATATTCCTTCAGTTATATGTTTCACAATGTCTGACATGTAATACTCTCTTTGTTAAGTTGAATTGACTACAGAAAATGGGCTTCCAATTCAGTCTTAAGACATACTAAGAAAATTGCGAATCCTTTTATCGGGGTAGGTCCATAACTATCGAACAAAATGAAACAACAGGTACCAAGAGATGCCCTTTGGATGTCTCCAACCCTATTCAGGAAGGCTAAGTTTACAAGCCCACTGAAGCACAAGGGACCATTTCTATCTTGGGGAAAATGACCAACAACGGAATGTTCACGTGCAAAGAGCAGACAGGACTAATTATTACATAGAGGTGATGAAGCATGTAGAAACTGTCCACTTCTATGCCACTTAAAATTTTTTTCAACGTTTTTTTTTATTTATATTTGGGACAGAGAGAGACAGAACATGAACAGGGGAGGGGCAGAGAGAGAGGGAGACACAGAATCGGAAACAGGCTCCAGGCTCCGAGCCATCAGCCCAGAACCTGACGTGGGGCTCGAACTCACGGACCGCGAGATTGTGACCTGGCTGAAGTCGGACGCTTAACCGACTGCGCCACCTAGCCGCCCCTAAGCCACTTATAATTAATGCTTGTCTCCCTTGGATTATCATGTCAATGCATAAGGCACAGTTAGAGAACATTGTTACCCAACAATGGCAGCTCTCAGGTTTCATGTTTCTGTTAAACACCCCCATAGGTTGAACTGTGTCTCTACAATAGTTAAGGCCATAGAGAAGAATTGACCCACTTTGCACCACTCACTCTCCCTGATTAAGCTGTTCTGCAGGGAAACGGATTACTTTTTTAAATGCTTGCTTTTTGTTCCTTGGATAAGCAGCAGACATATTTCTGAGTGCAGCATTTCTATTTAACTGTACTCATGCCCTAAAGAGATTCTAGGGGTCAGCTCAGGGAGTCCACTTGAATTGATATTCTTCATCTCTATTGAAACATTACTGGCAGACGTTCACAGTCAGATTTCATTCTGTCTGACTGAGAGAAACTGAGGAATGTGGCTTTCTGAATCAAGACCACATGATGGAATTGTCTGCACTCAGTTGCAAAAGATTGTGAATGAGGAGGAGACAGGGGCATTATATGATCCAGGATGTGAGGTTGTAGGGTTAGCTTATGGTGGTTGTAACCAAACCTTAATATTGTGTGGGTACTAGACAACCTTGAAATCCCTATAATGTGATGGTCTGGGGACTCTTACCATATAGATTGTCAAAATTCTTGTTATATGTCCGATACAGAAACAATAGAACTATTCACTTAATATAGATTTAATGAGCATATATTATGTGGTATTTAGAGCTCTACTCTTGTTGGAGAAGTGAATAAAGTGCTCCAAAGATGGTCAACGGGGCTCAAACAGACTCTGGTCTCTAGCTTAGAGACCTCGCTTCTGGGTTCTTCTTCCTTTGTTTGGTGCATGTGCGAAAACCCCCACAGATATGGAAGCTGACGACTATAAATTACCTTCCCCACTTGACTCTACGCTCAGATGTTTGGTGAGTCAAACTCTCTGACAAAACTCTCTGAGTGCCACTTGGTTTTTCCTCCAGTGTTCCAGCCTGGTTCCATAACATACTAGATTGCTGACCAGGAAACCCAACCGCACTGGTCCATTGTTGCCACCGGTTTGGGAGAACGGCGAGGTGGTGGCAAAGCAAATTCTCACAAGGGAGAAAGTGCATGCTCTGCCTGAATTTCAGCAGCTTTCTTTTCCGTTGTCTTGGGCAGGTCCTGCTCCATGGACCTGGTAAGGCCGGGCCCTGAAGAAGTCATGCATACCCAAAAGAGTGGAAGGGGGACATGATCAATCCCCAGAGGTCTTAATAGGTGTCCCTGGTAGAAAATTTTGTGGAGGGAAATGTAATAGACTCTGGTGCGCACGCGCGTGCGGGCGAGTGTGTGTGTGTGTGTGTGTGTTTGTGTGTGTGACAGAGAGAGAGAGAGAGACTGAGAGACAGAGAGAGACAGAGAGAGAGAGACGATGTACAGCTAAGCCAGGGTTGCCTGTCGAGTTACAGTTTGTGGCTTTATGGACGGGCGCCCTTAAGGTCCCCAAAAGTCTATGGAGTCTGAATGGGCTCCCCTGAGTCATTGTGAGAGTATAAGGTCTAGGGCGGTATCAGATCAGATTCCCATCACAAGTCACAAAGCCGAGTCCACTATAATCAAACCTCACCTAAACTTTCCCTCAGGAATGCGACCAGAGGAGTATCTGAATAGTCCTTTCATCGGCGGTATACCCTAACTTTGTCCGTCTTTGTGTCACCAAATATGAGAAAAAAATTAATAATGGGATGAAAACAGAGTAAGCCTACGATTTTAGAGGTTGTGACCAAAAAGTGTTAAAAGGGTTTTTCAGGTTACCATGGGGTGACAACGACACCCAAGAAGTTAAGGAAACTTTGTGAACTAGAATGGCCCACATTCAATGTAGGATGGCCTCCAGAAGGGACGTTAGATGCTCAAATAGTGCAGCAGGTTTGGCTAATAGTCACCTGGAACCCAGGCCACACTGATCAATTTCCGTACATCGACTCCTGGCTTGAAATTGCCCCAAATCTACTGCCTTGAAGGTGATTCATCATTAGCAAACAGAGCCAGGCAAAGGTTTTACCCACTTTATGTGGAGGCTCACCCAGGGAGCCAAAGAAGCGACCCACTGCTCCTCTAATATTTGAAGGAGATATGGAGGAAGATATTGTCTTTCCACCTCCTCATGACTCTTCAAGCTCCCGCTCCCCTCCCCCGGAGCTTGAGACTCCTCCTACATCTGTCTCTCCAGCCACAGCCAGAGTCAGTGCAGTTGCCAGTGCAGTCAGTGCCGCCCATCTCCCCGCCGCTCTCAGACCCACATAAGCCACCCCCACATGGGCCAGCAGCCAGACTGCCCCTCAACCCAGACCTAAAACTCTCCGAATGCATGTAAAGGAGACGAGAGAGCCTGAAAGACAGAATGAGGATGGACCGAGTCCAGACCAGACATTCCATGATGTGTTATCTACCTTTCTCTACAACCGACCTCCTCAATTGGAAACACAACACTCCACCATACTCCGAAAAGCCACAAGCAATGGTTGACTTGATGGAGTCCCTCATCCCGACCTACTGACAGACATGGGAAGATTGTCAACAGTTACTCCATACTTTGTTGAATTAAAAATAAGGATGACAGAAACATGACAGTACCTAGAAAATCACACATCTCCAGGAATCAATGACCCTATATCTGGGCTCAAGCTGCATGCCTGAAGAACACCCACCATGGGATTGCACCACAGAAGGAGGACAGGGCCACGTCTGATGATACCAGGAAGCCCTCCTTCAGGGAGTCTGAGCTGGAGTCAACAATCCCATGAATATGACTAAAATATCATGAGTCACACAGCACCCTGGGGACTCTCCGGGAGACTACTATGAAAGATTCTGTGAAGCGTACCCTGTATACGTCCCGTTTGACCCCGTGGCACCAGAAAGTCAACAGATGGTAAATACCTCTTTTGTGGCACAGGCTGCCCCAGATATCCGACGAAAACTCCAGAAGTTGGAGGGCTTTGCCAGATGAATATCATTCAGTTGTTAGAGGTCGTCAATACAGTTTTCAGGAAAAGAAATTTGCAGCTGAAAGAAGTGAAGACTAAAAAAGAAGGCTACCTTTCTCACAGCAAAACTAAAGAACAGATGCTGCTGTTTTTTTTGCAGCATCGAAAAACCCCAACCACAAAAAGGGTGGAAGCCCACAGCCACCTTAGCTAGGGACCAGTGTGCATACTGCAAAGGCAAGGAAAACTGTAAGAATGTCCGAATTGGATGGGGACCTCAAACCCAGCCAATATCTGGAGGAACCTCGAGGTGAGAACCTTCTTGATGTGGCCGGGGTAGAATTGGACTGAGGGGGACCAGACCCTTTCTTTCTCGGCCCCCATGAACCCACGGCTGAAATGAGGTGGAGGCTGAACAATAACTTTCATGGTAGAAATACTTTTCAACTGGGGCTGAATACTCCTTGGTTACTTCCCTGGTAGCGCCCATAGGCCA
This sequence comes from Puma concolor, assembly GCF_028749965.1. NCBI lineage: Eukaryota > Metazoa > Chordata > Mammalia > Carnivora > Felidae > Puma > Puma concolor. The sequence goes on from NW_028240224.1 coordinate 499,746, forward strand.
AAAGACAGCAACCATACTTGGGGCTACTGGAACACAGGCAATGCAACAGCCCTTCTGTCAAGCTCAACAAGGTGCACTTGGGGGTCACAAGGTCCGGCATAAGTTCCTCTACTTACTTGACTGCCCGATTCCTCTCCTGGGCCGTGATCTACTCTCCAAACTTGGGGCCCAGATACCTTCTGACCCCACTGGACACACTAGCCTCCAATTAAACCGAAGGCAGAAGGAAACCTGGTCTTGACGATACCCCTGCCAAGGGAAGAAGAATGGAGACTGTTCTGTGCCCAGGACTTACCTTGTCACCCCTAAGAATTCAGGCTTACATTCCCCTCCCTATGGTCTGATGATAACCCGCCTGAAATAGCTTGGAATTATGTCCCAATCATTGTGGACCTGATCCCTGCAGCTCAACCTCAGACACCAAGGCAGTACCCCCTTCCACTAGAGGCTAGAATGGGCATAAAAGAGCACCTGACCAAGCTCAGAGAAAGAGGTATTCTAACTGAGTGCCAATCAGTTTGGAATACCTCACTCTGGCCAGGCAAGAAGCTAGGAGGAGGACACCAACCAGTACAGGATTTGAGGGCCATTAGCAAAGGGACTGTTTCCTTACATCCAGTCATTCCGAACCCTCAGTATACTCTCTTCAGCCAAATTCCGTGGTCACCCAGAAGGGTTGCGTGCTTCGACCTAAAAGATGCTTTCTTCTGCCTCTGCCTGCCTCCGCAAAGGCAATCATTGTTTGCCTTTGAATGGACTGAACCTGTTACAGAGCGCCGGATACACATGTCCTGGACACTACTTTCCCACGTTTTCAACAACTCGCCCATTCTTCTGAGGGAAGCCCTAGGTTCAGATCTCACTGACTTTCCGAAGGAAACCGCAGGGTATGTCCTTCTCCAATACATAGAAGACCTCCTTTCCAGTGACACCCAGGAAGACTGTATGAAAGGTACACAGGCCTTCTTACAGCTCTGATCCTACTTGGGGTACCAGGCCTCTTGGATAAAGGCACAGATTCGTCAGCAGCAGGTCCAATACTTAGGCTCCCTCCTCACAAAAGGAAAAGGAGAATGAGGACCGGAAAGGAGAAAGTGTGGCACCACACTGCCACAGCCCCAAACAAAACGAGGCTTGTGTGAATGTTTAGGGGCCAGAGGGTTCTGTCGCATTGGGAATCCTCAGATGCTCAGCCATAGTGAGGTCCCTATATTACCTGTTGGGAGGACCAAACTGGGAGCCCCTTGCATGGACTGAGGAGGTGAGGGCTCTCAGAAATAAAGTTGGCTCTGGGACAAGCCCCAGCCCTTCGTTTGCCTGACATAGACAGACCCTATAACTTCTTCACACACGAAAAGGAGTGCTCACTCAGAGCATGGTGATTCGGCAATGGCCAGTGTTCTGTCTAAAAAAAAAAAACAAAAACAAAACAAAAAAAAAAAAACTTGATCCTGTGGCTGGAGGATGGCCCCTGTGCCTAAAAGCTCAGAGCCACAGTCCTGCTCATCAAGGTTGCAGACAAACTCACACTGTGCCAAACATTTAATGTTAAGGTCCCACACACGGTCGTGTGGCTCACAAGCACCCAAGGATATCATTTCCTCTCCATTTCTCAGCTGACACAATCCCAAGGCCTTCTCTATGAGAACCCAAGGCTCACTCTCAAACAGTGTAAGAACACTAAACCTGGCCACCTTCCTTCCCACAGAGGAAGGTGAACCTGACCATGAGTGTTCTGGAGTAGTGGATGAAGTCTACGCCAGCTTCCCAGACTTTAAGACCAGGGTATAAGAAGCCCAGGGATCACCCTGTTTAGCGATGAGAGCGGGTTTTTAGAGGAGTGCAGCCAAAGAGCAGGGTATGCAGTCATCACAACCACGGAAGTTCAGGAAGCTAAGGCCTTGTCGGAAGGATGGTCGGCACAATGGGCTGGACTCAGTACGCCTTAACCTGAGCCATCATCCTTAGCAAAAGTAAATGAGTTAACATCTACATCGATTTCCCTATGGCTTCGCTACTGTGCATGTACATGGGGCCATCTATAGAGAAAAAGGCCTCCTTACCGCTTCAGAGAAAACTATCAAAAATGAGGAAGAAATACTAAAGCTTCTTGAGACCATATGGCTAACAGACAAAGTAGCTATCCTACACTGTAAGGGACCTCAGAAATGAAATGAACCCATAAATCAGGAAATCACCAGTCCGACAAAACAGCCAGAGTGGCTGCCTGAGGTGACCTAGGTGAAGCTCCTACCTACACTCTGACTCTTGCGCCCCAGAAGGAAGCCTCATCACCCATGTACACAAGTGAAGAAAGAAATTGGGCTTCCACAGAAGTGGGCACACTAAGCAAAGCGGATGGTGAGTCTTGTCCCATCATCTATGTAAAAGCAGCTAGTGAAAGAAGATAACTAACTCACCCTCTTAAGGAAAACTGCTCTAGAGGTCCTCTTCAAAAAGAACTGCGATATCAGCCAACTGCCAGCATTATGCCAGGCTGTCAGTGAATAATGTGTAACGTGTGCCAAAAACAATGCTTGCTCGGCCCCACGGCCCCTGCCTGGCTCACAAAGGATGGACTTAGGAGTGGACTTTACCAACATACAACCAAATAAAGGGTTGAGGTACCTCCTTGTAATAATCTGCACCAATTTGGGATGCGTCCAAGCTTTCCAGACCAGAATGGAATGAAGTCACGAGGTGGCCTAGGCTCTTCTATGGGAGATTGGGCTTAACCACACACAGTAATAATGGACCTGCATTTCGACGGACATTATATGAACCCTAACAAAGTCCCTTAACATTGCCTGGAAACTGCACACTGCTTAATGCCCCCAGGGCTCAGCGAAAGGTAGAGCAGATGAACTGCACCCTCAAGGAAACCGTGGCCAAGTTCCACCAGGACACTAACCCCCCATGGCCAGATTTCCTTCGGCTGGGCCTCCTGTGTGCCCAATGCCCGCCTGGGGCACTGAGATTCTCCCGTTTTGAGTTATTATATGGGCGATCCTCCCCCCACCCCCACGCACACCCACATTTAGGAAAGCTCCCAGGAGACCTAAACCAGATTGCAGACAAAGAAATAAGATAACAGCTCCAGAACTTGGGGGCAGTCCTAAACAAGTTTAGATACACCATAGAGAGGGTCACAATTTCCTTAGGGGCCCCGTTCACTTCTTTCAGCCAGAAGACTCTGTGTGGGTCAAAGATTGGAAGAAGGAACCTCCTATACCATGGTGGACTGGGTCTCTCACTGTTATTCTAACAACTCCTACAGCCCCCAAAACTTCAGGTACACCCCACGGGTCCATCACTCCACAGTTAAGAAGTGCACTCAGAAGAATCCACAACCTGGTGAATTGATCCAGATCCAGTCATCCCATTAAACCTACCCTCAAAAGGGAACTGACCCCTGAGGTGTCCAGCCCTGCTCCAGCCACACCATGGGAGATGGCTGGCCTGCACACAGCAGGATCTTGAGGAATCAATGCCAACCCTTGCCCCTTACTGGTGTCATAAGCCTGGTCTTACTTCTTACTGTTGGGCTGATAGAGACTGCACCAACAATCTGGATATGGTGTAAAAGATACATCCTGGGCCTCACATACCTCCTCTGGATGGGAGGGTTACCAAGTATTGCCTGTATATTATGATAACCACTCTCACCCTCACAACTGCCGCTTATCAAATTTGCCCCCACAATTGTTATAGGACAATAAGGGCGTCCAGGGTGTTCAGCACCTTTCCCTCCCTCCACAAAGATTGCTACATGGGAAAAACACCCACTCTCTGTCAGTCACCTGGTGCCCGAAGTGCTAAGTATTGGACCGAGGATATAACCAAACTATCAGGAACCCATGTCACAACAAGGGCCTCCAGACACGGAAGCGAGCTTGCTACACTTACCTTCCTCAATGGGGAATCTCAAACAGGGAAGGGCTGCACTACAGGGCCCTTCAAAAAGTTATAAAGCATATACCCAGGATAGGGTAATTCAAGCCATAAAGGCGACCACTCTGCCAGTGGCCGAACAACGTTTGAAACTTCAGCCGTCAATCAGATGCCTACCAATTCCCCACTCCAGCATTGGTCCGAAACTGCTCTACTAGTCCTCCATAAGATAGAGGGGCGCCTGGGTGGCGCAGTCGGTTGAGCGTCCGACTTCAGCCAGGTCACGATCTCGCGGTCCGTGAGTTCGAGCCCCGCGTCGGGCTCTGGGCTGATGGCTCAGAGCCTGGAGCCTGTTTCTGATTCTGTGTCTCCCTCTCTCTCTGCCCCTCCCCCGTTCATGCTCTGTCTCTCTCTGTCCCAAAAATAAATAAAAGTTGAAAAAAAAAAAAAAAAAGATAGATAATCACATGCAAACCTGCTGGATGTGCTTGCCCCTCAACCAGAGGACTCACTTAGCTACTCCGATCCATTTGACCTAGGAAGCTCCTGAAAACCTCAAAACCAACACCCCTGTCTGAATTGGACCCCTGGCCACTAGGGTCCATCTCCCAATGCCAACAACCTCATCCGTACAGTCCCTAAATGCCCTCTGTATGAGGAAGAGATAGAACATTAATGAGGACTACAACCCTATGTTGCACACTTGGGGTGTTCTATCTGTGTACTAATTCGGCCTATCGATGCTTAGAGGCCAACTGGACTCAGAAATGTTATTCTATTTTCCGGACCCCAGAGATATTTGTATACACTGAAGATCAGTTGCTAACAACCTTTAGCCCCAAGTCTCAGGCTAAACGGGCAGTCCTGCTACCCATTCTGATAGGCTCAAAAATTGTGACAGCAATAGGAACTGTATAAGGGGGCATAGGTTTATGCATAGGACTGTACCATAGACTATCTCAAGAGATAAATGAAGACATGGAATGGGTGGCCGAGTCTCTGGTAACTTTAGAGAACCAAATAAACTCTCTGGTGGCAGTAACCCCCCAAAATAGACAGGCCCCCGACCTCCTCACTTCAGAAAATGGAGGGACTCGCATCTTTTCAGGGGGAGGAATGTTCCAATTTTTCAACCAGTCAGAAATACTTACAATTAAGGTTAAGGAACTAAAAAAGTAAAATAATAATAATAATAATAATAATAATAATAATAATAATAATAATAATAATAATAATAATAATAATAATTCAAGATAGACAACAGGAAAGTACCAATCAATGGAACAAATGAGATCTCACGGATTGGGATCCTGGCTTCCTGCCCTGGCAGGGCCCCTCTTCTCCATAATTTTACTTGTACCCATTGGCCCCTCTATACTGAATACCATAATATATTTTCTTGAAAACACTGTTGCTCGCCAAACTACTGCAGACATCTTAGCCTTCTGAGGGTACCAACCTAAAAAACTGAAAGGTGATACCTACTAAAAAGGTTTCTTAAAAGGCATAAAATGGGATAATGTTGGAGAAGTGAATACAATACTGCACCAAAGATGGACGGTGGGACTAAAACGAACTCTGGTCTCTATCTTAGAGACCCCTCCCCCTGGTTCTTCTTCCTTTGTTTTCTGTGTGCAGGAAAACCCCCACAGATATGGCAGCTGATGACTGTAAATTTCCTGCCCCACTTGCATTCAGCCCTCAGACGTTTGGAGAAACAGCGTCCTCTGAGCCCGCCGTTCCACCAAGATCTGCAATCCAAAGAAGATCTCCGAGCGCCATTTGGTTTTTCCGCCAGCATTCCAGCCTGGTTCTGTAACATTATAAACACAGAAGTGAGCAAGACAGACCAAGTCCCTTCTTATACAGTATAAGGAGACAGAGGACCATTAACTGGTAAACTAGTAATTAACAAGTGTACAAGGGTAATGGGGTGCTGGGACTCAAACAGCTCCAAGTTGTCGAAAGCAAACATGTGCTATATCACCCATCTCATGTATGGATCATAGTTCTAAGTGATGTGACACTTATAATTGATACACGTGATAACTGCCAGGGGATTTCCCCTTTTCCCAAGTTACATTTATTTTGAAGAACTTATGTGAGTGTATGAAAGATACTGGGGGTTCCGAAAATCAGTAGATGCTGGTGGACCAGGTATGAAATAGCAGCCCCAGAGGTCAAAATACACAATATCCAATCATGTTTTGTTTTGCTTTTTTTAACAACTTCATTAATGTTTAACTGATATACACAAACTGTACATATTTAAAGTACGTAATTGGTGGAGCACCTGGATGGCTGTCACTTGAGCATCAGACTCTTGATTTTGGCTCAGGTCATGATCCCAGGTTCAATTAAGCCCTTTATTGGGCTCCATGCTAAGCATGCAGTCTGCTTAAGATTCTCTCTTTCCCTTGTCTCTCTCCCCCACTTATGAACGCTTCATCTCTGTCTCTGAAAAAAAAGCCCTAATAAATAAATTACTTAATTAATAATTAATATTAATACCAATACTAATAAATACAATTACATAATTTGGTAAATTTTGGTCACATATCCACCAATGTATACATAACAAGGAAAAGAATATGTCTGTCACCACTAAAAATGTCCTTGTATCCCTTAGATATCCCTCCGTCCCCCACGTCTTCCCGATTCCCATTCCTAGGCAATCTCTGGTCTGTTTTCTGTCCCTACATATTATCTTGCATTTTCTAGAATACTATACAAATAAAATTATATAAGACATACTCCTTATTATTTGGAGGTGGGGAGTTGACTTCTGTCACTTAGTATTTTGAAGATTATCCATAGTGTTGTGTGTATCAATAGTCTGTTACTACTTTTTTATCCGTTCACATGACAGTGGACATTTGTATTATTTCCACATTTGGCGTATTTATTTCTTATTATGAGAGAGAGTGAGAGAGAGAGAGAGAGTGAGAGAAAGAGAGTGAGTGAGAAGGAGAGGGGAGGGGGGAAGGTGAGGTGGGGGAGAGATAGGGAAAGGGAGATGCAGAGGGAGAGGGAGATGGAGAGGCAGAGGGAAAGGCGGAGGGAGAGAGAAAGAGAAAGGGAGAGCAGAGGGAAAGAGAAAAAGAATCTTAAGCAGCCTCCATGCTTAGTGTGGACCTCAATGTGAGTCTCAATATCAGGACCCTGGGATAATGACCCAAGCAGAAATCAAGAAATCTACCAACTGAGGCACCAGGTGCTCCTTTGCCTATTGAAAACAAAGCTTCTATAAACATTCATTTTTTCTTTTCTTTTCTTTTTGTTTCTTTTCTTTTCATTTCGTTTCTTCTCTTTTCTTTCTTTTTTTATTTATTTATTTTTTTGTATGATCGTATACTTTGATCCCTCTAGTGAACATATTTGAGAGTAGATTTGGCTGAATCATAGAATAGGTTGCATGTTCAGCTTTTTAGGATACTGTCAAACTGTTTGCCAGGGTAGTTTTATCACTTTGACATTCTCATCAGCAGTGTGTGAGAATTCCAGTTCTTTCATATCCTAGCTAACACTTCGGAACCCTGTCTTTTGATTTTAGACATCTTGTAGGCATGAAGTAGTAGTTGATCTCATTGTATCTCATTTATCTCATTGTAGTTTATATTTGCATTTCCCCTCATGATGCTGAACACATTTTCATGTGTGTATCTGCTGTACATATCTTTTTTTGTAATGTGTCTTCTCAAATCTTTTGCCTTTTTTTTAGATTATTTAGCTTCAGAATATTGAATCTTGCGGATTGCCCATAGGTTCTAGATATAAGTCCCATTTCACATAGATGATTGGTAAATATATTCTCCCAGTCTCATTCTTGTGATTTCTTTTTTTTTTTTTTAATTTTTTTTCAACGTTTTTATTATTTATTTTTGGGACAGACAGAGACAGAGCATGAACAGGGGAGGGGCAGAGAGAGAGGGAGACACAGAATCGGAAACAGGCTCCAGGCTCCGAGCCATCAGCCCAGAGCCTGACGCGGGGCTCGAACTCACGGACCGCGAGATCGTGACCTGGCTGAAGTCGGACGCCCAACCGACTGCGCCACCCAGGCGCCCCACATTCTTGTGATTTCAAAGTATTTGTTCATTGAAAAGCGATAGTTTTAGTGTGATAAAATCCAATCATATTTTTTTCTTGTAATGAATCATATTGTTGGTGGTGTATCTAAAAAATTTTGCCTAACACCAGGTCATAATGGTTTCCTACTTTAGGTACTTTAAAAATGTTATCCTACTGTATTTTAGATTGCATTGGTTCTGATGAGAAATCTTTTCCCTCCCTTTCCCTGGATTAAAGCAATTTGATTGTGGGGTGCCTTGGTGTAGTTTTTCTCATATTTCCTGTCCTTGAGGTTCATTGACCTTATTGGAACTATATATTTTTGGTTTGCATCAAACTTACCAACTATAAATTCAAATTAGTTTCATTCTTTACTCAAATTAGTTTTCTTGTCTGTGTTCCTTGGAGATACAATTACATGTATGTTGGATGGTTTGCAGGCATATTTTGTCTGTGTGTTTCATTTCAGACGATTTCCACTGCTATGTCTTTAGGTTCATCAACCTTTTTTTCTGCACTGTCTACATGCCTTTAATTCCATTCAGTAATCATAGACCTGATTTCTTATTTTAGTCATTGCTTTTGTCATGCGAAGTTTGGTTTAGGTCTTACATACCACTTGCATGTCTGTATTTAACATGCTCATTCTGCCCTACAATATCGTGGATATACTAATAATAGTTATAATAACTATTTGAATGTTCTGATGTATAAATTATATCATTTGTGTAATTTCTGGGTCAGTGTCAGTTGAGTTCCCCTTTCTTACGTGTCTTATTTTCCTGCTTCTTTGCATGCCCGATAATTTTTTATGGGCTGCCAAACATGGTCAGTTTTAGCCTGTCAGATGCTGGAAACTTTTAGATTCCTAAAAATATCCTTGCCTTTGTTTTGGGACAGGGTTTAGTTACTTACAAATAGCTTGACCTTTCAGGTCTTTCTTTAAAGATATTTTGGGCAAGGCACAGGCAGCACTTAATTTATGGATAATTTTTGTCCAGTACTGACACAAAGATCAAGTATTTTCCAAATGGCAGGTACATTGTGAGGTCTTCCACACTGGCTGTCAGGCATTATTCCTGACCCTGTATGGCAGTGGGTATTATTCCTTCCCCTGGTCTCAGTGTCCTCATACACAAGAGTTTATCAATATTCCATTGAATACTCAAGGCAGACCATCTGTTGATCTCTGGGGTTCTCTCTGTGAACAACTTTCTCTTCTTTGGTACTCTGTTCTGTGAAATATAGCAGTCTTCCTGAATCAGTGACTACCCCCTCCACAAATCAGGGAAAATGTTGGGCTATGCCAGCTTCCTCCTCTCTATAACACAGACTCAAATCCCAGCCTAGTCAATAGAATAGGGCACTATAGGAACCATGTCACTTATTTCCCAATATCAGGGATCAGTGTCCTTCACTGCGTGAGTGTGATGTTTTGAGAACAGCTTCTTATATATTTTGTCTACGCTTTTAGCTGCTTCCATAAGGTGTATAAATCTAGTGTTTGTTATTACATTTGGTTGGAAGTAGAAATGTTAACACCAGTTTACATTTTAGTATTGAGTCTTACTTCTCTAGCTTTGTTCTTTTATCCTTTTATTCTCCTTTGATGACAGATTTAATGTGGACAAATGGAGAATGGCCATTGCTAGACATATGGAGAAACAGGGATGAGCTGGCATATTGGAAGTATAGTTAGAAAAGACAAAAAAAGGAAAGAAAGAGAATATGCAGTCAAACTTGAAGAAAGGAATTGATGACGATTGTCAAAGCCATGTGAAATTCCAGCTCCCACTTTAACACACATAATATGAGAATTGAAACTAATGTCTTCGACTTGGAAAGTTTAATCTGCCAGTGAGCTTTACTAATTTTTACTGGTCTTCATAACTCCGTAACAAAGATCGAGGTTTGGAATTTCTCACCTTTGTTTCTCAGAGAGAAAACACACCAATCTCACCCAGAAAGCAGTGCTTGGGTGAAAACTAGACGTTTTAAATGATTTTTTTTTTTTTTACTGCTTTGTTCAAATCTTTCTTTAGCAGTGTTCGCCTTGGAAGAGAACACACTGTGGCACAGAAGAAAACACACTGGACATGGAGGAGGAGTCCCGGGTTGTTGTCTAACACGGTCATAAACAAGATATGGGAAAGGCACTTGACTTTCCTAGGTCTCAATTTCCTCACCTGGAAATTGGAATAAGGACTCCCATATGAAGGCCCATTGTAGATTAAATGAGATGATTCATGTGCCAGTATTACAGAGCCTAACACTTAATATTACATGCAAGCGTCTGTGTATCATTTCTTCTAGAGGGAGGGATTTACATTTCTTTTCAGTGGAAGGAAGGAGATGAATATACAACTGGACTATCAAATAAGAGGTGGATAGAGGGCTGGCTTACTGGTCTACCTCCTTGTACTCTTTCAGCCATCCTGGCCCTGGGCTGCCTCCAAATTGAAGAATCAGTGTCAGAAGACCTGAGATTCCTCCGTAGGTATCTGACCCCAGACAGAATATTAGCCTGTCTTAGCTGTTCAAATGAGGCTAATGATGGCTATCATCTGTGGAGCACTTGTTCCGTGTTGTCAGGTGTTGGATTAAGCACCTTGCCATTAGTGTCATGTAATTTTTTGACCCTTTCTTGTTATTTCCATTTTATAAATTAGGCAACTGAGTTTCAGATATGTTAAGTAAATGGTCCAAGATAACACAAACACGAGTGGGGTGGCTGGGATGGGCACCAACTCTGCTCCTATGCCAACATGCATGCTCTCACCCATGTTACACTGCCTTCCCATGAGCGTGTTAAGGGTTTGGAAAGCTAAGGGCCATCCCTGATAAAGTAACATGGAATATGTTGGTGCCCTAGCTAAGATCTCTTTCCCTTACCTTACCGAAAACATTTTCATATCAACTGAAACACTAGTCCCTGCACAAGACAACTTTCCTCGAATTTCTCTTAATGCTATACACTGGTCAGAATATAAAAAGCAATGGCTTCAGAACTTGAAAGTTAGCATAGGAGGTGCATGAGGGAAGGGAAGCAAAACAAGGATCACCCTATGATGGTTATTATTACACGTCTACTTGAGTTGGCCGTGGGGTGCCCAAGACTAAACATTTTTTCTCGGGATATTTGTAGAGTGTTTCTGGGTGAGATTAGTGTTTGATTTGGTGGACTCAGTAAAGCACTATCGTCCCCAGTGAGGGTGGGCAGCATTCAATCTCCTGAGTTCCCGAAGAGAACACAGGGTAGAAAAAGGAGGAATCCATGTCCCACCGCTTCTTTTCTAAGCCTTAGAAGGTGATCCCGCTTAGAGGCGGAGCAGTGGGTAGGGGTAGGGTTGGTTCCTCGGAAGTGCCTTTGGTCCAACCACCCACAGGGATATGATTTCCCTGCAGGACTGAAATGAGGGCCCATGTGTGGTTATGGGTCAGAGCTAGCGTGGAAGGGCGAAGCCAAACATATGCGTGGGCCAGACTGAAACTGTCTCAGGATCTCCTCCAACTCCAACAAGGCCGTGGAAATGTCATGGAGAGAGTGTGACTTCCACACAGGATTTTCCTCAATGGTAATTGTCCCCAATCAGTTATCTCTTTTAGACGTCCATGCTAGGTGCCTTTAGGGCCAGAGCCCAGGCCAGCGTTATGGTTAGGTCCTCGCTACCTGCATGTAGATTTCCTGGTTTCCCAATACCATTTGTTGAAGAGACTGTCTTTCCCCCATTGTTTATTCTCGCCTCCTTTGTTATAGGTTAATTTACCACATAAGCATGGGTTTATTTCTGGGCTTTCTATTCTGTCCCATTGAACAATGTGTCTGTTTTTGTGTCATTACCCATACTAATTGGTTTACCTGAAGCTTTGTAGTACATCTTGAAATCTGGGATTTTGATACCTCCAGCTATGTTTTTGTCCTTCAAGATTATTTTCACGATTCAGGGTCTTTTTTGGACCCATACAAATTTTAGTATTAGTTGTTTCAGTTCTGTGAAAAGTGCCTTTGGTATCTTGATAGGGATTTCATTGAAACTGTAGAGAGTTATGAGTAATATGGACATTGTAATGATATTAATTCTTCCAATCCATGATCATGGGATATCTTTCCATTTGTTTGTGTCATCTTCAATTTCATCATTGACTTATGGTTTTCACACTACAGGTCTTTCACTTCTTTGGATAAGTTGAGTCGTAGCTAGTTTACTCTCTTTTTTTTTTTGGTGCAATTATGAACTGTGTTGTTTTCTTAATTCCTTTTACTGTGACTTCATTATTATTATATACAAACCCTACCAATTTCTGTGTATGAATTCCGTATCTCTAACATTCCTGAATTCGTTTATTACTTCTAGTAGTTTTGGGGGAAAGTTTAGGGTTTTGTATGCATATTCTTATGTCATCTGCGGATATTGACAGTTTAGCTTGTTTACAAACGTAGATGACTTTAATTTCTTTTTTCGTATCTGATTCTTGTGGCTAGGCCTTGTAGTGTTATATGAAACAAGAGTGGCATAAGTAGACATATTTATCTTGTTCTTGATCTTAGAGGGAATGCTCTCAGTTTTTCACAATTGAGATGTTAGGTGTGAACTTTTTAATATAAACATTATATAAAATAATATTTTCATGTGTTGAGGCATGTCCGCCCCCCCGAGTTTGTTGAGAACTTTTACCATGGATACATGTTAAATTATGTCGGATGGTTTTTCTGCATTTATTGGTATAATCATATGGTGTTTACCCTCCGTTTTGTTGAGGCGGGATATTATGTTGATTGATTTGATGAGCCATCTTTGTTTCCCTGGAATAAAAGCCACGTAATCATTTTACGTGTTGTTGAGTGGAGTTTGATAATATTTTATTGAGGATTTTAAAGTCTATTTGGTTTGATATAGGTGTTGCTACCTGGTTTTGAGGTGGTGTTGTTGTTTGATGTTATTTTGTTGTCCCTGTTGTTGTTTGCTTTCATTTGCATGGGAAATGTATCTCCATCCCTTCACTTTCAGTCTGTATGTGTCTAGGTCTGAAGAGAGTCTGTGCTAGGCAGCATATGGATGAGTGTTGTTTTGTATCCATCCTGTTACCCTATGTATTTTGACTGGAGCACTTCAGCCGTTTATATTTAAAGTAATTGTTGATCGTTATGTACTAATTGTAATTTTGTTCTTTGTTTTCCGGTTGCTTTTGTAGTTCTCTGTTTCTTTTTTTCTGTACTCTCTTCCTATTTCATAGATGAATTTGTGTTGTGCCTTACTTGCGTTTCATTTTCCTTATTTTTCATGTATTTTGTGTTTTGAGTTTGTTATCACAAGGTTTACATATAACATCCCAAGGAAACAGCAGTCTATGTTATTTTGGTGGTCTCTTAAATATACACACATTCGAGAATTTTACGAAGACTAAATTTGGGGCACTGGGTGGCTCAGTCAGTTAAGTGTGCGATTTCGAGCTCAGGTCATGATCTCACAATACGTGAGTTGGAACCACATGTTGGACTCTGTGCTGACAGCTCAGAGCCTGGAGCCTGCTTCAGATTCTCTGCCTCCCCCACTCTCTGTTCCTCCCTGTTAACACTCTGTCTCTCTCTCTGTCAAACATGAAATAAAACATATATTTTTTAGTAAAACAAAATACAAACAGTAAGTTTTTTAAGTCCCTTCTCCATATTTTAGGTGTATGTTGTAATATTTTACATCTTTTTATTCATAATTCTGTAATATCTAATTATGATTTTCCCAGTTAACTTTTCTTGCACTGCTGATTAGTGGTGACAAACTACTTTATATTCTGTTGAGAAATTCTTTATCTCTTTTTTTTTGAAATGTTAATGATAATCTTTCCAGGTAAAGGTTTCTTGGTCGTAGGATTATCCTTTCAGGCCTTTGAAGATACCTTGTCACTCTTTCCTAGCATGCCAACTTTCTGCTGAAAAATCAGCTGAAAACTTTAGGTGTTTGTTTGTTGAGATCTGTTTTTGAAATCATGGTAACTTTTGATTCTCTCTTACAACTTTGAAAATCTTTATTAATCTTTAAACTTTGACATTTATATTATTATGTGTCATAGTGTGGGGCTCCTTGGTTTCTTCATGTTTGGAAATCTGTGCTTCTTGTCCTAGATGTCTCTTTTCTTCCCTAGTTTTGGAAAGTCTTCAGTTATCTTTTCTTCAAATACTTTTTGTACCCCTTTTCCTTCTTGTGGAATCCCTATTATGTGGATTTTTCCTCACTTGATATTTCCAAAGTATCTCTTAACTTATCCTCATTTAAAAAAAAAATCTTTCTGCTGTTTGTTTTGGGTGCTTTCCCTAAATCTGTCTTCCATATCCACTGATATGTCGTTCCTCATGCAGTCTTCTACTGTTGATTCCCTCTAGTGTTTTCTTTTTTCCAGCTATTATCTTCTTGAACTCTGATTTTGTGTGTGTTTGCTATCTCTTAATTAAGGGTCTCACTTAATTCTTGTGTTTTCTATGCAGCCCAGCGAGCATCTTGTCCATCATTAATTTATATTCTTTATTTAATTGAGGCAAAATGCTTATCTTCGATTCAGCTCTTTTCTGGGTTTTTTATTGTTCTTTCTTTTGGAGCATATTTCCTTGTCTCTCCACTTTGCTTCTCTTTCTGCATGTGTTTCTATAGACTGTCAGAGCAGCTACTTCTCCTACACTTGAAGGAATTCTCTAATACATGATTGTCCCCCTGGGTAGGCCCTGTGTGAAGTTGGTGATATTTGCTGGTTGGCTGAGGACGTGGCTTGCATGGACAGGGGATCCTGGGGCTTTCTACATAGCAGGCGCCCTGTCAGGATAGTTAACGCTGAAGTGAACGCAGACTGGGGTGTCCCAGGATTCTGTGTGTGAGGCAGGACACCCTGGCAGGACAGCTGAAGCTGAAATGAATGCAAGTTGAGGCATGCTGGGGTGCTGTGTACAGGTACCCTGTACAGGGTGGCTAGAACATGAGCAGTCTGGGGATCAGGATGTCCTTGATCTCTCTATGCAGACGATTCTTGGGCAAGATAGGGGAAGCTAAAGTGCGTACAAGCTGAAGGAACCTGGGGCTTTAAATGCAGAAGATAGCTTGCCAATATAGTTGAATCTGAAGTGGATATAAACTACGGTGTACCAGGACTTTCCACGGAGAGAGTGCCCTGAAGATGCCGTGGGAGCGGAGGTGGGTTACAGTCCAGGAATGGCTCTTTTCATATGCTAGTTGTTCTTTCAACTGCATTGATTAAGGGGGAAAAAAGCATGTCGTGTGTGTGTGTGTGTGTGTGTGTGTGTGTGTGTGTGTGTGTGTCCAGTGCAATTGGGGCTGGTGTGTATTGTGGGCCTGGAACTTACTGAGGCAGCAGGCCAGCTACAGCAACTGGACCCTGCTCTGGTCTATGCATTTAAGGTGGATGGAGAATGTGGGGCAGCTGGGTGGCTCACTGGATCGAGTATCTGATATCAGCTCAGGTCGTGATTTCACAGTTCATGAATTTGAGAACCACATTGGGCTGGATGCTGTCAGTGTAGAGCGTTCCCTGCATCTTCTGTCCCCCTCTTTCTGCCCCTGCTATGCTTGTATTCTCTGCTTCTCAAAAATAAGTAAACAGGAAAAAATGTGGATGTAAAATGTACCCCTGCCACTCTCCTGTCTCTATGACCCAGAGAGAACTCCTGTGGCTCCTCTGACGTTGACAGAGTTCTACTTTTCTCTTTTATATGACAGTTGTTCTTTTAAAACTGCAGTGTTTTCTTTTTTTCTTTCAGTTTTTGCCCAAGGACAGAGTTGTCTGTTTCTGGTCCTTCCCCAACTGCCTTTGGCAACGTTAGGGGTGAGTGTTTCCTTTATCTCACTGTATTAATGTTGTCTTTTGATTTTCTATGTTTTCTTAGGCACCATCTGTGTCGTCAGTCTTCAGCTCCTCAGGAGGAATTGTTATATCAATAGGTGCAATCCCCAGGGAGCTGGACCAATAGGAAGTACACCTTCTGGCTGGTTCACCAGAAAATGTAGCCAGGGAGTTCAGGCACAAGAACACCTTGCTCCAGAGGACCCAAAAAAGGTGAGGTTTGGCTACTAATTACTGACAAAATCGCAGTTCAAAGGAACTAGTGGAGGTGAAACAAATGGGGAACTTATTCAGAGGCCGACACCAGAGATACAGCAGACTCACATCAAAGACTCTTTGTAAAGTGCTGAGAATACCTCCAGGTTTATGTAAGGAAAATCTGGGACCAAAAGAGGTAGGTACACACAGGTGGTCACTAAGGTCAGGTTGGTCATTGTCTTTGGCTTGAGGGTGCAGTCTTATTGGCTCAACGAGTCCTTATTGCTAGAGGGGTAGTTTCAGTTCCCATGAGGTGATACTTTGCTTTCAGGATCCTGAATTAAGAGATAAGCTGAGAGTGGGGAGGGGGCGCCTGGGTGGCCTAGCTGATTAAGCATCCGACTTCAGTTCAGGTCATGATCTCATGGCTCCTGGGTTCGTGCCCCGCATTGGGCTCTGTGCTGACAGCTCAGAGCCTGGAGCCTGTTTCCGATTCTATGTCTCTCTGCCCGTCCCTCACTTGCGCTCTGTCTCCCTCTGTCTCAAAAATTAATAAACATAAAGAAAGAGACAAGCTGGAAAGAAAAAGTGAATCAATTAGAAAGTTTAACGTCGATGTGGAGGTAGTTGAAACCTTCTTTCACCTTGGAGGAGTTGAGCTCAAGGACTTCCTACACAGCCATCTTGAACCGAAACTAGAATAGGGTCCCTCTGAATCCTATTTTGATTGGGGAAAGTTTGGCAGAAATCCAAGGAAGGAGAAAATAAAAGGAGGGAATCAGCCAGTTCTGTGTACAAATCGACATAAACACCAGTACCTCCCCTGCTAACAAGCGTGCCATGTACAGAAAAAGGCATAGAAAAGGCCTTCGCATTGGAAAAAGGAAAAATAAAAAGTATCTCGATTCTTTTATTTATTGATTTTTCAATTCGTATTTTGGAAAGAGAGAATGAGCAGAGACGGGGAGAGAAAGAGACAGAGAGAACGACAGAGAGAGAAGCTTAAGCAAGCTCCATGCTTAGCACAGAGCCCCAAACGGGGCTCAATCCCGTGACCATAGGACCATGACCTGAGCTGCTGAAAACTGCCTCAACTCTTAAATCATGTGATTATCAACATGAAACAAATTCTAAGGAGTATACATCAGTTTTCTAGAACTCAAACATAATTAAATAAGCCCCAGAATACACGGTCAATATATAAAACTCAGTCTCCTTTTTATACATAAGCAATGAACAATTAGAATATGAACTGTTTTTTCAAGAACCATTTAAAACCACACCAAACATTGAAATACTTACATTTACATCTAACAACCATGCACAGGATCTGTACGCGAAAAGCCACAGAAGGCTGATTGGGTAAATCAAGGAAGATATAAATAAATGGAGAGAAATGCCATATCTAGCCATGGAAGCCTCGCTAGTAAGATGTCAATTATCAACTTGATCTAGAGATTCAACATAATCCCAGTCGACATCCCAGGATTTATTTGTGGATATCAGCAAGCTCATCTAAAATATGTGTGAAAAGACAAAGGAAGGAGAACAGCCAAACAGCTCTGAAAAATAACCAAGTTGGAGAACTCATGATGCACCAATTTAAGACTTACTATAAACGTCCAGTAATCAAGGCAGTGTAATATTGAAGAAAGATGGACACACAGATCAAGAGATAGAACAGAGAATCCAGAAACTGACCCCATACACAAGCATCCTCACCCAAATTCTGATAATGACATATAGCCAACCTAACAGAAAAAGGGAGATAGTCTTTCACAAGTGTTACGGGAACAATTAAGTGTTCGTATGCAATAGTCATCAATTAACTAAGTAATTAATTGTTTAATCAATCGGTTCATTGATTGATTAATTAATTAAAAGAATCCTTGACCTAAATTCATCACTTATACAAACATTCACTCAAATGGATCATAGATGTAAGTGTAAAGTACAAAATTATAAAACATTCTTAAGAAAGAAGGAGTGATTTTGATTCATTGAATCATTCAATAAATAATTTTGGAGCATTTAGAATGAGACAACGCTGTCTACGCCCTGAGGATCCACTAGTGAACCAAAGGAGCAAGGATCACTGTGCTCTTGGTGCTCAATAGTCAAGTGGGGAAAACTGACAAAGATAATGGAACTAGAAACTATGGTAGAGAATAATGAATGGGGAAAGAACAAGTAAATACATCCTGGAGAGGATATAAGCATTGGGGGAAGGGGTGTGAAATACTAGACAGGGTGAAATACTCGACACAGAGGGCCCTACTGAAAAAGGTGTCAGTTGAATAAATACCTCACGGAAATGAGAGAACTACCTGCTGACAGGAAGGTGAACTAGGCAGAAGGACCCATGAATTCCCAAAGGCAGGAGTGTGAACGTGTGTACTGATGGGAAGCAAGGAGGCCAGCATAGACAGAGAAATGAGGGTGATAAGAAGGAGGAATAAAAAGGTGGAGGTTGTGGGTCAAGTAGGAGAAAAACAGGATGAGGGAGAGAAGGGTGTAAGGACTGCCAGCAATACACAAGGTGAAGCGAAATCTGGTCATCCTCTTCCTCCACCTCACATTACCGGCTGCAGTTCTTTTTATTGTTTAATTGACATTTACTAAACTGTGTCTACACCATGAAAAGTTAATTCTACTTGTGGCAACTAATTGAAGCAAGAAAACGGAACATCCTAAATGATCCATAGCCGTGTTTAAATAAGTTATGGCATGGGGCACCTGGGTGTCTCAGTCGGTTGGACGTCCGACTTCAGCACGGGTCATGATCTCGGGGTCCTTGAGTTCGAGCCCCGCATCGGGCTCTGTGCTGACAGGTCAGAGCCTGGAGCTTGCTTCGGATTCTGTGTCTTCCTCTCTCTCTGACCCTCTCCCGTTCATGCTCTGTCTCTCTCTGTCTCAAAAATAAATAAACATTAAAAAAATGTTAAATAAGTTATGGCATGCTATGTAGCCTTTACAATTCATAGCCCTTCAGAAAATTTGTGCCCTAGCGAAATGCTCGTACCACTAGAAACCAAAAATGGGATTCACAGCTACACAGCTAATTTTGGTTAATGCCTGTGCATATACCTCTTCCCTGACAATTATACCACAGTGTTAGAGGTGCTTACCTACAGGGGCGCCTGAATGGCTCAGTCAGTTAAGCATCTGGCTCTTGATTCCAGCTCAGTTATGATTCCACAGTGTGTGCGATCAAGCTCCACATTGAGTTCTGTACTGAAAGCGTGGAGCCTGCTTATGATTGTCTCTTTCTCTCTCTCTCCTCCCATCCCCCACTCTTGCTCATCTCTCTCTCGTTCTCTGTCTCTGCCAAACATACATAAACATAAAAAAGGTGTTTAGATATCATTATCTCCAGGTGTTTGACTTATGACCATTTTTTTCTTTCTTGTTTGTTTTCTAAATTTTCTGCAATAAACTTTAAGACCTCCATAATCATAGTGTAACGTTTCAAATAAATGATTTAGCCTAGTATCAGTTAAATAAATAAAATGTGTCAATTCATAAATTTATTAGGTCCATTCAATATATCAAGGATAGTTTCAAACAATCCAGTGTTATTCCTTCAGCAGACACCCTCCCATCTGATTTGACGTTGACTCAACCACTTCACCAAGAAAGATTTCTAAACTTTGACCATGTTTGAGTGTCTATAAAAGTTTCTGAAAGCATGCAAGACCGCATCCTTGCCTTCAAGAAACTTTCAATATTTGAGGGTACAAAAAACCCAAACACCATACAAAGCACAGTGAGACTTCAAGGTCAAGTTTCATGTAGCAGGAGAAGTCCACTGAGCCGGGTTGATCAGTAAAGGCGTCTCGGAGGCATAGCACAAAGAATCTTAAAGGATGACCAAATTTCTAGTTGGCAGGCAGAAAGGAGGAGGACAAAGGAGACAAAAGCAAATGTGCGGGAATAAAGGAGGGGCAGGCATTCCGAGAACAGTGAGAACAACCCTGTTGGAGCTTGAGGTTCTTCTACAACAGTGGCCATTAAGTATTTGTGACGATGACAAAGACTGGGTAGAAGATGATGTATCTACATAACCCATCATGTCCATACTCTTATGTAAGAAGGTCTTGGTGACAGCGAAGAATTGGAGACCATCCGTAAGAACCTCAAGATGGTAATAACGAAGCAATTTGTAGAAACAAAACAATGAAAAGATAAAATTCTGAGAGAAATTCTCTAAGCATATTAATTAATACCCAATCAACAATCAATTGAAATCCATGACCAACTTAAGACCCCTCTTGTGTTTCTCTCTTAATGGGGCATTGTCTTCAGTGGCTCAAGAGGGAAAGAGACTCATTGTCAGTCCTCCCCTCCTCAACGTCTTTCCTGTGATCCACTCAGCAGCAGGGGCTCTCAACTCCACCTCCAACGTATGCCAAGCCAGCTAGTTTCTCACCACCTTCCGCCTACTCTCCATTTTCGTTGTTAGCCCCATGCTGCCTTTCCCTTCCCACCAAAATCCCAGTTCATTCTTTTCACTGCATCCGGAATGCAATCCAAAAATCCTGAATCTGAGCAGTTCATTCCTCTGCTTAAGAAAACCCTCTAATCTCCACTGTACTCAAAATGACACATAGAATCTGTAACGTGATAACCAGACGTTGGCAGTCCTGCCTTGTCACCCCTCTAATGCCATCTTTCCCGATTCTCCTTTCATTAGGTGACCGGAACGGTCTCTTCTCCAGGTTGCTCAATTTAGTCCCATGTAGGTTCCGCTTAGAATGCATTTTGTGTTCGCTATTTTTCCTTACCAGTTCTTGCTACGGGTCCAAGTTTGAATAAAGGACTTTTCTCCCCAAGAAACCTTTGTTGGCCACTCCTCTAATCTACACTTTGTCCCCTGTGCCATTCCTTCTCATAAAATTTAGTGTTCTATTTAACAGCATTTGCCACACGTTGTAATTACACCTGTACCATTTGTAGCTAAGATTTGAAACATCCTGATTATATGAAGCGTGCATGTTGGATTATCACTGTGTACTTGAACCTAATAGCACCTGACACCTAAGGTGTTCAATATGTGTATCCTCGATGCCTGGAATAGGGGATGTTTAACTATCTCCCGGTGTGCTAGACTGCAATATACATTCAAGTCTTCAATAATCTCTACCACCAAATTTAGTATACATATACAAAAAAGGGAAGGGTCACGTCCTCAGGCATAGGGGAAACATTTTGCCTCGTTGATAGCTTCTATGGTGTAGCTTACATTTTGACCTACATCAGACCCCGCCCTGGAGATACAGTTTGTATGGATGTAGTGACAACTATGAGGAAATCAAATCAAAATACAGTGTTTATGGAGTGTAATGTGCCAGGAGTTTTTCCACACGTTTTACAGGCATTTCCTGTAATCTCACAACTATACTGGACATAGGCGTTATAGTTCCCCTTTATAAATTGGAAAAGCAGTCTCGGAGGTATCATTTGCCTACAATCTAAGATCTGGCTGGTAGAAGAAATAGATGGGGCCAGGTAACTTAAAAATCCACAATTTTGCCCAAGGTAACCTCTGGGAAATCAGAAAATGAGCGGTTTCGTAAGTGCAGCTGCCTAGAGCTTTTCAGAGGAGCTGTCTGTGTGGCGCCGGGGCTTTGGCGCCATCACATCTCCAGGATCTCACTACCAGGAGTAACCCTCATTGTTGGGAAGGGCAAGGACACCCATCCATGGCAACTTAAGGTGTTTTAACCCCTGTCAAGATAGTGCAAACATGCAAATACTTCATTTGGTACTTCAAAGAACACATCAAAGCACACATCGCGGGATTTTCAAAAATCACTCTGAGATGAAAATCAAACAACAAAAGTCATAGCAACACGAAGCAAGTAACACTTTCCAAAACACACCTCCTGCAGGGGCAGGCCATGGAGAGGGTATGAGCCCACTTTAAAGTAGCAGTGCTCTCAGGTGCAGAGCACACAAAACAAAACAAAACAAAACAAAACAACAACAACAACAACATTAAAACACATAAGGGATAGAGAACTATCCAAAATGATGAAACGGAAGAATTCCCCTGAGACGAAATTCCAGGAAGAAGTGACCATTAAACAATTGATCAAAATAAATAAAAGCAGTATAACAACAAGAATATAGATTCATAGTCATAAGATTAATCACTGGGCTTCAAAAAAGGCATAGAAGACAACAGAGAATTTATTAGTGCAGTGATAAAAGAACTAAAACATAGCCATGGTTAATTGAAAAGGCAATGACATAGAGATTGATTTTCATCACTGATACAAAAACAGATAAGCTGGAACCTTGGATGTCCATTACCCAAGTTAGTAGTTATGCGATTGTAGCAAAAGCTAATTCTAAAAAAAAACGATTAAATAATGAAAAACAGAAAGCTAAAATATGTCAAGTTTAAATAACTTGCATGAGCCGTGCAGCTGTTTTGTTGTTTAAAATTCTAGGATATCAAATAATATTATGTGTTAGCCATTGTAACATGGGCAAAGTTCACCATGTCGACCTTTGCTCTTCTAAATGTGGAGTAATAAGTTATTAGGCCTTATAGAATATCTGAAAAAATGAATATTAAAAAGTTTTGGAATGTATATGTTTCTAGTGAGCTTGGTCATGTCAAATAAAGTGTGTCATTTCCAACACCTATCCTCGTGCACTCTTATTATGGATAGAGTCCATAAAAAGTTATTGCACTATTGCAATAAACATGATTACCAGTGCAATCTATTTTTTTAATTCCATTTGTTCATTTATTTGAAAGCCAGAATAGTGCATGGAGAATGTACCCTGTAGGTTCTGGATTCTCTCCTTGATTCCAAATGTCTTATTTTGGCTGCTACCATAAAGACGATAAAACAATATTATCTGTACCATGAACATATAAAATTTGGCACACCTCACTAGTATTACAATTTTCTGTTTAGCATACGTGTTTACAAATACACACGTGTGTACTGGGTGAAGTTAGATGTTTCATACTTCTCTCCATATCATGAGGGATTCAATATGATTTAAAGAGTTAGATTCCAGTTACCAATTCTAATGTTGGAAAACATGCACAGTTCTTGCTTATTTGTCACTTATTGTGCAATTATGAAGTTAACATAGAGCTCAAAGGGTAAATTCTTTTTTAACCACACTTAACTCAACATATATCATTGAAAGTCAAACTTTGGCCTTTCAAAGGTGACATTAGACTGAACGCAGAGAACACAAAAGACTCCATGAAAACGCTGCTAGATCTGATACATGCATTGACCAAACTCACAGGAAAAAAAATCAGTGTAAAGAAACTGATTGCATTTCTATACACCAATAAGGAAGCAACAGAAAGAGAAGTCAAGAAATCAATGCCAGCTACAATTTCACCAAGAACCGTAAAATACCTCGCAAGAAAACGAACCAAAGATGTAAAAGATCTGTACAGTGAAAAGTATAGAAAATGTATGAAGGAAAATGATGAAGACACAACAAAATCAGAAAACAAAACAAAACAAAACAATCCATGCCAAAGAGTGGAAGAATGAATACTGTTAAAATGTCAATACTACCGAAAGCAATCTACACATTTAATGCAATACCAATCAAAATTGTACCAACATTCTTCTCCAGAGTAGAAAAAACAATGGGAAACTTTGCACGGAACAACTAAAGAACCAGAGTAGTCAAAGATATCTTGAAAAAATAAAGCCAAAGTGGGAGGCAGCCCAGATTTTCGCAACTCCTACGAAGCTGTAATCATCAAGATAGTAAGACATTGGCACAAAAACAGGCAAATGAACCAATGAAACAGCATAGAGAACCCAGAAGGGGCCCCACAAATGTATGGTGAACTAATCTTTGACAAAACTGGAAAGACAACCCAATGGAGAGAAGACAGTCTCTTTACAAAGGGTGCTGGGAGAACTGAACAGTAACATGATGAAGAATAACCTAGATGACTTTCTTACAACGTGCACAAAAATAAATGCAAAATGGATGAAAGCCTTAAATGTGAGACAGGAAACCATCAAAACACTAGAGGAGAAAAGAGGAAAAAAACCCTTTGACCTCAATTGCAGTAATTTCTTCCTTGGCATGTCTCAAAAGACAAGGGAATGAAAATCAAAAATGAATGATCAGGACCTGGTCAGGATAAAAATCTTCTGCACTGCAAAGGAAACAATCAGCAAAATTAAAAGGCAACCGATGGAAGGAGTGAAGATATTTGCGAATGACATATTGGATAAAGGGTTACTACACAAAATGTATAAAGGACTTACCCAAGTCACACCTGCAAAGTGTAATACACTGAAACAATGGGCAGAAGTCATGAAAGGACACTTTTCCAAAGGAGACATCCAGATGGCCCAAAAACACATGAAAGGATGCTCAACATCACTCATCATCAGGAAAATACACATCAAAGCCACACTGAGATACCACCTCACACTAGTCAGTGTGGCTAAAATGAGCAACTTAGGAAACCACAGATGCTGGTGAGGATATGGAGAAAGAGTCACCCTCTCTCACTGTTGGTGGGAAAGGAAACTGGTGCACTACTGCAAGCATAAAACCTACAGACATCACAATGACTCTAATCACATATCTTTGCATAATAACACTGAATTTCAATGGACTAAATGCTCCAACCAAAAAACATAGCATATCAGAATGGATAGAAAAAACAAAACAAAAAACAGAACAAGACCCATCTATTTGCTGTCTACAAGGGACTGATTTTAGACATGAGGACACCTACAGATTGATAGTGGGGGATGGAGAACTATCTATCATGCTACTGGGTGTCAAAAGAAACCTGGAGTAGCCAACTTATATCATACAAAGTAGAGTTTAAATCAAAGGCTGTAACAAAAGATGACGAAGGGCTTTCGATATTAATTCCAGGGTCTCTCCATCAGGAAGAGCTAAATATTTTAAATGTCTACACACCAAATTCGGAGACACACAAATATATAAACAATTATTTAAAAACATACAGAACCTTGTTGGTAAGAATGTGGTAATTGCAGGGGACGTTAAATTAAACACAGAAAAAAAGATGGAAATCTCCAAAAGCATAGAGGTTAAAAAACATCCCACTAACGAATAAATGGGTCAACCAGGCAACTTGAGAAGAAATTAAAAGATATAAGGAAACAAATGAAAATAAAATACAACAATGCAAACCCTTTGGGATGCAGCAAGGGCGGTCCTGACAGGGAACAACAAAAACAAAACAAAACACAAAAACAACAACAACAACAACCATTGCTATCCAGTCCTATCTCAAGAAACAAGAAAAAACTGAATACAAAATCTAACAGCACACCTAAAGAACTAGAAGCAGGACAGCAAGGACACCCCAAAGCGAGCAGAAGAAGAAAAATTATAAAGATCAGAGCAGAAATAAACAATATGGAGTCTAAAGGAAAACAGTAGAGCACATCAATGTAACCAAGAGATGTGTTTTTGAGAAAATACACAAAATTGATAAATGTCTAGCCTGGCTTCTCAAAAAGAAAAGAGAGGGGACCCAAATAGGTCAAATCACGAATGAAAATGGAATTATTACAAAGAATCCCACAGAAATTCAAGCATTCATCAGGAAACACTATAAAATCTTCTATGCCAACAAACTGGACAACCTGGAAGAAATGGACAAATGCCTCCATCCCCACACACTTCCAAAGCTCAAACGGGAAGAAATAGAAAATGTGAACGGACCCATAACTAGTGAGCAAATTGAATCAGTTATCAAAAATCTCCCAATAAATAAGAGTCCTGGTCCAGGTGGCTCCCTGGCGATTTCTAGCAGACATTTAAAGCAGAGATAATAGCTATCCTTCTCAAGCTGCTCGAAAACATGGAAATGAAAGGAAAACTTCCAGACGCATTTTATGAAGCCAGCATTACTGTGATTTCCAAACCAGACAGAGACACAAAAAACAGGAGAATTACAGGCCAATATCCCTGATGAATACGGGTGCATAAATTCTCAACAAGATACTAACAAATCACATTCAATAGCATATAGATAGTATTATTCAACACGATCAAGTGGGATTCATTCCTGGCCTGCAGGGCTAGTGCCATATTCATAAATCAATCATTGTGCTACATCACATTAATAAAAGAAAAGATAAGAAGCATAGTACACTGTCAATAGATGCAGAAAAATGTATTAGAGAAAATACTGGATCTTTACTTAATACAAACCCTCAAGAAAGTTGGGATAGAAGGAAACTACTTTAAACATCATAAAAGTCATTTATCAGAAGCCCACAGTAAACATCGTCCTCAATGGGGAAAAACTGAGAGCATTCCCCCTGAGATAAGGAACAAGACGGAGATGTCCACTCTCACCCCGGTTGTTGAACACAGTGTTGGAAGTCTTGGCATCAGTAATCAGACAGCACATGAAATTAAAGGTATCATCATTTGCAACGATAAAGTCAAACTTCCACTTTTTGCAGATGGCTTGACACTATACATGGAATTTCCGACAGACTCCATCAAAAGTCCTCTAGCACTGATACATGGATTTAGCAATGTTGCAGGGTACAAAATCAATGTACAGAAATTGGTTGCGTTTTATACACTAATAATGAAGCAACAGAAAGAGAAATAAAGAAACGGATCCTATTTACAATGCAACAAGAGTCCTAAAGTACCTAGGAATAAAGCTTACCAAAGAGGTAAATGATCTGTATGCTGAAAACTATAGAAGGCATGTGAAGGAAGTTGAAGAAGATACAGACAAAGCAAAAAACATTCCATGCTCGTGGATTGGAAGAATAAATATTGGCGAAATGTCAATAAGACCCAACGCAGTCCTCACATTAGAGGCAGCACCAATCACATTGCACCAGCACTCTTCTCCAAGCTGTAACAAACAATCATAAAATGTGTATGGAAACACAAAAGACCCTGAATAGCCAAAGTAATACTGAAGAAGAAAACCAAAGTGAGAGGCACCACAATGCCAGACTTTAGCCTCTACCGCAAAGCTATAACCATCAAGACAGCATGGTATTGACACAGAAATAAATACATAGACTTAATGGCATAGAATAGAGGCCCCATAATTGGACCCACATACGTATGGCCAACTAATCTTTGACAAAGCAGGAAAGAATATCCAATGGAAAAGAAGACAGTCTCTTTAAAAATTGGTGCTAAGAGAAGTGGACAGCAAAATGCAGAAGAATGAAACTAGACCAGTTTCTTACACCACTCACAAAAATAAACTCAAAATGGATGAAGGGCCTGAATGTGAGTTAGGAAACCATCAAACCCTGGAGGAGAAAGCAGGAAAAACAATCTTTGACCTCAGCGTCAGCAAGTTCTTAGCTGACACATCTCCAAAGGCAAGGGAATTAAAAGCAAAATGAATTATTGGGACATCATCAAAATAAAAATCTTCTCCACAATGAAGGAAACGATCAACAAAACTAAAAGGCAACTGACCGAATGGGAAAAGATGTGTGCAAAAGTCATACTGGATAATTGGCTAGTATCCAAAACCTGTAAAATGAACTCACCAACTCCACTCCCGGAAAACAAAAAATCCAGTGAAGAAATGGGCAGAAGGCTTAAACAGACACTGTTCTAAAACAGACATCCAGATCGTCAAGAGACACATGAAAAGATGCTCAACAGCACTCCTCGTCAGGGAAATCCAAAGCAAAACCGCACTGAGATACCACCTCATGCCAGTCAGAGTGGCTACAATGAGCAAATTAGAAGACTATAGATGCTGGTGAGGATGTGGAGAAACAGGAACCCTCTTGCACTGTTGGTGGGAATGCATCCTGGTGCAGCCGCTCTGGAAAACAGTGTGGAGGTTCCTCAAATCATTAAAAATAGATCTACCCTAAGACCCAGCAATAGCACTGCTAGGAATTTACCCAAGGGGTATAGGAGTGCTGAGACATAAGGGTGCATGTACCCCAATGTTTATAGCACTACTTTCAACAACAGCCAAACTATGGAAAGAGCCCAGCTGTCTATCAACTGACAAGTGGATAAAGAAGTTGTGGTTTATGTATACCATGGAATACTACTTGGCAATGAGAAAGAACGAAATCTGGCCATTTGTAGCAACGTGGATGGAACTGGGGGGGTATTATGCTATGTGAAATAAGTCAGGCGGAGAAAGACAGATACCATATGTTTTCATCCATGTGTGGATCCTGAGAAACTTAGCAGAAGACCATGGGGGAGGTGATGCGGGGACAAGTTATAGAGAGGGAGGGAGGCACACCAGAAGAGACTCTCAAATACTGATAACAGACTGAGGGTTGACGTGGCGTTGGGGAGAGGGGAAAGTGGGTGACGGGCATTGAAGAGGGCACCTGTTGGGATGAACACTGGGTGTTGCGTGGAAACCAATTTGAAAATAAATGACATTTAATGAAAAAGCATTTCCAGGGGTTGCTCTTACTGAATATGAAGATAGCTTTCTATTTTCAGCACTTTCTGAACGTGAGGTAGTACTGGCTTAAGCTGCGGAGATGAAAGTTTGGTTTGTGTGTTTAAGAAAAGGAGTTGAGTAAAGACAGAGGCCTCTCACATGTATCACGTTGACCTTGGCAAGTGTCTCTTCTGATTGTTACCATGACTTATCCCTTTTATTGATTCACATAGTTTGGTGTCATCCTTTCATGAGGAAGTGGATTTCAATTGATCATGGTAGGTGGTCATTGTTATATTTTGTGAATTATTTGTGTATGTGGTGATGATGGATGGACCATGATGGTTGCTTTCAAAAGCACTTACACGGACCGTGTAACACGTTTTCTACCCATGGAATCCCATACGGTCTTTTACTACCTTGTGTATGACTTACCTGAAATATCATGAAGTGGTAGGTACCGAATAGGTTTTAGTGGCACTGAATGCCCTCATGGCCACTCACGCAGAATTCGTTGACGCCTTGCTCTTAAGCACACAATGACTCGGTCTTCCCTAAGCTGCGTGAAAGTGAGCATGCATACTAACTATGCAAACTGTTTGCTGCTGCTGTGAAGAACAGCTTCCTGAACTGGGAGCTATAGCAACACACATATGGACCCCTAAGCAAGGCACAGTATATCTGTATTCTTTGAAAGAATAGAGTAGTTACTTCAATTTGGCTTTCATTGCGTTGCATGACAAGGCATTTAATTAGCTAAAACCCTCTTACAGTCATGTTTCATTGCAAGTTGTGTGTACTCTCCACCGCGAAGTGTCATTACATGTTGGATGGAATTAATGGAGGCTGAGGCACCAGTGCATTCACGTCGAGGACAACTCTCTTGAACTCATCAAGAACTATGGGCCTTCTCAGGTAAGATTACGTGCAGATCTTTCTCAAGGGCATAATCTTAAACACAGCCCAACCTAAGGCAGCTTTGGGCAGCTGGCAGTGATAGGATAGGCAGACATGGTGACCTCACAAAGCGCCTGGTCTAGCAACTGCGGTGTAACTCTCAGAGCATGCCACCAGATTTGGCTTCATGGTAGGAAATTTTTCAGGGCCCTGCAGCGGAGGCGAGACCTGGAAGCGCGGGCGGCCCCTAGCGACCTCACATCCTGAGCCGCATGAAGAGGTGGTGGCGCAGGCCCCTGAAAGCCCTGGCCCTGGCCGCCCGGGGAGGAGCCTCTAGCGCTGCAGGAGGGGCCGCGCTGGAGGCGCCTGAGGAGAAGGTGGTGTACACGCGGGGGCACCAGCCCCCCGAGGCCGCGTCCAGACGCGCCGGTCTGCTGCCCGGAGGAGGCGCCACGGAGCCCAGAGGGTCGCGGTCGGCCAGAGGAAGGTGCCGTCCCCGCCGCCGCCGTCCCGCGAGGACAGCAGCCCCCGCAAGCCCGCGGCCCCCGGGCCCTGCTCCGGGGCCGCACCCTGGAGGAGAGTGGGAGGGCGGCCACCCCGACGCTGACCACCTTGCCCACCATCCGCGTAGTCGGCGACGTGTGGGTCGACAGCAGCCTGGCAGAAGCGCGGCGCCAAGCGCGCCAAGTCCTGGGAGTGAACCTGGCACCCGTGGTGAGACTCCGCAGCGTCCCAGTGCGTGGGCGTGATGTGCGGGCCACCGCCGAGTGACCTGTCAGCCCCGGGACGGGTTGTGCCTGGAGGGATGAACCAGTGAGAGCCGGGCCCGCTTCCCCTAGTGCACTTTAATGGCGAAGAAGCACCAGAGGGTCCCGGCCCGCGACCCAGGGATGAGGCGCCGCCTTCTGGGACTCTGGGGCAGCTGTGACCTCTGCTGCATCCCAGCACAGGGTCTGAGGAGGGAGGAGACTCCTGGACCAAAAGGGAGATTCCCTTTCTTCCTAACCCCAGATTGAGAGGTCTCCAGCACTGTAGGGGCAGATCCATGATCTCTCTTGTTCCCTCATTGCTCTGAAGTCGTCAGAAGAAGCCATTCCACCCCCACCCTCTCCAAAGGATTTTGGTTCCATGCTTGTGTAATAAAGCTAGAGTTTCTTTGCCATTCACCCACCTCCCGGCTCCTCCCGCCAATTTCTTTCTTCTTTGTGTGTATGTGTATGTATATATATCTTCTAGGATGATTTAAATTACATATTCTTTAAATGTTTAGAAGAGCAGTAGAGAAAAAAGGGTGTGACTTAGGGGTCTGCACTCAGATTAAAATAAGATTCCTGAAGTATAGTATACATTCAAAAGGACATATATTATTTTTGTCCTGTTTGTTTATTTTTGAGAGAGAGACACCGTGTGAGCAGGGGAGGGCCAGATAGGGAGCCACAGGATCCAAGCAGGCTCCAGGATCTGAGCTGTCAGCACAGAACCTGATGCGGGGCTCGAACTCACAAACCATGAGATCATGACCTGAGCCAAAGTAGGACACTTAGGTGACTACCCACCCAGGCACGCAAAAAAGAACACATATTATTAAATGTATTCTGAGCACAGCTTGATGCGATTCAGTTCAATATACTTGTGGAATCAGCACTCATTAATAAATGTACCAGGACCCCAAGGGACCACTTGTGCCTCTTTCAGTCACGGTCTATCTCTCCTTTGGGACGGCAATTATTCTGACTTCTTACAGAATGTACAACTTTTGCTTGTTTTTGGACTATATAGAAATGGAATTATGTGTCCTACACCTAGCTTCTTTCACTCAAACTTATGTTAGTGATAGTCATGTTATTGTATGTATAGATCTTTCTGCTCATTGGTGTATAGAATTTCATTATATGAATAGTTTACAATATTTCTGCAACTCTTGGTGGACATTTAGGTAGGTTCTGGCTTAGGGTAATTATGAATAAAGCTTCAGTGAACATTATAGGACACGTCATTTGGTGAACATTTTTTACAATAGTATTTATTTATCTAGGAGAGAATTTGCCGGGTCACATGTCATCCAACTTATCAACTTTGGTAAGATTCCTCCAAACTGTTTCCAAAATGGTTATACCAATTTACACAAACTTCCTTCCAAGGTAGTGCCTGCATAGTGACTGTGAGTTCTGAATACTTGAAAACCTTGCCAACATTTGCTAATATGGTCTTTTTCATGTTATCTATTCTGGAAGGTGTAAAGATTTTTTTTTATTTGAGAAATATCAATCCAAGTATTGTATACAGGTAGTAAAAAAAAAAAAAAAAAACCACAACATCCAAATTGCAGATCAGGACTTGCAATAAAAAATAAAAAGCTTTGTTTCCCCCATGAACACCTCTTCCCCAGAGGCAACACTTTCTTTTGTTTTCTTTTTTCTTTTTTTTTTTTTTTAATCAGGGTTTTTTTTTAAACAGACCATTTTTTAAGGACAATTTTAGATTTAGAGACAAATTGCACAAAAAATACAGGTTCCTCACCCCCAGTAGTTTCTATAGTACCTTGAACTAATGTGGATACATTAATTATAAGTGGTGGATGAGCCATTCTTGAATGACACATTATCATTAGACACATTATCATTAACTAACAGTTAGGGTTTATTTTGTGTTATATAGATTCATAAGTTTTGAGAAATGTATAAAGGTATGTATCTACTATTGCCGTATCATACAGAATAGTTCCACCACCCTAAAGTGCCCTGTGCTCCGCCTATTACCACTTCCTTTCTCCCCCTAAACCCTAATAGCCACTGGTCTTTTAATCCACACTTAAGTTTCCTCCATGACTTTTAACTAGCTCCCTTTCTCCCTCTTTCCTTTCCTCCTCTTCTGTCTCTCTGCCTCCCTTTCATTGAGGGAGTTTATTTTCTAAAACAGCTTTTAAAAAGCTGGTTTACAAAAAAAGACTGGAAAGTGCAGAGTTCCCCTGTTCTCCCTCCTACCCCCCAAAACATAGTTTTCCCTATTGTAAACTTCTTGTGTCAGTGTAGTGCATTTGTTACAATGGATGAGCCCATATGAAAACTATTATTAACTAAAGTCCGAAGTTTAGCTTAGCATTCACTGTGGTGTGCAGTTCGCTGAGTTTTGACAAACGCACAATGCCATGATTCAAAGCATTTCACTGTCTTACAAGATGTTTCACTGCCATAAATATTCCCTGTGCTTCATCTGTTATTCATCTCTCCCTTCCCCCCTGAGTTCCTGGCAACCACAGGTCTCTTTACTGTCTCCATTATTTGAGGCAACACTTTTAACTGTTCCAGGTTTATATTCTTTTGTTAGGAATCTTCATGAAGATAAGTAGTATAGTATACTGCTGCTTATTGATTTGTCAGTTTTAAGCACCGTCTACTGACTTCCTATGTGACGTTGACGTATAGGTCGCTTAAGCCACCTGTCTTCTCTCTCCTCACCTTCCGATATATTCCCGAACTTCTATCTGTATACTGTTTCAGTCAGGTCCAGCCAGCCGGTGAGTCACTATAGGTATTTTAAACAGTTACACACGTGATGGGAAATCCCAGAAGCCAAACAAAGGATGGCGAAGCAATCAGGAATTAGTATCATCAGAAAGCTGTTTCCACCCGCAGAGCTAGAGAAATTCAGAACCATACCTAGCAGGAACTGAGAACATGGGAGAAGAGGCTCTTGGAAAGGAGCTAGAATTTGGAGGAGATAAAATCACTGGTAGGAAGTGGAGCGGGAGAGAGAAAAACCTCTGGGCTTATCCCTTCCTCCCTTTCTCCCATCAAACACCCATTGGTCAAAGCCCTCTGGAAGCCAGTTGGCAAGGAAACAGGAAACACAGTCTGTAGGAGAAGTGCAGGAACTGGATCTGAGGGCAAAACACATAACGGATGAAGTTACATATAGGTACTAGTTAGGGTTCTCCAGAGACTCAGTATCAATGGGAATTGGTTCACAGGATTACGGAGGCTGAGAAGGGCAGACCCAGGAGATCCAGTAGTTTAGTTCCAGGCAGACTCCAAAAGCCTAAGAATCAGGAGAGCTGATGATGTATGTTCCATTCCAAGTCTGAGCCTGAAGTCAGGAGACCAATATCGCAGCTTGAAGACAGTCAGATAGACACAGTGGATTCTCTCTTACTCCGCCTTTTGTTCTATTCAGGTCTTCAATCGATTAGTTGAGGCCACCCAGTGTTTGGCAGGCGGTGTGTCTTGCTTAGTCTAGTGATGTACAGATGTTAATTGTACTAAGAAATGTCCTCACAGATACACTAGAAATAATGTTTAGCTATATATTTGGGTACCCTGTGGCTTAGCCCAGTTAAATCATGAAATTAACCATCACAAGATATAATTTCATGTTTCTATGTATGTATGTATGTATGTATGTATGTATGTATGTATGTATGTATGTATGTATGTATGAATGTATGTTATTTGAGAGAGAGAGAGAGAGAGAGAGAGAGAGAGAGAGAGAGAGAGAGAGAGAGAGAGAGAGAGAGTATGCTCAAGCAGGATAGTGGCGGAGAGAGAGAATTCTGAGGTGTCAGTGCAGAACCTAATGCACATCTTAGTCTTATGAACTGTGAGATCATCATCTGAGCCAAAATCAAGAGTTGGATTATGAACTCACGGAGCCACTCAGATACCCCACAAGGTGTATATTCAAATAGAGATCTAGTTCCCTTACCTGTACTATCATTTTTCATTCCGTACATTGTACGATAAAGGTCTTCCTTAAACTTGCTGCACTTTTTGTCTGTCTCCTATCAGCTTTGGGCTTCTGTTTGTCATTGTTGTTAACCCTGCTCTTATGCACTGCAATCAAGTCTCTTTAGAGGGTTCAAGGTTGATTCTAAAACTTGAAAACTAATAAATGGTTTAAATTATTGGGATTATTAAATAATATGCAAACATTAGATTTACCACACTTTTCCAGGAGTCCTTGGACCTGCTGAATGAGGACATCTCTAGCATCAAGGTGAAATGGATCCTTTCTCTTTGTATTCCATCAGTGCTTTAAACCATGCCATGTTTCACTTGGCTCATTCAGACTAAGGCCGTCTTATGGATATTATCTGGTTCTCCTTAATTTTCTAATTGCACTTCTTTGTTTTATTGCACTCTTTCAGTGTTCTCAAATCATGCCACTTTATGACATCTTCCTGCTAACCTCTTAGCGGTCTCTCACTGGACCCTTCTCTTTTCCTGCCTCATTTAGGTGGTGACTCAGTAGGTCTGCTTCATAGCTTCTTTCCTGTGATTTTCCTCTGCCCTGCTCCCAGTTTGTTTCCATGGTTTCATGGTAATATGGCCATCTGGGAAGTTAGGGAGCAATTAAAAGCCTGGACTCTTGAGCCAGACGGCCTGGGGTTAGACTTTACTTGTTCCCCTTACCAACTGTGTAAGATGGATGTTGGATGAGTTATTTGGCTTCCTTATAACCCGGTTTCCTCCTCTCGAAGATAAGAATGGTAATTGTATATACTTTGTAAGTTTGCTGTGTGGTTCATATGTAATAATATGTGAAAATAACCATTAACAGTGTCTGGCACAAAAATAAACACTATGTTAGTGTTGCCTATTATTAAGTATAATTTTTCTTTATATTTTCTCTCCTTGTTTTGCTGGAATACACCTTCAGATAACTTCCTAATGAAGAATGAGTACAATCGAATGTTCTGTGTCTTTGCACGTCTGAAGATATCTTGAGTCCACTCTCAAATTTAATTGATAATTTTGATAGTGTAGAATTCTAGTTTCTTTTTTTAATTGATTTATTTTTATTTTTTTAAAATTTACCTCCAACTTAGTTAGCATGTAGTGCAACAATGATTTCAGGAGTAGATTCCTCAGTGCCCCTTACCCATTTAGCCCATCCCCCCTCCCACAACCCCTCCAGTGAACCTCAGTTTCTTCTCCATACGTATGAGTCTCTTCTGTTTTGCCCCCTCCCTGATTTTATATACTTTTTGTTTCTCTTCGCTTATGTTCATCTCTTCCACTCATAGAATCCTAGCCTCTAATGCCCAGTTGCCCCTTCA
This sequence comes from Puma concolor, assembly GCF_028749965.1. Classification (NCBI taxonomy): domain Eukaryota; kingdom Metazoa; phylum Chordata; class Mammalia; order Carnivora; family Felidae; genus Puma; species Puma concolor. The sequence goes on from NW_028240224.1 coordinate 535,106, forward strand.
ATCGATTTTCCCCTAATCACAACACCACTGGAACTACAATATCTGCTCCTTAGAGTGTTTTTAACTCACTATCACTTCCACTTTCTTCTAGTTTTCAAAATCATTCTGTACGTCTGGCCTATGCTTAAGGAAAAGGGAATGGAGGTCCCCCTTTTGAAGGGCTTAAAAGAGAATTTATGAACATATTTTAGACTGCCACAGCCTGTCTGCTGTCCTCCTATTATTCACTCTCCTCCTGCATGAAAAATATCCTCACCCTACCCCAAGAATCCTCCCTCTTAAAGGCCCAACCCTTGTAACATCAGCTCAAAGTCCAGGATATTGTTATCTAAATTAGGTCCAGGTGTGAATGAGTCTCCTTGGGCGCACTGGTCCTCGACTACACTTTCAATCTGAAGACCTATGAATGAAGACCTATGAATTCAGCATACATCCAACACAGGCATGTGATAACCAGAAAACACACACAAAACACACACACACACACACACACACACACACACACACACACACACACAGAAAAAACAAACAAACCAACAAAACACAAACGTTGCTGTTCCAAAGAAAGGAAGGAGGTTATCATGAATGGGTCACTGGTCCATAGCAATCCTGAATTTCAGCTGGTACAGGTAGGCAGTCCTTTCATTGGGTCTTACGGCCTGGGAATGATTTTACATGGTCCTAGCTCCTCCAGGGTTCTGGCTTTCAGCCTCTAAGTCATTCTTCCCTTCTCATGAAAGGTAGCCTGTGTCTACAGCCTCATGGTTGTCTCGACCTACTTACTGATTGTAGGAGTTTGTGTGTCAAAAGCCTTCTTTCATTTTACTCTCTGGGATTAAGGAAACCCTTCTCTACCATGGACTTTTCCAAATATTTATAAGGAAAAACACTCCTAAACTTCAAGTGATATGTAACAGAGAGAACCCTGTGCCCCACAGTTTACTCTGCGAGGGTTTGCTTATGAGATAGAACACTGGTATTCTCCAAGACCCTTCGTCATTTAGGAAACCTTTGTAGTATCTTTTCCCCAACGTCATCTGCTGAGTGATGTTGGTAATAATTTCACCTTCAATTAGAGTGACATTATTGATGTTATCTGTGCTAACAAAACATGAAATTGTATTTGAATGGCATTGAGTAAGTGCAAGTAGTATCAGCTAGGGACGTGTTCAGCTGTCACAGAAAGGCTGCCACCAGTGGCATAATCAAAGTGAGTTTTGCTCACAAAGAGGCTGTAGGCTGTGCTCCATTAAGGCAGCAATGTCATCGGCAGCAGGCTGCATGGAATGTCAGAGTTGCCAACTTCTTTATAACCTCTGGCAAAATTTTGGAAAAAAGGGTAGCAGCCATTAATATAATACTACCATTGTTTTTAACATTTACCGTCTTCGTGATGCAGCACATGTGTGAGCATCTCAAGCTCACAGCACATCTGTGAGGTACAATTGTTGATGTCTTTTGGAGGTCATTCGTTCACTTTTTAAGTCAAAAATTAGCTGTCATATGTCTAGGGCATGTGGCTTCACCAAATCCCCTCCTAGATTTACTTGGCTTATCAATGCATCAAGCAAACTCATAGGAATTCTAGAATTTAATACTTGTGGGCCATGGAGAAACCAGTTCTGCCTTATCAAATCACATTAAATACTCAGGCCATTCAGTATACTCTCAGATGAACCCTTGGAAGGTGCTCCTGTATTAGCGTTGTATTTCTGTTGGCAAGATCCTTGCCTCCTAGGAGGAACGGTAACTTTCATATCTATTAGTAATTGCCAACAAAGTACAAACCAAGATTTTTCTTTGCCTTCTTGTTGACACGTTATAATATATACTAAGTTACCACGTTTCCTTGTTTTAATTCTTAGCATAATATACCAACTGCAATATCATCACGGAACAATGGTGGCCCCACATGTAGCATCATCAGCTCTGGATACTTCAGATATGGCCACGGTAACAGTTAGGGTGGACTCCATCCAGTTCTTGGCCAATTGGGCTTGTCTGATTCTCTCTGTTTATCTACCTCCCACCCCACACCCCCAGCCCCAGCAGCAGTGAGAATCTAGTTAGTCAGGGAATCTCCAGCAGATACAGATGCCGATGCAGATGCAGATCATTTCCCTGGATAATCTTTATGGTTGACTATGGCCTGGGTAGCAGGATGGGTTCAGACAGAAACACCTGATTTGGGTGCCATCAAGCCATCTCTGTGCACTCTCTGAGAAATGGGACAGTATGCATTACAAACACTTCAAGTCTCCACTTCTCCCTGCACACTTCTGTGTTTTGTTGCTTCCATCCACCTACCAAAGCAACCCAAACTTTATGCTAAAGAGAGTGGGGCTCGTGTGTCCTTTGCAGATTGGAATGCTGTTACTAGTTTGGTTTATCTTAACAAAAACTGGCACATTACCTAAAAATGCAGAATTCGGTGTGAATTCAGAATCAGTACCTGTAGTAAGCCCTCCATGATTCCGTTGATTAGGGAGAGGGATGAAACCATACTGTAAGAAACCCTGCCTTCGAGTGCTACAGCTCTATGAACTTTCAAAGCACTATTTTTGATCTGGTTATCCAAAGTCGTTAAGTCTTTGTGAGTATACATTCAGAACTTTTTTAAGATCTGGATTGTAGTGTCCAATTTTTTCATGACCTAACTAACCCATTGATTCCAAGTGTTCTCTTTATTTTTGAATCATTCTCTTGGGCATTTGACCAAACCTGTCAAATAAAAAATGTCCTCAATTTGAATATATGAACATTTAAGAGCAGTCACGTGTTCATCGCCCAAATATTTTATTATTTCCGTTAAGAGTTTATTCTGTCTGTGGACGGTGAAGAAACAAATGCCTGTTTTTGTGTTTTTTTTTTTTTTTTTCATTTCCCGCACATAAGTAAGTAGATGCGCATGGCAGAATGCTAGGTACCTGTCAAGGGTAATAGGATGTTCAGGAGTGTAAATGAGATTTCTGTCATCCAAAAAAGAAAAAAAATTGTTTGATGAACTAAGATAAGCTAAGCTTTAAAAATGAAAGGAAAATAGCCATGAACTCAGATAAAAGTTAGGCAATGAAGTACTTTTCCCTAGGGCAGCAAGGAGTTATTAGAAATACCATAATCTGTAGAGTTTGTACTAAAAAGCTCTACTGACACGATGATAAAGCTCACCTTTAAAGCTTGCTTTGTGTACTGATATTATTCCTTTCTTCTTGAAATCTAAATAAGCTTTTTCTCTTTGGCTGTTAACATGAAATGAAAAGACACTTTCCCCCTATCTTTTCTTCTGCCGTATTTACGCTGTACTTCTTACAAAAGTCTTTTATGTATTCGTTGCCTTTTATCTTCATCCTTTGTCCAAAACACGGCTTGAGATTGGGAATGATGTGGACTATTTCTAACCTAAGCTCACAGTACATAACTTCTCATAAAACCCATCATTTGAGGAGGCAATGAACTCATATCATGGAGTTCCTTGTGCAGCCCATGGGCATGATTCCACTGAAAGAATCGATAGCATCGTGGAGACCCTGTCTTTGGAAGGAACTAACAACAAATAAGGATTTGACCTTATAACTGATTTTCCTAGGAACCTAGGAATCAAAAGGGCCAGAAGTGTGATGGTGGGAGAGGGACACTGGAGAAGGGCTGAATACCCAGGTTCACATGAAGCCAACTGAGCAGAGAATGGTTCTGTCCTGGAGGAGCTTGGTTCAGCAGGAATCAGCTCCCATTTGCTACGGACTTAGTGAAAATACACTCATGAGAGCCTACAAGAAGGATGCTTCCACAACTCTAAGAGGTCTCTTTCCTTTCTTATGTCTTTCATTATGGAAAGTGTCTTGGGGGTGCTTACTTCCCCTTTGTGTGTCCACAGTTCTACTTCCCACTAGTTGTGTTGTCATGAACCTCCTTACGTAGCCCTTGCTCCCCTCCTAGGCCATGTGTTCCTCATGGGCAGGACTCACCCTAGCCCTCTGTGTGTCGTTACTACAGTGCCAGCCATGGGCAAAGGACACTGTCCATACTGAATGAATGCAATATGTTTATGGAGTTTCAGCCCCCAATTGTTACAGAAGAACTAGCTGTCTCACTTACATTTGATGTGTAACAGCAGCAGTCTATACGGGGGAGTCTCTCTCACATTCTCTCTTTTTACAAACACCTACATTATCAACTTTTGACTAACTCTTACCCTATTGTGATCAGATGAATTGGGTGGAACCTTTGCCATCTCTTGGGATCTTATTTGCAACCCAATACCACTTAAATTCCCTATCCTACAGTAAATTCTTGCTTAGCAAGAAGCAATATAGTTCAGTGAGTAGAGGGTGGCCCCTGGAGACAGGCTGCCTAGGATCTCAAATCTTATTTTGCTCTATTTCTAGCAGCAGACCTTTGGACAACTTACTTTTTCTCTTTGCTACTCAGTTTTCTCAGGTGTAAAATCAGGCACAACCTAGCACCTTCACCATAGATCTCTGAAATGAATTCAGTGGCGTAACAATGGTAAAACACTTAGAATAATGCATGGAACCCCCTTAACTGCGAGTCAGTAAACACTCGCCTCTATCAGTGATGTACTTACGTTTTTGACAAAGTCGCTGCTTCCTTACTTAAAACCTTCACATTGGCTGTGTTGAATGTACAGAACAGATGAACTGTGGAAGGCACCATGTCAGAGTCAGGCTTACTTGGTAGAATGAGGCCCAATTCCCTGATGCTGGGGACTGCAAGAAGAATTCATTAATTCGCCTGTTCCGTAATGTTTACCCTCTCACTGACATTGCTAAAAGCACCTACTTTCTCTACACCACCATAGAACAGGTGGGTTTTCCCTTGTCAGCCTTTGCTCGCTTACCTGTCCATTTATTGTTCCACCTGTGGCTTTATTCACCACTCACCGAAAACTGACTGAGGGACTCTGTGTGCCAGGCTCTGTTCTCGAGGTATACCCCTGCCTCCGTGGTGGTTGTGGATAATTCTTGACTTCTGGGCTTCCAGCTACTACATCACGTGGGGTTCTCCATCACCCTCTGTTGCTTTTTCATTGTCATTGGGCAGGTGTCTGTCTGCTTCTTCTCTCTAATTATGTACACGGTAGAAATCAGTGCTTTGGGGATATGGATGACTGCAGTGAACAGACTCCTGGACGTGTCTTTTACCTTGGGGAATTGTGCATATTTGTGTTTCAAAATCTAGTTTACCCTAGAGGCAGACATTTGAAACAAAGCAAACACAGTCCAGACGGGGCTCAAGAAACAAAATCGTTGGATGTGTCCCCGAGCCTGGTAGCAATGCAGGTGGGCTAGAGGCCTACAGATGCGGAGCTAGACTGTTGTTGGATGACAGCTTCACTGTGCATCTTCAGTTAGGAAGTGGTACAGCTGGAATGAGAATTCTCCTAGTGTGATTCTTGGCCTCCTGTTTTCCTGCTGACTCATCGGCCTGGGAGGGCTGAGACCTTTTGGAACTTTGTTGCATTTTGCTGCAGAATCAAACACTAGCTAGGTTTCTCAGGTACGTATAGAATGGGCTGTGACAGCAAGGTTGGTTGGGGGTCAGGGAGACCAGGCAGGAGGGAGGAAACTGAACAGGCAGGAGAGGGGGACTGACAGAGGCTGTTTTCTTCCATTTTGTTCTGGGAAGACCTTAGTGAGGATGTCTAGTCCTGAGTACTGGTGAAGTTTATGTACTGGCCATGGAGTTGGGCGGGCACCTTAGAGAGATTCTTGTCCATCTGTGGGAAGTGTGTGTGTGTGTGTGTGTGTGTGTGTGTGTGTGTGTGTGTGTGTGTGTGTCAGAGAGAGTGTGCAAGGGAGCCCAGCTTTGAGCCAACCAGGGAAAGGATGGCGTAGCTCTCAAAGGAGCATGCACGTTTCTCAGGTGATAGAGTAGAGAATAAAATGTCTCCCTTTAAAATCCACATTCCCCTGCTCTTCAACTTCTAAGGAAGTCTTTGGCTACCAGCAGTCTGGGCTCTGGAGCCAGCATAGTAATTTTCTTCTTTTAGTTTATCCTGGTTCATGATTTGCTCCCCTTTAACTTAAAAATTGTTTTTATTATAGAAAATTTCAAATAGGTAAAAGTCAAGACATTAGTATATCATACCCCCATGTCCTTAGGACCTAGTTGTAAACATTATCAACTCATGTCTAATCTTGTTTCATCTGTATTTCTACCCGTTTTGTCCTTGCTCCCCTCTTCCCCTGGTTTATTTGAAGCAAATGCCACACGTTGCATTTTATTAAGAATATCATCCTGTGTTTGTGTTTAATTGGCATAACTTGCAGGAAACTAAAGTGTGCTATTTGATAAGTTTATACATCAGTGTGGATGTGTATACACACAGATCAAAAAGTATATACACACACATATCCATGAAACCACCACAGTCTAGATAGTGAACATACCCATCACCGAAAAGTTTCCTTGTGTCCCTTGGTCATCCTTTCCTCTTGCCCCTCTCTGCCACCCATTACTGATCTGCATTCTGTCACAATATATTTGTTTCTATTTTGTAGAGTTCTAGATGAGTGAGATCATAAAGTAAGTACTTTTTTTTTAATCCAGTTTTTTTTTTTTTTTTCCCACGCAGTGGCATAGTCTGTCTATCCTACCAATATCATCATGCTGTGACTAGATACCACTTAGGAAGCTGCAGTACCCTTTAGCAGATATTATAGTAGTCCCGGTGAGAAATGGTCATTTGGACCAGTGTGGTTACCATGGAGATGATAGCTTCCTCAATTAGACATCTGCTTTGGAGGTAGAGCCAATCAGACCAGCTGGATTTGGGGATTAGGGCGGGGGTGGGGGTGGGGGTCGGATCCAGAATTACTCCTGAGGATTCTTGCTTGAACACACGAAGATAGTGTGATGAAGCAGGGGAGACTCAGTGAGGAGCAGCTATGTATGATCTTTCCTGATTCAGTCCTTGCCTGGATGTCCATTGCTTCTTGAAAGCTGTCTTTATTATCATTGATTGATTTGAAGCAGTACTTGAATGGCAGATGAAAAAAACTGTATTTGGAGCACTTTAAGATATTTACAGGATGACTGGGTGTTATCAGGAATGATATTAAATAAAGGCTAGTTGGCATTGTCAAATTCGAAATAATGAATTTCAGTGTTCTCCTTAGGTGTTGGTAGTATCATCTGGTCCAGGTAAGGAGAGACTAAGAAGTACAGGGGCAAATCACATTTTTAAGAGCTTGCAAAATCTGCTTCAGGTGAAGTTCACTCCACTTTTCTCAGGGCTCCCAGAATTTTTTTTTTTTTTTGTGGTGGTTTTATCATTGAAAATGTTCTGCAAAGTCTGATGCTATGGTGATAACATCTGCATGCAGTGACTAGCTTTGTGAATTTCATCGTATGGTAGGATAGCCTGTCTTCCTTCTACAGGGTTATTAACATGTCGGGTGTTTTATTAGAACTTGGACTCCCTTTGGGTGTTTGGCCTTAGAAAAACTGAGTCAAGTGATATCTTTGGTTTTGGAATTTTAGAAAGAACACGCCACCTGGATTATTAAGTTTATGGGCACCTTTGGGAAACCTGATTAGTTATAGAACTCATACTATATGATAGTAACAACAACTGCACGTTTATTGTTTATTCCTTGCTGAGTGCTTTATATGCATTATCTTATTTAATCTCCACATCAGTCTGAAGAAGTAGGTACTATCATCATCTCCATTTTGCTGGGGAAGGATCTGGGATGCAGACGGGATACCTGATGAGACCTAGACTAGTCTTACAATCAGTGTTAGCGCCGCAACTTGGACCCAGGCAAGTAATCTGGCTGCAGAGCTCATGCTTTCATTAAGAGATAATATTTTCATTAAGAGATGGTACTCCTGGGTGGCTCAGTTGGTTAAGCCTGCTTGGGATTCTCTCTCTGGTGCTCGCCTGCTTGTGCTCTCATTCTCTCTCTCTCTCTCTCTCTCTCTCTCTCTCTCTCTCTCTCTCTCTCTCTCTCTCTCTCCATTCTCTCTCTCTCTCACTTTCTCTCTCTGTGTGTGTCTCAAAACAAATAAAAATGTGTTCTTTTTTTTTTTAAAGAGATAATACTTGAGGTGGATCTTGTAAGATAAAGAGAAGTTTAAAGGACAGTGGGGACTGGCATATAAGGTAGAGAGAATGTAGTATCAATGCGGGGACATGAGAAACTTATTGTCCTGGGCGCTGATGATGAGAAATATTGTTGGTAATGCTGGTATGACCAGAAAAGATGTAGGGCCTAAAAAATACCTGTATTGGTTATCCAGAGCAGCTTTTTCACTGATAATCTTATGAGGTCTTTAAAAATTCTCCTTGAAATGTTGAATAAGTGCAGGAGGTCATTTCTGTTTTCTCAGTTCCAAGGATCTCAGATGGGGAGCTTCTTAACAAGCTGATCTCAAAAGCATTTTCTGACTTCAGCCAACCTAGGTTTTTCCATCCAGGAGTAAATTCACTGCTCCCACCTTTTGTGCTCAGCTCTGAGTCCCTTTCGTGTTAAAAGAGATCTGCTTGCTACTTTTAAACGGAATAGGATTTCCAAACCTGTACCCACTGTCAGTAGTTGAAAGGCTAATAGTCAGCTAGCATCTGAATACCATTGGAGTGGTACCTCACTTATTTGGTTCATAAACGGATGATGGTTGTAAACACAAAAGTGTATGATGTGGCGGTTTAGCCATGTTTTGGAGGCTAACTCTTGCTTCCTGCTTTAAAGTGCATTTTGCTATTTCGTAGTTAAGAATCGATTATAATGAGAAGGGAGTAAATGCAAACCAACAGGTGCTTTGAGGTTTTAATACACAGTGCTGTTGCTGAGTATCAGTGAAACAGCTTTGTTTTTGTTTTTGTTTCTTAAATGAATAGGTAGTTTGTGGATGTGAATTTCAAAAGGTACACGTGTTCATCCTGTATCTCAAATCCCTTCTTTCCTCCTCAAGCAACTTAAATTGTTCTTTAGTGGCCCCTTTTATAAAGGGAGTCTATGCCTGTATTAGCATGTATGAGTGTGTCATTGTTTCTAGGATTTTGTTATGGAGATGCTAATTAGTAAGAGTAGAGAGAATGTTATCTCTTGCCAGTCATGATACCAAGGCGTGTGTGCATGCGTGTGCATGCACTCAAATGAGCAGATAATCTAAACAAGTGTTTACTCTTCATCTAAAAAATAATAAACATGCACATTATCAAAGTTTAACCCATACTAAGGAAAAAGATTAGTTAAATCGATACTGACTAGGTGCACCTTTGGGTTTAACAAAGACTTCCAGCAGCTGCTATATTTAAAAACTAAAGGAAAATGTATGCAAAGATACAGTAGGGAACATGATGTGAGTCCACCGGGAATCACAATAGACAAATGGAAGTGATTTTCTAAAAAGTGAAATTTATGAAATTGAAAAATACATAACTCAAATAACATTTCCCTAGATTAACTCAGTAGGTTAGAAATAGAAGAAGGAATCAGTGAACCTGAAGGTAAATCAAGAGAAATGTCCCAAGCCAAACAATAGATAGGGGAGAAAAATTGGACACAAATCAGTAGAGCACTGTGTGACAATATCAGGTGTTCCAACATAATGATGTAACACATGTATAATAGGAGTCCCAGATGGAGAGGAGGGAGAAAATGGGACAAAATCCTACTGAAGAAATTGTTTAAGTACCAGATTTGATGAAAATTATCTGAAAGATCCAAAAAGTTGAAATAACTTCAGTTTGGTATTTCAGGACCAGAGTTTGATTCTAGAAATACCAAAGCACTGCTTGACAGCAGCCTGGTGAGTAGGGCCTCTGTGGGATGGGACTTCTGCTGCATCCCCCTGTGTGATAAACTAGACATTTTAGAGCTGCACGCCAGGCACAGGCGGCATCGCAGATGCCATCAGCTTTTCACTCTTCCAGGTATATTTTTTTATTCATGTTCCCTCTCTCCGCCTGAGTATTGGTAATATGTTATATTCCTCACTGGCCACATGGAAAATGAGAACAGTGGTTGCTACTGTTTCACTATCTATAGACTAGAAACCACCGTGTCGTTCTTTTTATGATAGATGTACTCTGGAGAATTTCTGTGGTAGCTTTGGAGATACTTTTTTTTAATTTTTAAATAAAAAATATTTTTAATGTGTATTTAATTAGAGAGAGGAAGGGCAGAAGGAGAGAGTGAGAATCCCAGTAGGTTCCATGCTCAGTACAGAGCCTGATGAGGGGCTCAATCTCAACAACCATGAGATCATGATCTGAGATTAAATCAAGATCTCAGCTTAACTAACTGATCCAACCAAGCACCCCAAGAGATCATTTTTATGCAGGTTAGAAACACTCACCTTTTGTTTGAAAAAGGAGAGTAAGAATTAACAACAACACCACCACCACCAACAACAACAAAACCTCTCTCATGCAGACCTATACCCCCCCTCCAAAAAATGATCTCTCCTTCCTGAGTCCCAAAGTTTTTTTGTGTAGTAGTTTCTTTAACCACCTGGCGAGGGCTTTAGTTTCACTGGGCCGACTCAGCATTAATATTCATGCTACACAAGATAACTAGTTTATTATCATTCTCTGCTATTTTGTATCAAAGTACAGTCCTAGGATATGAGAGTTCTGTGCATGGTTGTTTTTGGAATGTGGAATCTTTTGATGTATTCAAGTCAGCTGTGGTTATTCACTGAATACTACTAGGTGCCCAGCCATGAGTGTTAGTCCTTCTTCTTTGTGCAAGTATGCATGTACGTGCAGGATGGATGCATTAGAGGTGGGAGAGGAGGCTGGGATGTGCAGTCTTTCCATCTAGGAGTATAGAATCTTGACTCAGAGGCACATGCACCAGGGTCAGACCTGGGTTCGAATTCTGCTTCCTTCAACAACTGTGTCATCTTGGATGACTCATTTAATTCAAGTGCTTGTATGATTAAATGAAATAACACTTGAAGTGTCTAGCATGCCTGACATTTACTAGGTGCTCAGAGACTGTGTGTGTGTGTGTGTGTGTGTGTGTACATGTATATATGTGTTCTCTGTTCCTGTAAAATAAAAGAGAAAGAAAACATCCCCCCCACAGTAGTGTGTAGATGTATAGCGAATCCAAAGGCAGTGTATTTCGAAATATTTTTTTTCTTTCCCTCAGATGACTGCACGTTTGTTTCAATGCTCCATTTAATGTCTCTGTCAGACGGCACTTCACCAGCCAGGCTAAGATGATGCCCTTCCTCCAGCCAGCATCACTCTCTCTCCTCTTACCCCATCTATCCCTTTCTTCCTAGCCAGGGTAGAAGAAAAAATAAAAATAAAAATAAAATAAAAATAAATAAAAATAAAAATAAAATACATATACAAATACATAAAAGTGTTGAAAGGAAAAAAAAAAACACCCCTTGAAAATTCTATGTCCTGCAAAAGTGTATTTCAAACTGAAGGAAAAAGACTTGTAGGTGTGCCTGTGTGGCTCAGTCGGTTGAGCATCCAACCTTGATTTCTGCTCAAGTCATGATCTCATGTTTAATGAGATTGAGCCCTACATAGGGCTCTCTGCTATCAGAATGGAGTCTGCTTGGAATTCTCTTTACCGCACCCCCGCCACCCCTTTCTCCCTCAACATAAATAAATAAACATTAAAAAAGATGTTAGGCATGGAGTATGTTACTCTTCCCCAAAGCATCTGAATTTTACAATCCCTCACCTTTGTAAACAACAAGAACAACAAAACTACCACAACAACAACCCTAAAACAAGTAATACATTGTGAAACAAAAAAAGAAAGACTTTATCACTAGTAGATCTGCCTCGCAAGAAATAAATACATAAAATAAAAAAGTTCCTTCGAGGATACCTCAGTGGTTAAATACCTGCCTTTAGCTCAGGTCATGATGTCAGCATTCATGAGTTCAAGTCCCACAGTTTGTGAGTTCAAGTGCCACATCAAGTGAGCTCCACCCCCCTGCAAGTGAGCATGAGCCATGCTTTGAGTGAGATCCCATTATCTCTCCCTCTCTCTCTGCCTGTCCTGAGATTCTCTCTCTGCCCCTTGCTCATTTGTGCCCCCTGTCTCTCTCAAGACAAGGTCTTTAGAAAAAGGAATAGGGACAGAAGTTACAGATAAGGAATTTAGATCTATGCTTAAAAAAGAAGAGGATTAGAGTAGGAATAAGGAAAGGTAAGAGAAAATAGTTTATTTTTCTCATTCCCAACTTATCTGATAGATAACAATTTCTTAAAGTGATAACAGCAGCAATATACTCGGTGATCATAGCCTATGGATAAGGAGGTAGATGACATCAATATTAGAAGGCGTGGGATGGAGGAATTGAGACAGCTGTTATAAGGTAGCTGCACTACCTGTGAAGGGGTATAGTGTGATGTGAAAGAGGAATTTGACTAGTTATAAATGAGTAATGCAAATGCAAATAAAGGGGAACCCACTCCAACTTTTAAAATAAACAAGTGTAATGAATATGCTAAGAGAAAGAAGAAAATGGAATATACCAACTGCTGCATTAAAATCCAGAAGGCAGAAAAAGGTGAAGATAGAAAGGAAGCAAAGTATGAATGCAGTGAATAGAAAACAGTTACAAACATGGCAGATATTATTCCAACTATATCAATACTCACATCAAATGTGAATAGTCTAAATATACCAATTAAAGCTCAGAGATTGTCACAGGAGATCCAAAAACAAGATGAAACTCTATATTGTCTATAAGAAATTCACATGAGATATACAGATACAGATAGGTTACAAGTAAAAGGATGAAGAAAGATTTATCATGCTAGAGCTTATCCAAAGAGAGTTGGAGTAATTACATTAACTCCACGCAAAGCAAACTTCCAATCAAGGAAACTCTAGGGAGATAAAGAGTGTCATTATATAAAGAGATTCTATAGAGAGATAAAAAGGTCAGTTCTGTAAGAAAACATAACAATCCCTAATTTTCTATACCTAACAACAGAGAATGGAAATACATGATGGAAAAACTTTTAGAATTTGAAGGAGAAAGAGAAAAAGTCATTATTATAGTAGAGACTTCAACACCTTTCTGTCAGTGACTGACAGGTCTAGAAGGATATAGGTAAGGCTACAGCTGGACGAAGCAGTAGCAGTATTCACCTAGATCGAACTGAAGCGTATGGAATGTTTTATCGAACAGTAGTTGAATAAACATGTTTCTCAAGTTCACACAGAACGTGCACCAAGTCAGAACATGTTCTGGGCCATGAAACACATCCTACCAAATTTCAAAGAATAGAAACCACACAAAGTATGTTGTCATGCCACACTGGAATTGAACTGGATTGAAAGCAATAATGAAAATATGGCAGGAAATGTCCCCAAATATTTAGAGATTAAAGAACATACATCTAAATAACACATCAAAGAAGGAATCTTGAGAGAAATTTCAAAGTACTTTGGACTCAATGAAAATTAAATACAACCTACCAAAATGTGCAGGGCGGGGTGGGGTGGGCAGTGAAAACATGGCTTACAGTACAATGTACAACATTGAATGCATTTATTAGAAAAGTAGAAAGACCTTCGGACATCTGGCTGCTCAGTGTTTTTAGCACGCAACTCTTAGTTTCCACTCAGGTCATGCTATCATGGTCATGAGATCAAGCCCCTGTATTGGGTTCCTGCTTGGGATTCTCTCTCTCCCTCTCTCTGCCATGCCCCTGCTCATGTACATGCTTTCTCTCGCTCTCAAAGTAAGTAAATAAACGTAACAAAATCGGAAAGGAGAAAGACCTTAAATTAGTAGCCTAAACTTCCACCTTAGGAAAATAGGGGAGGAGGTACAGTTGAAGGCTGAAGTAGAAGAAAAGAAATATAATAATTAAAAAAATAATAATCAGAACAGATATCAATAAAATAAAAGATAGTCCAATACTGGAGATAATCAATAGAGAAATCAAAAGATGGTTCTTTGAAAATATCAATAAAGGTAATGAACCCCTAACTAGGCTATCCAAGAAAAAAGGTAGGCACAAATGGCTCATATCAAAAGTGAAAGAGACGTAACTCTATCGATTCCATGAACATCAAGAGGATAATGGAAAATATTATGAATGACTCGATGCCCCCAAATTTCATAACTTATATGAAACAGATCGATTATTTAAAAGACGCACACGATGGGACACCTGTGTGGCTCAGTCAGTAAATGTCTGACTTCAGCTCAGGTCATAATCTCCTGGTCCGTGGGTTTGAGCCCCGTGTCAGGCTCTGTGCTAACATCTCAGAGCCTGGGACCTGCTTCAGATTCTGCGTCTCCCTCTCTCTCTGCCCCTTCCTACCTCCCACTCTACAGCTCTCTCTCAGAAATAAATGAAAACATTTTAGAAAAATATAGAAAACAAATAAAAGGCACACACCACCAAAACCCACATAAGGAAACATAGATTATCTGGATAGGCCTATATTTATTAAGTAAATAGAGTCAAGGACGAATAACCTTCCCAAAAGAAAGCGTCAGGCCCAGGTGGTTTCACTGAAGAATTCTAGCAAACATTCACAGGAAAAAATGATGCTAATGTCCTGTAATCTCTTCCCGAAAATAAAAACAGAGGGGAAACTTCCTCATTCTAGGAGGTCAGCATTGACAAAACAAGGTAAAGGCATTAGAAGAGGGGAAAATTGGAGACCAGTGTCTTGCATTTTCATAGACACAAAATACCCAATACATGTTAGCAAAACAAATCCAACAATGTGTAAAAAGAATTATACATCCATAACCAAGAGGGATTTAGTACAAGTATGGGAGACTGGTTCCATATTCAAAAATCAATCAGTTTAACCCATCACAACAATAGGATAAAGAAGAAAGACAGGGAAACGATCAGATGCTCTTAAAATGAGATGCAGAAAAGGCATTTGTTACCTCCATTCATAATAAATAAAACATCCTCTCCTCATACTAGGAGTCCAGGGAGACTTCATCAAGTTGATACAGGACTTTTATAAAACAAACAAAAACGAACCCCCACAAAAAAAGCCTACAACTAGCATCGTAAAAGTTTCACCATTTCATGGGGCGCCTGGGTGGCTCAGTCGGCCCTCTAAGAGATAATACATGTTTGTACAAGTTGTACATTTTACAGATTTGAGGGTTCCCATTCGCACTACAGTTCATATAAATCATGCCTCCTAGAACTGTGCAGTATACAATTTGTGCAACCAATAGCAACAAACTGAAAACATTCTGATGCTGGTGTAGAATAGCAAATATATGAACAAGGAGTACAAATGACGTCTGAAGTTATAAGGTGTATAAATTGGATTCATACAAAAGAAAAAAAAATCTCTAAATTGCACTTCGTTAGTACTAAAACTTTGCTTGGGAAAAGACTCTGTTAAAAGAACAAAAAGACAATCTATGGACTTGGACAAAATATTCCCAAATCATATATCCAGCAAAGGTCTTGTGTCTAGAATATCATATATTGAAGTGCACAAAACGATGCTCCACAACACTAGGCTTCAGGGAAACACATTAGAACTGCACTGAGATACTACTATCCACATATTGAAAATGTTTTTTTTTTTTTCCATCTATACTTATTTTTCAGGGATAAAGAGAGACAGAGAGTGAGCAGAGAGGGGCAGAGAGAGGGAGATACAGAATCCAAAGCAGGCTCCAGGTTCCGAGTTGTCAGCATAGAGCCAAACATAGGGCTTGAACTCACAAACTGTGAGATCATGACCTGAGCTGAAGTCAGCTACTCAATCTACTGAGCCCACCGGGAGCCCATGAAATATATATATTCATTTTTAAAGACAATACCTAATACTTGCATGTGACCCATGAATCTGACTCCTATATCTTTCCTCTAGATAAGTGGAAACTTATACTTATAAAAAGAAAAAAAAACTTACACGCAAATGTTTACAGCAAATCTGGTAATAACTGACAAAAATTTACAAACACAAATGTCCTTCAGGAAATGAATGGTTAAAGAAACCCTGGTATATCCGTATAGGGAAACACTAAGAAACACATGTATTGTAAAGGAATGATGTTGAATGAAAGAAACCAGTCTCATAAAGTTACCTACAATAACGATCCATTTATATGATATTAAAGTTGGAGATAGATGGTTGCCAGGCCTCAGGGGTGGGGTGACCGTGACTCAACATGAGGGAATTCTGGGAGCTGATGGAATTGTTCTCTTCTTGTCTAATTTTTTTTTGGGGGGGGAGACAGAGAGTGAGAGTGGGGGAGGCACAGAAAATGTGGTAGAGAAGGGTAATCCCAAGTAGGCCCCGGGAAGTTCGTGAGCAGGGGCTCAAACTCAAGAATAGTGAACTCATTACCTTAGCCGAAATAAAGAGTGGGATGCTTAAGTGACAAAGCCACCTATGTGCCCCAGGAACAGAACTCTTCTGTATTCTCATTGGGGTGACATTTACATGAGTATATACAATCTTTAAAACTCAAAGCTCTATGCACCAAAATAGTTACTTTGTATAATGTTAATTACACAACAAAAAGCATTTTCAAAAAACTACCACATCTGTCCTCCTCTCTCCATTTCCTGCTTCCACACTAATTGCTGTCATGTTCACCTCTCCTGGTCAACTGCGATGACTCCTTACCTGATTTCCTCCCAATTACAATCTTCAATCTGTCTTTCTAATAAACTTACGAAATATTACCATGAATAAAGTGTCATAAGGAAAACAAATAAGCCAGATCTACCTAGCTGCACCTTCCTTAGATCATGCATGTACACCACTCCCTATGGTATTTCCAACACGAAGACCCAATGTGCAAATACAATAAGCAGCCAAGGGGAGCCTGAGTGGCTCAGTTAGTTGAGTGACCTACTCTTCGTTTCAGTTCAGGTCATGATTTCGCCATTTGTGGTTTCAAGCCCCAGGTCATACTCTGCACAGAGCCTGCTTGGAATTTTCTCTTCCCCCTCTCTCATCCCCTCCCCTGCCTCAAACACACTGTCGATCAACCACCCACCCAACCAACAAACATTAAGATAAAAATAAGCAGCCCAAATCATAAGGGTCTCTAGTATGTTACACATTTATCCCATAGTTCACATAAAAGCAAAGAAAACTGGACTATCGTGCTGGCATTATTTTCCTTTCTTATACCCAACTCATTTTGCCCACTTGTGGTTCATTTCTGTGTCTCCTGCTCTAAATGCAGTGCCCACTTCCTCCGGCAGTCCTAGTTGAAGTGAATTTCTAACTGCTTCCACTCAGTACCTTCTTCATTCTGTTGCCTTTGTCATGAAGACCTGGAACAAAAATCTGGGAAAGAATGAACACCCCAGGCCTGGCATGTCAATACTAACACCTGGCAAACAGCAACAACCTCCCAGAGACAGCAACTAGTAAACAATCAGTTGTCTATTTTGGACACATGAGCGAGAAGATGGAAGAAATAGAACTTCCCAAAGGGAGGCTGAAAAACAAAAACAAAAACAAAATCCACTGGCGTTAAAAAGTGAAAAAAGGTAAAACCAAAGTTTACCTCACTGTTATTGCAGGTGTTACTGGATAGACTAGATGAACCTGAAGCAAATGATTTCTAAACAACAAAAACAACAGCAGAAGCAGCAGCAGCAGCAACAACAAGAGCAGCAACAACAGCAGCAACAACAAAATCAACAACAACAAAAGAATCCTCTAAACTATGCCTTGGTATAATTTAGCAGATAATCAGAGCTGCAGAACACTGGCTTTATGTGGGAATAATCAGAATACCATAGGTACTCAGAGGAGTCACGCTTATTGCTAATAACTGATGCTCAGGTGGTCTGATCACTTTATCCCACAACACCAAGTAAGGGTCTGAAAAAGGAGGAGGGAACCCACGCAGGGCAGCAGATGCCAGAACACATGGGGTGAATCAAGGGCTCAGTGAAACGGGAAGCCTTAATCACAAAGTGAACAATTTGCCTGAAAATGCTGCAGGTACAGGCCAGCACGCAGGCCTGCAGGCTCCCTGGCAGGAGTCCTGGGAATACGAGGGGCAGAGCAATGAACTTACAGCTACCAATCACTTCCCTGTGGCAGGCACGTTACCTCATAAAGCATCTCAATTGACCATGTGTACAGAGGGACGAATTGAGGCTGAAGGAGATGTTATAACTGCACAAGGTCACAGAACTAAGAAAGTTATGGAAATGGCCTTTACCCCAAGCACTCAGACTCCTTAGTGCATAACATGCTGTCTCAAGTATGCAAAACTCAGCTTCAGTAACCCTTTTACCATCTTTTTAATTAAATTTTTTCAAAACGCGTTGATTCTTGTGTTTTCATTTTTATTTGTTTCCTTATGTCTTCTAATTTCTTCTCTAATTGTCTGGTTGACTCATTCGTTCTTTAGTAGGATGTTTTTTAACCTGCATGCTTTTAGAGGTTGAACAGACTTTTTCTTGTACTTTATGTCAAGCTCCAAACATTGTGATCTCAAAGTGTGCATGGTGTCATCTCAATGCTGTTATATTTATTGAAGGCTTTTTGCGACCCAGTATGTGGTCTCTCTTGGAGAATGTTCCACGTGCACTGCAGAAGAGAGTGTGCTCTACTGCTCTGGGATGTAGAGTCCTAAAATATCTGTCACGTCCTTCTGGTCCAATGTATCATTCAGGACCATTGTTTCTTTCCTGATTCTGTCTAGATTTTCTGTCCATTGTTGCAAGTTGAGTATTAAAGCCCTCTGCAATTACCACATTCTTATTAATAAGATTGTTCATGTTTGTGATTAAATGTTTTAAATATTTGTGTGCTTCGGAATTCAGTGCATAGTCATTATAATTGTTAGTTCTTCCTGATGGACAGACACTGTAATTATTTAATAATGTCCTTAAACATCTCTTGCTGCCAACTTTAATTTCAGGTCAAGTTTGTCTGATAGAAGTATGGCTACTACAGCTTCCTTTTGACTCCCAGTAGCATGAAAGGTAGTTCTCCATCCCCCCACTTTCAAGAGTAAGGTGTCCTCAGGTCTGAAATGAGTCTCTTGTACAACAGCAAACAGATGGGTCTTGTTTTGTATTATCCATTCTGATACCCTGTGTGTTTTGGTTGGAGCATTTATTCCACTTCCATGCAGTGTTATTATGGAAAGCGATGGTTCCGAGGCATTGTGATGTCTGTAGTTTTCATGCTTGTACTGGTGTCTGTGGTACTTTGTGATACTTGCGACATTTCCCTCAAGGAATCCCTCTTAGGATCTCTTGTAGGGATGGTTTAGCGGTGGTGAATTCCTTCAGTTTTGGTTTGTTTGGGAAGACCTTTACCTCTCCTTCGATTCTGAATGGCAGGCTGGCTGGATAAAGGGTTCTTGGTTGCATATTTTTTCTATTCATCACATTGAAGATTCCCCTATTCCTCTATGGCTTGTCTGATTTCAGTAGATGGGTCAGCTCCTACCCAATACTTCTCTACCTTTGTATGTGAAGGTCCATTCATCCCTAGCTGCTTTCAGACTTCTCTCTTCATGCTTGTATTTTGCCAGTTTCACCAGTCTATGTTGTGCAGAAGATCAACTCAGGTTACATCTGAAGGGAGTTCTGTGTGCCCGTTGGGTTTCAATGCCGGGGTCCTTCCCCAACTTGTGGAAGTTCTCAGCTATGAGTTGTTCAAGGTCATCTTCACACCCCTTTTCTGTCTCTTCTGGAAATCCTGTGATATGGATATTGTTCCATTTGATTTCATCACTTAGTTCTCTAATTCTCCCCTCTCGATCCTCAATTTTTCTCTATCTTTTTCTCACCTCCTTTTCCCCATATTTTTACCTTCTGATTCATTTAGTCTCCCCTCTGTCTCTGCAATCCGCGCTGTGGCTGCCTCCATTTTAATTTGCACCTCATTTATAGCATTGGAATTCATCACGACTACTTTTTATTTCCTTGATCTCCACAATAATTGATTCCATGCTGTCTTCTACGCCTTTGCCAATCCCAACGATTAATCTTTGGACTGTTATGCTAAATTTTGATATGTAGCTTATATCTGTTTTGATCAAGTCGTTAGCTGTCCACTTCTTCCCGGAATTTCCTTTGAGGGGAATTCTTCTGTGTCATTATTTTGGCTAGATTTCTCTCTCTTAGGAGGTTTACAAGCTTGTTATTTGCTCTGCACCTGCAAGAATTGCTATAGGAACCGGGGCTCACGCCCTCTGCGGATTCTAGCCCTGCAGGTAGTGTTTCTTGGAAAGTGTTACTTGCTCTCTATTGTTGTGACATTGGCTCTTTGAGTTCTCTACTCGTCATGATGTTTTAGACCCTCCACAAGGTGTGCTTTTATTTGTTCCTTGAAGTAGCCTTGGAAAGGAAAAGAAAGAAACCAACAAACAGGAAACAGAGACATGTAAGGCAACGTGCAAATAAAAGAAATAAATGGACACACACACGCTCACACACACACAGAAAACAGTCTGAAATCAAAAAACAAAACAAAACAAGCAAACAGACCAGACACACCAGCTACAAGTAAAGAACAAGGTAGAGGCATTGCTGTTGGAAGAAAACATATAAAGAGAGAAATGACAGGGGTGGGGAAAAGGAAAACATATATATATATATATATATATTGACCAGGCTGGGAGGCGAAATGGCTTAATGCAGACAGAGAGAAAGGAAAATAAGGAAGGAGGTGGGGAAAGAAAAAGAAGATAAGTTTAGCCAGACAGAGAAACTAGATGGCTTGATTATCCCAGAGAGAGAGAAAGAAAATTATATAAGTATAGATAGGAAATGTATCAAAGGAATGGATTATAAATGTCTGCTTAAAGAAACCAACAAGCAGAGTTATCAACCTAAAGGAGGGAAGAGAGAAGAAGGGAGAATACGTCTAAATAACAAGAATTGTCCCGGAATTACACCAGTCTAGGCAGCATCACCGGTCCGGATGACGAAGCTGCCTGGTTCCACAGCCCTATCCTGCTCCATCAGAGCAGGACAGAACCTTCCTCTGCTCAGTTGGCTTCAAGTGAGCCTGGGTATTCAGCCCCTCTACAGTGTCCTTCTCCCACCATCCCACTTCTGGCCCTCTTGATTCCTAGATTCCTAGGAAAATCAGCCTATAAGGTCAAATCCTTATTTGTGTTAGTTCCTTCCAGAGACAGGGTCTCCACGATGCTATCGATTCTTTCAGTGGAATCCTGCCCATGGGCTGCACAAGGAACTCTATGATACGAGTTCAATGCCCCCTCAAATGATGGGTTTTATGAGAACTTATGTCCTGTGAGCTTGGGTTAGAAATAGTCCACATCATTCCCAATCTCAAGGCTTCTTTTGGACAAAGGATGAAGATAAAAAGCAATGAATACATAAAAGACTTTTGTAAGAAGCTCAGCGTAAATACGGCAGAAGAAAAGATAGGGGGAAAGTGTCTTTTCATTTCATGTTAACAGCCAAAGAGAAAAAGCTTCTTTAGATTTCAAGAAGAAAGGAATAAAATCAGTACACTAAGCAAGCTTTAAAGGTGAGCTTTATCATCGTGTCAGTAGAGCTTTTTAGTAAAAACTCTACAGATTATGGTATTTCTCATAACTCCTTGCTGCCCTAGGGAAAAGTACCTCATTGCCTAAATTTTATCCGAGTTCATGGTTATTTTCCTTTCATTTTTAAAGCTTAGCTTATCTTAGTTCATGAAACAATTTTTTTTTCTTTTTTTGATGACAGAAATCTGATTTACACTCCTGAACGTCCTATTACCCTTGACAGGTACCTAGCATTCTGCCTTGCACATATACTTACTTATGTGCGGAAAATGAAAAAAAAACCAAAACAAACAAAACAAAACAAAACAAAACAAAACAAAACAAAAACAGGCGTTTGTTTCTTCACCGTCCACAGACAGAATAAACTCTTAACGGAAACAATAAAATATTTGGGCACTGAACACGTGACTGCTCTTAAATGTTCATATATTCAAATTGAGGACATTTTTTATTTGACAGCTTTGGTCAAAGGCCCAAGAGAATGATTCAAAAATAAAGAGAACTCTTGGAATCAATGGGTTAGTTACGTCATGAAAAAATTGGAGACTACAATCCAGATCTTAAATAGGCTCTGAATGTATACTCACAAAGACTTACCGACTTTGGATAACCAGGTTAAAAATAGTGCTTTGAAAGTCCATAGAGCTGTAGCATTCGAAGGCAGGGTTCCTTACAGTATGGTCTGATACCTCTCCCTAATCAACGGAATCATGGAGGGTTTACTACAGGTACAGATTCTGAATTCACACCGAATTCTACATTTTTAGGTAATGTGCCAGTTTTTATTAAGATAACCCAAACTAGTAACAGCATTCCAATCTGCAAAGGACACACGAGCCCCACTCTCTTTAGCATAAAGTTTGGGTTGCTTTGGTAGGTGGATGGAAGCAACAAAACACAGAATTGTGCAGGGAGAAGTGGAGACTTGAAGTGTTTGAAATGCATACTGTCCCATTTCTCAGGGGGGCACAGAGACGGCTTGATGGCACCCAAATCAGGTGTTTCTGTCTGAACCCGTCCTGCTACCCAGGCCACAGTCAACCATAAAGATTATCCAGAGAAATGATCTGCATCTGCATCTGCATATGTATCTGCTGGAGATTCCCTGACTAACCAGATTCTCACTGCTGCTGGGGCTGGGGGTGTAGGGTGGGAGGTAGATAAATGGAGAGAATCAGACAAGCCCAATGGCCAAGAACTGGATGGAGTCCACCCTAACTTTTACCGTGGCCATATCTGAAGTGTCCACAGCTGATGATGCTACATGCGGGGCCACCATTGTTCCGTGATGATATTGCAGTTGGTATATGATGCTAAGAATTAAAACAAGAAAACGTGGTAACTTAGTATACATTATAACGTGTCAACAAGAAGGCAAGGAAAACTCTTGGTTTGTACTTCGTTGGGAATTACTAATAGATATGAAAGTTACCGTGCCTCCTAGGAGGCAAGGATCTTGCCAACAGAAATACAACGCTAATACAGGAGCACCTTCCAAGGGTTCATCTGAGAGTATACTGAATGGCCTGAGTATGTAATGTGATGTGATAAGACAGAACTGGTTTCTCCATGGCCCACAAGGATTAAATTCTAGAATTCCTATGAGTTTGCTTGATGCATTGATAAGCCAAGGAAACCTAGGAGGGGATTTGGTGAAGCCACATGCCCTAGACATATGATAGCTAATTTTTGACTTAAGAAGTGAACGAATGACCTCCAAAAGACATCAACAATTGTACCTCACAGATGTGCTGTGAGCTTGAAATACTCACACATGTGCTGCATTGAAGACGGTAAGTGGTAAAAACATTGGTAGTATTATATTAATGGCTGCTACACTTTTTTCCAAAATTTTGCAGGAGGTCATAAAGAAATTGGCAGCTCTGTCATTCCATGCAGCCTGCTGCCGATGACATTGCTGCCTTAATGGAGCACAGCCTACAGCCTCTTTGTGAGTAAAACTCTCTTTGATTATGCCACTGGTGGCAGCCTTTCTGTGACAGCTGAACACGTCCCCAGTCGATACTACTTGCACTTACTCAATGCCATTCAAATACAATTTCAATTTTTGTTAGCACAGATAACATCAATAATGTCACTCTTATTGAAGGTGAAATTATTACCAACATCACTCAGCAGATGACGTTGGGGAAAAGATGCCAGAAAAGTTTCCTAAATGAAGAATTAGGAATTGGAGAATACCAGCGTTCTATCTCATAAGCATACCCTCGCAGAGTAAACTGTGGGACACTGGGTTCTCTCTGTTACCATATCACTTGAAGTTTAGGAGTGTTTTTCCTTATAAATGTTTGGAAAAGTCCATGGAAGAGAAGGGTTTCCTTAATCCCAGAGAGTAAAATGAAAGAAGGCTTTGGACCCACTAACTCCTACAATGAGAAGTAGGTCGAGACAACCATAAGGCTGTAGACACAGGCTACCTTTCATGAGAAGGGAAGAATGACTTGGAGGTTGAAAGCCAGAACCCTGGAGGAGCTAGGGCCATGGAAAATCATTCCCCGGCCTTAAGACCCAATGAAAGGACTGCCTACCTGTACCAGCTGAACTTCAGAATTGCTATGGACCAGTGACTCATTCATGATAACTTCCTTCCTTACTTTTTAACAGCAACGTTTGTGTTTTGTTGGTTTGTTTGTTTTTTTCCCTGTGTGTGTGTATGTGTGTGTGTGTGTGTGTGTGTGTGTGTGTGTGTGTGTGTGTGTGTATGTGTGGGTGTGTGTTGTTGTGTGTATTCTGGTTATCACCATGCCCGTGTTGGTCGTATGCTGAATTCATAGGTCTTCATTCATAGGTCTTCAGATTGAAAGTGTAGTCGAGGACCAGTGCGCCCAAGGAGACTCATTCACACCTGGACCTAATTTAGATAAAAATATCCTGGTCTTTGAGCTGATGTTACAAGGGTTGGGTCTTTAAGAGGCAGGATACTTGGGGTAGGGTGAGGATATTTTTCATGCAGGATGAGAGTGAATAATACGAGGCCAGCAGACAGGCTGTGGCAGTCTAAAATATGTTCATAAATTCTCTTTTAAGCCCTTCAAAAGGGGGACCTCCATTCCCTTTTCCTTAAGCATAGGCCAGACGTACTGAATGATTTTGAAAACTAGAAGAAGGTGGAAGTGATAGTGAGTTAAAAACACTCTAAAGAGCAGATATTGTAGTTCCAGTGGTGTTGTGATTAGGGGAAAGTCGATGGAAGGGGCAACTGGCCATTAGACGCTAGGATTCTATGAGTGGAAGAGATGAACATAAGCGAAGAGAAACAAAAATTACATAAAATCAGGGAGGGGGCAAAACAGAAGAGACTCATACGTATGGAGAAGAAACTGAGGGTCACTGGAGGGATTGTGGGAGGGGGGATGGGCTAAATAGGTAAGGGGCACTGAGGAATCTACTCCTGAAATGATTGTTGCAATACATGCTAACTAAGTTGGAGGTATCTTTAAAAAAATAAAAATAAATCAATTTAAAAAGTAGCTACAATTTTACACCTATCAAAATTATGAATTAAATTTGAGAGTGGACTCAAGATATCTTCAGACGTGCAAAGACTCAGAACATTTGATTCAACTCATTCTTCATTAGGAAGTTATATGAACGTGTACTCCAACAAAACAAGGAGAGAAAAAATAAAGAGAAATTATTCTTAATAATAGGCAACACTAACATAGTGTTTATTTTTGTGCCAGACACTATTATGGGTTATTTTCATATATTATTACATATGAACCACACAACAAACTTATAAAATATGTACAATTACCATTATTATCTTCGAGAGGAGGAAAGAGGGTTACAAAGAAACCACATAACTCATCCAACATCCAACTTACACAGTTGGTAAGTGGAACAAGTAAAATCTAACCCCAGGCCGTCAGGCTCAAGAGTCCAGGCTTTTAAATGCTCCCTAACTTCCCAGATTGCCATATTATCATGAAACCATGGAAACAAACTGGGAGCGGGGCAGAGGAAAATCACAGGAAGGAAGCTATGAAGCAGACCCACTGAGTCACCACCTACATGAGGCAGGAATAAAGAAAAGTCCAGTGAGAGACCGCTAAGAGGTTAGCAGGAAGATGTCATAAGTGGCATGATTTGAGAGTACTGAAAGAGTGCAATAAAACAAAGAAGTGTAATTAGAAATATAGGAGAACCAGAAAATATCCATAAGACGGTCTTAGTCTGAATGAGCCAAGTGAAACATGGCATGGTTTAAAGCACTGATGGAATACAAAGAGAAAGGATCCATTTCACCTTGATGCTAGAGATGTCCTCATTCAGCAGGTCCAAGGACTCCAGGAAAAGAGTAGTAATTCTAATGTTTGCATATTATTTAATAATCCCAATAATTTAAACCATTTATTAGTTTTCAAGTTATAGAATCAACCTTGAACCCTCTAAAGAGACTTGATTGCAGAACATAACAGCAGTGTTAATCACAATGACAAAACAGAAGCCCAAAGCTGATGGGAGACAGAGAAAAAGTGCAGCAAGGTTAAGGAAGACCTTTATCTTACAATGTAAGGAATGAAAAATGATAGTACAGGTAAGGCAAATACATCTCTATTTTAAAATTACATCTTGTGGGGTACCTGAGTGGCTCGGTGAGTTCACAATCCAACACTTGATTTTGGCTCAGATGATGATCTCACAGTTCATAAGACTAAGATGAGCATTAGGTTATGCACTGACACCTCAGAATTCTCTCTCTGTCCTTCTCCTGCTTGAACATACTCTCTCTCTCTCTCTCTCTCTCTCTCTCTCTCTCTCTCTCTCTCTCTCTAAAATAACATACATTCATACATACATACATGTATATAAACATAAAATTATATCGTGTGATGGTTAATTTCATGTTTTAAATGGGCTAAGCCACTGGGTACCCAGATATATGGCTAAACATTATTTTAGTGAGTCTGTGAGGACATTTCTTAGTACAATTAACATCTGTATATCAGTAGACTAAGCAAGACATATTGCCTTGCCAACCACTGGGTGTCCTCAACTAATCGATTGAAGACCTGAATACAACAAAAGGCAGAGTAAGAGAGAATTCACTGTGTCTATCTGACTGTCTTCAAGCTGCGATATTGGTCTCCTGACTTCAGGCTCAGACATGGAATGGAACATACATCATCAGCTCTCCTGATTCTTAGGCTTTGGGAGTCTGCCTGGAACTAAATTACTGGATCTCCTGGGTCTGCCCTTCTCAGCCTCTGTAATCCTTTGAACCAATTCCCATTGATACTGAGTCTCTGGAGAACTCTAACTAGTACCTATATGTAACTTCACCCGTTATGTCTTTTTGCCCTCACATCCAATTCCTGCACTTCTCCTACAGAATGTGTTTCCTGGTTCCTTGCCAACTGGCTTCCAGAGGGTTTGACCAATGGGTGCTTAATGGGAGTAAGGGAGGAAGGTATAAGCCCAGAGGTTTTTCTCTCTCCCACTCCACTTCCTACCAGTGATTTTATCTCCTCCAAATTCTAGCTTCTTTCCAAGAGCCTCTTCTCCCATGTTCTCAGTTCCTGCTAGGTATGGTTCTGAATTTCTCTAGCTCTGCGGGTGGAAACAGCTTTCTGCTGATACTAATTCCTGATTGCTTCGCCATCCTTTGTTTGGCTTCTGGGATTTCCCATCATGTGTGTAACTGTTTAAAATACCTATAGTGACTCACCGGCTGGCTGGACCTGACTGAAACAGTATACAGATAGAAGTTCGGGAATATATCGGAAGGTGAGGTGAGAGAAGACAGGTGGCTTAAGCGACCTATTCGTCAACGTCACATAGGAAGTCAGTAGACGGTGCTTAAAACTGACAAATCAATAATCAGCAGTATAGTATACTACTTATCTTCATGAAGATTCCTAACAAAAGAATATAAACCTGGAACAGTTAAAAGTGTTGCCTCAAATAATGGAGACAGTAAAGAGACCTGTGGTTGCCAGGGACTCAGGGGGGAAGGGAGAGATGAATAATCGATGAAGCACAGGGAATATTTATGGCAGTGAATCATCTTCTAAGACAGTGAAATGTTTTGAATCATGGCATTGTGCATTTGTCAAAACTCAGCAAACTGCACACCACAGTGAATGCTAAGCTAAACTTCGGACTTTAGTTAATAATAGTTTTCATATGGGCTCATCCATTGTAACAAATGCACTACACTGACACAAGAAGTTTACAATAGGGAAAACTATGTTTTGGGGGGTAGGAGGGAGAACAGGGGAACTCTGCACTTTCCAGTCTTTTTCTGTAAACCAGCTTTTTAAAAGCTGTTTTAGAAAATAAACTCCCTCCATGAAAGGGAGGCAGAGAGACAGAAGAGGAGGGAAGGAAAGAGGGAGAAAGGGAGCTACTTAAAAGTCATGGAGGAAACTTAAGTGCGGATTACTAAGTGAAGGGATCCAATACGAAAAAGCCATTTGCTTTACGTTTCCAACTATGATAACGTTTTGGAAAAACAAAACAAAAGAAAACGAAAGAATACAAAACAACGACAACGACGATGAGGACAACAACAACAACGACAACAACAACAACAACACAAAACACCTTCGGAGACAGAAAAAAGACCAGTGGCTATTAGGGTTTGGGGGAGAGAGGAATTGGTAATAGGCGGAGCACAGGGCACTTTAGGGTGGTGTAACTATTCTGTATGATACTGCAATAGTAGATACATACCATTATACATTTCTCAAAACTTATGTATCTATATAACACAAAATAAACCCTAACTGTTAGTTAATGATAATGTGTCTAATGATAATGTGTCAGTCAAGAATGGCTCATCCACCACTTATAATTAATGCATCCACATTAGTGCAAGGTACTATAGAAACTACTGGGGGTGAGGAACCTGTATTTTTTGTACAATTTGTCTATAAGTGTAAAATTGTCCTTAAAAAATGGTCTGTTGAAAAAAACCCTGATTTAAAAAAAAAGAAAAAAGAAAACAAAAGAAAGTGTTGCCTCTGGGGAAGAGGTGTTCATGGGGGAAACAAAGCTTTGATATTTTTATTGCAAGTCCTGATCTGCAATTTGGATGCTGTGTTTTGTTTGTTTGTTTGTTTGTTTTTTTTACTATTTCTATACAATACTTGGATTGATATTTCTCAAATAAAAAAAAATCTGTACACCTGCCAGAATAGATAACATGAAAAAGACCATATTAGCAAGTATTGGCAAGGCTATCAACTAATCACAGCTCACAGGCACTACGCAGGCACTACTATAGAAAGAAGTTTGTGTAAATTGGTATAACCATTTTGGAAACAGTTTGGAGGAAACTTACCAAAGCTGAGAAGTTAGATGATATGTGACCCAGCAAATTCTCTCCTGGATAAATAAATACTATTGTAAGAAATGTTCACCAAATGACGTGTCCTATAATGTTCACTGAAGCTTTACTCATAAGTGCCCTAAGCCAGAACCTACCTAAATGTCCACCAAGAGTTGCAGAAATACTGTAAACTATTCATATAATGAAATTCTATACACCAATGAGCACAAAGTATCTATACATACAATACCATGAATATCACTAACATAAGTTTGAGTGAAAGAAGCTAGGTGTAGGACACATAATTCCATTTCTATATACTCCAAAACCAAGCAAAAATTGTATATTTTGTAAGACGTCAGAAAAATTGCCGTCCCAAAGGAGAGATAGACCATGAATGAAAGAGGCACAGGTGGTCCCTTGGGGTCCTGGTACCTTTTTTAATGAGTGCTGATTCCTCAAGTATATTGAACTGAATTGCATCAAGCTGTGCTCAGAATACTTTTAATAATATATGTTCTTTTCTGCGTGCCTGGGTGGCTAGACACTTAAGTGTCCAACTTTGGCTCAAGTCATGATTCCATGGTTTGTGAGTTCGAGCCCCGCATCAGGTTCTGTGCTGACAGCTCAGAGCCTGGAGCCTGTAGGATCCTGTGGCTCCCTATCTGGCCCTCCCCTGCTCACACGGTGTCTCTCTCTCTGAAAAATAAACAAACATGAAAAAAATAATATATGTCCTTTTGAATGTATACTCTACTTCAGTAATCTTATTTTAATCTGAGTGCAGACCCCTAAGTCACACCCTTTTTTCTCTACTGCCTCTTCTAAACAGTTAAATAATATGTAATTTAAATCATCCTAGAAGATATATATACATACACATGCACACAAAGAAAGAAAGAAATTGGCGGGAGGATCCGGGAGGTGGGTGAATGGCAAAGAAACTCTAGCTTTATTACACAAGCATGGAAGCAATTTCCTTTGGAGACGGTGGGGGTGGAATGGCTTCTTCTGACGACTTCAGAGCAATGAGGGAACAAGAGAGATCATGGATCTGCCCCTACAGTGCTGGAGACCTCTCAATCTGGGGTTAGGAAGAAAGGGGACCTCCCTTGCGGTCCAGGGGTCGCCTCCCTCCGCAGACCCGTGCTGGGAGGCAGCAGAGGGCACAGCTGTCCAGGAGTCCCAGAAGGCGGCGCCGCATCCCAGGGGCGCGGGCCAGGACCGTCTGGTGCTTCTTCGCCGGTAAAGTGCACTAGGCGACGCTGGGCCCGTCTCTCACTGGTTCATCCCTCCAGGCACAACCCATCCCGGGGCTGGGATGTCGCGCGGCTGTGGACCGCATCTCACGCCCAGGCACTGGGACGCGGCGGAGTCTCACCACGGGTTCCAGGTTCACTCCCAGAACTTAGTGCGCTTGGCGCCGCGCTTCTGCCAGGCTGCTCTCGACCCACACGTCGCCGACTACGCGGATGGTGGGCGAGGTGGTCAGCGTCGGGGTGGCCGCCCTCCCACTCTGCTCCAGGGTGCGGCCCCCGGAGCAGGGCCCGGGGGCCGCTGGCTTGCGGGGGCTGCTGTACTCCAGGGACAGCGGCGGCGGGGGCGGCACCTTCCTCTGGCCGACCGAGACCGTCCGGGCTCCGTGGCGCCTCCTCCTGGCAGCTGGCCGGCGCGTCTGGAGGCGGGCCTCGGGGGGCTGGTGCCAGGGGTCCGGGACCTGGGCCAGGAGGGAAGAGTAGCCATAGACGTCCTTGCTGCGCAGGATGCGGGGGGAGATCTGGTGCTTGAGGCTACAGAGGCAGTTCCAGAGCTCCGCGTCTGAGCTCATGAACTCCGTGCTGCGGGGCACGAATAGCTTGAAAGCGTCTATCAGCGCCTTGCTGCTGTTGGCCACCGACAGTGGCGACGGTTGCCACTGCGTATACACCACCTTCTCCTCAGGCGCCTCCAGCGCGGCCCATGCTGCATCGCTAGAGGCTCCTCCCCGGGCAGCCGGGGCCAGGGCCTCCCGGGGCCTGCGCCGCCGCCTCTTCATGAGGCTCAGGAGGTGAGGCCGCTAGGGGCCGCCCGCGCTTGCCAGGTCTGGCCGCCTCCGTCAGGCCCTCATGAATTTCCTACCATGAAGCCAAATCAGGCTGCAGGCTGTGAGAGTTACACCGCTGTTGCTAGGACACCAGGCACTTTGTGAGGTCACAATGTTGCCTATCCTATCACTGCCGAATGCCGAAAGCTGCCTTAGGTTGGGCTGTGTTTAAGATTGTGCCCTTGAGAAAGACCTGCACGTAATCTTACCTGAAAAGGCCCATAGTTCTTGACGAGTTCAAGAGGGTTGTCCTCGACGTGAATGCACTGATGCCTCACCTCCATTAATTCCATCTATCATGAGATGACACTTCGCAGTGGAGAGTACACACAACTTGCAATCAAACATGACTGTAAGAGGGTTTTAGCTAATTAAATGCCTTGTCATGCAACGCACTGAAAGCCAAATTGAAGTAACTACTCTACTCTTTCAAGGAATACAGATATACTGTGCCTTGCTTAGGGGTCCATATGTCTGTGCCTATAGCTCACACTTCAGGAAGCTGTTTTTCACAGCAGCAGCAAACAGTTTGCCTAGTTAGTATGCATGCTCACTTTCACGCAGCTTAAGGAAGACCGAGTCATTGTGTGCTTAAGAGCAAAGAGTCAACGAATTCTGCGTGAGTGGCCCTGAGGGCACTCAGTGCCACTAAAACCTATTCAGTACCTACCAATTCATGATATTTAGGTAAGTCATACACAAGGTAGTAAAAGACCGTATGGGATTCCATGGGTAGAAAACGTGTTACACAGTCCGTGTAAGTGCTTTCGAAAGCCACCGGCATGGTCCATCCATCATCACCACATACACAAATAATTCACAAAATATTACAAGGACCACCTACCATGATCAATTGAAATCCACTTCCTCATGAAAGGATGACACCAAACTATGTGAATCAATAAAAGGGATAAGTCATGGTAACAATCAGAAGAGACACTTGCCAAGGTCAACGTGATACATGTGAGAGGCCTCTGTCTTTACTCAACTCCTTTTCTTAAACACACAAACCAAACTTTCCTCTATGCACCTTAAGCCAGTACTACCTCACATTCAGAAAGTGCTGAAAATGGAAAGCTATCCTCATATTCAGTAAGAGCAACCCCTGGATTTCCTTTTTCATTAAATGTAATTTATTTTCAAATTGGTTTCCACGCAACACCCAGTGTTCATCCCAACAGGTGCCCTCCTCGATGCCCGTCACCCACTTTCCCCTCTCCCCAAACCCACGTCAACCCTCAGTCTGTTGTCCGTATTTAAGAGTCTCTTATGCTTTGCCTCCCTCCCTCTCTATAACTTTTTCCCTGCATCACCTCCCCCATGGTCCTCTGCTAAGTTTCTCAGGATCCACACATGGATGAAAACATATGGTATCTGTCTTTCTCCGCCTGACTTATTTCACGTAGCATCATACCCCTCAGTTCCATCCACGTTGCTCCAAATGGCCAGATTTCGTTCTTTCTCATTGCCAAGTAGTATTCCATGGTATACATAAACCACAACTTCTTTATCCACTTGTCAGTTGATAGACAGCTGGGCTCTTTCCATAGTTTGGCTGTTGTTGAAAGTAGTGCTATAAACATTGGGGTACATGCGCCCCTATGTCTCCGCACTCCTGTACCCCTTGGGTAAATTCCTAGCAGTGTTATTCCTGGGTCTTAGGGTAGATCTATTTTTACTGATTTGAGGAACCTCCACACTGTTTTCCAGAGCGGCTGCACCAGCATGCATTCCCACCAACAGTGCAAGAGGGTTCCTGTTTCTCCACATCCTCACCAGCATCTATAGTCTTCTAATTTGCTCATTGTAGCCACTCTGACTGGCATGAGGTGGTATCTCAGTGCGGTTTTGATTTGGATTTCCCTGACGAGGAGTGCTGTTGAGCATCTTTTCATGTGTCTCTTGACAATCTGGATGTCTTTTTTAGAACAGTGTCTGTTCAATCTTCTGCCCATTTCTTCACTGGATTTTTTGTTTTCCGGGTGTGGAGTTGGTGAGTTCATTTTACAGGTTTTGGATACTAGCCAATTATCCAGTATGACTTTTGCACACATCTTTTCCCATTCAGTCAGTTGCCTTTTAGTTTTGTTGATTATTTCCTTCATTGTGGAGAAGATTTTTATTTTGATGATGTCCCAATAGTTCATTTTGCTTTTAATTCCCTTGCCTTTGGAGATGTGTCAGCTAAGAACTTGCTGATGCTGAGTTCAAAGAGGATGTTTCCTGCTTTCTCCTCCAGGGTTTGATGGTTTCCTGACTCACATTCAGGCCCTTCATCCATTGTGAGTTTATTTTTGTGAGTGGTGTAAGAAACTTGTCTAGTTTCATTCTTCTGCATGTTGATGTCCACTACTCTTAGCACCATTTGTTAAACAGACTTTTTTTCCATTGGATATTCTTTCCTGCTTTGTCAAAGATTAGTTGGCCATACGTATGTGGGTCCAATTCTGGGGTCTCTAAACTATGCCATTAAGTCTATGTATTTGTTTCTGTGCCAATACTATGCTGTCTTGATGGTTATAGCTTTGTGGTAGAGGCTAAAGTGTGGCATTGTGGTGCCTCTCACTTTGGTTTTCTTCTTCAGCATTACTTTGGCTATTCAGGGTCTTTTGTGTTTCCATACACATTTTATGATTGCTTGTTCCAGCTTGGAGAAGGATGCTGGTGCAATGTGATTGGGGCTGCCTATAATGTGAGGACTGCGTTGGGTCGTATTGATATTTCGCCAATATTTATTCTTCCAATCCACGAGCATGGAATGTTTTTCACTTTCTCTGTATCTTCTTCAATTTCCTTCACAAGCCTTCTATAGTTTTCAGCATACAGATCTTTTACCTCTTTGGTTAGGTTTATTGCTACGTATTTTGAGACTCTTGGTGCATTGTATATGGTATCCGTTTCTTTACTTCTCTTTCTGCTGCTTCATTATTGGTGTATAAAACGCAACCAATTTCTGTACATTGATTTTGTACCCTGCAACATGGCCAAATTCATGTATCAGTACTAGCGGACTTTTGATGGAGTCTGTCGGAAATTCCATGTATAGTGTCATGCCATCTGCAAAAAGTGGAAGTTAGACTTCATCTTTGCAAATGATGATACCTTTAATTTCATTTACTGTCTGATTACTGATGCTAAGACCTCCAACACTATGTTCAACAAACGGGGTGAGAGTGGACATCTCTGTCTTGTTCCTGATCTCAGGGGGAATGCTCTCAGTTTTCCGCTTTGAGGACGATATTTACTGTGGGCTTCTGAGAAATGGCTTTTATGATGTTTAAAGTAGTTTCCTTCAATCCCAACTTTCTTGAGGGTTTGTATTAAGTAAGGATACGATATTTTCTCAAATACTTTTTTTCTGCATCTATTGACATGTACTATGGTTCTTATCTTTTTCTTTTATTAATGTGATGTAGCACAATGATTGATTTGTGAATATGGCACTAGCCCTGCAGGCCAGGAATGAATCCCACTTGATTGTGTTGAATAATACTTCCTATATGCTATTGAATGTGATTTGCTAGTATCTTGTTGAGAATTTCTGCACCCCTATTCATCAGCGATATTGGCCTGTAATTCTCCTGTTTTTCTGTGTCTCTGTCTGGTTATGAATCACCGTAATGCTGGCTTCATAAAATGCGTCTGGAAGTTTTCCTTTCATTTCCATTTTTTGGAACAGCTTGGGAAGGATAGCTATTATCTCTGCTTTAAATGTCTGCTAGTTGGGGCGCCTGGGTGGCGCAGTCGGTTAAGCATCCGACTTCAGCCAGGTCACGATCTCGCGGTCCGTGAGTTCGAGCCCCGCGTCAGGCTCTGGGCTGATGGCTCAGAGCCTGGAGCCTGTTTCCGATTCTGTGTCTCCCTCTCTCTCTGCACCTCCCCCGTTCATGCTCTGTCTCTCTCTGTCCCAAAAATAAATAAACGTTGAAAAAAAATTAAAAATAAATGTCTGCTAGAAATTGCCAGGGAAGCCACCTGGACCAGGTGCCCAACAGGTGCCCTCCTCAATGCCCGTCACCCACTTTCTCCTCTCCCCAACCCCACATCAACCCTCAGTCTGTTGTCGGTATTTAAGAGTCTCTTATGGTTTGCATCCCTCCCTCTCTATAACTTTTTCCCCGCATCACCTCCACCATGGTCTTCTGCTAAGTTTCTCAGGATCCACACATGGATCCTCCTTTCTGTCTGCCAACTAGAAATTTGGTCACCCTTTAAGATTCTTTGTGCTATGCCTCTGAGATGCCTTTACTGATCATCTCGACTCAGTGGACTTCTCCTGCTACATGAAACTTGACCTTGAAGTCTCACTGTGCTTTGTATGCTGTTTGGGTTTTTTCTACCCTCAAATATTGAAAGTTTCTTGAAGGCAAGGAGGAGGTCAGGCATGCTTTCGGAAACTTTTATAAACACTCAAACATGGTCAAAGTTTAGAAATCTTTCTTGGTGAAGTGGTTGAGTCAACGTCAAATCAGGTGGGAGGGGAGTCTGCTGAAGGAATAACACTGGACTGTTTGAAACTATCCTTGACATGTTGAATGGACCTAATGAATTTATGAATTGACACATTTTATTTATTAAACTGATACTAGACTAAATCATTTATTTGAAATGTTACTTTATGATTACGGCGGTCTTAAAGTTTATTGCAGAAAATTTAGAAAACAAACAAGAAAGAAAGAAAAATGGTCATAAGTCAAACACCTGGAGATAAGCACATCTAAACACCTTTTTTATGTTTATGTATTTTTGGCAGAGAGAGAGAACGAGAGAGAGATGAGCAAGAGTGGGGGATGGGAGGAGAGAGAGAGATAGAGAGAATCATAAGCAGGCTCCACGCTATCAGTGCAGAGCTCAATGTGGAGCTTGATCGCACACACTGTGAAATCATAACTGAGCTGGAATCAAGAGCCAGATGCTTAACTGACTGAGCCATTCAGGCGCCCGTGGAGGTAAGCACCTCTAACACTGTGGATAATCTTCAGGGAAGAGGTATGTACAGGCATTAACCAAAATTTGCTATGTAGCTGTAAATCCCATATTTGGTCCTCTAGTGATACAAGCATTTCGCTAGGTCTCAAATGTTCTGCAGGGCTATGAAATGTAAAGTCCACATAGCATGCCATAACTTATTAAAAACATTTTTTTTAATGTTTATTTATTTTTGAGACAGAGAGAGAAAGAGCATGAACGGGGGAGGATCAGAGAGAGAGGGAGACACAGAATCCGAAGCAGGCTCCAGGGTCTGAACTGTCAGCACAGAGCCCAACGCGGCGCTCAAACTCACGGACTGTGAGATCATGACCAGAGCCAAAGTCGGACGCCCAACCAACTGAGCCACCCAGGCGCCCCAGGGCATAACTTATTTAAACACGGCTATTGATCATTTAGGATGTTCCATTTTCTTGCTTCAATTAGTTGCTACAAGTAGAATTAGCTTTTCATGGTGTAGACACAGTTTAGTAAATGTGAATTAAGAAATAAAAAGAACTGCAGCCGGTAATGTGAGGCGGAGGAACAGGATGACCAGATTTCGCTTCACCTTGTCTATTGCTGGCAGTCTTTACACCCTTCTCTCCCTGCACCAAGAGCGCAGTGGTCCTCGCTCCTTTGGTTCCCTAGTGGATCCTCAGGGCGTAGACTCATTCCAAATGCTCCAAAAGTATTTATTGAATGATTCAATGAATCAACATCACTCCTTCTTTCCTAAGAATGTTTTATAATTTTGTACATTACACTTACATCTATGATCCATTTGAGTGAATGTTTGTATAAGTGATGAATGTAGGTCAAGGCTTCTTTTAATTAATTAATTAATCAATGAACCGTTTGATTAAACAATTAAATACTTAGTTAAATTAACTTAGTTAAATTAAATACTTAGTTAATTGATTACTATTGCATACGAACACTTAATTGTTCCAGTAACACTTGGGAAAGACTATCTCCCTTTTTCTGTTAGGTTGGCTATATGTCATTATCAGAATTTGGGTGAGGATGCTTGTGTATGGGGTCAGTTTCTGGATTCTCTGTTCTATCTCTTGATCTGCGTGTCCATCTTTCTTCAATATCACACTGCCTTGATTACTGGACGTTTATAGTAAGTCTTAAAATGGTGAAACATGAGTTCTCCAACTTGGTTATTTTCCAGAGCTGTTTGGCTGTTCTCGTTCCTTTGTCTTTTCACACATATTTTAGAATCAGCTTGCTGATATCCACAAAAAAATCCTGGGATGTCGCCTGGGATTATGTTGAATCTCTAGATCAAGTTGATAATTGACATCTTACTAGCGAGACTTCCATGGATAGATATGGCATATCTCTCCATTTATTTATATCTTCCTTGATTTACCCAATCAGCCTTCTGTGGCTTTTCATGTACAGATCCTGTGCATGGTTGTTAGATTTAAATGTAAGTATTTCAATGTTTGGTGTGGTTTTAAATGGTTCTTTAAAAAAACAGTTCATATTCTAATTGTTCATTGCTTGTGTGTAAAAATGAGACTGAGTTTTATATATTGACCGTGTATTCTGGGGCTTATTTAATTATGTTTGAGTTCTAGAAAACTGATGTATACTCCTTAGAATTTGTTTCATGTTGATAATCACATGATTTAAGAGTTGAGGCAGTTTTCAGGGCACCTGAATGGCTCCAGAGTTGACTACCAGACTGCTGGGTTCAGCAGCTCAGGTCATGGTCCTATGGTCAGGGGATTGAGCCCCGTTTGGGGCTCTGTGCTAATTATGGAGCCTGCTTAAGCTTCTCTCTCTGTCTTTCTCTCTGTCTATTTCTCTCCCCGTCTCTGCTCATTATCTCTTTCCAAAATACGAATTGAAAAATCAATAAATTAAAGAATCGAGATACTTTTTGTTTTTACTTTTTCCAATGCGAAGGCCTTTTCTATGCCTTTTTCTGTACATGCCACGCTTGTCATCAGGGGAGGTACTGGTGTTTATGTTGATTTGAACACAGAACTGGCTGATTCCCTGCTTTTATTGTCTCCTTCCTTGGATTTCTGCAAACTTTCTCCAATCAAAATAGGATTCAGAGGGACCCTATTCTAGTTTCTGTTTAATATGGGTGTGTAGGAAGGCCTTGAACTCAACTCCTCCAAGGTGAAAGAGGGTTTCAACTACCTCCACATTGACCATAAACTTTCTGATTGATTCACTTTTTCTTTCCAGCTTCTCTCTTTCTCTATGTTTATTTATTATTGAGACAGAGCGAGACAGAGCACAAGTGGGGGACAGGCAGAGAGAGAGGGAGACATAGAATCGGAAACAGGCTCCAGGCTCCGAGCTGTCAGCACAGAGCCCAATGTGGGGCACGAACCCAGGAGCCATGAGATCATGACCTGAACTGAATTCGGATGCTAAATCAGCTGAGCCACCAAGGCGCCCACTCCCCACTCTCAGCTTATCTCTTAATTTAGGATCCTGAAAGCAAAGTATCACCTCATGGGAACTGAAACTACCCCTCTAGCAATAAGGACTCCCTGAGCCAATAAGACTCCACCCTCAAGCCCCAGACAATGACCAACCTGACCTTAGTGACCACCTGTGTGTACCTACTTCTTTTTATCCCACATTTTCCTTACATAAACCTGGAGGTATTCTCAGCACTTTACAGAGAGTCTTTGATGGGAGTCTGCTGTATCTCTGGTGTCGGCCTCTGAATAAGTTCCCCATTTGTTTCACCTCCTCTAGTTCCTTTGAATTGAGATTTTGTCAGTAATGAGTAGCCAAACCTCACCTTTTTTGGGTCCCCTGGAGCGAGGTGCTCTTGTGCCTGAACTCCCTGACTACATTTTCTGCTGAACCATCCAGAAGGTATACTTCCAATTTGTCCAGCTCCCTGGGGATTGCACCTATTGATATAACAATTCCTCCTGAGGAGCTGAGGACTGACTGCACAGATGGTGCCTAACAAAACATAGAAAATCAAAAGACAACACAAGACAGTGAGACAGTAACAAAGGAAACACTCACCCCTAATTTTGCCAAGGGCAGTTGGGGAAGGACCAGAAACAGACTCCTCTGTCCTTGGGCAGAAAACAGAAAGAAAAAAAAAAAAACACGGCAGTTTGAAAAGAACAACTGTCATATAAAAGAGAGCAGTAGAACTCTATCAACGTCAGAGGAGCCGCAGGAGTTCTCTCTGGGTCATAGAGACAGGAGAGGGGCAGGGTTACATTTTACATCCACATTTTTTCCTGTTTACTTATTTTTGAGAAGCAGAGAATACAAGCAGAGCAGGGGCAGAAAGAGGGGGACAGAAGATTCAGGGAAGGCTCTACACTGACAGCATCCAGCCCAAAATGGTTCTCAAATTCATGAACTGTGAAATCACGACCTGAACTGATGTCAGGTACTGGATCCACTGAGCCACCCAACTGCCCCACATTCTCCATCCACCTGAAATGCATAGACCAGAGCAGGGTCCAGTTGCTATAGCTGGCCTGATACCTCAGTAAGTTCCAGGCCCACAATAACACAAGCCCCAATTGCACTGGACACACACACACACACACACACACACACACACACACACACACACACGACATGCTTTTTCCCCCCTTAATCAATGCAGTTTAAAGAGCAACTAGCATATAAAAAGAGCCATTCCTGGACTGTAACCCACCTCAGCTCCCACGGCCCCTTCAGGGCACCCTCTCCGTGGAAAGTCCTGGTACACACTAGTTTATATCCACTTCAGCTTCAACTATATTGGCAAGGTATCCTCTGCATGTATAGCCCCAGGTGCCTTCAGCTTGTACGCACTTTAGCTTCACCTATCTTGCCCAGGAATCCTCTGCATAGAGAGATCAAGGACATCCTGACTCCCAGACTGCTTATGTTCTAGCCACCCTGTAAA
Source organism: Puma concolor (assembly GCF_028749965.1). NCBI lineage: Eukaryota > Metazoa > Chordata > Mammalia > Carnivora > Felidae > Puma > Puma concolor. The sequence goes on from NW_028240224.1 coordinate 574,820, forward strand.
TGGTGCTGTACACAGCACCTCAGCATGCCTCAACCTGCATTCATTTCAGCTTCAGCTGTCCTGCCAGGGTACCCTCAACACACAGAATCCTGGGACACCACAGTCTGCGTTCACTTCAGCTTTAACTATCCTGACAGGGCGCCTGCTATGTAGAAAGCCCCAGGATCCCCAGTCCATGCAAGCCACGGCTTCAGCCAGCCAGCAAATGTCACCAACTTGCACACAGATTCTACCCAGGGGGACAATCATGTAGATGACAATTCCTTCAAGTGTAGGAGAAGTAGCTGCTCTGCCAGTCTATAGAAACAAATGCAGAAAGAGAAGCAAATGGAGAGACATGGAAATATGCTCCAAAAGAAAGAACAATAAAAAACCCAGAAAAGAGCTGAAACGGAGGTAAGCATTTTGCCTCAATTAAATAAAGAATATAAATTAATGATGGTCAAGATGCTCGCCGGGCTGCAGAGAAAAGACAAGAACTAAGTGAGACCCTTAATTAACAGATACCAAACACACATAAAATCAGAGTTCAAGAAGATAATAGCTGGGAAAAAAAGAACACTAGAGGGAATCAACATTAGAAGACGGCATGAGGAAGGACATATTAGTGGATATGGAAGACAGATTTAGGGAAAGCACCCAAAACAAACAGCAGAAATATTTTTTTTTAAAGGATAAGTTAAGGGATACTTTGGAAATATCAAGTGAGCAAAAATCCACATACTAGGGATTCCACAAGAAGGAAAAGGGGTACAAAAAGTATTTGAAGAAAAGATAACAGAAGACTTTCCAAAACTAGGGAAGAAAAGAGACATCTAGGACAAGAAGCACAGAGTTCCAAACATGATGAAACCAAGGAGCCTCACACTACGACACATAATAATTAAAATGTCAAAGTTTAAAGATAAAGAAAGAATTTCAAAGTTGTAAGAGGGAAGCAAAAGTTACCTATGATTTGAAAAACAGATCTCAACAAACACCTAAAGTTGTCAGCTGATTTTTCAGCAGAAAGTTGGCATGCTGGGAAAGAGTGACATGGTATCTTCAAAGGCCTGAAAGGATAATCCCACGACCCAAAAAACTTTGTCTGGAAAGATTATCATTAACATTTGAAAAAAAAGAGATAAAGAGTTTCTCAAACAGAAGATAAAGAAGTTTATCACCATGAATCAGCAATGCAAGGAATGTTAACCGGGGAAAATCATAATTAGATATTACAGAATTATGAATAAAAAGATGTAAAATCTGACAACATACAAATAAAATATGGAGGAGGGACTTTAAAAAGTTACTGTTTGTATTGTATTTTACTAAAAAGTATACGTTTTATTTCATGTTTGAGAGAGAGAGAGAGAGAGAGAGAGAGAGGCAAAGTGTTAACAGGGAGGGACAGAGAGTGGGGGAGGCAGAGAATCTGAAGCAGTTTCCAGGCTCTGTGCTGTCAGCACAGAGTCCAACGTGCGGTTCAAACTCACGTATTGTGAGATCATGACCTGAGCTCGAAATCGCACACTTAACTGCCTGAGCCACCCAGTTGCCCCAAAGGTTAGTCTTCTTAAATTTCTTGAATGTGTGTATATTTAAGTGACCACCAAATTAACATAGACTGCTGTTTCCTTGGGATGTTAGATGTAAGCCTTGTGATAACAAACTCAAAACACAAAATACATGAAAAATAAGGAAAACGAAAGCCAAGGAAAGCACAACACAAGTTCATCAAGAAAAAGAAAGAGAGTACGGAAAAAGGAATCAGAGAACTACAAAAGCAACCAGAAAACAAAGAACAAAATTACAATTAGTACATAACAGTCAACAATTACTTTAAATATAAATGGCTGAAGTGCTCCAGTCAAAATACATAGGGTAACAGGATGGATAAAAAACAACACTCACCCATATGCTGCCTAGCATAGTCTCACTTCAGACCTAGACACATACAGACCGAAAGTGAAGTGATGGAGATACATTTCCCATGCACATGAAAGCAAACAACAACAAGGACAACAAAAATAACATCAAACAACAACACCACCTCAGAACCAGGTAGCAACACCTATATCAAACCAAATAGACTTTAAAATCCATAATAAAATATTATCAAACTCCACTCAACAACACACTAAAATGATTGCGTGGCTTTTATTCCAGGGAAACAAAGATGGCTCATCAAATCAATCAACATAATATCCCACCTCAACAAAACGGAGGGTAAACATCATATGTTTATACCAATAAATGCAGAAAAAGCATACGAGAAAATTTAACATGTATCCATGGTAAAAATTCTCAACAAAGTCGGGGGGGCAGACATGCCTCAACACATGAAAATATTATTTTATATAATGTTTATATTAAAAAGTTCACACCTAACATCTCAATGGTGAAAAACTGAGAGCTTTCCCTCTAAGATCAAGAACAAGATAAATATGTCTACTTTTGCCACTCTTGTTTCATATAACACTAGAAGTCCTAGCCACAGGAATCAGATAAGAAAAAAGAAATTAAAGTCATCTAGGTTGGAAAACAAGCTAAACTGTCACTATCGCAGATGACATAAGAATATGCATAGAAAATCCTAAAACTTTCCCCCCAAAACCAGGAGAAGTAATAAACGAATTCAGGAAAGTTGCAGATACGGAACTGATACACAGCAATTGGTAGGGTTTCTATATAATAATAATGAAGTCACAGAAAGAGAAATTAAGAAAACAACAGCGTTCATATTTGCACCAAAAAGAGAAGGAGAGTAAAATAGCTACGACTCATCTTATCCAAAGAAGTGAAAGACCTGTAGTGTGAAAACCATAAGTCAATGATGAAATTGAAGATGACACAAACAAATGGAAAGATATCCCATGATCATGGACTGGAAGGATTAATATCATTGCAATGTCCATATTACTTATAACTCTCTACAGTTTCAATGCAATCCCTATCAAGATACCAAAGGCACTTTTCACAGAACTGAAACAACTAATACTAAAATCTGTATGGCACCGCAAAAGACCCTGAATCGTGAAAATAATCTTGAAAGACAAAAACATAGCTGGAGGTATCAAAAGCCCAGATTTCAAGATGTACTACAGAGCTTCAAGTAAACCAATTAGTATGGGTAGAGACACAAAAACAGCCACATAGGTCGATGGGACAGAATAGAAAGCCCAGAAATAAACCCATGCTTATGTGGCAAATTAACCTATAACAAAGGAGGCAAGAAAAAACAATGGGGGCAAGACTGTCTCTTCAACAAATGGTATTGGGAAACCAGGAAATCTACATGCAGGTAGCTAGGACCTAACCCTAACGCTGGCCTGGGCTCTGGCGCTTAGGCACCTAGGATTGACGTCTAAAAGAAATAACGGATTGGGGCCAATTACCATTGGGGAAAATCCTGAGTGGAAGTCACACTCTCTCCATGACATCTCCACGCCCGTGATGGAGTTGGAGGAGCAGATCCTGAGACAGTTTCAGTCTAGCCCACCCATACGTTGGCTCCGCCCTTCCAACGCTAGCCCTGACCCATAACCGCACATGGGCCCTCATTTCAGTCCTGCAGGGAAATCACATCACTGTGGGTGGTTGCACCAAAGGCACTTCCGGGGAACCAACACTACTCCTACCCACTGCTCTGCCTGTAAGCGGGATCACCTTCTAAGGCTGAGAAAAGAAGCAGTGGGACATGGATTCCTCCTTTTTCTACCCTGTGTTCTCTTCGGGACCTCAGGAGTTTGAATGCTGCCCACATTCACTGGGGACGATAGTGCTTTACTGAGTCCACCAAATCAAACGCTAATCTCACCCAGAAACACTCTACAAATATCCCAAGAAAAAATGTTTAGTGTTGGGCACCCCATGGCCAACTCAAGTAGACACGAAATAATAACCATCTCAGGGTCACTCTTGTTTTGCTTCCCTTCCCTCATTCACCTCCTATTGCTAACTTTCAAGTTCTGAGGTCGTTGCTTTTTATATTCTGACCAGTGTATGCGGTTAAGAGAAATTCAAGGAAAGTTGTCTTGCGCAGGGACTAGTGTTTGAGTTGATATGAAAATGTTTTCGGTAAGGTAAGGGAAAAAGACCTTAGCTAGGGCACCAAAATACTCCACGTTACTTTATCAGGGGTGGCCCTTAGCTTTCCAAACCCTTAACACGCTCATGGGAAGGCAGTGTAACATAGGTGAGAGCATGCATGTTGGCATAGGAGCAGAGTTGGTGCCCATCCCAGCCACCCCACTCGTGTGTGTGTTATCTTGGACCAATTACTTAACATATCTGAAACTCAGTTGCCTAATGTATAAAATGGAAATAATAACAAAGGGTCAAAAAGATTAAATGACACTATTGGCAAAGTGCTTAATCCAACACCTGACAACACGGAACACGTGCTCCACAGATGATAGCCATCATTAGCCTCATTTGAACAGCTAAGACAGGCTAATAGTCTGTCTGGGGTCAGATACCTATGGGGGAATCTCAGGTCTTCTGACACTGATTCTTCAATTTGGAGGCAGCCCAGGGCCAGGATGGTGAAAGAGTATAAGGAGGTAGACCAGTAAGCCAGTCCTCAATCCACCTCTTATTTGATAGTCCAGTTGTATCTTCATCTCTTTCCTTCCACTGAAAAAAAATGCAAATCCCTCCCTCTAGAAGAAATAATACCCAGACCCTTGCATGTAATATTAACTGTTAGGCTCTGTAAAACTGGCACATGCATCATCTCATTTAATCTCACAATGGCCCTTCATATGGCAGTCTTTATTCCAATTTCCAGGTGAGGAAACTGAGACCTAGGAAAGTCAAGTGCCTTCCCCATAACTTGTTTATGACCGTGTTAGACAACAACCCTACACTCCTACTCCATGTCCAGTGTGTTTTCTTCTGTGCCACAGTTTGTTGTCTTCCAAGGCAAACACTGCTAAAGAATCATGTGAACAAAGCAGTAAAAAAAAAATCATTTAAAACGCCTAGTTTTCACCCAAACACTGCTTTCTGGGTGACATTGGTGTGTTTTCTCTCTGAGAAACAAAGGTGAGAAATTCCAAACCTCGGCCTTTGTTATGGAGTTATGAAGACCAGTAAAAATTAGTAAAGCTCACTGGCAGATTGAGCTTTCCAAGATGAAAACATTAGTTTCAATTCTAATATTATGTGTGTTAAAGGGGGAGCTGGGATTTCACATGGCTTTGACAATCGCCATCAATTCCTTTCTTCAAGATTTGACTGCATATTCTCATTCTTTCCTTTTTTTCTCTTTTCTAACTATACTTCCAATCTGCCAGCTCAACGCTAGTTTCTCCCTATGTCTAGCAATGGCCATTCTCCATATGTCCACATTAAATCTGTCATCAAAGGAGAAAAAAAGATAAAAGAACAAAGGCAGAGAAGTAAGACTCAATACTAAAATGTAAACTGGTGTTAACACTTCTACTTCCAGCCAAATGTAATAACAAACACTAGATTTATACTCCTTATGGAAGCAGCTAAAAGCGTAGACAAAATATATAAGAAGCTGTTCTCAAAACATCACACTCAGGCAGTGAAGGGCAGTGATCCCTGATATTGGGAAATAAGTGAAATGGTTCCTATAGTGCCCTAGCTTATTGACTAGGCACGGTATTGAGTCTGTGGTATAGAGAGGAGGAAGCTGGCATAGCCCAACATATTCCCTGAATTGTGGAAGGGTTAGTCACTGATTCAGGAAGACTGCTATATTTCACAGAGCAGAGTACCAAAGAAGAGAAAGTTGTTCACAGAGAGAACTCCAGAGATCAACAGATGGTCTGCCTTGAGTATTCAATTGAATATTGATAAACTCTTGTGTATGAGGACACTGAGACCAGGGGAAGGAACAAAACCCACTGACATACAGGGTCAGGAATAATGCCTGACAGCCAGTGTGGATGACCTCAGAATGTACATGCCATTTGGAGAATACTTGATTTTTGTGTCAGTTACTGGACAAAATTGTCCCTAAACTAAGTGCTGCCTGTGCCTTGCCCAAAATATCTTTAAAGAAAGACCTGAAAAGATCAAGCTATTTGTAAGTAACTAAACTATGTCCAAAAACAAAGGCAAGGATATTTTTAGGAATCTAAAAGTATCCAGCATCTGACAGGCTAAAACTGACCATGTTTGGCAACCCATAAAATATTATCGGGCATGCAAAGAAGCAGGAAAATAAGACACGTAAGGAAGGGGAACTCAACTGACACTGACCCAGAAATTACACAAATGATATAATTTATACATCCGAACATTCAAATAGTCATTATAAATATTATCAGTATATCCAAGAAATTATAGGGCAGAATGAGCATGTTAAAAAGAGACATGCAAGTGGTATGTAAGACCTAAACCAAACTTCGCATGACAAAAGCAATGACTAAAATAAGCAATCTGGTCTATGATTACTGAATGGAATTAAAGGCATAGACACAGTGCAGAAAAAAATGTTGATGAACCTAAAGACATAGCAATGGAAATCGTCTGATTTGAAACACACAGACAAAATATGCCTGCAAACAATCCAATGTATATGCAATTGTATCTCCAAGGAACACAGACAAGAAAACTAATTTGAATAAATAATGAAACTAATTTGAATTTATACTTGTTAGGGTTGATGCAAACTAAAAATATATAGTTCCAATAAGGTCAATGAACTTCAAAGACAGGATATATGAGGAAAACTACACCAAGGCACCCCACAGTCAAATTGCTTTCATCCAGGGAAAGGGAGGGAAAAGATTTCTCATCAGAACCAATGCAATCTAGAATACAGTAGGATAACATTTTTAAAGTACCTAAAGTAGGAAACCATTATGATCTTCGGTTAGGCAAACATTTCTTAGCTACACCACCAACAATATGATTCATTACAAGAAAAAAATATGATTGGATTTTATCACACTAAAACTTTTGCTTTTCAAAGAACCAAGACTTTGAAATCACAATACTGAGACTGGGAGAATATATTTACCAATCATCTATGTGAAATGGGACTTATATCTAGAACATATGGGCAATCCGCAAGATTCAATATTCTGAAGCCAAATAATCCAAAAAAAAAGGCAAAAGATTTGAAAAGACACATTACCAAAAAAGATATATGTACAGCAGATACACACATGAAAATGTGTTCAGCATCATGAGCGGAAATGCAAAGGTAAACTACAATGAGATAAATGAGATACAATGAGACCAACTACTACTTCATGCCTACAAGTTGTCTAAAATCAAGACAGGGCTCCGAAGTGTTAGCTAGGATCTGAAAGAACTGGAATTCTCACACATTGCTGATGAGAATGTCAAAGTGATAAAACTACCCGGGCAAACATTTTGACAGTATCCTAAAAAGCTGAACATGCAACCTATTCTATGACTCAGCCAAATCTACTCTCAAATATTTTCCCTAGAGCGATCAAAGTATACGATCATACAAAAAAAAAAAAAAAAAAAGAAAAAGAAAAAAAGAAAAGAGAAGAAAAGAAATGAAAAGAAAAGAAACAAAAAGAAAAGAAAAGAAAAAAATGAATGTTTATAGAAGCTTTGTTTTCAATAGACTAAGGAGCACCTGGTTCCTCAGTTGGTAGATTTCTTGATTTCTGCTTGGGTCATTATCCCAGGGTCGTGATATTGAGACTCACATGGAGCTCCACACTAAGTATGTAGGCTGCTTAAGATTCTTTTCTCTTTCCCTCTGCTCTCTCTTTCTCTTTCTCTCTCCCTCCCCCTCTGTCTCTCCCTCTCTATCTCCCTGTCCCTCTCCATCTCCCTTTCCCTATCTCTCCCCCACCTCTCCTTCCACCCTCCTCTCTCCTTCTCACTCCCTCTCTCTCACTCTCTCTCTGTCATAAAAAGAAATAAATACGCCACATGTGGAAATAATACAAATGTCCACAGACATGTGAACGGATAAACAAAGTAGTAACAGACTACTGATACGCACAACCCTATGGATAATCTTCAAAATGCTAAGTGAAAGAAGTTAATTCCCCACTCCTAAATAATAAGGAGTATGTCTTATATAATTTTATTTGTATAGTATCCTGAAAATGCAAGATAATATGTAGGGACAGAAAACAGACCAGAGATTGCCTAGGAATGGGAATCAGGAAGACGTGGGGGATGGAGGGATATCTCAGGGATACTAGGACATTTTTAGTGGTGACAGACATATTCTTTTCCTTGTTATGTATACATTGGTGGATATGTGACAAAAAATTACCAAATTATGTAGTTGTATCTATTAGTATTAGTATTAGTATTAATTATTAATTATGAATTAAGTAATTTATTTATTAGGGATTTTTTTTTCAGAGAGAGAGGTGAAGCGTTCATAAGTGGGGGAGAGAGGCAAGGGAGAAAGAGAGAATCTTAAGCAGACTCCATGCTTAGCATGGAGCCCAATAAAGGGCTTAATCGAACCTGGGATCATGACCTGAGCCAAAATCAAGAGTCGATGCTCAAGTGACAGCCATCCAGGTGCTCCACCAATTACGTACTTTAAATATGTACAGTTTGTGTATATCAGTTAAACATTAATGAAGTTGTTAAAAAAAGAAAACAAACATGATTGGATATTGTGTCTTTTGACCTCTGGGGCTGCTATTTCAAACCTGGTCCCCCAGCATCTACTGATTCTCGGAATCGCCAGTATCTTTCATACACTCACATAAGTTCTTCAAAATAAATGTAACTTGGGAAAAGGGGAAATACCCTGGCAGTTATCACGTGTATCAATTATAAATGTCACAACACTTAGAACTATGATCCATACATGAGATGGGTGATATAGCATATGTTTGCTTTCGACAACTTGGAGCTGCTTGAGTCCCAGCACCCCATTACCCTTGTACACTTGTTCATTACTTGTTTACCAGTTCATGGTCCTCTGCCTCCTTATACTGTATAAGAAGGGACTTGGTCTGTCTTGCTCACTTCTGTGTTTATAATGGTCCAGAACCAGGCTGGAACGCTGGTGGAAAAACCAAGTGGCGTTCGGAGATCTTCTTTGGATTGCAGATCTTGGTGGAACGGCGGGCTCAGAGGACCCTGTTTCTCCAAACGTCTGAGCGCTGAATGCAAGTGGGGCAGGAAATTTACAGTCATCAGCTGCCATATCTGTGGGGGTTTTCCTGCACACAGAAAACAAAGGAAGAAGAACCAGGAGGTGGGGTCTCTAAGATAGAGACCAGAGTTCATTTTAGTCCCACTGGCCATCTATGGTGCAGTATTTTATTCACTTCTCCAACATTATCCCATTTTATGCCTTTTAAGAAACCTTTTCGTAGGTATCAGATTTCAGTTTTTTAGGTTGGTACCCTCAGAAGGCTAAGATGCCTGCAGTAGTTTGGCGAGCAACAGTGTTTTCAATAAAATGTATTCTGGTATTCAGTATACAGGGGCCAATGGGTACAAATAAAATTATGGAGAAGAGGGGCCCCGCCAGGACAGGAAGCCAGGATTCCAATCCGTGAGATCTCATTTGTTCCATTGATTGCTACTTTCCTGTTGTCTATGTTGAATTATTATTATTATTATTATTATTATTATTATTATTATTATTATTATTATTATTATTATTATTATTATTAGTTCCTTAACCTTAGTTGTGAGTATTTCTGACTGGTTTAAAAAATAGCAGCATTCCTCCACCCAAAATTTGCAAGTCCCTCCATTTTCTGATGTGAGGAGGTCGGGGGCCTGTCTATTTTGGGGGGTTACTGTCACCAGAGAGTTTATTTGGTTTTGTAAAGTTACCAGAGAATCGGCCACCCGTTCCATGTCTTCATTTAGCTCTTGAGATAATCTATGGTACAGTCCTATGCATAAACCTATGCCCCCTTATCCAGTTCCTATTCCTGTCACAATTTCTGACCCTATCAGAATGGGTAGCAGGACTGCCTGTTTAGCATGAGACTTGGGGCTAAAGGTTGTTATGAACTGATCTTCAGTGTATGCAAATATCTCTGGGGTCCGGAAGATGGAATAACATTTCGGAGTCCAGTTGGCCTCTAAGCATCGATAGGCCGAATTAGAACACAGATAGAACACCCCAAGGGTGCAAAATAGGGTTGTAGTCCTCATTAAGGTTCTATCTCTTCTTCCTAGGGAGGGAATTCAGGGACTCTACGGATTAGATTGTCAGCATTGGGAGATGGACCCTAGTGGCCAGGGGTCCAATTGAGACAGAGGTGTTGCTTTTCAGGTTTGCAGGAGCTTCCTAGGTCAAATGGATTGGAGTAGCTAAGTAAGTCCTCTGGCTGAGGGGCAAGCACATCCAGCAGGTTTGCATGTGATTATCTATCTTATGGAGGACTAGTAGAGCAGTGTCGGCCCAATACTGGAGTGAGGAATTGGTAGGCATCTGATTGACGGCTGAAGTTTCAAACGTTGGTACGCTGGTGGCAGAGTGGTAACCTTTATGGCTTGTATTACCCTATCCTGAGTATGCTTTATAACTTTTTGAAGGGCCCTGTAGTGCAGCCCTCCCCTGTTCGAGATTCCCCATTGAGGAAAGTAAGTGTAGCCAGCTCGCTTCCCTCTCTGGAGGCCCTTGTTGTGACATGGGTTACTGATAGTTTGGTTATATCCTGGGTCCAATACTTAGTACTTGGGGCACCAGATGACTGACAGAGAGTGGGTGTTTTCCCATGTAGCAATCTTTGTGGAAGGAGGGAAAGGTGCTGAACCCCCTGGACCCCCTTATTGTCCCATGACAATTGTGGGGGCAAAGTGGATAAGCGGCAGTTGTGAGGGTGAGAGCGGTTATCATAATACACAGGCAATGCTTGGTAACCCTCCCATCCAGAGAAGGTATGTGAGGCGCAGGATGCATCTTTTGCACCATGTCCAGCTTGTTGGCACGGTCTCTATCAGCCCAACAGTAAGAAGTAAGACCAGGCTTATGACACCAGTAAGGGGCAAGGGTTGGCAGAGTTGCATTCAAACCCCTGGGCTTGGTTCACGCATTGATTCTTCAAGCTTCTGCTGTGTGCAGGCCAGCCATCTCCCATGGTGTGGCTGGAGCAGGGCTGGAAACCTCAGGGGTCAGTTCCCTTTTGAGGGAAGGTTAAGAGGGATGACTGGATCTGGATCACTTCGCCAGGTTGTGGGTTCTTCTGAGTTGGACTTCTTAACTGTGGAGTGATGGACCCATGGGGTGATACCTGAAGTTTTGGGGGCTGTAGGAGTTGTTAGAATAACAGTGTGAGGTCCAGTCCACTCTGGTATAAAAGGTTCCTTCGTCCAATCTTTGACCCACACCGATTCTTCTGGCTGAAAGAAGTGAACGGGGTCCCTAAGGAAATTGTGACCCTCTCTATGATGTATCTCTAACTTGTTTAGGACTTCCCCAAGTTCTGGAGCTGTTATCTTATTTCCTTGTTGCAATCTGGTTTAGGTCTCCTTGGAGCTTTCCTAAATGTGTGTGTGTGCGCCTGGGAGTGGGGGGGGGGAGGATCGCCCATATAATAACTCAAAAGGGAAGAATCCCAATGCCCCTGGCGGGCATTGGGCACACAGGAGGACCAGCCGAATCAAATCTGGCCATGGGGGTTAGTCTCTTGGTGGAACTTGGCCACGGTTTCCTTGAGGGTGCAGTTCATCTGCTCTACCTTTCCCTGAGCCCTGGGGGCGTTAAGCAGTGTGCAGTTTCCAGGCAATGTTAAGGGACTTTGTTAGGGTTCGTATAATGTCCGCTCCAAAGGCAGGCCCATTATTACTGTGTGTGGTTAAGCCCAATTTCCCATAGAAGAGCCTAGGCCACCTCGTGACTTCATTCCATTCTGGTCTGGAAAGCTTGGACGCATCCCAAATTGGTGCAGATTATTACAAGGAGGTACCTCAACCCTTTATTTGGTTGTATGTTGGTAAAGTCCGCCCCTAAGTCCATCCTTTGTGAGCCAGGCAGGGGCCGTGGAGCTGAGCAAGCATTGTTTTTGGCACACGTTACACTTTATTCACTGACAGCCTGGCATAAACCGGCAGCTGGCTGATATCGTAGATCTTTTGAGGAGGACCTCTAGAGCAGTTTTCCCTAAGAGGGTGAGTTAGTTATCTTCCTTCACTAGGTGCTTTCACATAGATGACGGGACAAGACTTACCATCCGTCTTTGCTTAGTGTGCCCACTTCTGTCGAGGCCCAAATTCTTTCTTCACTTGTGTACATGGGTGGGGAGGCTTCCTTCTGGGGCGCAAGAGTCAGAGTGTAGGGAGGAGCGTCACCTAGGTCACCTCAGGCAGCCACTCTGGCTGTTTTGTCGGCCAGGTGATTTCCTTGATTTATGGAGTCATCTCATTTCTGAGGTCCCTTACAGTGTAGGATAGCTACTTTGACTGGTAGCCATATGGTCTCAAGAAGCTTTAGTATTTCTTCCTCGTTTTTGATAGTTTTCTCTGATGCGGTAAGGAGGCTTTTTCCTTTATAGATGGCCCCATGTACATGCACAGTAGCGAAGCCATATGGGGAATCGATGTAAATGTTAACTCATTTACCTTTGCTGACGATGATGGCTCAGGTTAAGGCGTACTGAGTCCAGCCCATTGTGCCGACCATCCTTCCGACAAGGCCATGGCTTTCCGAGCTTCCGTGGTGTGATGACCGCATACCGTGCTCTTTGGCTGCACTCCTCTAAATAGCTGCTCCCATCGCTGAATGGGGTAATCTCTGGGCTTGTTATACCCTGGTCTTGGAAGTCTAGAAAGCTGGCGTAGACTTCATCCACTACTCCAGAACAGTCATGGTCAGGTTCTCCCTCCTCTTTGGGAAGGAAGGTGGCCAGGTTTAGTGTTCTGTTTCGAGAACACTGTTTCAAGAGTGAGCCTTGGGTTCTCATAGAGAAGGCCTTGGGATTGTGTCAGCTGAGAAATGGAGAGGAAATGATATCCTTGGGTGCTTGTGAGCCAGACGACCGTGTGTGGGGCCTTAACATTAAACGTTTGGCCCAGTGTGAGCTTGTCTGCAACCTTGATGAGCAGGACTGTGGCTCTGAGCTCTGAGACACAGGGGCCATCCTCCAGCCTCAGGATCAACTTTTTTTTTTTTTTTGAGAGTTAGAACACTGGCCATTGCCGAGGCACCATGCTCTGAGTGAGCACTCCCTTTCGTGTGAAGAAGTTAAAGGGTCTGTCTATGTCAGGCAAACGAAGGGCTGGGGCTTGTCCCAGAGCCAAATTTATTTCTGTGAAAGCAGCCCTCACCTCCTCAGTCCATGCAAGGGGCTCCCAGTTTGGTCCTCCCAACAGGTCATATAGGGACCTCACTATGGCTGAGCATCTGAGGATTCCCAATGCGACAGAACCCTCTGGCCCCTAAACATTCACACAAGCCTCGTTTTGTTTGGGGCTGGGGCAGTGTGGTGCCACATTTTCTTCCTTTCCGGTCCTCGTTTTCTATTTCCTTTTGTGAGGAGGGAACCTAAGTATTGGCCCTGCTAACGAATCTGTGCCTTTTTCCAAGAGGCCTGGTACCCCAAGTAGGATCAGAGCTGTAGGAGGGCCTGTGTACCTTTCATACAGTCTTCCTGGGAGTCACTGGAAAGGAGGTCTTCTACGTATTGAAGAAGGACATACCCTGCGGTTTTCTTCGGAAAGTCAGCGAGATCTGGCCCTAGGGCTTCCTGCAGAAGAATGGGCGAGTTGTTGAAACCTTGGGAAAGTAGTGTCCAGGCCAGCTGCATCTGGCACACTTAACGGGCTCACTCCATTCAAAGGCAAACAATGATTGCCTTTGTGGAGCCAGGCAGAGGCAGAAGAAAGCATCCTTCAGATCAAAGCACGCAACCCTTCTGGCTGACCACGGAATTTGGCTGAGGAGAGTATACTGAGGGTTCGGAATGACTGGGGGTAAGGAAACAGTCACTTTGCTAATGGCCCTCAAATCCTGTACTGGTTGTTGTCCTCCTCCTGGCTTCTTGCCTGGCAAGAGTGAGGTATTCCAAACTGATTGGCACTCAGTTAGAATACCTCTTTCTCTGAGCTTGGTCAGGTGCTCTTGTATGCCCATTGTAGCCTCTAGTGGAAGGGGGTACTGCCTTGGTGTCTCAGGTTCAGCTGCAGGGATCAGGTCAACAATGATTGGGACCCGATTCCAAGCTATTTCAGGCGGGTTATCATCAGCCCATAGGGAGGGGAACGTAAGCCTGAATTCTTAGGGGCGACAAGGTAAGGCCTGGGTACAGAATAGTCTCCATTCTTCTTCCCTTGGCAGGGGTATCGCCAAGACCAGGGTTTCCTTCTGCCTTGGGTTTAATTGGAGCTAGTGTGTCCAGTGGGTTCAAAAGGTATCTGGGCCCCAAGATTGGAGAGTAGATCGCGACCCAGGAGAGCAATCAGGCAGTCAAGTAAGTAGAGGAACTCATGCCGGGCCTTGTGACCCCCAAGTGCACCTTGTTGAGCTTGACAGAAGAGCTGTTGCATTGCCTGTGTCCCAGTAGCCCCAAGTATGGTTGCTGTCTTTTGGCCTATGGGCGCTACCAGGGAAGCAACCAAGGAGTATTCAGCCCCAGTTGAAAAGTATTTCAACCATGAAAGTTATTGTTCAGCCCTCATCCTCATTTCAGCCGTGGGTTCATGGGGGCCAAGAAAGAAAGAGTCTGGTGCCCCTCAGTCCAATGCTACCCCGGCCAGATCAAAAAGGTTCTCACCTCGAGGTTCCTCCAGATATTGGCTGGGTTTTGAGGTCCCCATCCAATTCGGACATTCTTACAGTTTCCCTTGCCTTTGCAGTATGCACACTGGTCCCATGCGAAGGGGGCTATGGGCTTCCCCCCTTTTGTGGTTGGGGTTTTTCGATGCTACTAAAAAACAGCAGCATCTGTTCTTTAGTTCTGCTGTGAGAAAGGTGGCCTTCTTTTTTAGACTTCACCCCTCTTTCAGCTGAAAATTTCTGTTCGTGAAAACTGCATTGACGGCCTCTAACAGCTGAGTGATATTCATCTAGCAAAGCCCTCCAACCTCTGGAGTTTTCCTCGGATATCTGGGGCAGCCTGTGCCACAAAAGAGGTATTTACCATCTGTTGACTTTCTGGTGCCACGGGGTCAAACGGGACGTATACATGGTACGCCTCACAGAATCTTTCATAGCAGTCTCCGGGAGACTCCCCAGGGTGCTGTGTGACTGATGATATTTTAGTCATGTTCATGGGATTGTTGACTCCAGCTCAGACTCCCTGAAGGAGGGCTTCCTGGTATCCTCAGACGTGACCCTGTCCTCCTTCTGTGGTGAAATCCCATGTTGGGGGTTCTTCAGGGATGCAGCTTGAGCCCAGACAGTAGGGTTATTGATTCCTGGAGATGTGTGATCTTCTGTGTACTGTCATGTTTCTGTCATCCTTATTTTTAATTCAACAAAGTATGGAGTAACTGTTGACAATCTTCCCAAGTCTGTCAGTAGGTCTGGAGGAGGGACTCCATCAAGTCAACCATTGCTTGTGGCTTTTCGGAGTATGGTGGAGTGTTGTGTTTCCAATTGAAGAGGTCGGTTGTAGAGGAAGGTAGATAACACATCATGGAATGGCTGGTCTGGACTGGTCCATCCTCATTCTGTCTTTCAGGCTCTCTTGTCTCCGTTACATACATTCGGAGAGTTTTAGGTCTGTGTCTGTTGCGCAGTCTGGCTGCTGGCCCATGTTGGGGTGGGTTATCTGGGTCTGAGAGCGGCTGGGAGATGGGGGGCACTGACTGCAGTGGCAACTGCACTGACTCTGGCTGTGGCTGGAGAGACAGATGCAGGAGGAGTCTCAAGCTCAGAGAGCTTGAAGAGTCATGAGGAGGTGGAAATACAATATTTTCCTCCATATCTCCTTCAAATATTAGAGGAGCAGTGGGTCGCTTCTTTGGCTCCCTGTGGGAGCCTCCATATAAGGTGGCTAAACCTTTGCCTGGCTCTGCTTGCTAATGATGATCACTTCAAGGCAGTAGATTTGGGGCAATTTCAAGCCAGGAGTTAATGTATGGAAATTGATCAGGGTGGCCTGGTTTCCCAGTGACTATTAGCCAAACCTGCTGCACTATTTGAGTATCTAACGTCCCTTCTGGAGGCCATCCTACATTGAATGTGGGCCATTCTAGTTCACAAAATTTCCTTAAATTCTTGGGTGTCGTTGTCACCCCATGGTAACCTGAAATCCCATTTTAACATTTTTTGATCACGACCTCTAAAATCGTAGGCTTACTGTGTTTTCATCCCATTATTAATTTCTTTCTCATATTTGGTGTCACACAGACAGACAAAGTTAGGATATACCGCTAGATGACAGGACTATTCAGATACTCCTCTGGTCCTATTCCTGAGGGAATGTTTAGGAGAGGTTTGACTATAGTGGACTCGGCTTTGAGACTTGTGATGGGCAACTGATATGATACTGCCCTCGACTTTATACTCTCACAATGACACAGGGGAGCCCATTCAGACTCCATAGACTTTTGGGGTCTTTAAGGGTGCCCGTCCATGAAGCCACAAACTCTAACTCGACTGGCAACCCTGGCTTAGCTGCACATCCTCTCTCTCTCTCTCTCTCTCTCTCTCTCTCTCTCTCTCTCTCTCTCTCTCTCTCTCTGTCACACACACACACACACACACACACACACACACACACGCACACACATGGACACACACGCACACCAGAGTCCTTTACATTTCCTTCCACAAAATTGTTTACCTGGGACACCTATTAAGTCCTCTGGGGATTGATCATGTCCCCCTTCCGCCCTTTTGGGTATGCCTGACACTTCGGGGCCCCATCCTTACCAGTTCCATGGAGCAGGACCTGCCTAAGACAACGGAGAAGTAGGCTGAGGAAATTCAGGCAGAGCATGCACTTTCTCCCTTTCGAGCCTTTGCTTTGCCACCACCTCGCCCTTCTCCTAAACCGGGGGCAACAATGGGCCAGTGCGGTTGGGTTTCCTGGTCAGCAATCTAGTTTGTTTTCGAACCAGGCTGGAACACTGGAGGAAAAACCAAGTGGCACTCAGAGAGTTTGGACAGAGAGTTTGGCTCACCAAACGTCTGAGCATAGAGTCAAGTGGGGAGGGGGTAATTTATAGTCGTCAGCTTCCTTATCTGTGGGGGTTTTCGCACATGCACTAAAGAAAGGAAGAAGAACCCAGAAGCGACGTCTCTAAGCTAGAGACCAGAGTCTGTTTGAGCCCCTTTGATCATCTTTGGAGTACTTTATTCACTTCTCCAACAAGAGTAGAGCTCTAAATACCACATAGTATATGCTCATTAAATCTATATTAAGTGAATGAGTTCTATTGCTTCTGTATCGGACATATAACAAGATTTTTGACAATCTATATGGTAAGAGTCCCCAGACCATCACATTATAGGGATTTCAAGGTTGTCTAGTCTCCACACAATATTAAGGTTTGGTTACAACCACCATAAGCTAACCCTACAACCTCACATCCTGGATCATATAATTCCCCTGTCTCCTCCTCATTCACAATCTTTTGCAACTGAGTGCAGACACTTCCATAATGTGGTCTTGGTTCAGAAAGCCAAATTCCTCCGTTTCTCTCAGTCAGACAGAATGAAATCTGACTGTGAACGTCTGCCAGTAATGTTGCAATAGAGATGAAGAAGATCAATTCAAGTGGATACCCTGAGCTGATCCCTAGAATCTCTTTAGGTCATGAGTACAGTTCAAAAGAAATGCTGCACTCAGAAATATGTCTGCTGCTTATCCAAGGAACAAAAAGCAAGCATTTGAAAAAGTAAGCCGTTTACCTGCAGAACAGCTTAATCAGGGAGAGTGAGTGGTGCAAAGTGGGTGAATTCTTCTCTAGGGCCTTAAATATTGCACAGACTCAGTTCAACCTATGGGGATGTATAACAGAAACATGAAATCTGAGAGCTGCCATTGTTGGGTAACAATGTTCTCTAACTGTGCCTTATGCATTGACATGATAATCCAAGTGAGACAAGCACTAATTATAAGTGGCATTGAAGTGGACAATTTCTACATGCTTCAACTCCTCTTTGTAATAATTAGTCCTGTTTGCTCTTTGCACATGAACATTCCATTGTTGGTCATTTTCCCCAAGAAAGAAATGGTCCCCTGTGTTTCAGTGGGCTTGTAATCTTAGCCTTCCTGAATAGGGTTGGAGATATCCAAAGGGCATCTCTTGGTACCTGTTGTTTCATTTTGTTCGATAGTTATGGACCTACCACGATAAAAGTATTCAGAATTTCCTTAGTGTGTCTTAAGACTGAATTGGAAGCCCATTTTCTGTATTCAATTCAACTTAACAAAGAGTGTATTGCATGTCAGACATTGCGAAACATATAACTGAAGGAATATTACTTCCCAAAGATTAACCCTCAAAATCAGTACACCTTACTAATGACGCCTTGTTTTTTGGAAGGTCATGAAGGTGTGGATCAAGGGAAAAATGGATTAAAATAAATAGAACCAATAAGAAAATATAAAAGTACATTTACCCTTAGTACGGATAACCAATAATTCATTAATTGTTGTTTATTTCATTTATTTGTATGTATGTGTATGTGTATGTGTATGTGTATGCTTATACTGGGCTGTGGTGAAATAAGTGTTCCTTACAGTAGATTGGGGATAAAATATTTGAAAGCCTCTGTGCTAATGCACCTTATCAAGCTGCCTGGTGCCTCTGTAGCTTGGGTTCTTGATAGGGCTTAGGTTCATCCGCTTCATGCGCTTGCATGAAATTTGGAAGATATGATGGCTAATTTTATGTGTCAACTTTACTGGGCCACAGAGGTCCAGATGCTTGGTGAAACGTTTTTCTGGTGTTTTGTGATGGGAAATACTTGAGTCTGGACAGTGAGTAAAACAGATTGTTTTCCTAATATAAGTGGGCCTTATGTAATCAGTGAGAAGGCCTGAATACAATAAGGATGATTCTCCCAGGGATACTAGGGAATTACTCTTGCCTGCCTGAATGTCTTTAAACTGGGACATTGGCCTCTTCCCGAGATTCAGACTGAAACAGCAGCTCTACCTGAGATTCAAGCCTGCCAGCCATTGGACAACAACTATGCCATCAGATCTCGTGGGTTTACAGCTAGCCAACACATCCTGAAGATCGTGGGACTTGTCAGCGTCCACATTTATGGGAGCCAATTTCTTAAAATAAATAAATAAATAAATAAATAAATAAATAAATAAATAAATAAATAAATAAATACATACATACATACATACATAAAATAAAACATTCATAAATATATAAATATATTTATAGTAATACATTCATATTTTATATAAATGTATTAATATAAATATAAATAAATATAAATATATTATATATTATAATATATATTATATAAATATATGACAAACAGAATTTTTCTCTGTTGAATCTTAGTAATTCAGAAGGTGAAAAGTATTATCTATTGGTTCTACAGCTGTGTTTTTTTTAAAAAACAGAATGTGGTAGATATTATTGTAAAGAAAAAAAAAATGGCCCCAACGTTCCATACCTTAATGCTGACAACCCATGAATATGAAGAGAGACCATTTCTATAGTCGTGTTGTATTATAGAGACAGATTTTCTGGATCAACCTAGTATCATCATGAACCCATGCATCATGAACGCATGCAAAGCAGAGAGTTTCTCTGGCTGGCCATCCCACAATCTGAAAATGAAGACCTCAGTTGTATAACTGCAAGGAACTTAATTGTCCGAAACCCAAATAATCTCAGAAGTAGATTTCTCCAGATAAGAACCCAACCTACTGACCCTTGACTCTTACCTAGTGATACCCTAGGCCAAGAACACCAGTGAGTCTGCCTGGACAGACCAGTGAGTCTGCTGGGGTTATTCTGCCAAGACAATTCTTCAGGGTGTCTTTGGATTCTGGGAGTGCGGTGTACACCCCACTTAACTAACACTTCTCTTTATGGTTTGAACACATAATTCCTCATATTAAGTCACTGCTTGGATGTAAGGTAATTTCTGCCATATGCTACTGAAATTTGACTATTTTATTTCCACATACCTCCTACTTGGTAAATGCAATGATACCTGTAGCGTATTTCCAACGCAAGTAAAACAAAACACAAAACTCTAAAGAACGGACCACTCCTTACCTCTTGAAACTACCTCTTCTTTTGTTTTTGATAACATTTGACTCTCCTGGTTTCTCATATATATTCCCTCTACTAATTTTCATTCTATTCTCCTGCCTCATTTCCATTCATCAAGCATGCATTGAGCAAGTACTAGGTTGTAGGCACTGTATACAAAGAACAGAGGTCTTATCTAGAACTAATAATGGACCTCGTTATCCAGGGATTTGCCACTGTGTAAACAAATTAACTATACTGAGTTGATAACATGTGTAATAGAGGTGGATAAATGCACCCTGGAATTGCAAAGAAGAAAACACATGATTCTCTAGGGCACCCAGGGAGTGCTTTACAAAAATGAGAGTCACTTGAAGTGAGTCTTCTAGAGAAGACATATTTCAAATCAACAGAGTAAGGAAGGGCATTGCAGACAGGAAAAAAAAAGAGAGAGAACAACCATGGAAGTATGAAAATGTGACACATTAAAGGAGTGGCAAAGTTTCCTTTGGATGGATTTAATATGGGAATGGGAGATTGGTAAAGAGTGAGGATTAATGTAGAAGGTGACATATGAATTGGATCCTAGAAACAGTTAACAGGAGATAGCTTTTGGGCCTGAATGACGTTGATGACTACCCATTGTATTCAAGTAAACCTGAAGACACTTCTTGGCTTAGTTAGAACGTTGCTCACCATCTGATTAATTTATAAGGTTAATCTAATGTTCCTCTTCTCTACCAACCATTCACTCATTTACTCATTTGTTATTTAGTCACAGAGGGTATGTGTGGGGTGCATATCATGAAGAATGTGAAAGTCATTATAAGGACTTTGAGTTTTATTTTCGATGGGATGGAAAGTCAGTAGAGTAGTCTGACCAAATTGATATTTTCGTTTGTTTTATTTTATTTTATTTATTATTATTATTTATTTATTTATTTATTTATTTATTTATTTATTTATTTATTTATTTATTTATTTATTATCTATCTATCTATCTATCTATCTATCTATCTATCTATCTATCTATCTAATCTATCTGTCTGTCTATTTATTTAATTTAATGAGAGTGCCCACAGGGGTTTAGAGGGAGACAAAGACAGAGACAGAGAGAGAGAGACAGAGAGAGAGAGAGAAACTCAAACAGGCTCCATGCATAATTCATGCCTAGCACAGATCCTAATACAGGTTCTGACCCCATGACGTCATGCTTTCTGGATCATGACCTGAGTCAAAATCAAGAGTCAGATGGCTAACCACCTGAGCCACCCAGGGGACCCTAATTTGTAGGTTAAACAAATCACTCTGACTAATGTCTGGGGAGCAGGATGGAGTGGGAAGCAAGCATACTAGCAACAACAGCAACAAAATAAGGAGGTTACTATAGTAATCCTGAAATAACTTCCATCCTGAATTAAGGATGGAAGAAGGGGACATAGTGAGAAAATTATGACCATGTGTATAATATAAATGTGGATATTATAGGATTGCTTGTGGTTTGAATAAAATGTATAAGAAAAACAGATATAAAACATGACACCAAGTTTGTTTGTTTTTTTTGTTTTGTTTTGTTTGTTTGTTTTTGTTTTTGTTTTTTTGGGTTGGACCACAGGTTGGTGGTAGTTTTAAGTTGTCTGTTAGAGATCATGGGTTTTAGGGGAAACATCAGGACTTGCTCTTTTAACATGTGATTTTGAGATGCTTATCAGACATCCAAGCTGCCTTTTTGTGAATGTAGTTAGATATAGGCATCTGGAGTTTAAAGCAAGAAGTTTAGTGTGGACTCTAGGCTGGATTACTTAGTATGCGATCACATGAGATCAGCTAGGGAGTGAGAAAGGATGAGAGAGAAGACATGCAAGGACTGGGCTCTGGGGTCTCTAACTCTTAACGTACTGCAAGATGTGGAAAACCTAGCGAAGGAAACTAGACACAGTGGCCACTGAAGGAGTAGGCGAGACATGAGGAGGGTCTCGAGTCCAGGAAGCCTGGTAAGGAATGTGATTCAAGGAAGCAGGTATCAAATTGGTCAAGTGCTGATGGCAAGCCAAATAGGATGAGGTCAAATAAATGAAAATCAGGGTCACATGGGGGGGGTCACTTGGTTAAGTGTCTGACTATTGGTTTCACCTCAGGTCATGATCCATTGGATTGTGGGTTCAAGCCCCAGGTCGGGCTCCATGCTGACAGTGTGGAGTCTGCTTAGGATTCTCTCTATGCCTCCATCTGTCTCATATCCTCCCCTGCTCACTCTCCCTTTCTTTCAAAATGAATACATACACTTTAAAAATTATTAAAATATAAATAATCACTGTGTTTTGCAAAGTGGATGTCATTGACATGTGATGAGAACCATTTCAGTATCACCGGGGAAAAGCCGAATGGGAGTGGATTCAACAGAGAATTGGAGGAGAATGACTGTAGACAGGGAGTAAGGCAATTCTTTCAAGGAGCGTTGTGACCAAATGAGGGAGAAAAAAATGAGGCAGCAGTGGGAAGGGAAGGGAGCAGGGTCAAGAGAGGGCTGTGCTTTTTCTTTCTAAAATTTGAAAATAGAAGCATTTTTGTAATTTCCATATTGCTGATGGAAATGATGATATGGCAGAGTGGGGGAGAATTGCTGACAGAAATGTTCTTAACAGGGCAAGAGTGACTTTGGTCTAGTGTCCAAAAGATAATTGGCTCAGAGAGGAATGAACAGATCCTTCATATTAATGTTGGTGAAAGCAGAGCATAAGGAAATAGATGTAGATGGAATGGTAGATGCGATAGGTGATTTTGCAAATTCTCTTTTCACTGACCTGGTTTTCTCAGTGCGGTAATAGGCAAAGTTATAAGACCAGAGTGAAGAAGGGTTGGGAACAGTTGGAAGTTTGTGGAGAAGGAAGTTGTGAACTAGAGGTCTAGGGGTGTGAGGAAGTAGCCTTCTGACCTCTTGAGTCAGTGGCCAGCAAGTAACTTTTGTGCTGCTTTCCTCCAATTACATAGGATGTTGCTATGTGCAGGAAGTAGATTGAACTTCCTGAGGTTCCGCCCTTCTTTACCTTTGCATAAGTAAGTTTGCATCTGCCTGAGAAGCTCTCTCTACCCTAATCACTCATATTTCAAATGTGCCGCAACCATTACTTACTTAATCCCACCAGGCAGAGTTCATTACTCCCTTCTTGGAACTCTTGTGGTACCAAGTGCAGTGCCCTGTACGGTAATTTTTGCATTATTGTAATAATTTGCGTCCCTGTCTCCCTAGATAATTTGGCCACTCCTTGAGGGGATCATTTTGGTCATTGTAGTTCCTAGTATACAGTTTGACTTATGGGTAGCCTTTGTTAATTACCAATTGAGTTGAGTTGAATTGAGTTGAATTGAATTGAGTCGAATTGAATCGAATGTACTGAATTGAATTGAATTGAATTGAACTGAATTGAATTGAATTGCATGGAGAGAATTGGTAGAAAGAATTGGCAGGTAGGAGAGGCAGAGCCTCGAAAGAGTGGTGACATTTAGAACAAGATTGTCTGATCTATAAGGAGGGGAACTCCTGCTCATGAAAGTGGGAAAGGTAACTGTTTCCTCACCTGTAGTGGTGGAGTGAATGGAGCCGAAACCCCAAATGAACTTCTGTAAATTGTGTCAACAATTCTTACTTCTATAGTGTTTGCTTTGAGAACCAAAAGAGTTCATATATGCAGAAGGATTTTGTACATAAAATGTGCTGCATAATGCAAGTTACTCTTTCTCACAACACTCTGTGCCAAGATAAAAGAAATGTGTTGATTTTATATATTTTACTAAAGGGTGGCATGTATAACAGAGGAAGAGAACGACGGATTAACAAAAAAAAACACTGATGATAGATATACTCGTCTTGGTGACCTTTCTACTCTTCAAAGTCTCTTTAGAAGATATCATCATGGTCTCTTTCAGTTACAGATGCCTCTTATGTCGCAGAGACAATAGCCCTAATATGATCTAATTTGCTAAGCCAGGTGGTGTGGACGACAGATAAAACTGCCAGCTCATTCTGCAGGAAGCAGCATATAAGGAGGCCTCTGATCTGACAGGCTTGTGTCACAATGCACAAGTTTGGGAATTGCCCAGGCTCAGAAAAGGCCAGTTGTTTGCAACATTATAAAACTCAAGAGAACTCTCTAACACAGAGGCGATGTTCACAGTTCCACAGCAATAACATGTCTGATTCTTGATGCTGACTAGAAGTCAACCAGTTATTTTAGCACAGGTTTTAACTCTTATTGGTTTCACTTCACTTTCCCTTACGTTTCAGGTTTCTTAAGAGCAGGGACCATGTTCTGGGCTTCCTAACCTCTGCCCACACATGTCTGCCATAGTATTTCATGGGCGCTCCGTTATCATCTGTTATTAATTGGGTTTTTTAGTAGGTGTCAGGCAGCTTTCATGGTGACCACGTTATTGGCAGAGCATAAAGGGAGTGGCAATAGTGGAGCTTTCTCTACCATATGAACCACATGTTACTATCTTAAAATTCCTGGAATATATGTATGATGTCCTGTATGAATGATTGTGAGTTTATGACACTCATATTCTACTCCTTTCTCCCAAAAGTTTAAAATACCTTTATGGCAGTTTACCTTCCTTTCATTCCCTAACTTAAAATAATTTACTTCTTTGGCTTTGGACTACCTGCCTACCTGCTAAAAGATGCAGCACGAGAAAACATGTTTGCATTTTGACGTGTTCTTAGCAGGCTGCCTTACTTGCCAACTCTGCTGGGTGGGTTGGGTAACACTGTTATTTCTGGGAGGATCTTCTAAGATACAAGTATATTTCATGGGCAAAGTAGCATGTTGAGTCCATCATCATTTGGAGTGAAACTCAGTCTATGTCCACTAGACTTGGTCCCATTGGTCACATGAAGGAATGAAAAACAGGCCATATTCGATTTGATGTCATAACATTCTGGGACATGTAGTGATGCCCATGAAAAAAAAAAAAAAAAGAATCAGACTGGGGACTCCATTTAAGAGATGACTCAGCAAGCAGAATCAAGATGCCAGAATGAGGAACAAAGATAAATGCTGTGTAGGTTCTAGAGGTTGGAGACATTGCTCCAGCAGAGAGAAAATTCCTTCAGGGTTAGGGGAGAGGCTGGATAGTGATCTACAGGCCCTTTGTTACCACCTCCAGGCCATGATCGTTCTACTCCCCTGAAATTCCTGCCTTCACCTCCTTAGTCCATCTATTCAATCCCAGAGTGCTACCCTTCTCTTCATGGAAATTTCTGGAGTCCGTTCCTACTCTTCTTTCTTCTCATGTTGCTCCTACCTCTGTTGTGGGCAATTTCAGAATCCTGGTAAAATTGCTCTAGCAATGTAGCTTCAGGGTTCTTTAAATTTTCTGGCTCCCACAACCTTAAGAGTCAGTTTCCTCCGTAGCTAACTTCCGTGACGGTACTCTGAGCTCTATGATCTTCCAGATGTCTCCTGCTAGAATGTCAAACTTAACGTGCCAATATCTGAGAAGATAACCTCCCCTAAACAGGTGTCTCACTACTTGACTTCGTAACTTCTCTTCTTCAGCCCGATGAGACTTGTGGTCCCTCCTTTCTCCCTCTCATTTCCCTGCATATCATCCCTTGTGGCTCCACTTCACTTCCTAATGCAGTGTATACACCTCAGTATGTCACTTTGTGCTGGAACGTCCTAGTCCTCTGCTGCATCTGTTTTGGTGGCCTTGAAGCTTGGCTGAGTCCTCCACCCTGTCAGCCCATCCTCTGTGTCACTCAGCCCAGTGAACTGTTACAGGGACTCACAGTCACTAGGGTCACTCACTCTAATTTTATGGTTGCGGATGTCAACATACCCCCACAGCTTCTTGCCAATCTTAAGCGGTCTTCTCCCCACAGCAGCTATTCCATACCTCCATCATTTCCCTCAACCTATCTTTTTCACCTTTCCCTGGGAAATGGCACTTATTTCATAGATAGAACGTAGATTGTAGACACCTTCAAACTCTCACTCAGACCTCATAATGACACCTTTCAACACAACTTTCAACCCCAACCCCAGTATGAGAGACAAAAATGTTCCTACTCCCACTCTAGATTCATTAATTCATTCGGCAATCACTGAGAGCCAACTGAGTCCTACGAAGCACCGTGCTATATGCTTGGGACATTAGAGATGAGGTAGTAGACCCTATGCACAAGGCGCTTACAATCACAAGGAGCTTACAATCATGTAGGGTAGACAGATATTATGGTGTAATGGTCCAAAGATGCACGGAGCATGAGGAGAGTGTGAAGGGAAAATCCATGTAACTCAGCCTTCAGGGGAAGGAGATGAAGTGTTGTAAGGGACTTTTAGATGGGTGGGTATCTTTAACTAATCCTTAAAAGCGAGTAGATATTAATTAGGCAAGGTTGGAGTAGGACGGAGACAAGAGGTTCAGGCATTACACAGTAGAGAAAAATCACACTGAATGTAGGGAGAGGGTATAAGTAAAAATTGGAAATTGAGTCATTCCAATTCTTGACTGTACCCTACGCCTTGTGAAGAGGTCATCTCACAAAGAACCACAAACGAGCACATGTTCCCAAAATTTCCTTCTCCATTTTTTATTCTTTATCCTAGTGTAATTCCTTTCATTCCCTCACCAGTATGGTTCAATTAACTCACTTCTGTGGATACTATGGCAACCACATTTCCTCTATGCCGCACCCTTCTGTATCTTTGCTTGGCATCCGTGGAGCCTCATGATGGAGCTCATATCTCTACTCCCCTTAGAGTGGACTTTGTAACATGCAAAAGTTATTACATCACTGCCTTCCAAGCTGTGGTTCCCCCACACTGCAGCATGAGAGAAAACACCTTTCCCATCCACACCCTGCCCCCACCTTTGCTTCCTTACTGGTACTGGGCCAATTGTTCATGCCCTTAGACTCCCTCATGATCAACTATCAGCAAATTCCTTAATATGCCCTATTGTTTTATACCTAGATGTCTTTCCCATCACCATGGGTATGTTTTGATGCAGCATCTTACTTGGTACATATTTTAAGGCAGGCTAAAATAATTATCAAATATCTAACCTATTCTCTTTTTTTTTTTATTTCCCAGACAACAACGGTAATAGATGATCTTTTTTTTTCATTTTTAATTTTCTATTATTGAAGTATAAATTACATACACTGTTATTTTAGTTTCACATGTATAAAATAGCGATTTGATAATTCTATATATTATTCAGTGCCCTCCTTGGTAAGTGTAATCACCATTTTTCACCACATCGTGTTGTTTTAATGTCAACTATATTTCCTGTGCTGTACTTTTCATCTCTGTAAATAATGTATTTTATGACAGGAAGTTTGTAAATCTTAGTCACCTTTCCCTATCTTACACACCCCACCCACTTCTCTTATTGTAACCACAAGTTTGTTCTCTGTATTGAAGAATCTGTTTCTTTTCCTGTTTTGTTTTTTAGCTTCTACATAAAAGTGAAATTATATGGTATTTCTTTTTATCAGAATAATCCCACGTAGCATAATACCTTCTAAGTTCACACATGTTGTTGCAAACGTCAAGGTTTTATTCCTCTTTTTTAATTAAATTATATTCCATTATATGGACACTACATTTCTTTATGAATTCATCTGTTGACAGACTCTTGGGATGCTTCCATAGCTGGGCTATCATAAATAATGCCTTAATAAACACAGAGGTGCATGCCTCTTTTCAAATTGGGGTTTACCTTTTCTCTGGGTAAATACCCAGGAGTGGAATTATTGGATGATATAGTATTTCTGAGTTAATTTCTTGACGAACCTGCATTCTGTTTCCTAGAGTGGCTGCACCTATTTACATTCCCACCAAGAGTGCATTGGTGTTACTTTTTCTCTTACCTTCTCACCAATACTTGTTATTGCTTGTCTTGCTGATACTAGGCATTCTGTCAGGTGTGAATTGATGTGTCATTGTGGTTTTGATTCAGGTTTCTCTGATTAGTGATGTTGAGCATCTTTATGTGTCTGGTGATGTAGTAGACACTCTTCATTATTCCCTTTCCCCTTCCCTTTTGATTCTTTCCAGGGTGATGATTACACTGATGATGTCATCTGACATCTTAACTCACCATTTTAATCTTCTATCAAAGGTCATACATTACTTCAAGTGTCCTGTTTTCCTGCTTCAAGTTACGTTGTTTCCAATGCGTTACATGACGTCCCTTTCAGGAGTCCTCCTAGGGCACCCCAACTCACCTTTTATTACTACCCACCGTCCTTCATACTCTTAAAAGTTGGTCTAGTTACTTATCCTGATCCAACACTCTCTTTCTATGCCCTAACTCTAATCTCTATACACACTTCAATTGACACCTTTTACACATAATTTTTTTCCTAATATTTATTTATTTATTTATTTATTTATTTATTTATTTATTTATTTATTTATTTATTTATTTATTTATTTATTTATTTTTATTTTTGGAGGAGAGAGAAACAGAGCATCAGTGGGTGAGAGGCAGAGAGACAAGGAGGTGTAGAATCCGAAGCAGCCTCCAGCTCTCAGCTGTCAGCACTGAGTCCTACATGGATCTTGAACTCACAACCTGTGAGATAATGGCCCAAGTTGAAGTCGGCCCCTTTCCCAACTGAGCCACCCAGGTACCCCAACACATCTTACACTTTCATGTCTCCAATAGGACTTAATATTTCTGTGGACCAGGACTATCCATTCATGAAGTTCTAGCACCTCCTACAATTTGGGAATAAAATAGACACTCAATAAATTGATGCTCAATTGAGAAATAAAGGAAGGAATGGGTCTGAAGACAAAGGGTTCAATAAAGACTTTTGTTCCTGTGAATTCAACCCAGAGTAATACTAGAGCATTTGAATTCAACTGGAGGGTCCTTTAGCCAATCGTGGGAGAATTTACCATATTCTAAGCGTTGTCAGCTGAGACAGTAAGATTTTTTTGAAGAAATATGAAAGGTAGTTTAATTTCCTAAGAGGCCAAGCCTTGAAAGCTTATCTATAAGAACTATATAATGTAAGATGAATCTGGATCATGATGAAACTCAAGTGCAGTGAGAGCCGTGACAACATGGGGAACACACAGTAAGGACCACAGTAGTCCCGGAAGCGCTGTCCTGTATGTGAAAAGAGGGTTTAGTGACCCTGAATAGAGGGAGAGGATAAATGGTGGGCAGAGTAGGGAGGGGAGGAAGTTGGGATCCAAACTGCAATATTGAAATATCAGAGGAGTGTTATGGTCACATTCATAAACTTCCCTATACGTATCCTAAGGAAACCTTTTTTTTTTCCTTTAATGAGCTTTTTAAAGGTAATATACACATGGTAAAAATTCATATAGTAGCAAAACAAGTTATTCGATGAAAGGAAATCTATGTCTTCCCTAGGCCTCCATTATTCTTCCCCAGAAGAAGACCACTTTTAACAGTTTGTAGGGTTTTCTTTTCCAGAATCTCAAATTATATAACATGCATATCTCACATGAAAGAAATATATATATAGCTGGTACCAAGATATTATCTAGAGCTCCCCATTTTATAGATACATGATTTTTGTGATTGTGAAAAGGTATGACATGAGGGTTGCCCTCTTAAAAATTAAAGTGTCTGGTCTAATGGGACATTATTTTTTAAATATACTTCATGGTATATCCTACCCTGCCTGCATTAGAGGTATTTAATCTGTCCCCTGTTTTTGTGTATTTAATTTGTTTGTAGTCTACGACTATAGAAAACAATACTGCTGTGCAGAAGCTTTTTATTTGGATGTAATCCCAATAGTTTATTTTTGCTTTTGTTTCCCTTGTCTCAGGAGATATACCTAGAAAACGTTTCTTTGGCTAATGTCAAAAAATTACTGCCCGTGTTCTCTTCTAGGATTTTTATGGTTTCAGGTTTGGCATTTATATCTCTAATCAATTTTGGATTATTTTCATGTGTTTTGTAAGAAAGTGGTCCAGTTTCGTTCTTTTCCATATTTCTGTCCAGTTTTCCAACACCATTTGCTGAAGAGAATACCTTTTCCCCAATTTATATGCTCCTTGCTCTGTCAAAGATTAATAGACCAGATACTTGTGGGTTTATTTCTAGGTATTCTGTTCTGTTCCATTGGTCTACGTTCCAATTTGTGCCAGTACCATGCAGTTTTGATAACTACAGCTTTGTAGTATAACTTGATATCTGGAGTTTGTGATACCTCCAGTGTTTCTCTGTTTGTCGGTTTGTTTGCTTGTTTGTTTAAGATTGCTTTGCTCTTCAGGTTCTTTGGTGGTCCCATATAAAGTTTAGGACTGTTTGTTCTAGTTCTGTGAGAAATGCCGTTGGTGTTTTCATCGGGGTTACATTAAATATGTAGATCGCTTTGGTAACATGGACACTTTAACATTATTTGCCCTTTCAATCCATGAGCATGGAATTATCCATTTCTTGGTGTTGACTTCAGTTTCAACCTTATTTAATAGATTTCAGAATATAGGTTATTCACCTCTTTGTGTGAGTTTACCCCTGGATATCTTATATTTTTGGTCCAATTATAAATGGGATTGTTTCTTAATCTGTCTTTCCGGGGCTTCATTATTAGTGTATACAAATGCAACAGATTTCTGTATGTTGATTGTACCCTATGACTTTACTGAATTCGTTCTTCAGTTCTCACACTTTTGTCCGTGGAATCTTTCAGGTTTTCTACAGTAGAGTATCATGTCCTCTATAAATCGAGAACATTTTTCTTCTTCTTTATTGATTCCATTGCCTTTTACTTCTTTTTAGTGTCTAATTGCTGTGGCTAGGAGTTCTAGTACTGTGCTGAATAAAAAAGTGGTGGGAGTGGACATCCTTGTCTTGTTCCTAAGCTTATGGGAAAAGCTTTCAGGTTTTCCCCATTCAAAAAGATTTTAGCTATGAGTTTTTCATACATGGCCTTTATTATGTTGAGGAATTTTTCCTCTAAACCTAATTTGCTGAGGGTGTTTATCATGAATGGATGTTGTACTTCTTCAAATGCTTTTCCTGCATCTGTTGAAAGGATAATGTGACTCTTCTCCTTTACCTCATTGGTGTACTGTAACGTGTTAATTGATTTGTGAATATTGGACTATACTTGCAAACTAGGAATAAATCTCCCTCAATTGCGGTGAATACTTTTTTCATAATGTATTATTAGAGTCAGTGTGCAAGTATTTTCTCTAGGATATTTGCATCTATGGTCATTAAACATATGGGGTTGTCCTTTTTTTCTTAGTGGACTAGTTTTCAGATTTTGATATCAAGTTAATGCTGGTCTCATAGAATGAAGTTGCAATTCCTTTGAGAAGAACAGGGAGTAACTCTTCTTTAAGTTTATAGTAGAATTGATCTGGTCCTGGACTTTTGTTTCTTCAGAGCTTTTGGATTACTAATTCACGATTGAGATTCTCTCTCACCATCTCTGTGCCCCTCCTCTGTACTCTCCCACTCTCTCTCTCTCTCTCTCTCTCTCTCTCTCTCTCTCTCTCTCTCTCGCTGTCTCTTTCTCTCTCTCTCTTTCAAAATAAATAACTTTTAAAAAGATAAGTTGAGACATTTTAAAATCAAATAAAATATCAGCAATTTGGGCAATATTGTGATGGAATGAATTTGAGAAGCTATTAATTATTGACTTCAAACTTGTCATCCCAATTTTCAATAAATAAAAATTTAAGAGGTGTTGCAAGATTGAAATCCAAATCATATTTAGAAGGAGCTTTTTAAAAATCATATATTAAAGCATAACAAATTTGAGAATGAATGTGAAAATAAAATTGTGAACAAAACAAAATACGTATTTTTTTGATCAACCAATTTGATCACACACTCACACCCACAAAACTCCTGAAGGAGTCCTAGTACTGATGTCCTTGTGTGAACTTCGCTGTTTCTGAAATGCCTCAGGTTACGAATGGCTGGCCGAGATTGCAAGCCAACAGAGGGGAGGGTCGCGGGGAGGTGGGGCTCTTAAAGGCCACGGACACGCCATCCTCTCCTGTGTGCCCGCTGCCCTCTCATCATCAGCCGTGATGAGTCGGGTGCTGCTTTTCCTCTGGGTCCACAGGCTTATGCTGTGTGTCCAACACGCCATGTGAGACTTGTGAGAAAACTCCCAAGGGCAAACACCAGCAGGCACTCAGAGATGTCGCCTCGTCCCAGGCAGCCTGCGTTCCTTGGCCCGAGTGCCTGGACAAAGGCTGCCTCGGCCACATAGGGAACGATGGACTTGTGCAGCCTTAGCATTCTGTGCAGAGGTCCCGGGCAGGCCTGGAGCTTAGAAAGGACTGGGACGAGCCTTACCTGGGAAGAGGTGAGTGCTGGGGTACTCCTTCCACAGCAGATGGCTGCTTGCCAGAGATGTCTGTGCTAGGGATGGGGCAAAAGCTCCACCGTGCTAGCAGTGTAATAGACAGAGTTCAGCCTGTCCATCGCAGGCTCTTCTCTATCGCCAAGTTACACGGCCCCCAGCACAGCGTGCCTGAGACTGACATCCCCACACAAATCTTCCTGTGTCCCAAGTTGCCCAAGCCCCCCAGGATCCCCAATGCACAGGTCTGCAGTACAAGAGCCTTCTCTGCAGTGGCTCTATTCCAGAGAAGCTGTTGGCAGTCCCAATGCATGGAGGCTTCTTGCCCCTACCAGTATGCAGACAATATGGTCAGTGGGGTGTCAGTGCGCTGTGGAGTTGGGGATCTGTACGCCCAAGCCTTACCTCTTCCAGGGCGGAGGCTGTCGCACTCTCTAGAAGGGAAGGCAGGTCTTTCTCTCGCTGCTGTCTGCACACTGGCTGGAGAAGCATGTCTTCTCAGCTGCTTGATGTGTAAACGTCGGGGTACCCTGGGAAAGCTCCCTGTGCTGGCCCGTGTCTTTGGGTGTGAACATCCAAAGAAAGTATGGCCCATGATTCGGGAGTGGGAATACGGCCTCAGGGGTCATGAGGCTGGGCTCTTTGGGTCATCTTTCTGCACAAGCAGGCCGTTACTTGATAGGTCTTGCCGAGCAGGAACACTTTACGGGACAGGAGAACACAGGGTCCCCCACATGTTCATATCTCCCGCCAATATCTGCTGAGGCGCCAGGGTGACTCTTCCGCCCGGTCTGTACCAAAGAGAAAGTACGGGCAAGGTGTGGGTGTGGAATGCCCTCGCGGCCCCCAGAGCCAAACCCTCAAGTGTGGACACTTCTGTCCAGGGACCGTAGTCAGAGGCCTGGGTGCTCTGTGTTCGAGGGATTACAGCCCTCATGCTGCACACCCTGCAGCCCCGGGTGTCCTTCCGTAGCCTCAGCACTCCTTGGGGAGCCCCAGGGTCCAGGAGCTACTAAACCCCCTGCACAACTGTATGTGCTGCCTAGCGGCCTCTTCCACCACAACACCAGCGTGTGTGGGCTCCAGAGTGCTGTCCCTCGACAGGGGACACCCTTGGCAATTCAGGAGCCTTCTGACTTCCATGTCTCTGGACCACATGTGTCCCTCATTGGCCTGTCGGGATCGTCCTTTGTTCTCTGTGTACAGGAAATGTCTTGCATTGCCTCTGCTCCTCTGTCTCCCTGAGTGAGCCCTGGAGTGTCTGTGTCATTTCCTGGCTTTGCCTGTGCCAACGCCTCTCTGGTGATGCCTCCTTGCCTGGCCTAAGTGGGCACAGCTGTACCCGTGTAACCGCCTAAGTCTCTGCACACCTGCGTGTTGTGTCAGCTGCGGCTCTGCTGGCCTGTCTTGTCTTTGGTGTATGCTTCTGCGCTTGAGTGTGTTTCCCTCAGAATTCAACCCCTTTCTTCCACTGACAGATCCAATTGCTGTCCTGCTGTCAGGTGGAGGGGCTTCTGTGTGTTCTCTTATATGTTCTCGGAGCCAGAAATCCTTCCGTGCCCGTAGGACCTTCGTCAGAGGATTGGCCATGCACTCACTGCCAGCCAGTTAATGTCCGCAAATGCAGCTGCCTTGCTGTGAGCATTAAGTCGCACCTCTATTTTCCGTCCTTCTGTTTTCAAACCCTTTGGACCCTAGGGCCTCAAAAGTCACTGGCTTGCACGTTGCAGATGCAGGCTTAAAGTGTGAAAAGCGGTCTAGGAACGTTTTCCCACTTACTCTTTTGCCATGTGGCATGTTCCTGGTTGGGAGAGACGTCCCCCTGCCAGCGTGTGTCTCGTTTCCGTGTGCCTCCTGTGTGTTCTGGTCCCTCATTTGTCCATTATTTCCTACCTGGGAGTCTGATTCATGTTTGCGGGAACCATGCAGACACCTTTGACTGCAAGGTACTGAGCTCAGCTTAGTCCATCAGGACTAGTGCGTGATTGAGGTACACAACGGGCAGTCACGGAGGTGCCCGTATCCTTCACTTGCAAGCGCTCCGTCCAGCCACCTTTACCGGGACATTTCTCAGCAAACCGTCTATATTTGTGGTGAGAGCACTTACCTCTGAGAACCCTGACGATGCGGTGAAGCGTTCCTTACGGCTGCCCTGTGCAAGTTAGATCTCCAGAACTCATGCACATGGCATGATTGCCTCTTCACACCCTAGGCCCGACACCTCCTCATCGCACCCTCCCCTGCTTAACACCTCTCTACTCTCTGGTGGACTGCATGCCTTTAACTCCTTTTAATCTCCTCAGGAGTCCATCAAGCAGGGGTCACCACCACTGTGTTTCTGTCAGGGGTTGGCCTCTTTCAGGGAGCCCAGTGCTTTCTGCACTGATGCTCAATGCACCTGCTGAAGGGTGAGCCACACTAAGCCCGACGGGGAACCTTTTGGCCCTACGTTTCCCACATATGTGCCCAGTGGCAGAGGTGCACAAGGAGCCTACCTGCATGGGTGTCCCAGGTCCTCCACAGGGTACAAAGTACCGCCTCAGGAGGCTGATCCGCATCACATGGGCATAGCTCTGCTTGCACGTGTTAGCCTTTCATATCATACGGGCAGCCCAGACTTAGAAATCCAGCTCCCTGCTTACAACTCTCCAGCCCTCGTGCTTGTGCAGACGCTCTGTGTCTGTACAGACATTTGAGTCACGGTCTCATGACCTGTCAATACAGCTTGACGGTCTGTCCTTATCTTACAGCCTGGGATGCGGTTCTCACTCATTGTCCTCCCCTCGGGTGCGAGTTTCCTCCATCAGTGTGGTGGAATGTAACCTTTATCACCTTACGTTGGCTTGAAATTACTGGGCGGATCACCTGTCTGCGTCCGGGGTTGCGAAGGAGACCTTGGCTCTTTTGCTCACGGTGCACCGTTTCTCTGTGATGAGTCACTTTGGATGGGAAGCTTGCCAAAGGTGAGGGCCCTCAGAGTGGAGCACATTTCCTGGGCATCTGTGAGAACCTCTTTGGTTCCACTCGGAAAGCATTGACTTCCATGGATGTGCAGCCTCTGCTTTTGCTTGAATATGCCGAGTTTGGGGACGTGATTTCTTCCCGCACGTGCTGTCCCTAGGTCTCTGCGGTCTTTTTCCAGCAGTCCCGTTTCCTGTCTGCTCCTGGTAAGTACAGGGCTTCCAGGATCCCTGTGGGGATCGGGTCCTTGCTTTCTTCCCTGCGGTGCCCTCTTCCTCACCCAGATTGACCTCACTGCAGCTTCCTTCTAGTTCAGGGATCGTTCCAGACTGCCCTTAAGGTCCAGGTGAGAACGGTGCCATTTGTGCTGAGGGCTGACCACTGTACAGCATTCGTCTCTGTGGAAATTGCACAGGTGAACTACACCAGGTGAAACTGCACACTGCAGTTGCCCTGTCGTCAGAGTCAGCCCACCTGTCTCTGCCTCGGCTGCCCCTGCAGTCCGTCCTCTTACTCTCCCCTTGCCTCCCCCTCCCTTGTCTTCTTCCTGCCCCTCCCTCCCACTTCCCTTCCAGGTCTCTTTGTCTTTGTATCCCTCCTCTCCCTCACTAATGCCTCCCCCTGTCTCCGCCTGTCTTCCTTGTAATAGGTGCCCCTCTGTCTCTTCTTGTCTTGCTCCTCCTCCCTGTCTCTCCCGCCAATCTCCCTGTGACTCTCCCTCTCCAGGCCGGTCTTCCCCTCCACTCGTCCTTCCTCCCTCTGCTTGCATGTGTCTCTCTCTCTCCCTCTATATCTCTGTCTCCCTGTCTGTCTCTTTCTCGCTGTCTGTCTCAGTGGACATTCTGTGTCTGGGTGCACGCTTCTTCAGCATTCTCGTTGGCGCCTGGGAAATGTGGAGGGAACTCGTCTGCTTTCATGTGTACTAGTGACAGCAGGCACGGGGCTTTCTCAGAGACAGACACAGACAATTTTGTAATTCTCGGTGAAGGGCCCCTAAGCGCCCTGCTTGGAATCGTCCTCCTTTGAGTGGAAGGTTAGATTTCCGGACCAGAGGAAACTGCTACATCCTACTACCCCATCTCCCTGGTGCTCTGTACGGAGATCAGTAGGGCACCAGTGGCAGATGGGGCTCTGGAGTTTGTTGTTTGCTCTGAATTGCAGTGCAGTGAGTACTACTGAGCTGCTTTCTTGCAAGGACACGGCGGTGGGGTGGGTCTAGGGTGGGTGTCACTGGTTCTGGGTGGGCACCCACCTTTCCGCCGCCCTCAGCCTGATGGCAATGGAGGAGAAACCGTGCGGACGGCCAAGTGACCCCAGTAGGTGTGACACCTAAGGATTTCTCCAGGCCTTGCCCCAGCTTCATGAAAAAGTGGCAAGGAGACGGAGCAGGTAGTGGCTCACGCTGTGGACGTTCCTGTGCTGAATGCTCTGCTGCCCGGAGTGAGGCCTCTGGGGAAAGGGTGTACAAGCGAACACAGACTGTGTGACACCAGGGACCTCGCGAGTCAGGCCTGGAAATTGACAGCGCTGAAGAGGACATGCAGCAAAACGGGGTCCACGCTGGAGGCTGGGCCCTTGCTCCAGAGCCCGGTCCGGCCGCTGGTGCGCGCTAGCTGGCGGCCAACACCCTGTCTTGCTGTCTTGCACCTGATTGCTCTGCCAAGCTGTCCAGCGGGCCTGACCTGCCATGGAAACACTTCGCCCCCAGGCCGCATGTGCACACTCTTCACTGCCTCTGTCTCAGCCCCTCCTCCACAGCAGCCACAGCCAATGCGGAGTCATCAAATCCCAGAGCCTGTGCGCCTGTGCCCAACTTGGGCGGGCTGCGGCGGGAGCAGTAGGGAGCTCAAAGCCTTGGGACAAGGCTCCGTCCACCTGCTGCTATTTCCCTGTCCTTGTCCTGAGGCTGCCCTAGCTACCTTGGGGCCGGGGCCGAGCATCATGTCCAGCATGTCGGGGTCCGGAAAAAGCGGTGATTCCCCTCAACCCTGGGCCCTGATCGTCCTGGATGAGAAAGGTCGAGAGTCCCCGGCCCGCGGGTTGGGGGCTCTGGAGGGCGTGGGCTGCCGCAGTCCCCAGGTTCAGGGGCGGCAAGCGCCCATCCTGTGCAGGAAGGCCAGGCCAGGTGTGAGATACAGGTGGCAAGTCCAGCGGAGGAATTGGTGGTGATATTGGATGACGGAATGGTGGCGGCTGAGGTGGTGATCGGGGTGGAGGAAGAGGACGGAGAGGCGACCGAGGAAGAGGTGGCTGGAGAGGAGAAGTGTGAGGAAGCCAAGCCAGAAGCAGAGGACATGCCTGAGCAGGAGGAGGTGGAGGAGGAGAGACAGCAGCGGGAGGAGACTCCAGAGTACGAGGAGAAGCCCGAGGCAGATGCAGAGGCGGAGGAGGGGCCCCAGCTCTCACAGGAGCAGCAACAGCAAGAGCCAGTGCTGTGTCCTGCCTCAGCCCAGGACCTGCTGGCAGCGCTGGAGCATCTTCAGCTGGAGATCAGCGCTGGGAATGCCCAAGATTCCAGAACCTTATGGTGGCTGAAGCGCAGGATTCTTCAGAGGCGGGTTTCTTACCTGGAGCACAGAAGAACCATCATCAAGCACATCCGGCTTCGGGGTCCAGGCGGTATCCTTCCTTGTGCTGGTGGGTGATGGTGGGGGATGTTGTGCTGGAGGGCTGGGCCCGGAGAGCAGGGTGCCTCAGGGCGATGGCCCCCAGGGAGGAGAGCTGGGCAGTGGCCCCTGGCCCTGTGTTGGTGTGGTCTGGGATCCAATGTAAGGCCTTGGACAGGGGCGGTTGTTGGGGATGGGGGGACTCGGGGACTTGGACCTGCTTCCTCCAGGTCTCCGCCAGCTTGGCCTGCAGGCTGCTCTCAAACACTATTTGTGGACGTGAGGCATGTGTCCCCATGCTACCAGAGCTAGGGTAGCACAAAGCAGCCTTCACTCAGAGCAGATAAGGCAAGGAAACGTTTCGCTGCCAAATGGGAGAGTTACACAGGCCGCACACCCACCTTCACAATCACAGGCTGTGCACGTTTTCTAGCAGTTTCGTTAAAAGAGAGCATTTCAGACACACACTCATGGCCTTTAGTGGAACGATGACACCCCCCTGTTCTAGACAGTGGTACGACTCAGACTGACTCCGAGCGAGGTACAATCTGCCTCCACAGACCCCCCCCCCCCACACACACACACAGGATTCTCTCCTGGTATCTCCACCCCTGCTTCCCTCTCTGTCCTCAGGCTCTGGCTGGGTCCCACCCATGTCTTTCTCTCCTGACTGGCTGTGTCACTGTGTCTACTTTCTTTCCCCTCCTCTCCCCTCCTTGTCCGTGCTTCTCGATTTCTTTCTCCCTCCCACACCCTATGTTTGCATCGTAAGTGTGCAGTCGGTTTCTTGTAAGCCGTGTTATTCCTTCTGGACTCAGAAGGCCGGTGACAACACTGGTCTTCACGGGAATATGCCAAGACACCCAGCCGTGAGGAGGGGTCAGAGCACATGCCGCCATCACAAGCTATGATGGGCTGCTGGCAACGCACACAGGTCAGGTATATGAAGGAACTGTGAGGAGTCCAGGCAGTGGAGTCTCTCCGTGCTGTGTGCAGACAGCGTGGGAGGTACAGGAAGCCAACGGACAGCCCAGTGTCAATGGGGTCTGATGCATTTGCAGAGGCTGAGGAGTGTGGGGGCTAGTGTTTCCTGGTCTTTCTGCACATGCCATGATCTAGTCCCTTGCTCTTAGCCTGGGAGGGTTGAGGGGGTGGGATGTGTCTGTTTCCACAGCATCTGAAGGCACAGCTCCTTGACACAGCACAGATTCTGCATCACCCCCAGTTGTCAGCCATGATCGGTGCCCAGGACAAAGAAGGGCTCAGCTACCTGGTCGACTTGGAGGTCAGACCGGGGAGGCTGTGGCTGGGGGCCATCCCATCGGGTGGGGGATTTG
This sequence comes from Puma concolor, assembly GCF_028749965.1. NCBI lineage: Eukaryota > Metazoa > Chordata > Mammalia > Carnivora > Felidae > Puma > Puma concolor. The sequence continues at coordinate 614,101 of NW_028240224.1, forward strand.
GGCAGGAGAGGGTGAGGCAAAGGTGCTCACCCTCACAGCCAGGCAAGGAGGTCAGGACCCCGAGGGAGGACACTTGCCCCCTCCTGTCCCATTGCTCACGGCAGGTGGAGGAAGTGGGCCATCCCAAGTACCACTTCAGAGTGATGTTTTTTTTTGTGGAGACCCGTGCTTCCGGAACCCAGTGATCATTAAGGAGTATCAGCTTAGCTTTGCTAGTAGGGTGTGAGTCCCATGATGGTGAGGGGCAGGGGCTGAGGAGCATGCATCAGGGGCATGAGGGAGGGGGAGGGAGAGGGGGAGGTGGAGGTGGAGGTGGGTGCGGTGGAGGCCATCAGGTTGTTCCTCAAAACCTCTCTTCCTGCAGGCTACAGGGCATCACATGCCACTCCAGTCCAGTGGTTCTGCGATTATGAACATGGAGCTCCCAGTCGCAGGCATGACCCCACCAGCCTTCACTTGTTCAACTGGCTGTGTGAGCACAGCTGCCCAGGGACAAACAGGATTGCCGAGGTGGGGCCCCTGAGGCCTTCCTCAGCAGTGGGGATGTGGGTGGCCCCCGGCCAGAGAGGAGAGTGGGCTATGCCCAATGTGGCGCCGGCCTGTGTCCCCTAACAGATCATCATCGAGGACCTGTGGCCCAATCCCCTGCAGTACTACCTGAGGGTGGAAGGGACCAGAAGACAGTGACCTGACGTGTGCACGTGTCGGTGAGAATGCCAGTATGCGGTGTGTTGACACGTGTGTTGTATGGGCAAGGGAACGTGGGCCAGACATTGGCTTGGAAATGGAAGGTCCCCCGAGACTGGGACCCAGGTAGCATGGGGAGCGGGTGGGAGGATGACAAGGGACCTGCAGGGACTCAGCTGCAAACACACAGTGGGTCGATGCCTGCAAACCAAACGCAGTTGTGCTGTGGGCTGGGGCTTTGCAGAGCAACTCGGGAGGAGCAATGCTTCTCCACCACAAATGCTCCCCGTGGATGTCCGCCCTCTCCTGGGCTTCCCCCTGCTCCTTCAGTCTGGTTTTGCCTGCCAGTCTTTGGGACTGGAGTTGCCGTGTCCCCAGGCGCCACTGTGGTGAGAATCTTGCACTTCCTTCCTGTGCCCCACCACGCCATGTTCTCCCGCAACGTGACCGCCATTCTTAGAACTAGTCCAAGGCCATTGGGGCTGGAAATGAATCCCTGGGTGAGAAAGCAAGAGGGATCACAAAAGGGCGAGGCACAAGTGACACCATCTGGGATGTATTTGCAAATATCCCGTATCACTCTTGGTGTCTGTTGCGTGGGGGTGTGTGTGTGTGTGCGTGTACGCAAAAGTGTCTGCGTGTGCCCATATGCGTCAGGGGCTCTGCATCTGTGTGGGCGTGAAAGGCACAGAACTTCTATGTTTGCCCACGCAGAAACAATGGAGGACGCGACCAGCGCTGGAAGACATGGGTGGATGCGTCTCCTGTCTTCTTTTTTTTTTTTTTTTTTTTTTTATTTATATATGAAATTTATTGTCAAATTGGTTTCCATACAACACCCAGTGCTCATCCCAAAAGGTGCCCTCCTCAGTACCCATCACCAACCCTCTCCTCCCTCCCACCCCCCATCAACCCTTAGTTTGTTCTCAGTTCTCAACAGTCTCTTATGCTTTGGCTCTCTCCCACTCTAACCCCTTTTTTTTTTTGTTCCCCTCCCCCATGGGTTTCTCTTAAGTTTCTCAGGATCCACATAAGAGTGAAACCATATGGTATCTGTCTTTCTCTGTATGGCTTATTTCACTTAGCATCACACTCTCCAGTTCCATCCACGTTGCTACAAAAGGCCAGATTTCATTTTTTCTCATTGCCACGTAGTACTCCATTGTGTATATAAAGCGTCTCCTGTCTTCTATGAGCCCCGGAGACAATTGGGGAAGTGATCACATGTGGCAGCCTTGGAGAGTTGCCACGATGTTTATGTGGACACATACAGGAAGCTAAAAACCCTTCTGTTTCTGTGTGTGTGTGTGTGTGTGTGTGTGTGTTTGTTTATGGGGGACCCGAGGAGGGACGAAGAGGACGGGACCTGAGTGTACTGTCCTAGCCACTGCCAAGGTGATTCTGTGTGTGCAGGAGAGGTGCAGTACTGGTGTGGGGCAGGTGTTGCCATGTGCACAGAGGCCTGCCTTCCTGGGCAGGGAGAGTCTGGAAGGAGGAGGAGGAAGAGACAGACCTGTTACGTGGAGACTTGTTGTATAGGCCAGAGCCGAAAGGCAGGGAAGGGGATTGCACAGCGGGACCAAATTTGTCCATTGGGTCCAGGTACAGTGTGGCCAGGACTTGGGGAGATTCAGCCAGGACCCTTTCTCCCAGAGGGGTGTCGTCTCCTTGGTGAGAGAGAATCCAGTGAGCAACGCCTCCAGTGAGGATCAGAGAGCTAAGTCCCCGTGTCCCCGGAGAACTCAGGAGTAGGCAGGCTTCTCACAGTCGATGCCCGTATACCTTGCTGCTGCCTCCCACACCCGGGGTGCTTTTGACCGCGAGCCCTGTCCTGAAACAGTGGCTTAGGATGGGATGTGTGAGGGGAAGAGGCAGGTGTGGGTTGTGGGCAGCAGCGAGGCTTATGAGTGGGATTTCATGGAGAGAGTACGCGCGAGGGCGGAGACCCAGCGTGAGTTCCTGTGAGTGTGTGTAGGCGTCTGTGGCAAACTGGGCCTGAGATCCGTGGTGGTGTCGGCAGTGTGTGCGTGCATATGTTCGTGCGATTGCATAGCCGTGTGTCTCTGTGTGTGCGGGAGTGGATGTGTAGGCCGCTGGCGAGACAAGGAGGGACACAGGGGTCTCTGTGGATGAGGTGCTTATGTGGGACGGTCAGGTGCCACAATACAAGAGTGCATTCCCTTCCCTCCTGAGTCCTGATGGTAATCGCTGGGATGGGTGCAACTGTTGCTCTGCCAGGGGGCTCAAGTCAGGATGCAAAAGGGAAATTGGTGCAAGGTCAAGACGGGCACCGAGGGGAGGAAAGCCTATGCCCAGTGGCCAGTGGACCACTTGTGTGTGAGTGTGCTTGTGTGTGTGTTAGTGTGTATCTATGTGAGAGTGAATGAGTGAGTGAGTGTGTGTGTGTGTGTTGAATTGCCCTGGTGGCCTACAGTAGCAAATACGGAGGGGCTACAAGTTTGTGCCCAGGCCTAGTGCACAGTGTAGCTAAGGAACCCAAGCTATCAGGCTACGTTGTGTGCAGAGGGCGTAGGTAATTCGCTGGAGGGAGGCGTCCAGGAAAAATCTCTGCTCTAGGCAGACGTGCCATGTTTTGTCACCAATCAGCTCTTCCTTGGGGCTCTCCTCTCTGCTTCCTGTGCACCAGGCCCAGGCAAATGGAGGAGCTTGGACCCCAGACCTCAGGTGACTTGCATCCCTGTGGAGTGCCATAGCAGTGTGGTGTGTGGGGATCCGTGTGTGGATGTGCAGGTGAGCAGCCTGCCAGCTGCTCTCTTAGGGGACAGTTCGTTGCCAGCAACACTTCTCCCCGCAGCACAAGATCACCCCTGCCGCTGCAGCTGGGCTCGGGGCATGTCAAGGTGTGTCCCAGAACTCTGTTCCCCCTGCACGTCAGTGGTGCCAGCATGAGCCTCTCAGTCCCTGTGCGGGCGACCCTGATTAGACTCAGGCTTTGTCGACTCCTGGCCTCATGTAACATGGGGAACTGGGTTCCTTTCTCAGTGTCTCAGCGGTTGCATGTCGACGGAGGATGCTGTGGACATTGGAGTCAGGGATCCCAACCGTGCTCCACCCGCCCCACCCCAAACCGCAGCGGGCAGCACGTGGCCCACTGTGTGTGCGCTTTGGGGAGTGTAAAGCCTTTCAGCCCACCCCCCGTATTCTTCTCAGGTGGGGGAGGGTCAAGGGGGCCTAGGTAGGAACACTGGTCCCAGTCTGTTGCCGGCTCTGCCCACAGGTGTGTGTGCCCAGTCCTTGACGCTGAAGCTGCAAGGCGTCCGCACTGCCCCCAAAGCCCCATCCCTAGCATTTGCGGGTGGGCCAGATGGAAGTGAAGTCCCAGTGACCCTGCGGGATCACAGCGGGTGGTCTCATCTGTGCCTGGCTACCCACTTATCTGCCTTCCCCACAGCCCTTTGCCCCCATACAGGGCTTTCGGTAAAGACGCGGCCACCGTCCAGCATGAGAGGAAAGGCTGGACAGTGTCCAAGTACCACTGGTCATGTGTTGGCTGCTGCCAGCTTGACAGCATGGAGACCCCATGGCCCAGTGGAGGAAATCCGACCTGTCCTACAAGGATTGGGGACGACTGTAAGGATGCATCAGGTCCCATGGAGTAACCTAGCCCTGACCTTATCTGCCAAGGGGGTGATCGAAACACCTTGGGTTCCCAGGCATGGCATGTGTGTCGGTGAGCTTCCTCCTGGATGGCGCTGCCGACACAGGGCTGGCTGGTCAGGGGTCACATGTGAGGCCCGTTGGGGCCTGGCCTCTAGATCCGATACTGCTATAGGTGTTGTTGAAAAGACAGAGTATGATATGATCGTCCCTTGGGTATCGCTGCACCAGGGACCCTGTCGCTGCTCCCAGGTTCCCACTACCAGGTCCCCCTGGAGGCCTGGGATGTTGCCAGGCTCCTTTTGCAGGGACACGATGGCTTGTGAGGGCCCATGCCCCAGGGTCCGGTGCTCATTGCGGATGTCCTGGGGGCATTGCGAGAGCTTTGGCTCCCATTCTTAGAGGAGATTGTGGTGGTCTTAAGGGACAAATATGTGCCTGGGGAAGAGAAGAATGACCAGAGGAAGCATTGGAGGAGGAGGAGGAGGAGGTGGAGAAGGACGAGGAGCAGGAGGAGGAGGAGGAGGGGGATAAGGAGGAGTTGGAGGAAGAGGATTGGGAGGCCTTAGAGCAGGAGGAGAAGGAGTGAATGATTGGGTGCAGGAGAGGGAACAAGTGGAGGAGGAGGATGTCCAGGATGAGGAGGAGCACGAGCCAAAGAGGAAGAGCAGCTGGGGGAGGAAGTTGAGGAGGACGAGATTAGAGGGAAGAGGATGAGGAGAAAAGGTAGAGCCAGGGTTGGAATAGCGTGAGCAGAAGTGTAGGAGCAGAAGGAGGAAGAGACCGAGGAGGAAGAGGAGGAACGGGAGGAGCTGGAGGAAGAGGATTGGGAGGGGTTAGAAGAAGAAGTGGAGGAGGAGGAGGGGGAGTGAATGACTGGGTACAGGAGAAGGACAAATGGAAGAGGATGATGTCCAGCATGAGGAAGAGGAGGATCACGAGCCAAAGGAGCAGGGGCAGCTGGAGGAGGGATTTGGGGAGGACGAGAGCAGAGGGAAGAAGAGGAGGTCAAAAGTCAGGGGTAGGGCAGGAAGGGCAGTAGCAGGAGAGGACCTGGAGAAGGAGGAAGATGCCTAGGAGGAAGAGTTGGAGGAGGAGGAGGAGGTGGAGGATCAGATGGAGGAGGAGGATTGGGAGGAGTTACGGGAGGAGGAGGAGAAGGACGACGAGGAGGAAGAGTGAATGATCGGATGCAGGCGAGGGAAGAAGTGGAGGAGGAGGAAGTCCGGGAGGATCAAGAGGAGGAGCACGAGTCGAAGAGCAGGAGCAGCTGGGGGAGGAAATTGTGGAGGACGTGAGCAGAGGGAAGAATGAGGAGAAAAGGTAGAGCCAGGGCTGGAAGAGCAGTAGCTGAAGAGGGGGAGCAGAAGGATGAAGAGGCTGAGGCTAAGACTTCCAATGCTATGTTGAATAACAGTGGAGAGGGTGGACATTCCTGTCTCGTTGGTGACTTGAGCTGAGAGCTTTTGCTCATTGAGATGACAGTAAGGTCGGGTCGTCCATAGGTGGCTTTATGATCTCGATGTGTGCTCCTTCTATCCCTACTTTCTTGCGGGTTTTTACCAGGAAAGGATGCTGTATTTTGTCAACCCTCTGTCTGCATCGATTGAGAGGATCCTGTGGTTCTCGTCCTTTCTTTTATTGATGTGATGAATCACGTGAATTGTTTTGTGGATGTTGAACCAGCCCTGCCTCCCAGGTACAAATCCCACTGGGTCATGGTGAATAACATCTTAATGTATTGTTGGATCCGAGTGTCTAATATCTTGTTGAGGAGTTTGGCATCCATGTGCATCAGGGAAATTGGTCTATACTTCTCCATTTTAGTGGGGTCTCTTTCTGGTTTTGGAATCAAGGTAACACTGGCTTCATAGAAAGAGTTTGGAAGTTTTCCTTCCATTTCTATTTTGGGAACAGCTTCAAGAGAATAAGTGTTAACGCTTCCTGAAATGTTTGCTGGCACTCCCCTGGAAAGCCATCTGGCCCTGCAGTCTTCTTCCTTCGGCAGGTTTTTGATTAGGAATTTGATTTCTTTACTGGCTATGGGTCTGTTCCAATTTTCCTCTTCTTCCTCTTTCAGCTTTGGTAGTGTATATGTGTCTAGGAATTTGTCCATTTCTCCCAGATTGCCCATTTCATTGGCAAATAATTGCTCCTAATGTTCTCTTATTATTGTTTGCCTTTCTGCTGTGTTGCTTGTGATCTCTCCTCTTTCATTCTTGAGTTTACTTATTTGGGCCCTTTCCTTTTTCTTTTTCATCAAACTGATGACTGGCCTATCAATTTTGTTAATTCCTTCAAAGAAGCAGCTTCTGGGCTCATTGATCTGTTCTCCTATTTTGGTTTGTTTGTTTGTTTGTTTGTTTGTTTGTTTGTTTGAGGTTGTTTTTGTTTTTGTTTTGTTTGACTTTTGGTTTCCATAGCATTAATTTCCGCTCTAATCATTGTTATTTCCTGTCTTCTGAATGTTTAGCGTTTCATAGGGTGTTCTTTTCACAGCCTCTTAAGGCGTAAGGTGAGGTTGTGTCTCTGAGATCTTTCTTTCTCCTTTAGGAAGACCTGACTTGCTAGATAGGTCCTCTTATTACCGACTCTGGTGCGTCCCAGAGGTTTTGGGTTGTGGTGTTATCACTGACTTCCATATACGTTTTCATTAACTTGCATATACTTTTTATACCCTCTTTAAACCCTTGGTTTGCCCTTTCATTCTTTAGTAGGATGTTCTTCAGTCTGCCAGTGTTTGTTACCTTTCCAAGTTGTTTCTTGTAGTTGATTTCGAGTCTCGTAGTGTTGTGGTCTGAAAATATGCACGGTGTGACCTCGATCTCTTTGAACTTCCTTAGGGTTGACTACTTTCCCCAGGATATGATCTATAGAGGAGAATATTCCATGAGCACTGGAGAAGAACGTATATTCTGCTGCTTTATGATGAAATGTTCAGAAGATCTCTGTGAAGCCCATCTTGTCCAGTGTGTCATTCCAAGCCCCCGTTTGCTTGTGGATTTTTTGTTTAGATGATCTGTCTATTGCAGCGAGTGGGGTGTTGAAGTCTCCCCCTCTGATGGCATGACTAAGAATGAGGTTCCTTATGTTTGTGATTAATTGATTTGTGTATTTGGTTGCTCTCAAATACGCCACATAAATATTTTCAATTGCTAGGTCTTCTTGGTGGATAGATCCCTTGAGTATGACATCATGCCCTTGTGCATCACTTGACACAGTCTTTACATTAAAGTCTAGAGTGTCTCATAGAAGTATGGCTGCTTTGGCTTTGTTTTGTTGACGGTTAGCATGACAGATGATTCTCCATCCTCTTATTTTCACTCTGAACTTGTGTTTACAACTAAAGTGGGTGTCTTGTAAACAGCATATCGATGGCGCTTGTTCTCTCATCCATTCTGTTCCCCTATGTCTTTTGATTAGAGCATTGACTCCACTGACATTTATTTTTTAAAACATTTTTTTCAACGTTTATTTATTTTTGGGACAGAGAGAGACAGAGCATGAACAGGGGAGGGGCAGAGAGAGAGGGAGACACAGAATCGGAAACAGGCTCCAGGCTCTGAGCCATCAGCCCAGAGCCCGACGCGGGGCTCGAACTCACGGACCGCGAGATCGTGACCTGGCTGAAGTCGGACACTTAACCGACTGGGCCACCCAGGCGCCCCTCCACTGACATTTAAAGTGAGTACTGAAAGATATGAATTTATGGCCATTATCTTCTTTGAAGAGTTGGAGAAAAAAAATCTATATATCTTTATATCTATATCTACATCTACATATATATATTTATATATCTCTATATATCTAATTATATATTTCTATCTATAAATATAAATAAATAAAAATAAATAAAAATATAATTATAAGTATACATATACATATACATACACATATACATAGAGAGATGATGGATGATGATAGGTAGATAGACAGATAGAGAAATAGATAGATAGATAGATAGATAGATAGATAGATAGATAGATAGATAGATAGATAGATAGATAGATAGATGATAGATAGATGATAGATAGATAGATAGATAGATAGATAGATAGATAGATAGATAGATAGATAGATAGATGATAGACAGATAGATAATCATTTGTCCCCTCTTAGTGTCCCCCCTTAAAATAGCATGCAGGAGTGATTCAGCGGTCACAAACTCCTTTAAATTTTGTTTGTCTGGGAACCTTTTTCTCTCTCCTTCTATTTTGAATGACAGTCTTGCTGGATAAAGAATTCTTGGCTGCGTAAGTTTCTAATTCAGCACTTTGAACAAATCCTACCCCTCCCTTCAGGCCTGCCAAGTTTCTCTGGCCAGGTCTGCTGCAAACCTGATCTATCTTCTCTTGTAGTTTAGGGACTTGTTTTCCCTTGCTGCCTTCATGATTCTCTGCCTGAGTACTTTGTGAGCTTGAATATGATATGCCTTGCTGCCTTGCTGAGGTTCAGTTTTTGTTGAATCTAATGGGGGTCCTCGGTGCTTCCTGGATTTTGATGGCTGTGTCTTTCCACAGGTTAGCAAAAATTTCCACTATGATTTGCTCACATACCCCTGCTACCCCTATTTCTCTCTCTCCCTCTTCGGGACCCCTATGATTCTGATGATGTTCCTTCTGCATGAGTCACTGATTTCTCTAATTGCTCAACCGTGCTCTTTTCCTTAATCTCCCTCGATTTTCCTGCTTCCATATTCTCCATCAGTTTGTCCTCCGTATCGCTGATTCTCTGTTTTGTCTCATCCATCCTTGACACCGCTGCATCCATCCGTCATTGCAGCTCAGTTATATCATTTTTAATTTCATTTTGGCCAGCTTTTACTTCATGTTTTCTCTGCACAAAGGGACTCTAATCTACATTGGACCGCAGCTAGTATTCTTATCATCAAGCTTCTACATGCTGCTTCAGTCATCTTGCTTCTATCTGTGTTGGTTGAATCCCTGGCTCTCGTTGCTTCATGCTCTTTCTCTCTGGGTGAATTCCTTCCTTTTGTCATTTTGAAGGGAGAAAAGGAACTCATGAGGTAGAAAATGCAAATGAACTATTCAAAGTATAAAATGTTAAAAGTAAAAAATTAAAAACACACACGTAAAAAAGGGAACGAATGATGCTAGATTCTAGGCATGTTTCATCTGTGTGTTGAAAGGGGTTTGACACGAGAGAAAAAAAAGCGGGAGTGGAGAAAAATTTAGAAAGTAAAAAATATTACAAAGGGAAATGTTGTGAGAATTTGAAAAATCAAAACACTGAAATAGACTAAAAGGAGAATATGGGAGTAAAATAGAATTTGTGAATATAGACAGGAAAGGAAAGAATAATGTAGAAGCGAATCCCGGAGGAAGATGGCGGCGTAGGAGGACGCTGGGCTCACCGCGCGTCCTGCTGATCACTTAGATTCCACCTACACCTGCCTAAATAACCCAGAAAACCACCAGAGGATTAGCAGAACGGAGTCGCCGGAGCCAAGCACAGACGAGAGGCCCACGGAAGAGGGTAGGAAGGGCGGCGAGGCGGTGCGCGCTCCACGGACTGGTGGGAGGGAGCCGGGGCGGAGGGGCGGCTCGCCGGCCAAGCAGAGCCCCCGAGTCTGGCTTGCAAAAAGCGGAGGGGCCTGACGGACTGTGTTCCGACAGCAAGCGCGACTTAGCGTCTGGGAAGTCATAAGTTAACAGCTCTGCTCAGAAAGCGGGAAGGCTGGAGGACAAAGGGAAGGAGAGCTGCTGAGCCCCCGGACGACAGAGCTCAGTTTGGTGGGGAACAAAGGCGCTCGCCAGCGCCATCTTCCCCGCCCATCCCCCAGCCAAAATCCCAAAGAGAACCAGTTCCTGCCAGGGAACTTGCTCGCTCCGCGCAAACACCCAACTCTGCGTTTCTGCGGAGCCAAACCTCCGGCAGCGGATCTGACTCCCTCTTGCTGCCACAGGGCCCCTCCTGAAGTGGATCACCTAAGGAGAAGCAAGCTAAGCCTGCCCCTCCTGCCCCTGTGCACCTTGCCTACCCACCCCAGCTAAGACGCCAGATCCCCAGCATCACAAGCCTGGCAGTGTGCAAGTAGCCCAGACAGACCACCCCACCCCACAGTGAATCCCGCCCCTAGGAGAGGGGAAGAGAAGGCACGCACCAGTCTGACTGTGGCCCCAGCGGTGGGCTGGGGGCAGACATCAGGTCTGACTGCGGCTCCGCCCACCAACTCCAGTTATACACCACAGCACAGGGGAAGTGCCCTGCAGGTCCTCACCACGCCAGGGACTATCCAAAATGACCAAGCGGAAGAATTCCCCTCAGAAGAATCTCCAGGAAATAACAACAGCTAATGAGCTGATCAAAAAGGATTTAAATAATATAACAGAAAGTGAATTTAGAATAATAGTCATAAAATTAATCGCTGGGCTTGAAAACAGTATAGCTGACAGCAGAGAATCTCTTGCTACAGAGATCAAGGGACTAAGGAACAGTCACGAGGAGCTGAAAAACGCTTTAAACGAAATGCATAACAAAATGGAAACCACCACGGCTCGGATTGAAGAGGCAGAGGAGAGAATAGGTGAACTAGAAGATAAAGTTATGGAAAAAGAGGAAGCTGAGAAAAAGAGGGATAAAAAAATCCAGGAATATGAGGGGAAAATTAGAGAACTAAGTGATACACTAAAAAGAAATAATATACGCATCATTGGTATCCCAGAGGAGGAAGAGAGAGGGAAAGGTGCTGAAGGGGTACTTGAAGAAATAATAGCTGAGAACTTCCCTGAACTGGGGAAGGAAAAAGGCATTGAAATCCAAGAGGCACAGAGAACTCCCTTCAGACGTAACTTGAATCGATCTTCTGCACGACATATCATAGTGAAACTGGCAAAATACAAGGATAAAGAGAAAATTCTGAAAGCAGCAAGGGGTAAACGTGCCCTCACATATAAAGGGAGACCTATAAGACTCGTGACTGATCTCTCTTTTGAAACTTGGCAGGCCAGAAAGAATTGGCACGAGATTTTCAGTGTGCTAGACAGAAAAAATATGCAGCCGAGAATCCTTTATCCAGCAAGTCTGTCATTTAGAATAGAAGGAGAGATAAAGGTCTTCCCAAACAAACAAAAACTGAAGGAATTTGTCACCACTAAACCAGCCCTCCAAGAGATCCTAAGGGGGACCCTGTGAGACAAAGTACCAGAGACATCACTACAAGCATAAAACATACAGACATCACAATGACTCTAAACCCATATCTTTCTATAATAACACTGAATGTAAATGGACTAAATGCGCCAACCAAAAGACATAGGGTATCAGAATGGATAAAAAAACAAGACCCATCTATTTGCTGTCTACAAGAGACTCATTTTAGACCTGAGGACACCTTTAGATTGAGAGTGAGGGGATGGAGAACTATTTATCATGCTACTGGAAGCCAAAAGAAAGCTGGAGTAGCCATCCTTATATCAGACAAACTAGACTTTAATTTAAAGGCTGTAACAAGAGATGAAGAAGGACATTATATAATAGTGACAGGGTCTATCCATCAGGAAGAGCTAACAATTATAAATGTCTATGCGCCGAATACCGGAGCGCCCAAATATATAAAACAATTACTCATAAACACAAGCAACCTTATTGATAAGAATGTGGTAATTGCAGGGGACTTTAACACCCCACTTACAGAAATGGATAGATCATCTAGACACACGATCCATAAAGAAACAAGGGCCCTGAATGAGACATTGGATCAGATGGACTTGACAGATATATTTAGAACTCTGCATCCCAAAGCAACAGAATATACTTTCTTCTCGAGTGCACATGGAACATTCTCCAAGATAGATCATATACTGGGTCACAAAACAGCCCTTCATAAGTTTACAAGAATTGAAATCATACCATGCATACTTTCAGACCACAACGCTATGAAGCTTGAAATCAACCACAGAAAAAAGTCTGGAAAAACTCCAAAAGCATGGAGGTTAAAGAACACCCTACTAACGAATGAGTGGGTCAACCAGGCAATTAGAGAAGAAATTAAAAAATATATGGAAACAAACGAAAATGAAAATACAACAATCCAAACTCTTTGGGACGCAGCGAAGGCAGTCCTGAGAGGAAAATACATTGCAATCCAGGCCTATCTCAAGAAACAAGCAAAATCCCAAATACAAAATCTAACAGCACACCTAAAGGAAATAGAAGCAGAACAGCAAAGGCAGCCTAAACCCAGCAGAAGAAGAGAAATAATAAAGATCAGAGCAGAAATAAACAATATAGAATCTAAAAAAACTGTAGAGCAGATCAATGAAACCAAGAGTTGGTTTTTTGAAAAAACAAACAAAATTGACAAACCTCTAGCCAGGCTTCTCAAAAAGAAAAGGGAGATGACCCAAATAGATAAAATCATGAATGAAAATGGAATTATTACAACCAATCCCTCAGAGATACAAACAATTATCAGGGAATACTATGAAAAATTATATGCCAACAAATTGGACAACCTAGAAGAAATGGACAAATTCCTGAACACCCACACTCTTCCAAAACTCAATCAGGAGGAAATAGAAAGCTTGAACAGACCCATCACCAGCGAAGAAATTGAATCGGTTATCAAAAATCTCCCAACAAATAAGAGTCCAGGACCAGATGGCTTCCCAGGGGAGTTCTACCAGACGTTTAAAGCAGAGATAATACCTATCCTTCTCAAGCTATTCCAAGAAATAGAAAGGGAAGGAAAACTTCCAGACTCATTCTATGAAGCCAGTATTCCTTTGATTCCTAAACCAGACAGAGACCCAGTAAAAAAAGAGAACTACCGGCCAATATCCCTGATGAATATGGATGCAAAAATTCTCAATAAGATACTAGCAAATCGAATTCAACGGCATATAAAAATAATTATTCACCATGATCAAGTGGGATTCATTCCTGGGATGCAGGGCTGGTTCAACATTCGCAAATCAATCAACGTGATACATCACATTAACAAAAAAAAAGAGAAGAACCATATGATCCTGTCAATCGATGCAGAAAAGGCCTTTGACAAAATCCAGCACCCTTTCTTAATAAAAACTCTTGAGAAAGTCGGGATAGAAGGAACATACTTAAAGATCATAAAAGCCATTTATGAAAAGCCCACAGCTAACATCATCCTCAATGGGGAAAAACTGAGAGCTTTTTCCCTGAGATCAGGAACACGACAGGGATGCCCACTCTCACCGCTGTTGTTTAACATAGTGCTGGAAGTTCTAGCATCAGCAATCAGACAACAAAAGGAAATCAAAGGCGTCAAAATTGGCAAAGATGAAGTCAAGCTTTCGCTCTTTGCAGATGACATGATATTATACATGGAAAATCCGATAGACTCCACCAAAAGTCTGCTAGAACTGATACATGAATTCAGCAAAGTTGCAGGATACAAAATCAATGTACAGAAATCAGTTGCATTCTTATACACTAACAATGAAGCAACAGAAAGACAAATAAAGAAACTGATCCCATTCACAATTGCACCAAGAAGCATAAAATACCTAGGAATCAATCTAACCAAAGATGTAAAGGATCTGTATGCTGAAAACTATAGAAAGCTTATGAAGGTAATTGAAGAAGATTTAAAGAAATGGAAAGACATTCCCTGCTCATGGATTGGAAGAATAAATATTGTCAAAATGTCAATACTACCCAAAGCTATCTACACATTCAATGCAATCCCAATCAAAATTGCACCAGCATTCTTCTCGAAACTAGAACAAGCAATCCTAAAATTCATATGGAACCACAAAAGGCCCCGAATAGCCAAAGTAATTTTGAAGAAGAAGACCAAAGCAGGAGGCATCACAATCCCAGACTTTAGCCTCTACTACAAAGCTGTCATCATCAAGACAGCATGGTATTGGCACCAAAACAGACACATAGACCAATGGAATAGAATAGAAACCCCGGAACTAGACCCACAAACGTACGGCCAACTCATCTTTGACAAAGCAGGAAAGAACATCCAATGGAAAAAAGACAGTCTCTTCAACAAATGGTGCTGGGAGAACTGGACAGCAACATGCAGAAGGTTGAAACTAGACCACTTTCTCACACCATTCACAAAAATAAACTCAAAATGGATAAAGGACCTGAATGTGAGACAGGACACCATCAAAACCTTAGAGGAGAAAGCAGGAAAAGACCTCTCTGACCTCAGCCGTAGCAATCTCTTACTCGACACATCCCCAAAGGCAAAGGAATTAAAAGCAAAAGTGAATTACTGGGACCTTATGAAGATAAAAAGCTTCTGCACGGCAAAGGAAACAACCAACAAAACTAAAAGGCAACCAACGGAATGGGAAAAGATATTTGCAAATGACATATCGGACAAAGGGCTAGTATCCAAAATCTATAAAGAGCTCACCAAACTCCACACCCGAAAAGCAAATAACCCAGTGAAGAAATGGGCAGAAAACATGAATAGACACTTCTCTAAAGAAGACATCCGGATGGCCAACAGGCACATGAAAAGATGTTCAGCGTCGCTCCTTATCAGGGAAATACAAATCAAAACCACACTCAGATATCCCCTCACGCCAGTCAGAGTGGCCAAAATGAACAAATCAGGAGACTATAGATGCTGGAGAGGATGTGGAGAAACGGGAACCCTCTTGCACTGTTGGTGGGAATGCAAATTGGTGCAGCCGCTCTGGAAAGCAGTGTGGAGGTTCCTCAGAAAATTAAAAATAGACCTACCCTATGACCCAGCAATAGCACTGCTAGGAATTTATCCAAGGGACACAGGAGTACTGATGCATAGGGGCACTTGTACCCCAATGTTCATAGCAGCACTCTCAACAATAGCCAAATTATGGAAAGAGCCTAAATGTCCATCAACTGATGAATGGATAAAGAAATTGTGGTTTATATACACAATGGAGTACTACGTGGCAATGAGAAAAAATGAAATATGGCCTTTTGTAGCAACGTGGATGGAACTGGAGAGTGTGATGCTAAGTGAAATAAGCCATACAGAGAAAGACAGATACCATATGGTTTCACTCTTATGTGGATCCTGAGAAACTTAAGAAAAACCCATGGGGGAGGGGAACAAAAAAAAAAAAAAAAAAAGAGGTTAGAGTGGGAGAGAGCCAAAGCATAAGAGACTGTTGAGAACTGAGAACAAACTAAGGGTCGATGGGGGGTGGGAGGGAGGAGAGGGTGGGTGATGGGTACTGAGGAGGGCACCTTTTGGGATGAGCACTGGGTGTTGTATGGAAACCAATTTGACAATAAATTTCATATATAAATAAAATAAAAAAAAAAAAAGAATAATGTAGAAGCATATTAAAGAAAATTAGTAAAATTTCCACCTGTGCAGTCTCCTTCGCCTCTACGGGCACAGAAGCACCTCCCTTCCTGAGCCTCCTCGCTCTCCAAGTTCACTTCTCCATGCCAGGTACCTGTTGAAGTCTGTGGTTCAGGATATGCAGATTGCTGTGCTAATCCTCCCGTCAGTTTCCTGGGTGGGTAGGATGGTTTAGTGTTGGTCTGGCTGTATTTCATGCACACGAGACACTTAAGAAACTTCCATGCTGTCTGCCATCTTGGCTCGTCCCCAGGGAGGTGAGATCTGTAGCACCAGTTCTCCGATATGAGATATCCCACAGGACAGTTGTGGTCGATGACAAAGCGGAAAAGGACATGGGCCAAACAGGGAGGCCACCCTGGAGGGGGAGGCAGAGAACTGGCTCCAGACCCGGGAAGGGGAGGGAGGGGCTCAAATGCTGGAGCCACGCCCACTTCCCTTCCTGCTGATTGTTCCTGAACAGCAGCCAACTGTCTGGGTCTGGTCTGGAGATCCTTCACCCCAAGGACCCACGGTCAAAAAGTTCACTGCCCTGCCTCTGCCCCACCTCCACCACAGCCACAGCCACAGCCACTGCAGTGTGCGGAGGCCCACGGGGCCATGGGTGTGCTTCCCACATGCTGGTGGGCTCCAGAAGGAGGCAGCAGGCATTTAAAAACCTTGGGCCTCGACGCTCCACCTGGTGGGCCAGACTATCTGGAGCCTCATGCCTCAAGTTCCCACTCTTTGTGCTCTATGGCCCTCCTAGCCTGAGGATGGGCTAGGGCCCCAAAGCAAATGAGTCATGTTCTGGAAAACGCGGAGATTCCTGAGAATACCGGGCCTCCATTCTGCTGGAAGAGGGCGTTCGAGAGTCCAGGAATCGTGGCCACACCCCTGTCTCAGTCCCAGACAATTTCCCCCATTCATACACATGAATACACACAGGCACAGGCACACACACACACACTCCCCCTCTGTGGCTATCTCTAGTTGTGACTTACTCTCCTTCCTCTGCCTCCTTCCATGTCCCTCTGGTCTCTGTCTGTCTCTGAGTCCCTGTGATCATTTTTTCTAGGGAACGCTTCCTCCCTCCCCCACCTCCGTCTCTCTTTCTGTGTCTCTGTCCTGTCCCTGGACAGTCTCATTGCATCTGGGATTCCGTGTGCTGTGCATGCCCATATGGACATAGTAGGCTGCTGATGGACAGGGCTGCAAGGGAACACACAAAGGGACGCGTAAGTAACAGGGGTCAGAGCACATCCAGACCTCCTAAGCCGTGACTGCCTCCAGGCAGCCCACACAAACTGGATATACATGTGAACTGTGAAAGGTCAGTCCCTTGGCCTTTGCCCTGTAGGTTGCAGCCAGCTGGGAGGTACTGAAACCCAAGGGACTCCCCAGTGTTTAGAGGGTGTGAAGAAAGGGCAGGGGCAGAGGAGGCTGGGAACCTAGTCGTGGCTGGTGTTTCTCCACATGCCATGTTCCAGTGCCATTGGTACTGGAAGGTTGGTATCAGTTGTGGCTCCCTTTCCTCGGCATCTCAACGCAAGCTCCCGTGACCCAATGGAAGTCCTGAAACTGCCCTAGTTTTCAGCCAGGTTTGGGCCCCAGGACAAATGCGTGTGGGGTGTGAGGAGGGAAAGCAAGTGTGGGTCGTGGGGAGGAGCTAGCCTCGTGAGTGGGATGTGGCAGAGGGCATGCGTGAGTGCAGAGGTCCAGTAGAGTGTCTGTGAGTGTATTGTGGCTGGCGCCTGTGAGTACTTTTGCCTGAGACCTAGCGTTTGTGCTGGCAGCGTGTGCGTGTCTGTGTCCACGTGCCGCGTGGCCGTGCATCTTTGTGCCTGAGTGAGTGTGTGTAGGCCGTTGGCAAGTGAAGGAAAGAGACTGGGGGCTTTCCTGACTTGGTGGGTAAGGGGGAGGCTCAAGTGCCCTAGTCCAGCGAGTGTAATCCCTTCGCTCCTGGGATCGACACGGAGCTACCTGATCACCTTTCATGACGGGAGGAAAGCCTGGACTTTGCCTGGGTCCGCTCGTCTTGTGTTGCCTTGGCCAGGGGCAAGTTGGGGTTGGGCCTTCCATGGCCCAGCGGAGGAGGAACAACGTTCCCTGCAAGGAAGCGGGGATTAGTGGAGGGAGGCAGCAGATAGCATGAGTAAGTCTGGACCTGCTCCTGGACCGGCCTAAGGGGATCATCGCAAGGTCTTGTGGTCCCAGCCAGGACCAGGGTATGGGTCTCGGTGAACGTCCTCCTGGATGACCCTGCAGAGACAGGCCTGGCTGGTCTAGGGCCCCTTGCGAAGTTGGGGCCCGGCCCCTGGGCCCAATATTGTGGTAGGTGTTGTTCAAACTGAAAGGCATTGCCTTCTTGTCCCAGGCAGTCCCTGCACCTGGGACCCAGATTTGCTCCCACGTTCCTGCCACGGGGTCTCCCAGCGATGCATGGGAGTTTGACAGGCCCCATTTCTCTGGAGGGAGTGAGTTGCATAGGTCAGGTGCACGAGGCTCTGGGTCTGCTTTCCTGTCTTGCCCACCCCCTACATCCTCTGCTGAGGGCAGCTTGAGGGCTCACCACTGGACCTGTTCGTCTCCCTTTCTGGGTAAATGTTTGCCTCTCTGTCTGTCACAGTGGCCACCCCCTCTCAGCCCCCTACCACCTGTTCAGCCTCTCCCCATCCACCTGCGTTTCTATGCTTTGCTGTCACCTGAAGCTGTGGTGTGCTGCCTCATATATCACAGCCACCCTGGAGCATTTCTGTACCCCGTACGTATCCTGACATGGTCTAGCGAGTCTGGAGGAACCTCTTCTGTGTCACAGAAGCAACATGTTGGCCAGGGGTCCCGGCACACCAATTTGGCAATCCTAGAATCCCCCACCTGCCTGGCAGCCTCCTGGTCCCCTAAAGAGGGAGGGGAACACTTCATTCCACCAAAGGGAAAAGGCAATGCATGAGTGTGTCGCCTGGCCAGGCAATGCATCTCGAGCCTCCAATCCTGCAGTGTCTCTGTGTGGTGTGTGTGTGTAGCTGCTGCTGTCTGAAGGAGACAGGCAGGGAGTCCACATCACCACTGCCCTGACACGGAGGGAGACCAAATCACTGCCCTCGCTTCACACCTTCTGCAGCTTATTGGTTCCCCAAACTGGTAACGTGGCTTCGTGTAGACCCTGGGGTGTGTCCGCAGGCCGAAGGCTTGCAGGCCACCAGCGAACAGCCTGTGCAGGAAGGCCAGGCCCGACCCGAGGGGCAGGTGGGCAGCCCCAGCGAGATATCAGTGCCGCTGGGGCATGGCATAGTGGCGGTGGAGGCGCTGTGGGTCTGGTGGAGAAGGAGGTTGAGGTGGCGGCCACGGAAGAGGACGCGCCTGGGGAAGAGGGGCATGACCAGAGGAAGAAGGGGGAGGAGGACGAGGAGCAGGAGCCGGGGAAGGAGAAGGTCCAGGTTCACGAGGAGGAGGACGTGAAGGACGAGGGGGAGCAGCAGGAATAGAAGAGCAGAAGGAGAAGGAGGAGGAAGAAGAGGGGGAGAGGCAGCAGGAGTAAAATAATAGAAGGAGGAGGAGAAGCAGAAGCCCAAGCAGAAGAAGGAAGAGCGGAAGGAGGAGGAGTTGGCGGAAATGGAAGGGGAGGAGCAGGAGCAACGGGGTATACAAGAGGGGGCAGTGGCGGCGGCGGTGGCGGCGGTGGCAGGGGAAGAGGACCAGGAGGAGGAGCAGGAGGAGGAAAGGAAGGCGTGGGAGCCATTAAAGGGAGAGCCGAATTGCAAACCGAGGAGGAAGAGGAGCAGGAGAAGGGAGCGCTGGAGTAGGAGCAGCAGGGTCAGGAGGAGGTGGAAGGAAAGGAGGACAAGGAGGAGCGGGAGGAGGTGGAACAGAAGCCGTGTGAGCAGGAAGGTCGATGGGTGGAAGAAGCCCAGCATCTGCAGGTGAAGCAGGATAAGAAGAGGCAGTTCGAGACAGGCCTCAGTCATTGCCCTTCCCCACTGGAGGCTCTGGAGGCCCTTCAGATAGAGCTACAGCCCGTGAATAAACAAGCCAACCGGGAGCACGCTCGACTCAAACTCAGGATGTGGCAGAGGCGGCGGCATCATCTGGAACAGAGAAGTGCCCTTATCCAGGGCATCCGTGGTATCTGGGCCAAGGCTGTGTCCTTCCTGCTGCTGGTGGAGGGTCTAGAGGGGGCTGGGCTTGCACAAGAGGAAGGAAAGGGAGGTGACATTTAGAGGAACCCAGGACAGGGACTGGAGTTAAGCCACGCTCCAGTGGCCGGGAAGGTGCAAACATGATCCCATCCAGTGGACCTGGCTCTGCAATGAGTGTGGGAGGAGGGCAGTGCTGGGGTGGTGGAGGCACCTGTGCTTTATGTCACACCTGGCACGGAAACAGCGCTGAGAGAGTGCGGAGTGGCGGTGGAGGTCGAGGCCAGGACTGGGAAATGACCGAGGGCTTCTTTCCATGCAAAGCCGCGTGGGGGCACGTTATGGGTCCCGCTAAGCATCTTGCTGCGGGGAAAGCGATGCGTATGCCCACTGGTCGGCGCGAGACTGGATGTGTGCTGTGTGGCTGTGTGGCTGTGTGGCTGTGTGGAAGTAAGCGTCCTCAGTGTCCTCATGAGCACACAAGGCTAGGCGTGGATGCGGGCGTCTGGGCATGCACAGCCTCCTGTGCATGTCTAGCAGATCCCTGCGGAATCCTGAGACCCCGTGGGCCTGGATGCAGCCTGTGGGGAGGGCGTGAGTCCCTGGGGGAGGATGCCAGTGCCTGGGGGAGGACGCCAGGATGCGGTCCACACTGGTTCTCTGGGTCAAGGTCTCTCACGCCCAGCACCTGAAGGCTCTTTGACCTGCAGCAGTTTGTGAACCACCCTCAGATGTCAGCCCTGATTAGTAAGCACGATGAAAGCATGCTTCGCCACATGACCAATTTGAAGGTCGGCCTGGGAGTGGGAGGCGGTGTGGGTGGGTGGCTGTGTGGGTGGGGAAGGTGGTGGGGAGAAGTGGTGTGTTCCTTTCTCAGGGGAGGGCGGGTCTCCTGGAACAAGATTTCACATTTCTGCCCCACATTTCTACCACGGCAGGTGGAGCAACACAAGTTTCCCAGGGAATGCCGGAAGATCCTGCTGTTTTTTGGCAAGAACTCCTACTTCCAGAATGAAGTTGTTACGAAGGAGTAGGTCCTTGGCCTTGCTGGTAAGTGTCCACTGAATGCATGGGCGGCAGTGGGTGGAGGGTTGAATGTGATTAGTTCTCTGGCGGCTTCTCACATACTCGTCTTCCTGCAGGGTATAGGGCGTCTCATTCCAGTCCCATCCAGTGGTACCCAAGGTACAGACAGGAGGCCTACAGACGCAGGCATGACAACAGCAGCCTCAACTTCTTCACCTGGTTCTCTGACCACAGCTTTGCCGGCTCTAGCAGGATTGCTGAGGTGGGGCCCTGTAACAAGGAAGGGAGGTGATTTTCATGGGTTCCCCCACTGCGTGGGATAGCTACCTGAGGCCTGGCCTGTCTCCCCTACCAGATAATCATAGAGGATATTTGGCGCAATCCCTGCTGTATTTCAAGATGAAGGAGGCCCCAGGAGAGAGAACTGAGAGGGAAAGAGGTGAGCAGCGAAGGGTGTGGGCACTGAAATGTGTGCCGTGGGGCCCATGGCACAATTCTCTTCTGCATGGAGGCACCGAGACTCACAGTGGCACAGAAGGTGACACCAGGTCAAAAGGACATCGGCCTGAGACAGGGAGTCTTAAGAAGTAACGTGTCAAAGAGGCTTTGCCCCTTTGGGGAGGCTGAAGGTGGGCAGTGGGCTAGACAACAAGAATGAGCAAATCGGGACATCCAAAGCTGGCTCATCAGTTAGCATGGTGACAACTGTCATTCTAGGACCATGAACCCACCCTCAGGCGTCCTACCACCATCCCACATGTTGTCTGGCTTCTGGAGCCACTTGTCAGCTTTGGCACAGCTTATCATACCCTCCCATTCTACTTTCCGTTTGGAAACATGCAAGCAACCTTAAACAGGGCCAAGATAAGACTCTCACCTGTCCTGTGTGTGTGTGTGGGGGGGGGGGGTTGTGTCTGTGTGTCTCTGTCTGTGTGTACCCTTATATCCCAGGGATATGCACAATCTTGAGAAGACTATAAGGAGCATCGCACTTCATGGACCCTAGTGGAAAGCCTCCGACGCTCACCGATGGTCCACAAGATTCTCCTGCCCACGAAATAAGGACAAGGCTCGTGGTGACACGTGGCACAGGGTGGGGGTCCAGTACATTTGAAGAAATATAGAATGGGTGATAAACAGCATGAAGTCTTTGTGTGTGTTTTCGGCTCAGGTACGCTCTCGGGCGTGTCCATGTATACATGCGACTGTCCAGAGGTGTAAGTGTTCTCTGCCTGCACATTGGAGTTCCAAGAAAGGGCGGGACGTAGGACATTGTCTTTAGGGATGGGTCACACATTGGGATTGCATGTGAGGTCAGTAAGATTGAACCAATGGAGAGTTGAGTGAGGGAGGACAGGGCACAAACCTGAGAGAAAGGCCAGCGCCCAGGTTCATATCTTTCCTGTGAAAATGAGGAAATTCAAGGAAATGGAGAGGCCAGCACAGGCCAGGGATGTCCAATACTCAGGGTTTGATGATGTCCATGAAGGTGCCCCCAGAATCCCGCATGGTGACATCCTCAGTCATGTTGACTGAACCGCCACACACAGGAATTCTGCATGGTCTCTGCATGGTTCAGCAAACATGAATCAGACTCCCAGGTAGGAAGTAATGGACAAATGAGGGAACAGAACACACAGGAGGCACACAGAAACGAGACACACGCTGGCAGGGTAAGTCTCTCCCAGCCAGGAACATGCCACATGGCAAAGGAGGAAGTGGGAAAACGTTGCTAGACCACCTTTCACACTTTACGCCTGCATCTGAAACGTGCAAGCCAGTGACGTTTGAGCCCCTAGGGTACAAAGGGTTTGAAAACAGAAGAACGGAAAATAGATGTGTGACTTAATGGTCACAGCAAGGCAGCTGCATTTGGGGACATTAACTGGCTGGCAGTGAGTGCATGGCCAATCCTCTGACGAAGGTCCTATGGGCACGGAAGGATTTCTGGCTCCGGGAACATATAAGAGAACACGCAGAAGCCCCTCCACCTGACAGCAGGACAGCAATTGGATCTGTCAGTGGAAGAAAGGGGTTGAATTCAGAGGGAAACACACTCAAGCGCAGAAGCATACACCAAAGACAAGACAGGCCATCAGAGCCACAGCTGACACAACACGCAGGTGTGCAGAAACAAAGGCGGTTACACGGGTACACCTGTGCCCACTTGGGCCAGGCAAGCAGGCATCACCAGAGAGGCGTTGGCACAGGCAAAGCCAGGAAAGGACACAGACACGCCAGAGCTCACTCAGGGAGACAGAGGAGCACAGGCAATGCAAGACATTTCCTGTACACAGAGAACAGCAGGACGGTCCCAACAGGCCAATGAGAGACGGGTGTGCTTCAGAGATAGGGAAGTCAGAAGGCTCCTGAATTGCAGAGGGTGGCCCCTGTCGAGGGAAAACACTCTGGAGCCCACACACGCTGGTGTTGTGGTGGAAGATGCCGGTAGGCAGCACATACAGTTGTGCAGGGGGTTTAGCAACTCCTGGACCCTCGGGCTCCCCAGGGAGTGCTGCGGCTACGGGAGGACACCCGGGGCTGCAGGATGTGCATCCTGAGGGCTGTAATCCCTCGGACACAGAGCACCCAGGCCTCTGACCACGGTCCCTGGACACAAGGGTCCACACTTGAGGGTTTGGCTCTGGGAGCCGTGAGGGCATTCCACACCCACACCTTGCCCGTACATTCTCTTTGGGACAGGCCGGGGGGAAAAGTCACCTGGCCCCTCAGCAGGTATTGGCGGGAGATATGAACATGTGGGGGACCCTGTCTTCCCCTTTCCAGTAAAGTGTTCCTGCTCGGCAAGACCTATCAAGTAACGGCCTGCTTGTGCAGAAAGATGCCCCAAAGGGCCCAGCATCATGACCACTGAGGCCGTATTCCCACTGCAGAATCATGGGCCATACTTTCTTTGGATGTTCATACCCAAAGACATGGGCCAGCACAGGGAGCTATCCAGGGTACCGGGACGTTTACACATCAAGCAGCTGAGAAGACATGCTTCTCCAGCCAGTGTGCAGACAGCAGCGAGAAAAAGACCTGCCATCCCTTCTAGAGAGTGCGACAGCCTCCGCCCTGGAAGAGGTAAGGCTTGGGCGTACAAATCCGGACTCCACAGCGTGCTGACACCCCGCTGACCATGTTGTCTGCATATTGGTAGGGGCAAGAAGCCTCCATGCATTGGGACTGCCAAAGCCTTCTCTGGAATAGAGCCATTGCAGGGAAGACTCTTGTGCTTCAGAGTACTGCAGTGGGGATCCTGGCGGGCTTGGGCAGCTTGGGAGACAGGAAGATTAGTGTGGGGATATCAGTCTCAGGCACGCTGTACTAGGGCCGTGTAACTTGGGGATAGAGAAGAGCCTGCGATGGACAGGGCTGAACTCTGTCTACTGCACTGCTAGCACGGTGGAGATTTGCCCCATCCCTAGCACAGACATCTCTGGCAAGCAGCCATCTGCTGTGGAAGGAGTACCCCAGTACTCACCTCTTCCTAGGTGAGGCTCATCCCAGTCCTTTCTAAGCTCCAGGCCTGCACAGGACCTCTGCACAGAATGCTAAGGCTGCACAAGTC